>NC_084843.1:51820473-52445473 GCF_033115175.1 Lepus europaeus
TCCCTCCAAACAACCACACGTGGCAGTGAGCTCTTAGAGTTCACTCTGCTGATATGCATTGCAGCTTTTAAGAATCTCTCAGTGGGAGCACAACCATGTGTGGTAGGCAGAATAATTCCTCTCCCCCAAGATACCCATGTTCATCTCTGGAATCTGTGAAAATATTATGCTGCAATAAAAGGGAGAATCCAAGTTGCAGATTTAATTATTCTGAAAATCTAGCTGGGCTTGTGTAATCACAACAGTCCTTAAAAGGAGAAAGAAGAAAATAGACAAGTCAGTATGAGAATGATGCAGAATTAAAGGCTCAGTCTACCTTTGCTGGCTTTGAAGCCAGAAGGAGACCATGAGTCAAGAAATGTGGGAAACCTTTAAAAGCTAAAAAAGAAAGAGCAACAGTTCTCTTTTAGAGCCTCTTGAAGGAATTCACACCTGCTGACATCTTATGTATATGTATGCATTCATATTATTGTAGCCCAGTGATCCCTCCATCAAATCTCTGACTTAAATTGTAAAATAATTAATGTATATTGTTTTAAGGTTTATTAGAAAAAAATTTATTAAAAATTTGTACATTAAGGAAGCCCGTTTTTAGAAACAATTGCATTTAATTATATTAAATTGTGCTTTAATATTTGAATTGAACCAAGTGGTTAATTTATTAACAAGGGTCCTCAAAATGTAGGCAAGAAGCTAGGTTGACACAGGCAAATTATGATTTTTTTTTGTATTTAAAACCTTCTTCCTGTTTAGTAGCTGTTGATAGAAGCCTACCATACAAAGAGTACATAATAATTATCCCCCACACACTAAAGTCAGCTTTATAGATTCCCAATATTCTCAACTCCTCTCTGATTGCAGAACTTTATGCTCTGAACTTGTATTCAACTACTTCTTCCTACCAAATTTACCTTTCCTGTGCATCACCTGTCATCTATTCACTCAAGAAATGCTAAATTCCCACAGTGTTCCATAAACGCCTTTCTCATTCTGGAGGTTCAGGTATGCCCCCCTAAGTCCTTCCCTTGCACACTTTTGTCATGCTATGAGATCATGAGCTCAACTGCCTTAGATATAGATGCTCATGGAAAAGCACTGTATTTCCTGAGTATGTTTTCGTGGAGAAAAATCCTTTGCAAGTTACCTCAGGGTAAGTTGGGTGATATTGAAGGGTTTTAGCAAAGTATTGACATGGCCAAAACATACCAGCTGGCATGTTGAGAATGGGTTTAAAGAAGAAAAACCAACCAGAAAGCTGGAGGAGATGTAAAATGGCAGATGCCTAGGACAGTGGCAGCGGGATGACAGAAGCCTGTGAAGTCTAGAGAAGCAGGTTGAGAGTAACAGGAGCACATTGTGTGTTGGTGGCGGCAAGGAAAGGGCTGAGTGTCACTATGAACAGCTCTGTAGAGGGTCAGATACGGAAGAGATGACTAGAATGGAGGTGGTGATCACTATTCAATATCGATGCTGTAATGTATGCTCCTGTCTGAAGAGCATCTGTCCGTGAGGTTTAGGAACAATTTTGTGGTCTTTGTTGTCTAACACAAAGGAATTATGAATAACAGACATTTCAATCTAGGATGGAGAATTTAAGACCAAACTGAAGAAAAGTTGCTTTTGGCCGGAGAGGTGATTTGGGGGCAGGGATGGTACTTTTGGGAGAAAATGTGGTTTTCAGAGCTGTACAGATACTACTATAGAGTCAGAGGCCCATTCCTTCTGCTCGTTGAATCACCCAGTGCATACTTATTCCCACATACAGGCCATGATATACCCCAGCAAAAGCAGTGACCTGAATTATCTTTAATGAGCCACAAAACTCAGACAAATGCAAAGACTATTTTCCCTGAGCTATTTCAGACTGACTGCATTCCCAGTGCATTAGTGACTGAACCCCCTGTTTAGCTTTTGTTATGTAAACACTATCAAAATATATCGCTGATGCCTAGCCAGGGACTTGTAAGAATGAATGCTACCCAGGCAACACAGAAGGAAACACAATACAGAGGTAATTTTTTAAAAAAATAATGTTATGAATATTCTTTCTGTCTTTCTGATTTGTGTTCTGAGATAGGCTCATCTCAGATTCTTCCCTGAAGCCTTCACTGACCATGAATAACACACTTTCTAAGCTTATAGATTCAAAGGTTTCTGAGAAGACCTAACACAGGTGTGTTCCCAAACATAATCCACTGGTTTTTCTCAAACATAATGCTTTCTGGAGAAATTGTAGAAGGAAAAGAAGCATTTATGTGAAGAAATAACATAAAAATATGAGAAATCTCAGAGAGACTAAAGGCTGTTGTGAATTATTGTGGCCCAGTATGGCATTGCTCTAGGGCGAAGGGAAACCTGGAAGCTGCTGGGACAACGTTTTTATTTTTGTTTTTTCTTTAATGTTCAGATCTTATCTCATCCATCATTTTCTTTGGAAAAAAACCACTGCTAGTTCCGTTATTGGAGTATCTGGGCTTGAGTCTAGCTCTGTTCCCAAATCCAGCTTCCTGCTCATGCAGATAGTGGGAGGTATCAGAGGATGGCTGGTTACTTCCCTGCCATCTATGTGGAAGACCTATATTGAGTTCCCAATGAACCTGTTGATGGGATCTCTCTCTTTCTCTTTCTCTCTCTCTCTCTCTCTCTCTCTCTCTCTGTCTGTCACTGTCTTTCTGCTTCTCCATCTCTCAAATAATAATACTTTTAAAAGTTAAAGTTAAAAAAAGAATTACACTGAAAATAAAGAATTAGGAAAGCAATACAGTGCTATTTCTAATCTGTGGAAGAAAAATGTTTATGACTGTAGAATTTTGTATTTGTCAATATGTCAGTCACATCTGATGGGGGAAAAATCCCCAGACTTACAAGACCTCACAAAATTTGCCATGGTCTCACCTTCAAACCTTTCTTTAGGCAAAGTCCTCAAACATGAATAGAGTTAAAGCCAGGAGGATGATTCAAAAAATCTAGAAAGAAAGTGCAGTCAAATCACTTTTAAACTTGTATTGCTGGGGTGGAAATTTTGGTAAGCGGTTAAGACACTTCTTATGATATCCTCAGACTGTATGTATCCTGGTGCCTGGATTTAAGTCCTGCCTCCCCTTCTGATTCCAGCTTCCTATGATGTGCAATCTGGGAGGCAGAAGGTCGTGGCTTATGTACTTGGATCCCACATAGGAGACCCAGACTGAATTCTAGGATGCTAGCTTCTGCCTGGCCCGGTCCCAGCTGTTAAAAGTGGGGACTTCCAGGCCAGCTCTCTGCTGTGGCCAGGGAGTGCAGTGAAGGATGGCCCATGTGCTTGGGCCCTGCACCCCATGGGAGACCAGGAGAAGCACCTGGCTCCTGCCATTGGATCAGTGCGGTGCGCCGGCCGCAGCGCGCTACCGCGGCGGCCATTGGAGGGTGAACCAACGGCAAAAGGAAGACCTTTCTCTCTGTCTCTCTCTCTCTCTCACTGTCCACTCTGCCTGTCAAAAAAAAAAAAAAAAAAAAAAAAGTGGGGACTGAATGAGTGAATGAAAGATCTCTTTTCATCTGTCTCTTTCTCTCTATATGTTTGACTTTCAAATAAATATAAAAAAAAATTTAAAAACTGTTTTAAAATAATATGTTTTAAAGGATATATTGTTTCTAAAAAAGAAAGAGGGATGTAAATAAAATGAATCTAAAACCAACTGGAACTAAAATTCCAGGAAAATGACAGAAGGAAAACAATAAATGAGAGGATATATTTTATAGGGAACTTATAGCTCATTAAGAAATCAATGTGGGGCTGGCATTGTGGCACAGAGGGTTTAGCCATCATCTGCAGTGCTGGCATCCAATATTGGGGTGCTGATTCGAGTCCCAGCTGCTCCACTTCCAATCCAGCTCCCTGCTAATGCATCTAGGAAAGCAACAGAAGATGGCCCAAGAGCTTGGGCCCCTGGACCCATATGGGAGACCTTGATGGAGTTTCTGGTTCCTGGATTTGTCCATTTGAGGAGTGAACCAACAGATGGAAGATCTCCCTCTCTCTCTCTCTCTCTCTCTTTCTTTCTCTCTCTGCTTTTCAAATACTTAAGTAAATAAATATTTTTAAAAATCATTGTGAAGTTAATAGTTTTTAGAAAACTACCACTTACCAAAAATAACTCCAGTGGAAAAAGAAAATCTAAACAGATTATTTTCCATAGAAAAAATAAAAATAGTAGCTAAAGAAGTTCCCACACAAATCACCAAGCACAGAAGTTTTCACAGGAGAATTATACAAACCTTACTTTTATCAATCAATTATAATATAATCCCCAAATCTGATAATGATTGTCTCATTAAAAAATTCAGATTAATCTAATCTCACTTACATTGTTGTAGAATTTTTGTGTAAATTATATATTAGCAAATAGAATCTAACCAAACATTATGATTTTTATAACTAAGTAGGCTTAACTCAAGAAATATATATGTTTCAACATTAAGGCACACTTAATATTATAATGTTTATAATCAATTTGAGGAGAAAAATAATGTCTCCTGGACATAGGAAAGATATTTGACAAAATTCGATATTTACTCATGTTTTTAAAGGTTTGTTTATTTATTTGAAGTTAGAGTTACATCGGGAGATGGAGAAAGAGAGACACAGAAAGGGAGCAAGATCTCCATCCTCTGGTCCATCCCCCAAATGGCTGTAATAGCTGGGGCTGAGCCGGGTTGAAGCCAGGGCCCTGGAGGTCCATCTGAGCCTCCAATGTGAGCAATGTGAGCAACTTGAACTCCAGCTAGCACTTATATTGGATGCCAGCACTGCAGACAATGACCCGCTGCATCACAATGCCAGCCCCTCCACTCATTTTTCAAATACTCAATAGAAATTGGTGAAGATGTTCTTAACAAGATTTTAGCTATCTGTCTACCCAAGCTGGTTTCACTTATCAAGCAGGACACTGATCTGTCTTACAAAAGTCAGGTAAAGAAAAAATTGTTTACTAGCTTTCCCAGGATTAAGTATTGCATTGGAGTTGCTGAACAATGCGACTAGACAAGTAGTATAAAATGAGGTTAATGCAGGCATTTTCAGAAAGTGATTAACTACAAGGGAATGAAGGTATCAAGACAAAAGTTAGACCCAAACAGTTAGCCATGTGATCTTTCACAAAAGAGCAAAGGCAATTCAATGGAAAAAGGATAGTCATTTCAACAAATGGTGCTTGAGCAATTGGGCATCCTTACACAAAGAGATGCATCTGGATGCAGTCCTTGTATCTTTCACATAAATTATCTAAACCTTAAGATAAAATCCTGCAATTGCACTCCTAAGTGTTTATCCATTTTTTTAAAATTTTGTACCCAGAGGCCGGCGCTGCAGCTCAATAGGCTAATCCTCAGCCTGCGGCTCAGGCACACCGGGTTCTAGTCCCGGTCGGGGCACCGGATTCTGTCCCAGTTGCCCCTCTTCCAGTCCAGTTCTCTGTTGTGGCCCGGGAGTGCAGTGGAGGATGGTCCAGGACATTTCCCGCATGGGAGACCAGGAGAAGCACCTGGCTCCTGGCTTTGGATCAGCGTGGTGCGCCGGCCGCAGTGGCCATTGGGGGGTGAACCAACAAAAAAGGAAGACCTTTCTCTCTGTCTCTCTCTGACTGTCCACTCTGCCTGTCAAAAAAAAAATTGTACCCACAGAAAACCTGTACACAAATGTTTACTTATTGCCCAAAACTGAAGCCACTAGGGTATCCTTTACTAGGAGAATCAGTAAACAAACTGTGATATAGCCATACAATAAAATATTACTTAGTAATAATAAGTGAACTATCATGCCATGAAAAAACATGCAGGAACCCAAAATGTATATTGTTGAGTGACAGAAATCAGGCTTAAAAGGTTACATACTATATGGTTCTAACAATATGGCATGTTTTTAAAGATTTATTTTATTTATTTGAAAGGCAGAGGTACAGAAAGGCAGAGGCAGAGAGAGACAAAGAGGTCTTCCATCCACTGGTTCACTCCCCAAGTGGCTGCAATGGCAGGAGCTGGGCTGATCTAAAGCCAGGAGCCATGAGCTTCACCTGGGTGTCCCACAAGGGTGCAGGGGCCCAAGGACTTGGGCCACCTTCTATTGCTTTCCCAGGCCATAGCAGAGAACTGAATTGGAAGTGGACCAGCCAGGACTTGAATCTGTGCCCATATGGGATGCTGGCACTGCAGGCAGTGGCTTTACCCACTATGCCACAGCACCAGCCCCACAGTATGACAGTTTTCAAAAGGCAAAACTATAGAAATAGAACAAAGATCAGTGATTGCCTGCATGCAAGGGGGAAACGGAGAACAGCTGCATAAGTGGAGCAAAGATTTTCAGATGTTGGAACTTTCCTGTATGAAACTGTGATGGTGAGTACATGTCATTATGTATTAGTCAAAACCCATAAAATGTACAATACAAAGGGTCATTCTTAAAGTAAACAATTAACTATAGCCCAGTGGTTCATTTTAGCTAATGCACCACACTAACACAAACTGTTAATAACAGGATGCTGAGTGGAAGGCGAGGTGGTTGCATAGGTGTATGGAATGCTGCACCATCTGCTAAGTTACTCTAAATTTAAATGTAAATAAATCCAAGACTATTTTAAAAATAGAGTCTTGTAATTAGTTCTAAAGAAAATTAAATTAAAAGTGAAGCAAATGAATATTTTTGTAGATCCATCTAGTGCTGTTGCCACACGTATAGAAACTACTCCAAGTAAGCTTAAAACAAATTAATTTGACTACCTATTCCTAGACAATACATCATAAGGACAAAAGAACTACAAGACATTTCCCGCTGTTTTAATGATCATATTGTTAGTGGTAGTGCAGGAATTATTATTCCAATCATCTGTTTTGTCATGTGGGACCCAGCAAATGAATCATTTGAAACACTTATTCTATCAGGCCCAATGTTGTTGGTAACTAGGATTCTCATAGAAGTGAGAAGATACAGACAAATTATAAATGAGGTTTAGAAAAAAACAAGGAAAATCTCGGTATCCCTGAATTAGAATAAGTATTAAGTACACATTTGAAGCTTTATATGTGGAAAAAGTCTCCATGACAATCCAGTACTTAAGTGACTCATAATATTGCTGCCATGATTATGGCCTAGAAACAGCATTTTACTCGGAAAAAAAAAAAGCCAGACTTCTCTGAGAAATTACCAATTCAAGTTTAGGGTAAAAAGTACACAAGGTGAGCAGGACATCTCATACCAAAGGGAAGGAAGCTATCAAAACCTACGGTAATTGTGTCAGAATGACTTAGGAGCCAAACTGAAGAGTCCAAGGATGAAACAATTTGAGCATCAATAATGAAAATTATTTCTGTATGCAGAAATGTGTCAAATATGTTTAAATCCCTGAGTTTGTGATACCTTTTTAAAGAAGACAAAAGAATGGAATAGAAAATAGAAATAATTGCTGTTCTAGGATGTCAGGGAACCACCTCATTACTTTGAAAATTTGTAAATATGAAGAAAGGATCAAACATTATCCTGTCTTTCTATATCAACAATATCATTGTTTAGTGAAAAAGTAGATGTAAAGTTTCATTTTATGGAAGAATTTCAGTTAAAAATGAAGAAAATCAGAATATATTGCAAATGACATCATTCTGAAACCACTCATGACTTAAGAGATCTAAGAACTGATTCTGAGAGAGAGAGAGAGAGAGAGAGAGAAACCGCATGTAGCATGTAACTATTGATAAAAAAAAAAAAAGCACTACTGTAAAAAACATTTACTGGGTCTGGCACTGTGGCACAGCGGGTTAACGCCCTGGCCTGAAGTGCCAGCATCCCATATGGGCACTGGTTCGAGTCGTGGCTGCTCCACTTCCTGTCCAGCTCTCTGCTGTGGCCTGGGAAAGCAGTGGAAGATGGCCCAAGTCCTTGGGCCCCTGCACCCACGTGGGAGACCCGGAGGAAGTCCTGGCTCCTGGCTTCAGATCAGCACAGCTCTTGCAGTTGCGGCCAACTGGGGAGTGAATCTTCGGATGGAAGACCTCTCTCTTTCTCTCTCTCTCTGCCTCTCCTCTCTCTGTGTAACTCTGATTTTCAAGTAAAATAGATAAATCTTTTTAAAAAAATTATTTGAGAGGTAGTGCTTGTAACATCTGGGGCTGGGCCAATGCCCACACTGAGAGCTGAGGACATAATCCAGGTCTCCCATATGGTTGGTAAGAACCCAATTACGTGAGCTTTCCCTGCTACCTTGTAGGATCCACATTAATAGGAGGCTGGACAGAGCTGGAAATTGAACCCAAGTACTCTAATGTAGGATGCACATCTTAATAGCCAGGCCAAACATCTGTCTACAAAACACTACCTCTGATAAAGAAATTACAGGATATGTACACTATAGAATACTACACAGCAGTAAAAAATAATGAAATCAGGTCATTTGCAACAAAATGGGTCAAGCTGGAAAACTTCATACTTAGTGAAATAAGCCAGTCCCAAAGAGACAAATACTGTATGTGCTTCCTGATCTGTGAGACTTAATAGTGTTCCTAAAATGAAAGCTATAGAAGTGAAATTGACACTTTTAGAAACAGTGACTTGAATAGCCCTCATCCGGACTGTTGAGGGACAGTTTTTATTGTTATTTTTTAGTTGTATTTCCTTTTTTTCTTTGTTTTCTTTTCTTTATACTATATGTTGAACTCTTTACATAACATAGAGTTGATCATTTGTATATAAAGTCAATTGAAAAAAGATCCCAGTAAAAAAATAAAAGAGGGAATAAGAGAGAGGTGGTAGTCTAGAACTGTAAAGCCGTATAGTTCTGCATACAGTCCTACAGACCTACTTCTAAGGGTATAGCCTAAAAACCTGTCATGGAACTCCAATCACATTAAAATTGGTGGTAAAAATGCCATCTTAATTGTTAGAGTGATCATAGTTAAATGTTAAAGTCAACATATAGATAGGTGTGAAGTGTAAAAGTGATCATATAAATAACATCAAGTGCCTGGTAATAATACTCAGAATTTAAAAGGAGGGAAAGTCCAATATGGGAAGCAGTCCACATAGCAGACCCCTAGAATGACATGTTGTAAATAACACTCTGACCTCAGAATCAACACTTAAGGCTTCCTGGTCTGGCTGAAAGGCCTGTGAGAGCATTTCAGGCATGGAAAGCCAAGACTCTGGGAAAATATATTCTTCACGAAGGATCTCTGTGAGTCCTCAATGGAAAGAAGGGGCCATCAAAGAAGGATGTAATTTTCTCTGAAGGAAGGAGAGAGCTTCCACTTTGCTTATGGCCTTGTCCAAATACTGATGGAGTCTGGGGTCACAGAAGACTCCCATAGCCTTGGCAGCCCATGACAGGAGCCTCAGGTGATCACTGACGTCATAAATAAGAGTGGTAATTGTTAAAGGAACAACAGAAGTCAGTGTGCACTTACTCCCCAGGTAGGACCTCCATCCTTAATGAGTTGTACTATGAGAATTAACTGCAAAACTTGCTCTTAAACTGTACTCTATATGTTGTGTGTGTGTGTGGGGGGGGTTGCAAACTGTTGAAATCTGTACTTAGCATAGAGGTGGTCCTCTGTATATAAAATTAAACTAAAAACGAACCATAATGAAGAAGGAGATGGGAGAGGTAGTAGGAAGTGGGACGGAAGTCAGCGTGGGAGGGTGGGTATGAGGGAAAGAACCACTACATTCCTAAAGTTGTACCTATGAAAAATGCATTCATTAAATAAAAGCTTAAAAAAACCACTACCCCTGAAGCAATCATATAAGACCCTGGGTCCAAATATCAATTTATGGGGGATATACTCATAAACGCTGCAAATGATATCACAGGGAAAAATCTGTAAAATGCCGACTTTGAGAAAATCTACAGGCAAGCAGCATAATTTTATCAACAATAGAAAAGATTAAAATGAAATAAATTACAATGAAAACAACTATGAAAAAGTCTTAGAAAGAGAAAAATTAAGAATTAAAATCTAAATTTCAAAAAAATTATTTTTTCATTTTATTTGAAAGGCAGAGAGTCAAACAGACAAGGAATCTTCCATCTACTGGTTCATTCCTCAAATTC
The DNA here is from genome assembly GCF_033115175.1 of Lepus europaeus. NCBI lineage: Eukaryota > Metazoa > Chordata > Mammalia > Lagomorpha > Leporidae > Lepus > Lepus europaeus. Next base: position 51,830,547 of record NC_084843.1, read on the forward strand.
CCCCAACAACCAGGGCTGGGCCAGACCAAAGCCAGAAGTCCAGAACTCAGTCTGGTGTCCCATGTGGGTAACAGGGACCCAAGAACTTGGACCATCACCTGCTGCTCCCCTAGGTGAGCATTGGCAAGAAACTGAATCAGAAGCTGAGGGAGTATCCAGGACTCAAACTAAGATCTCTGATGTAAGGGGAAATGTCCCAGTTGGTGACAACCACTGTACCAAATGCTTGCTCCTAGAAAAAATACTTTTTAAAAAAGTCTTTTATAGATATTATTTAAATCCTAAGTCAACAAAGGAAAACTCTTTTTTTTTTTTTAGATTTTTTTTTTGACAGGTAGAGTTATAGACAGTGAGAGAGAGAGACAGAGAGAAAAGTTTGCTTCCGTTGTTGGTTCACCCCCCAAATGGCCGCTACGGCCGGCGCGCTGTGCCGATCTGAAGCCAGGAGTCAGGTGCTTCTTCCTGGTCTCCCATGCAGGTGCAGGAGCCCAAGCACTTGGGCCATCCTCCACTGCCCTCCTGGACCACAGCAGAGAGCTGGACTGGAAGAGGAGCAGCCGGGACTAGAACCCGATGCCCATATGGGATAGCCAAGTGAGCCATGGCGCCAGCCCTGAAAGGAGAACTCTTAAAATGAATTATTGTATACATGTTTAATTCTATACTGGATGCTATTAAAAGAATCACTGATATAACAATTACACTTACTTTTGGTATTCTTGTCCTTTATGAAATGAAGATATTTAATAAAAGAGAAATATTGAAATAAAGGTGCTTACTAAAAGATTTATGAGTAGAATTATATAAGTTGGGGGATTTTTCTTTGAAATAATTCAAGAAGAATAAAAATGAGCAGGAGTTGCAGATGAATAGACAAGAGCCATTAGCTGGTGGTTATATGGTTGACAGTGAGTCCAGTCATAAATACTCTCTATGTACTTCTGTTATGTTTTAAAATTTCAATGACCTTGAGTTTTTATTTATATTACTAATGTAGAGTAAAGACCAACTGTTCTCTGAGCAATTCCTTAAAATAGATCGATAACATTTGTCCAGTGATTTAAAAAACATGTACTTACACAGAGGAAGAGAATAGTAAAAAGAACAGGAATAGAAGCCAAAAATTTTTGATTTGTAGATTTAATGTTGGAACAATAAAAATATTTTACATGGTTATAAAATAAAATTCAATTAAATAGCAATCATTAAAAACCTAGAAATGAAACAAATGTAGCTAATTTGATCTCCATTTGGTGGCAAAATCACACAGAGATCTATTCCAAATTACTTTGAGACACAGTGATTTGATTTTATACTCACTGTGGGATTTAATCTAAAAATAAATCATTTTTCATAACCAGATTTTTAGAATATTATCATTCTAACACTGGTGTGTATCTATAATCTTGGATAGAGTAAATGAGTAATTATTTTTTGTTACTAAGAACTGAGATTTTTTTTTTAGCATGGAAAGAAAGAGATACTGATGTAAATTTAATGAAGATAGATAAATACTCAGTTATTCTGAACTTGACTTGGAAGAAATAGTACAAATTATTATTATTATTATATTTATATTTCTCTTACATTCTAAAAATATATACATGGGTTAAATATCCTTTATGCCAAATGTTTGGGAAAAGAATTATTTTAGATTTCCAAGTTTTTCAGTTTTTAGATATTTTCATAGATTTTACTAACTGAGCATAACTAATTTGAAAATCCAAAGTGCTTTCATATCTGAAACCTTTTGAGCATCGTGTCGTGGTCCAAAACTTAGATTTCAGAGCATCTCAAATTTCAAATGTTTGGGTTAGGGATGCTCAAATTTTTGGTGGTAACAATGGTATTATGCTAAAAACTGCTCTACTTGTAATATTGGATAGAGTAAATGAACAATTCTTTTTGACACTGCAAACTGAAATGTTCCCGTTTCTGTACATTAACACAGTGACCAGTGTTAACAGTGTAATATATTCCTATTGCTGTTGAACAAATTGCCCCCAATTTAATGACTTTAAATAGCATGAATATTTTTCTATTATAGTTCCAGATGTCTGAAGTCCAAAATCAATTTGAGCTAAACTTAAAGTGTTAGCAAGGCACTCCTGGAGATTCTGAGAATATACTTCCTTGTTTTTTCCCACCTGTAGAAGCCAACAGAAAAGCTAGGCTCCTGGTTTCTTTCTTGCATCATTCCAACTTCTTGCATCTGTGATCACATCTCATGTTACTAATTCTGATCCTCCTGCCTTCCTCCAGTAGTCACTCCTGAGCTTGTGTTGATTCCACCTTTATGGTCAAGGAAAAGCCACGATCTTAAGATCCTTTATTTAATCACATTGCAAAGTCCCTTTTACCAAAGAAGGTGATGTATTTTCTGTCCCAGGACTTAGGACATGGGTATCTTTGAGGAGATATTATTCAGTTTATCAAAGCATGCTCATTAGATCCATAAGAATTACACCCTATTCAGAAGCAAAAACATTTCACCCCCATCCCAAGGTCACCAAAACTCTCAACCCAGTATAACAGTAACTCAAATTCAATATCTCATCTAAATCTCTAAACAGTTCAAAAGTAAAATATCTCATTTAAATCATCTATATTCAATACAAGTGAGACCCTGAGTGGTCCTCTCACTCTGTGAACCTGTGAAGCTTGATAAACATGTTATCCTCCTCAAAATATTGTGGTGACACAGGCATTAGATAACAATTATAGATATTTCCCATTTGAAAAGAGGAAACCAAAGGTTAAAAAGGAGGCATTGGCCCCAAGCAATTTTGAAATCCAGGTGGTCAAATTCCATTAGTTTGCATGCACTAGGAGTAATTCTCTGTGCCTATCGCTGTGCCCTCCAGGCTCATAGCTTTGTCCTCAGAGTCATCCTTCCTTGCTCATCAAGGATAGCACATGTTTGCAGCTCAGTGTGTTTTACATCCTGTTCCCAGCCTGTACAACTTTGGGAGTCTATCAGCTTTCTTTCATTTTGTCTTCTGTGCCCCTTTAGTCTGACAATATTTCTGCTGGTACAGCATTCTCAAAAACTTTATGGGCCTTTCTTGTATTTCACAGAGATTTACTACATTAGACAACCATGAAAGTTCAAGGAGTTCCTCTAGTACTCCAATTACAATCATGACAACTGTACCACACCAAAATAAACCAGATTTCTTATTAACCTGTGTAATGATTTTGGACAGTGAGAATACAGAATTAGCCCATCAGTGAACTTTCCATTGAAAAAGCAGAAAAGTTGAAAAAGTATCTGATTTAAGCCAAAAGGTCTATGAAGCCAATCTGAACTAAAATGGGAAATCTTGAGCATTGATAAAGATAATAACAGAAATGCCTTAGAATAAATTAACTGTGTTCACATCTATGAGTTTATACTGATGGCAAGGAAATGACTAAAATAAAGTCAGACAAAACAAAACCCCCCAAAATTCCATTGGTCATTTCTGAAGCATGCAAACAATCCATTTCATTATTTTGAAAACTGGTAAATAAACTGAAGGAATCATGAATTTATCCTGTTTTCCCATATGATGTTTATCTCAAGATAATAAAAACTCAAGCATCATGATATCAGAAACAATCACACTTTATCATTATGTAAAAATACATACCATGACTCATGAAATTCTTTCCCAATACATTGTATCTGAATCTAATCCAAACTCCAGATTTATTAACTTACAAAAAATAGATGACTCACAAAAAAGTACTAAGGACATAACAGGGAGCAATCACCAAAATCTAGACTAAAAAGTCTGTGAGAGAGATGATCCAGGTTTTACTCCACTAAAAAATACAAGTGATGAGGAGACACAGAGGGAGAGAGGGAGAGAGAGAAGAGAGACCAACAAAGTACAGTGTTTCTCACTGTTGAGTGTGTATTTGTCACAACTGCAGTTCATACCAAAATGCAGATTCAGTGTAGCACAGCTGGCGAAACTGTCCACTCGTGATGCCTACAAACTATGTCAGATGGAACACCATAGATCGAGTCCCGCCTCCCCTTCAGGTGCAGCAGATGATGGCCCAGTATTTGAGTCCTTCCTACCCAAGTGAGACCTGAATGGGGTTCCTCGTTTCTGGCTTCAGCCTGACACAACAAGGCTGTTGAAGGCATCTGGGGAGTGAATCAGTGGATAGAAGCACTCTCTCTCTCTCTCTCCCTCTCTCTCTCCATTTCTAATAAATAAAAATGAATAAAATAACCTTCTTAAAAAATGCAGTTTCAGATTTGGTACTTTGCACATGCATTCTAAGAGTCTGATTTTCTGCCCAATATATAGATAATGAAGATTCTGCTACAGCTGAGAGGAATGTGGCTAGAAAATAAGAAATTTTTTAGCCCATCAGATAAAAGTACATAAATCAGAAAATAATTCAAATGAATTCTCTATCAAGAAAAAAAACTTTCTAAACAATTAGAAAAATGGAAATGGAATATCTGCTTACATAAAATAATTATTTGTTCTTTTTTAGTTTTTGGTACTTGTATTGAAGTTGTTTTTGAGTCTTTTTCTTTTAGGGATACATTCTGAAAAACCTATGGAGAAATGCTTTGAAATTTTGGATTTTCTTCTAAATAATTTTGGGAGTGAAAAAGTGGTAGACAATGAAGAAGTCAGGAATGAAACAATATTGGCGATATGATGCTAAGGCCTGAAATAGGATTGGTTGGTACATTAATTTCATTTTACTCTTTTTTCTATTTTTAAGTTAGTGACAAGGTATATGATAAAACATCTTTATAAAAATCACCAGGGGAAATAAGCATGAATGTGGCTCTTAGGTTAGAAACAGATACCACACAAAAAAGCAAACACAGAAATTTAAAAATGCATAGCTTGAATTTTGTTTTTAATTGTTACTTATTTGTTTAAGAAATGAAAAGAGAGAGATAGCTCCTATCTGCTGGTTTGCTCCCCAGTTGTCAAAGCTGGGAGCTGGGAACTCAGTCCAGTTCACCCATGTGTACGGCAGGAACCCAGTTGTTGAACCATCATTGCTGCCTCTCGGATCTGCATTAGACGAAAGCTGGAGTCAAGAGCTGGAGACAGATACCAAACCCAGTTACTCAGATGTAGGATACAAGCATCTTAACTGGCTAAATGCCTGCCCCAAGGTTAACTTTTAAGTAAATAAAAGGTAACCCAATCTAGAGGTGAAAATAGGAAAGAAAAATGAAGTTAAAACAAATAGAAATTATTAAGCAATATAGTAGAAAGAAATCCTAGTATTATAAGAAATACATCAATATAATCAAACTCACCAACTAAAAGTCAGATATTCTCAGATTCTGAAAAAATAAATAACATTTTTCAAGATATATACAATTAAAATGAAAAAATAAGAAAAAAATCAAACGATAAGCTGAAAAATCTACACAGGAAGAAGTATGGACCAAAAGAAGTTCAGAGACAGTCTTAAACTTGTCAAGTAAAATTCAAAGCAAAATTATTATAATGTGTTAGATACCATTTGATAGTTGTTAAAAAAAAAAGTAGAGAATATAGTCCTAAAATACAGTCTGTGATTACATAAAGTGACAACTGATAGAAACTAAAGATTTTTTTTGACACATCTCTTTTAGAAATTGATAGATGAAGCAGATAAAAATAAGTAAAGGCACAGATCTCTTGATATTCTTTTATATCTTAGATTGAATAATAATTTAAATTCTTGAGTTATACTAATATAGAAGGTAGATACACAAATTGTATGCCTTAGAGAGAAGACTTATCAATGAGGGCATATAGGACATTTCCATTTACATTTTTCCACAAAATAAGCCTAAATCAATTCTAAAAAACAATATTTGACAGACTACATCCTCTGACAATAATGCAATAATATTAGAAAATATTAAGAAACATATCATTAAAAATAAAACTAGGAAATAGTATAGGAATTCATAATCTTTTGAATAATTATAAATAATATTATAAAGTAAAACTTAAACGGCACATGTCAGCATTTGTGGGACAAAGGAAATATAGAAAGTAAAAAATGTATACAGGTTTACAAGGGAAAATATACTTTTAAATACATATATCAGAAAACAAAGAAGGTTGAGAAGAAATCATTAAGTTGGAAGAGGAAAGCAACAGAGCTCACCTTTAAAAATCAAATAATAATAACAAGGACATGTTCACCTTAAATGATAAACAGATAAGTTGAAAGACTGAGGAACAAAGCGAATCCAAAAAAAATTAGAAAGTTAAAAATTGGAGAGTTTGGAGCATTTTTTAAGATTTATTTATTAATGTATTTGATGGCAGAGTGACAGAGAACAACAGGGAGCTAACTTCCATCCACTGGTTCACTTTACAAATGCCTACAGCCAGGATTAGGCCAGGCTGCAGTCAGAAGCCAGGCATTCTATCCAGATCTCCCCCATGGGTGACGGGGGCCCACGTACTTGGACCACCAGCCCCTGCTTTCCGAGGCACGTTGACAATGGAGTTGGATCACAAGCAGATCAGCTGAGGCCCAGACTGACACTGTGCTTTGGAAGCTGACCTCAAGCAGCGGTTTGATGTGCTGCACCGCAACACTGGCCCTGCATACATATAATTGAAAACTCTGATAAATGTACAGATGTTCTAAAATATAGGACACAGGACACAAGGAAGTATTAAATAAATTGAACAGGTAGAGTTGTGTCCTGATCTTGGACTTTCAGCCTCCAAAACTGTGGACTAACCAAGCCTCTTTTATTTATCCATTATCCAGCATTAGATGTCTTGTTGTAGTGATACAAAATGGGCTAAGACATCCCTTAGAGATGGGAAAAAAATCACACAGATACTAGCATCTGATAGAAAAACAGGAAGTGTAAGATTTGGAAGGGAAGAGTTAAAACTATCATTATTTTCGGGCTAAATGACCATCTCTAAGTGGACAAATTCAACAATTTTTTTCCTAATTTTATTTGAAAGGCAGAGAAGATAGGTAGAGAGAGGTCCATCTGTTGGTTCACTCTCTAAATGCCCACAATGGCCAGGGCTGGGCGAGGCTGAAGCCAGGAGCCAAACTGGGAGACAGTATTCAATCCAAGTTTCCCATGTGAATGGCAGGAACCCAACTATGTGAGTCATCACCACTGTGTCCCAGGTCTTGATTAGTAGAAAGCTGGAGTCAGGAGTTCCAGCTGGACATTAAACCCAGTTACTCCAATATGGGATTCAAATGTCTTTACTGTCATCTTAACTCTGGGCTAAATTTCTGCCCCAGATAGAACAAATTTTAAAACAAAAGAATTCAGTAAGGTGAACAAGAGATCAATTTATAAAAGATACACCTAAGAATGTTCATAGCAACTCAGTGTCCCCAATATAAACAATCCAAATTTTCATCAATTGTAAAATAGAAAAACAAATTGTAATATAGTATACCCTGAAATATTACTCAAAAATGAACCACCATAAAATAAATCTCCCAGAACTATTGCGCAATAAAAAATTCAGATATAAAGGAGTATGTATCAGATGGTTCCACTTGTATGAAATGGTATGCAACACAAAGGAGTCGTTGGAATCCTAGAATTAACATGTTGATCTGAACACAGCTATAGACAAAAGTAAAAACTCATTAAGCTGTACTACTAAGTTTATGCAATTTGCTATATGCAATTTATACTTCTATTGAAACTAAGCAACCAGTAACTTTTTTTTTTTTTTTTTTTTTTTTTTTTACAGGCAGAGTGGACAGTCAGAGAGAGACAGAGAGAAAGGTCTTCCTTTGCCGTTGGTTCACCCTCCAATGGCCACTGCGGCTGGCACGCCGCGGCTGGCACACTGTGCTGATCCAAAGGCAGGAGCCAGGTGTTTATCCTGGTCTCCCATGAGGTGCAGGGCCCAAGGACTTGGGCCATCCTCCACCCCGGGCCACAGCAGAGAGCTGGCCTGGAAGAGGGGTAACCGGGACAGAATCCGGCGCCCCGACTGGAACTAGAACCCGGTGTGCCGGCGCCACAGGCAGAGGATTAGCCTAGTGAGCCGTGCATGAGCAAAAACATAATAGGAGGCCGGCGCCTGGCTCCTGTCTTCAGATCAGCACAGTGCGCCGGCCACAGTGCGCCGGCCGCGGCGGCCATTGGAGGGTGAACCAACGGCAAAGGAAGACCTTTCTCTCTGTCTCTCTCTCACTATCCACTCTGCCTGTCAAAAATAAAAAAGAATAAATAAAAATTTTAAAAAAATAAACCTTTTAAAAAAACATAATAGGAAATAAATGAAAGAGGCAATGAGGAAGAGTGCAAAAATATTATGTACAATCTAGGACTTAACAGAGAATACACAAGCATTTCAGGGCAAATTTTTAAAATCTCAAAATGACATAAAAAGAGATTTCAGTACATGAGACATTCTACACTCTTGGTTGCAATGACTAATATGAAGGTATCCATGTTCCCTGAATTTTTGAAAAATATAATAAATTTATTCTACAATTCATATAGACAAACAAATGTAACAGATAAAATATGAAAATAAGAGAAGAAAAAAAGAGGATCTATTGTACCAGATACTGACATACTACAAAGACATTAGTGTGATAAAAATTGTATACTCAGAAGAACAGGAAAAATACAATAAAATAAAGGGCTCAGAGATATCCACTTTTATCAGATAAAAGTTGTATTTCAGTTCAGTGAGAGAAGGAACAGTTTAGTAGATGATATGGGGTATAAATGAATCTCTGTATGTAAACAATAAAAATGGTTTTCCACTTAAACATAGAGGAATGTGGGATGGACTAAGCAAGATAATGTGTAAGGTAAAACCACATTTTACCTGTAAGTACTGAGAGCAGAAGTTTATGTTGGCAATAGAGAATGAATAAGCAGGAAAATTACAGAGAAGAGTTAATATTTGCAACATGGGCATAACATGAGGTGAGTTTCTCCTTTATTAAAATTATTTTTAGCCTGAGTGCAAGCCACAGTCAGGGTTGTGTAAGTTGACTAAAACTCTGATGCAAAACAGGAAGAAGAGTTTACTTGAAAAACCAGAGTACCAGGTTCAGGCCAGCTACCCTATTCTAGGAAGTAGAAACCCAGAAAGAGAAAATCCCAAATTCCTGTAATAAATTTTGCTCAAATATCTGGATGATTCTCAGACATATGCATAGAATAGGTTTAATAACCTAACTAATGATAAAGAACTGAACTGAAATTTGGATTGTGACCCACCACAAGGGAGAGTTTTGACATTTGAATGCAGCCAATATAACTGCTTACTGAAAGGAAAACAAAGTCAACATTTCTTAGAGAGAAATAACAGAATTCTTTCCAACATATTATTTTCAAATGTGCAGTATACAATTCAAAATGGGTTACTATAAGTGACAGAATATGCTGCCCATTCTCAATTGAAAAAATAATCAATGGAGACCAAATCTAAGATGGCCCAGTTTTAAATTATCAGAGAGAGATTTTAAAGTATCTAGTATAATTATACTCAACAATGTAAAGAAAAATATGTTCAGAATGAATGAAACATTCTCAGCACAAAACTATGAACAACAGAAATTAATGGAAGTCTGGAACTAAAAAATACAATCTATGAAATAAAAATTTAACTAATGGCTTATAATTAGAAATGTAAGTGGAATAGAAAGGGAAAGACAGGTAGATAGAAAATATTCAATCTGAAGACTATTAGGGGAAAAAAAAAAAAAACCCTAGAGAAAAGATGGGAATGGGACTTTAAGGACATGTAGAGATTTGGAGTCTCCAAAGTCTGATTGAGAGAGAATGAAGCAGTGTATAAAGAAAAATTTATTACAGATATTGGACTCTGTTTTGTGTCTTTAGCTGAAGCCCCAAAACACAAACAATATATGAAAATGAAGTTTAAACATTGCATTGAAAGCATCACATACAGGAACATTTAATTTAACTATATGCAGAGAAATTAATGAGCCTAGAAATTATATATTTGCTCTTCACAAATATGTAGGATAAGTAAATAAGTCAGTGGGAGAAAATATAGATTGCTTAGTAGATAATGTGAAGGAAATTACTTAGTATGATTCTCAATCTATTTTTGCCAGTATTCATATTTTTACATAAATTGTAAGTAAATCACCCAATGACTTACAAGTTGCTTACTTGAATTCTTTTTTTTTTTTAAAGATTTTATTTATTCATTTGAGAGGTAGAGTTACAGACAGTGAGAGGGAGAGACAGAGAGAGGTCTTCCGTCCATTGGTTCACTGCCCAGTAGGCTGCAATGGCTGGAGCTGCACCAGTCTGAAGCCAGGAGTCAGGTGCTTCTTCCCAGTCTTCCAAGTGAGTGTAGGGGCTCAAGGACTTGGGACATCTTCTACTGCTTTCCCAGGCCATAGCAGAGAGCTGGACTGGAAGAAAAGCAGCCGGGACTAGAACCTGCGCCCATATGGGATGCTGGCGCCGCAGGTGGAGGATTAACCTACTGTGCCGTGGCGCTGGCCCTAGATTAAATTCTTGTATACAAATACCACAACTCTCTACCATCACCTTTGGAAAACAGGAATAACTTTTTAGAATTTTCATCCAATTCACATGATGAGTTAGGGAATAAATAAAAGGCCTTGCAGAAATTGGGATTAAATTTAAGGCAGGACATCGCTGTCCTTCCTTAGTTCTGTGACATCCTCAAGGCTAGATGACTAAGCATAGAAGGGATTGTGATACCAGTTATCATGAAATTGAGATCTAGAACATTTCCAAGTACATCTCTAAACTAAAGATGTCCAGGAAGCCAGAATCTACACTGGGGAGTTTCAGCCCATTTTTCTTCCTTTCTGGAGTACTCTACTGGTTTCTTAGGCTATCCCATGGGCAAAATAAGCTCACAGAAGTTCCTTAGTTTTTATGAGGTATTTCACCAAGCCAAGAAAAATAATATGAAATTGGTATAAAATAAATGCAGGTACCAACAGTACTAGAGATTCCCTAAAATAAATGCAGCTACAAGTCTTACTTGATCATTTACTTCCTATTTTTGTACAATTATTTGCCTGGCTTTGATGTAAATTTTTCCTTCCACCAGGCAACCAGTGCACAAAGATTATTTCCTAAATTCTCAGTCCCTCTTATTTAGTTTTTTTTCTTAAATAGCCCAATATGTTTTATTTCCCTCCTCAATCGACCCCCAAATTAGAGCTCACTTTCCTCTGCCTCAGCCACTTAGAACTCTGTTTATTGTTGTTAACAAAAGAGAATGAAGATGCAGAGTAGGAAAACCTGCCCAAATATGAGCTAAAGCATCCAGTGTTAACTCAAATAGTGAATTGCTAGAATGTTCCCCATGCTCCAGAACAGCCTTTGGAGGAGCTGGTTGTAGAGGGAGCTTTGGGCTGGAGAGAGCCTGAGTAGCCTAAGAGCTCTAAGCTTTCACTACCATTTTTTAAAGATTTATTTATTTATATGAAAGTTGGATTACAAAGAGAGAGGAGAGGCAGAGAATGAGATCTTCCATCCACTGGTTCACTCCCCAGTTGGCTGCAACAGCTGGAGCTGCACTGATCCAAAGCCAGGAGTCACGAGCTTCATCCAGGTCTCCCACATGGGTGCAGGGGCTCAAGGACTTGGGCCACCTTCTATTGCTTTCCCAGGTCATAGCAGAGAGCTGGATGGGAAGTGGAGCAGCTGGGACTCAAACCAGTGCCCACATGGAATGCTGGTGCTTCAGGCCAGAGCGTTAACCTGCTACACCATAGCACCGGCCCCTCACTACCATTTTTAAAACAGCTACTCTAGTTTTTCCTCCTTTTTAGTTGGGGTTCTAAATAAGGCTGAAGAAAGATAGAATTCTGCTTTTTTAAAGTATGAAAAACAACAGACATAAGGAAAAACCAATGAGATAGACAGCTATGGATAAGAACTTCCAGACCACGCCTTGAAAAATCTCCATAGGCACGAGTCCTGCTAGCACCAGGTCCTGCATCAGAAGGTCCATATTCCTAGGCTGTTTCCAGACCAGTGAGGATGGGGAGAAGCATTATTTTACACAGCACAGGCCTCAGTATTTTATTTTTGCAAGTCATTGTGCATGGTTTTTAATTGCCCTTGTAAAGGTAAAGCATTCTCTCTCTCTCTCTCTCTCTCTCTCTCTCTCTCTCTCTCTCTCTCTCTCTCTCTCTCTTTCTCTCTCTCTCTCTCACACACACACACCCTGAATCATCATCTCTACAGCCAGTGGTGATAGTTGGCATCATTCCTCACAAAGATAATAGAATTGTCCTTATGTCAGAATGATTTTTTTCCTGTTCATTTTAAAACAACTCCATCTACTGTGTTTGCTTCTGCCCCCTGCAGTAAACCAAGAAACCCTTGCTAAGGTCTATAGACACAGGTTGGATTTCCTAAGCAAAGGACTCTACAAGATGCATTTGTATGGAATGAGAACGCCCCAAATCCACAGCCTTGGAGGAATCCAGATATCTAAATAACTGATGCATTAAATTCACTCGGGTTATATGATAATAAATAAAATAGCCTTTAACACAAGCATCAGCCAGTTCCTAGGCATTTTTACAAATTTAAAATTTGTCTTCATAACCAAATTCCTTTGGTTTTCCTTTTTATTGTTTCAACTTTGTACACATAAATTAAGATTTAAAGCTTGTAGATAATTTAATAAACATTTAATACAGAAAGTTTATCATTAGAAAAAATGTTTGTTATTATGCAAAAGCCTCTGTATTAAGACAGAACAGTAGCCAGAAATATTGCTTTAATTTCTTCAAATGATTAAACCAAAATCATTTATGAATGAAAATAATGCTGAGTTATTTCACCTAAAAGATAGAAACAAAGAAACAAAGGAGAGAGGGAAGCAAGTAGAAAGAGCAAGGAAAAAGGGGATGAAGAAAGAAAAAAAGGGGGAAGATTATCCATATTGGATTCCAGTTAAAAATCTGGCCTTTAGTTTACAATATTTTCAAAGCCCCCATTGAGGAGTTCAGTAGAAGACAATTGCCATTTTTAAATCACTAAATCAATTTAAGTCACCTTAAATATCTGTAAACTTTGAAGCTGTTAGTTCCAGTGGCTCTACAGCATTCCTGACTTCAGATGAACACATTTGTAATCATGAGAATCACTGTCGCCATGGAGGCAAAGGGAGGTCAGGACCAGCAGTGGTCACATTATATTATCAGCCAGTTGTGCTGAATGGAGAGTCCATGGTGGATGGGAGTGATAAGAATTTTCCTTTCAGCCTAACTCAGTATTTTTCTTTATTAAAAAGTTACTAAAGTATTGGGTAAATGCTCCCTTTATGATCTACTAAAGGCAGTAAAAGGAAGCAAAGATTAGGCAATTATTAGCAATGTCTTTTACTTTGATTTATGCTTAGAGTGTGTTTTCACAGTGATAAAGCATGAATTAATCTAATAAAAAATGATTGGTTGATCACATTACCATGAAATCCTCCACCCCTCAAATCTCTTCCTGTTACTTTTGCTCCCTTTTTTTTCATAAGAGGCACGGCTACCTATCATTATAAAATGAGTCTCTGGTAACATGGACTATAATAAATTCATACATGTACAAATGAACAAGCATAAAAATTAAGAATAACAATAATACAAAGTTTTATTGATTGACGAGCAAATTCACATTTTAAGAATGTGGGTTAGGTCAACATACAGAGGTCAGGCAGCCATGGATCAGATTCAGCTACCACCGCCTGCCAGCTGTGCTATTTTCATCAAGTAACAGTTCTACGATCAAACTGCCCTATGTGTAAGACGGGAATGGCAATTCCTACTCCCACATTTTTGACAAGGAAGATCGAATGCAATGAGATATGTAAAGTCCTTAGGAAAATGCCTGGTATGAGGTAGGTACTCAATATAAGGAAGTGGTTGAGATTATTGTTATTTTCAAAATTACAAATAGATATGCTGTACCAACAGACATCTGAAATCCAAGCAGGTTTTTATTCTTTGGAAATCACATATTTGCACAGCCTTCATTTAACAGATGTAGGTCAAATCTGAAATTGTTTTCCAGAGAAGGAAGTAATTTCACCAGTGTCAAATGCTAACTGGAAGTGAAACAGGAAATAGAATCCAGTTCTACTGATTCTCTACCCAGGCTTCGTCTATGATACTATATTGACTCCTATAAATTCATAAAACATTCATTGAGAACTTCTATAAGGCAGATTCAGTGTTAAATCCTAAAGATTCCTTTGTAAATAAGATATGGAAGCTCCCTGGAGAAATTGAAGGTTTATAATACCCACAAAGAACTAATTTCTGTTTCTACCAGTGGCTTTTTTAGAGCAAGAGAATGGGAGCACTTAATTCTTCACACACTTCTTCTGAAAGGATATTTGTCAGGCCCAGAAAGCAACCAATTCTACCATGAATCTCCAGTCCCCAGCAAAATTGTCTCTGAATTTTGCAGTTTGCAAATTCCTGTATGATGCTTGCCAAGTCACTACTAGGTGTGACTTGGCAACTTACCAACATATAACTATTCTTAGTCTTTCAAAGTAATACTTAGAAAGATCAAACGATATTATTTTAATTTCCCAATTTTATAGCATTGGAATAAAGCCAAAATTGAGATTTAGTTACTGTCAGTTTTGAAAATTATACTGTGATTGGGGCCAGTGCCGTTGCATAGCGGGCTTCGTCGATGGCGCTGGCATCCTATATAGATGCCAGTTTGTGTTCTGGCTGCTCCTCCTCTGATCCAGCTCTCTGCTAATGGCCTGGGAAGGCAATGGAAGATGGAGCAAGTACTTGGGCTCTTGGACCTACATGGGAAACCCAAAAGGAGCTCCTGATTCCTAATTTCAGATCAGCCCAGATCTAGCTGTTGCAACCGTTTGGGGAGTGAACCAGCAGATGGAAGACCTTTTTCTCTGTCTCTCCCTCTCTGTGTCTGTAGCTCTGCCTCTCAAATAAATAAAATCTCTAAAATAAAAAAATATATTGTGATTTAAAATATTAAACTATGCCATGTTTTCAAACAAAGCTGGTAAAAAAGTCAGGTTTGTGATGTTTTAGAATTATGGCTATATAGGGGGCGAGTGTTGTGGTGTAGCAGGTTAAGCCATGGCCAGCAATTCTGGCCTCCCATTTGGGTGCCAGTTTGAGTACTGGCTGCTCCACTTCTGATCCAACTCTCTGTTAATGGGCCTGAGAGAGCAGCATAGGATGGCCCGAGTGTTTGGGCCCCTACACCCACTTGAGAGACCTGGAAGAAGCTCCTGGTCCCTGGTTTCACCCAGGACCTTCAAATACTTGTAAATCTTTCAAGGGCTCCTTCCTCTCAAAAGGTAGGAACTTCTCCTGGTTGCCAAAGTCCATCAAACCCACAGGTAATGATGTGGCATTTGGTAGAATATTACATGCCCAGCATCTTGCTTCCAATTAAAAAGGGAACTCGTCAAATACGGAGTCTCTGGTATCTCAAGCAGCCAACTATCTAGTTGCCAGAAATGAGACTAACATATGTCAGTTGAAGAAGTAAAAGATGATGTATACTTAAGGACTCAATCAGGAGTTGACATCAGCACCAAAGAAAGAACAAGGTTGCCAGAAACTTTGGAATAAATGGAACTCAGGCTGACCCTGCTATTGGTCACAGCCAGAGAAACAAAAAGGAAAAGGTGTGACAGAATTGATAAAACATGAACAAGGATACAGATGCCAGTGGGAGTGAGTTGCTGTTTGCCATCCTCTCATGGGACATTACAGAGACTGGACTGATTGTTGCTGAAACTGCCAGTTCTGTGTTTATTAAAATATATCATCATCTATCTAAAAGCAAAAAAAAAAAAAAAAAAAAGATGTAGCTTTCATGAAGTAAAAGCTTCCAGAAAAACTGAATGCATTTCCTTAGGGTAAAACAAAGCATGGAGAATTTCAATTCCAAAAGCAAAATATTTCCAAGTTGGAGATAATAGGGAGAACAGAATTGGAAACCAGTATGTAGCCCTAGGAGGGAGCTTGCCACTATAGGCAGTAGCTGTGCACTTTTTCCTTTTCTTTGTATTAATGTTTCATCTGCACTTGCAATTATTTCCTTGGGGATGGGTATCTGTTTCTCATTAGAACTCTACTTTATCTTCCTTTTTGGTATTCTTTTGCAATTATTAAATTTTATGCCAATTAATCTTACCATTTAAAGACCCTGATTTCAAGTAATTTTTTTCTTGAGTGGAATAGTTCAAGCAGACTAGATCTAGAGTCAAGTCAGTAACCACTGTGGGCATTGAGGAAGAATTGATGGAACAGTGTTGCCTGGGAACCCAGGTCAGGTTACAGAGACCCTGATACTATGATTTTCCATAGGTTTTCTTCATGTAGACTTTGCCCTTCAACCTTTTCTGCTGATGAATATGTTCAATACAGGATTTTAGCCATTAAGCCAAACACAGTGCCATATTCACAAGAGGCCAAACATTTCTTGGAAGGAGAAAAAATGTCAACCACAAATTGACATTTCCAAATACATTTTTAGATATGTGTAGAGAAAGTATCTGAATTTTCAGTGCATATCTAAGCGATTTGACAATCTTCATGGTTCCATTTGAATGGTCCTCGGAAAACGTGGATTATTGTTACTTGAGTGTTATCATACAATGAAAAATGGTAACCTAGTCCCCAAAATTAATGTTAATATACCATGATTCAAAATTTGAAAACAAGTTACATAACTTGCCTTCTCACCAGTGAGTGATAGAATTATTTTAATATCATTCATATGCAGATAGTTCCTCATCTTAGGGAAATTTCCAGTCAACATGCTTAAATGCCCTATATATATATATATAGATGGCACTAAATTGACACTTTCAGTCCTGATAACCCTAGCAAAGACCTTGGCATTGACTTGAACCATACCACCTCACTCCATTAAAAACAGATGTATCCTGATCACTTCAATTAAAAATAAAAATACAGACTGTCTCAATAAGCTTAAGCAAGTCATATAGTTGAGGAAGGAAAGCTATACATGAAGTATTTTGGATTGAATTCAGAATTGGCTTCTGGATTCAAACAAATGAGATAAAAGAAATTGGAAAAACACATTCATTTATCGTCATTACCTTTCGGAAGATGCCCAACACTCTTTGCACTGTGATATAACAGCACATTTAATGAGAGATCATGTTTTTTCTGTGCCATGATATTTGCAAGGCATCTCCAGCATACTGATATCACTTTCAGCAATAGTCTAGGGAATTAGTTTTCCTCTTTGGGAAGTCATAAATCTTGTAGCTGTTTATCATGACCTAGCAGGACCTCTGTCAGAAGAAATGGCAGGCACATTCTGACTCTAATCTCTGACATCAGCCTGGGCTGGCTGGTAACATGTGTTTACACAGGGCTGTCCAAAAGCTGTGGCATGTGACGAGTGTCATGGCCCTCCTTTTCTTGGGCAGCCTAATTGACTACGGCTACCTGATACAGTAAGGAAGGGACCCCTAGCCAGGCTAGGAAAACTCAGAAAGAGAATAGGAAGTGAGTTTTGCTTCTAGTGCAGAATCTGAAACCAAAGGATTAAAAAAACACGATTAAACAGATCCCCAGTGCTTATAATCAATAAATTATATAAAAGCAAGAATTCATGTAGATTCTATTTCAAAGGGATCTAAGAAGTAAGATGATAACAGAATGTTGCTCCAAGACTGACAGATTGAAATAAAAACTGCACATAGACTGGGATTTGGACAGCAAGAGAGACCTTGAGGAATCCAACCAGAAGAGCGTTCTCCTCTGATGCAGAGTACCTAGGAGACAGAAGGAGAGATGGGGCTGGGAGATGGAGGGGAGCTTCCGGAATAAACAGTAAAAGTACATGACTGGGCTTTCCAATGGCAGCATAGGAAAGTGGCTGGAAAATCAATATGGAAAGGGGATTTTTAAAAAAAAAAATGTCTTGAGAAAAATGAAAAACAGCCTCATTAAAACATTTGGAAATGATTATGAAACCCACCTTGAAATAATCAGTGTTAAACACAGCTTCAGAAAAATGTACTGAGATTTAACTCTTAACCCTTTCAGTTCTACACTGATGTCAGTTCTAAGGAGCACAACCTTAGGCTAAATATACCTTCTTTTCACTGTGCCAGTTTTAAATAGGAAGCACTGATGCAAAGGGGAAGTGACTCAAACCAAATTGAAAGCGATATGAATTAAAGAACCATGCAAATTACCTTGGATTATTTTCTTTAAATCACATAAACTGAAAGAAAACCCCAAACAACTCCATCATTTGACATAAAAGAAGCAACTTAAAATAAAATGTTTGCAATCAACCAATGAATAAACTATATTATTGGATCAGATTTCTAAAATTTATTCGTTAAATGACTCCATTTTGGGAGCCAAAAAAAGAGGTCACAGTGGCAGCGAGGCTTCAGAAAACTAGCAAACAAATCATGTGGTTTCCTAGTCCTTTCTCAGGCATCACAGTCCCTGGTCAGGAGTCTCCAGCCACCCTGGGGCAGAATGTCCAAGAGCCCATGAACCTCAGGAATCCTGGACAAATTTCATATGTGTATTTTTTATTCACACAAAGAATTCAAAGAATTCCGATTTGCTGGTCCACTTCCTAAAGGCCCATAATAGCCCCAGATGGGATCAACGCCAGGAGCTAGGGACAAAATCCAGATCTCTCGCATGGGTGACAGGGACCCAATCACTTGAGCCCTCTCCACTGCGACTCAGGTTCTTCATTAGCAGGAAGCTGGAGTCAGGAGCTGACGATGGGAATTGAACCTAAGCCAGGAACTAGATCTAGAATTCTGCTATGAAACAAGGCTGTCTTAACTGCTGGGCTTAACACGCATTTCCCAGATCTTGGTTCTTGGTTTTCTTGGACTTTTTTTTTAATCTACCAATTTTTTATTTATATAAAGAAAACTGATTTTATACATACAATTTTAAGCCCATAATGATACTTCCCTCCATCCCTTCTTTTTTCCCTCCCTGATTCTTCTTTCTTTTCTTTCTTTTTCCTTTTAATTTTTGTGACAGCATACTTTCAACTTACTTTATAATCACAGGCTTAATCTTCCACTAAATAAAGAATTCAATAAGGAGAAATAGAAAGACCACTGTTCCGAGGAGTATAGACAAGAGCTATAAATAATAATCAAATATCAAGATGTCAATTTTATTCATATATGTTATATTATTGTACTGTATATATTAGCTACCACAAATCAAAGAAGACATATGATATTTGTATTTTTGGTATGGCTTATTTCATGAAGCACAGTGGTCTCCAATTGCATCCATTTCATTGCAAAAGACAGGATTTCATTCATTTTAATGACTGAATAGTATTCCAGTGTGTATATATACCACATTTTCTTTATCCAGTCATAGTGATAAATATCTGGATTGACTCCATATCTTAGCTATTGAGTGTTAACCCACTATAAACATGGGGATGCAGGTAACTCTTTCATATGATGATTTTGTTTTCTTTGGGTAAATTCCCAGAAGTGGAATGACTAGGTCATATGATAGATCAACTTTTCAGGAATCTCCATACTGTCTTCCATTATAGTTGTACTAGTTTAGAGTCCCACCAATAGTGTATTAAAATACATTTTTCTCATATCCTCTTGTTACTTTTTTAATTTTTGGAGCCTTTCTAACTGGGGTGAGGTGAAGCCTCATTGTGGTTTTTAATTGCATTTCCCTAATGGCTAGTGATCCTGAGAATTTTTTCATATGTCTTGGCCATTTGTGTTTCATTCTTTGAAAAATGCCTGTTAATTTTCTTTTGCTAATTTCTTAACTGTATTGTTTTTGTTGTTGTTGCTGAGCTTCTTGAGCTCCTTATATATTCTAGATATTAATCCTTTTTCAGATTAACAGTTTGCAAATATTTTGTACCATTCTGTTGGTTACCTTTTCACTTTGAGTGTTTCCTTTACTGTGCAGAAGCTCCTTAGCTTGATGTAATCCCATTTACCTATTTTTGCTTTTATTACCTGTGCTTCTGGGATCTTATTCAAGAAGTCTTTGCCTAAGCCACTGTCTTCAGTGCTTCAATTGTGTTTTCCTCAAGTAATTTGATGGTTTCAGGTCTTAAGTTTAGATCCTTGATCTATTGTGAGTTGATTTTTGTGTAGGGTGAAAGGATGTTATCATTCTATAGAAGCAATTAGGACTCTTTAAAGAAATGGATGCTTCTAGCAGGGGTGTATTGTGAGATAATAGCACCTTACAGTTCCAGAAAAGAAACAATTGGTAAAACAAATAGTTAAATAAATGACTATAGCAAGCTGGGAGTGTGTCAGTGGGATACAGCAGCCACTTAAAGAAGTTTCCAGTAGCCAAAGGAAGAACAAATTGAGGAAAAAAATAAAGTAGTATTAAGCATACAGTAGCGAATATATATCCATGTATCTATATTGAATAAGTGATTGAGTGAGTAAATGAGGGAGAATAGATAAAAGCATGCAGAAACATTCCAAAAAATCAATTCAATGCTCCACACTAGAGAGGAGGAGCATAATTTCCCACTCCCTATCCAAAGCGATTTCTTTCCCAAAAGTACAGTATAGAAAGGGGGGAAAAACGCAAGAACTTTCCAATGGAGAAGTCTGACAAACAATATCTCCACCAGATGATGAAGATGAAGATCAACAGCTGTCCTGAACACAATACACAGGTAAAATACACTCTTGCCCTGACATAATGAAAATGGTACTTTACTTCTGTTGTCTTCCTCCCTCAAACCTTGGTCAGGGAAAAACATCAGACAAATCCTAATACAGAGACATCCTGCAAAATAACCAAAACTGCCAGGATCATGGAAAGCAAAATATGACAATTTTTCTCAGCTGAGAGGAACCTAAGGAGACCTGTCAACCAAATATAATGTTATATCCATTAATGGGATCCTGAAACAGAAAAAGAATAGTAGTTAAAAACAAATGAAACCAAAATAAGGTATAGACCATTGTTGAAAAACATGAACTGGAAAGAGATACACACCAATATTATAATATAAGCTGGGGAGCACAGGGTTAGACATAGGCATGGAAAAGGAGTGGAGTGAAGTTGTGTGATGGTTAGGATCTGAAATGCTTTTTTCCTTTAAAATAACCCTGGGACCTGTCCAATGAAGTTAAATCAGGGGAGGAGGCATATTATTATTGGTGTTTTTTATTATTTTATTGTTTTCCTTATTTATTATTTTATTGTTTTTCTGTAAGCTTTAAATCTGTCAGGAAAAATAAGTCAATGTGTTTTTCAAATGTAAGAAGCAAAGCTGCAAGTCATCATCTTTTACAATGGTTTTCAACTCCGCTCTGCAGCCCTCTTTTTCTTAGCATTGTCTCAAGGACCAGAGTAAAAGCTCCAGGAAACCACCACTGCTTAAACCAGAGTTCTCTGCTCCTATTTATTTTATAAGATAGGGTGACTGGGTAAGAAAGCAAGGCATTGCCTTTGCAATAGATATGCTGATGGTCACGTTTTTTCTTATGAACAGCATTTTTCAATTTTACCAGGACATGTGGCCATCCAGAATTAAAGTCCCATTTCTCATGCTCTCTAGCAGATAGGTGTGGGCATCTGAACATCTAAGTTATGGACAGTGGGAGGTAAAAAGTGTATCCTCAGGGGAAAGTCTATTCTCTATCTTGCCCTCTCCCTCTTCCTTCTGGCTGAAATGTGGAAATGATGCCTTCAGCCTCAAGCTTTAGCCAACACCTTGGACTGTAAGTTGACAGTGGGAAAATAAGAAACACATGGGAGATCAGCAAGATACAATATGGGTTAGAAACAAACCTGTGTCATGTTCATGCCACTAATATTTGTGGGTTTGTTGATTTATTTATTTTTATTCATTGCAGCCTAAATTGTAACACCTGTAAAGAAATATCATCCATTTGAACTCATCAAATGGGATGGATCTTGGGACCAAGAGAGGACTTTCTCTAAGCTCATGAGCTGTGATACTGATCTTCTAAAGAAGTCTGGATCTAGATAGCAGCTGTTTCTGAGACAGAAAAATCCTTCTGACTCAGCTTTCCAGACGCTGTGGGAGGGAATGCTTTGAGGAAATGGCTGTACATCATATTGTGAAAGAGCAGTTTCATGGTTGGTCCATAAGAGCAGGAGCATGAGTGATCTTCACTCTGCCTAACACTATGCAAAAGAAGCTTCCATCTACATTATCCTCCCTGTCCATACCCGCCCCCCAACACACACACATCTACAATCCACCACCATCTCTGAATCCCATGTGTGTGGGCAGGACTCTGTTCTGATTGTCCTGTGGATGCACGCTGTGGTGGCTGTGAGACTCCAGTCTCCATCAGTAATACCATGTGGCAGCAACAGCAAAAACAGCACTGGGGAACTTGATCTTGGTAAATGTATTTGTCTGGCCTGGCCCAGTGCCTGACATATGGATTTATAGTGCAAACCAGCAAATGGGAGCTTCTCTCTCTCTCTCTCTCTCTCTCTCTCTCTCTCTCATATTTTTTTCTCCACGAGGTGGCTTATGTTGTTGACCAAATTCACATTTCTAGAGTTCTTGGGCTTGTTTGGAAAAGAAGGTCCAGGGAGAAAAAGAGACATTTTCACAACAGCAAAGTGCAGCTTGGAGTCACTTAATTTGAACATTAAAGGAGAGATGACCTTGCTTTGAACTCCTAGAGGGTAACATGGGACATATCAGTTACATTCGAAATATTCCATTAAACATAAGGTTTTGTTGCTAAAGTCAGTTTGAAAAATCACTGTCTTATTGTGAGTGAAAGCTAAGGATTATATAGTGAATCAGTTAAAACCCCAAACTTCAAGTCAAACACACAGATTTGAATCCCTGCTTCCCTATGCCCCTTTGTGTTCATAGACAACAGATTTAATGTTTTCGAAGCTCCATTGCCTCTTCCAGACAAAGAGAATAACTATATCTAGCTTTCCATTTTTGTTTAAGGATAATATTGTTCACTATAAGGTATCTGTGTGTGAAGGTGAGTCTAACAATCAAATGACAAAAAGCAATTGGCTATGAGTGGCATATAGAACAATGACTCCACAAAAGATACCTATGCCCTAATCCCAGAAACCTGTGAACATGCCATTTTACATGGCAAAGGGGACACAATATTATTTAGAACTCAGGCTCTTTAAAATTTAAAATGTAGTATTCATTTTATAGCCACCTTGTGAGTTCATTGTGACTAATGGACATCCAGCATTGTATCTACACTCCAGAGAAAGAGAAGCGTTAAGACAAAGAACAGTGCAATTTGGGTCAGCCTCTTTCTTAACTGTAATGAGTTTCTTTGTTAGTTTTTAAGAGTTATTTATTTATTTGAAAGGCAGAGAGAGATCTTCCCTGCACTGGTTCACTCCCCAGATAGCCAAAATGGAAGGAGCTGTACTGATCCACGGCCAGGAGGCAGGAGCTTCTTCTAGGTCTCCCCTGTGGGTGCAGGAGCCCAGGAACTAGGAGTATCCTCCACTGCTTTCCCAGGAGCATTAGCAAGGAGCTGAATCACAAGTAGAGCATCAGGGCCTCGAAGTGGCACCCATTTGGGATGCCAGCATCATAGGCGGCAACTTTATCCACTAGACAACAATGTCAGCCCCTATATTAATGAGCTTTATGGGAGTCCAATCCATGATTTCTCTTTTTATCTCATTGACAGGATATATCTCTAGGCCACCTTGCTAGAAATAAAGTTGATAAATTCAATTTTTCTAAGCCATGTACATTGCCACACTAAGTGAAATTGAAGATCTTTTTTTTAAATGGAGTGAATAAATGACATAGGTTATTAGCAGTGCTATAGCATCCTGAGGTTTGGGAGGTACTGGTGTGGCAGAAAAGCTATAGATAACAAACATCTCTTTAGATATTATCATTGGGATCATTTATTTCACATAACCTTCGAACATTAGATTCAAATGTCAGAAATTTTTTAAAAATTTTGAGGGGAAAATATTTCCAAGAAAACAAGAAGACAGTTATTCATTGCTAGAAGAGTTGGGTCTAAATAGATTTATTTAAATGATGATAGAGTTTAAAGATTGGAAATCCTCTCTGTAGGAAAATTAAGTAGTTAAATAAACAGGCACCAAATTGCAATTATTCTCTAGATCACTCATTTGTCACTTAATTAAATATGCCCTCAATCATACTTCCTTTCAAGCTCCCTAGAGGACCCCAAGCAAACTCTATCATTCTTTGAACTCTCAAGGCCCAGAGTGCGCTGCACTAAGATGGTGCTTGAGGATTGCTGTCTGAGGATTCTGGAGAGGAATGTATTTCCCAAAATTACTATTCTAAGCACTGAACAAATATCTTGTTCACACTCATTATATGGAAAAGTATCCAGATTTTTCTAAGACAGAGAGCTCAATGGGAAACTATAGGAAAGGGGTTCATCTTAGCTAAGGACAATTTTGCAAACAGAATTAAAAAGACTATATCATTTTATTTACTCTGTCCACACTTCAAGATAACCAAGATGTCAGTTTTAAAGAAACTTGCTAGAACACGAAAGGACCTGAGCAATAACTCAATCCATACCTTTTACTTACAGATGGAGAAATTGAAACTCATAGCAACGAAAAGCTTTAAAAGCCACTTAACTTGGCCTCAGGGGCTCTTGGGAAAATGAGTGGATAGGCTGACTATTCCATCTCTACTAAAATGTTTGCTTTCTTAAGAATTTATTTTTATTTTACATGGCCTAGTTGTTTTATAGTAACATACTTTAGCAACACATGAGAGAGGTCTTTTATAAATGCTGAAGAGTTAGGTACCATTGTCTGTCTTTGCTAACCTTTTTTTTTAAGATTTATTTA
Source organism: Lepus europaeus (assembly GCF_033115175.1). Lineage (NCBI taxonomy): Eukaryota > Metazoa > Chordata > Mammalia > Lagomorpha > Leporidae > Lepus > Lepus europaeus. The sequence goes on from NC_084843.1 coordinate 51,855,366, forward strand.
TTTATTTGTAAGTCAGAGTCCCGTGGAGAGAGAAAGAGAGAGAGAGAGAGAGGGAGAGAGAGAATCTTCCATCCGCTGGTTCACTCCTCAGATGGCCACAACAGCCAGGGCTGAGCCAAGCTGAAGCCAGGAGCTTCATCAGGGTCTCCCACATGGGTGGCAGGGACCCAAACATTTGAGCTATCTTCACTGCTTTTCCCAGGTCAGAGCTGGATCTGCCAAAGTGAGTAGCCAGGAACCCTCTGAGATTGCAGGTGGCAGCATTACCCTCTTTGCAACAACCCAGCTCCTGTTTTTGCTAACATTTGTCAGTGCCATATCCCTCTCTCCCTGCAGCTTTGAGTGACTAACTTTGGGCTCAGTTGCAATCACACGTAAGTTGGGTCTGCTCACAAAAGGGTCTGAGGCTTTCAGAATCACAGGGACAGTAGAAAGACACTATCAGCTCTTGTTGTCAAAACAATTCTGCCATCATATGTGATATGGTCATGGTCATTTGATAGAGCAGAGGCATGTGCTGTAAACTAACTCCAAAATTAAATTCAAAGAAAGGGACTCAGGAGCATTGACAACTATTTTGAAACATAAAGACTCCCCAGAGATATCAAGGAGGCATCATGGCATTAAGAGGATAGAGAATCCCTTTTCTTAGCTAGTGCCTGTGTGAATCCAGGAGTGGCCCACTATCTCTGGACCCTAGACTCAATGTATCTGAAATGCAAGTGAACAATACACGTGGCTATAAAGGTCTCTTACCCTGGCTAACTTTTACAGGCTCTAAGCGATAAGAACTCCATTTTACTGTCAAAGAGCTTACTTGATTAACATTTCCTTTTTTATGGGTAAACACATAAAAAGGCTTAAAGCCAAGTTACTTTATTCTTGGTAGGGATTTTATATGTTTTCTTACTTTCCAAGAAAAGCACTGTATTCTACCAGATCTTACAAATATAATTCCAATCATGAGCTGCGAGCATCTACACTCATTTGGCCTATTGGACTATTCCCTAAAACATCATAAAAAATAATTCTTGGTTCTTACTGTTGTTTGTTGTTTCATCCAATTTTTTTTCTTCCCCTAGCATTTTATGGGCCACAACCAAGCCAGTCAGGCAGGAACTGATTCACAAGCCCTCTAATCTGTGAAACACTGAGGTTTTTGACCAACATACCAAAAACATGGGATTCTGGGTTATGGCGAAATAAAAATAGGATAATTCCCCAAGCCCATTATAATTGCTAAGATGATATAGCACCACAAAAAACAAATATTTAAATTCTAAAACAATTGAGTCATTATTATTAAAGTGAAATAATGTAGCTTCCTCTTTGTGAGCTGTGTTGATTCATTCTTGGTATTCCTTCACTCAGCTTGTGAATCAGACCTCCCAGAACAAGCTGATTGGGGTAAATTCAGCACATTTTAGTTTAATTTTCTCCAATTCAAATACAACTTGCACAAGAGGTGAGCATCTAACAATTCAAAGGAACAAACCATTAAATTAAAATTCCTAACTCGATTGTTTGAATCACACTGGGCTAAATTTACATCCTCCATAACACTGTAGGAACTCACTCTGTGGGAGATTTTTCTAGCTACTTTTTTTTAAGCAAACCTTTTCTTTTCTCTTCTTTCTCTTAAGGGTGAATTACTTGTCCCTGTACCTTTAATGATAAGAAGAAGGAAATAAAACCGGGCTCTGGGAGAAAACAATGAGGCAATAATTCTGAAATTAAAATACAGCACATGATATATCAATATAATTGTCCTGCGTATGTGAAGATAAGTCTGCTTTGATGGTGTTATTTCCCAAGCACGCAAAACCTAATAAAATCTGGAGGGCTGAATTGATGAGAAATTCAGCGTTAGAGATTATGAAAAACACACACTAAAATAGCCAAACAAAATTACTGAAAACCAGTTTTAGTGGCAAATTATTTATCTAAGTAATGCAGGAAGATTTATAGAGATCGTCCAACATTTAAATAAATTAGTTACTTAAAAATACTTAACTTCCTTGACAAAGGAAAATGTGATTATAAAATAGCAGTTTGACCTTGAGCCAAGGAGTTGACATCTGTGCTTCAGATTTCTTAATGTTTTATTATTCATCCTGAAGGAAAGTTTTAGTGCTACAATTATATGTTAGAGGTGACAGATTTTATTTCTTGTCTTTTATTAACCTCATTTCTTCAAAGTGGAATAATTAGTTATAAAGTAGAAAAGAAAGGTTTGGTAGTGACCAGCTCTTCAGGTGATGACATAAATACCAAATCACAAAGCATCCAAGAGACCCTGAATCATCCAAGGAAAAGAATCAGCAAGATGTTAATCTTCACTACACAAATGCAGTTTAACTACTTTTCTGTTTGATATGGCCTTGGATGTGCCATTTAATTGTTCTAGGTCTGTGTTCTCAAATATTAAATGTAGATAATAACAGTATCTGCTGCACGGGATTGCTGGGATATTTACATGATATAATGCCTGCGGAAGCCCCAGTACCTTTCGTGCAATGAAAGCCCAATATATTTTCAATGACTACCATAATCATCATAAATATGACATAAGCTCCCAACTGTGATGATCATTTGGGGAATAAATTGGAAGGAGCCAAACATTTCACTTTCAAAGTGAACATTATAATTTACCACGATATAGGAGAAATCTGGTAGGAAAAATTCTTCAATTCTTTTCTTACAAATAATAAAACATTCCCTCAGGGGCTGGTGCTGTGGCATAGTGGGTAAAGCCACCACCTGCATCCCATATGGGTGCCAGTTCAGGCCTTGGCTGTTCCACTTCTGATCCAGCTCTCTGCTGTTGCCTGAGAAAGCAGTAGAAGATGGTGCAAGTCCTTAGGCCCCTGTGCCTGTGTGGGAGACCCAAAGGAAGCTCCTGGATCCTGGCTTGGATTGGCTCAGTTCTGGCCATTGTGGCCATCCGGGAAGTGAACCAGCGGATGCAAGACCTCTCTCTCTCTGCCTCTCCTCTCTGTGTAACTCTTGCAAGAAAATAAAATCTTTTGATGCCTGCACTGCCGTAGCTCAATAGGCTAATCCTCCGACTGCGGCGCCGGCACACCGGGTTCTAGTCCCGGTTGGGGCGCCGGATTCTGTCCCTGTTGCCCCTCTTCCAGGCCAGCTCTCTGCTATGGCCCGGGAGTGCAGTGGAGGATGGCCCAAGTCCTTGGGCCCTGCACCCACATGGGAGACCAAGAGAAGCACCTGGCTCCTGGCTTCAGATCAGCGTGGTGCGCCCGCCGTAGTGCACTGGCCGTAGCGGCCATTGGAGGGTGAACCAACGGAAAAGGAAGACCTTTCTCTCTGTCTCTCTCTCTCTCACTGTCCACTCTGCCTGTTAAAAAAATAATAATAAAATAAAATCTGTTTAAAAAATAAGAAAGCAATGCACCGTGATTGCATACTCATAAAAAATGAATTTGCAAACTATAATTTTGCTATGAAGAGTAAAGTTTAAAGAAAAGAGGAAGAAAAGTTTTCTTCTTATCTTTAGATAACTTTCCCTGGGTTGTGAATTATTTTCTCAGCAAAAAAAAAAAAAAAAAAAAAAAAAAAAAAACCCTTCTACTTATAAACTCCCCAAGTTAGACATTATAGAAACTCTGAGGGTTTTTGAAGTCTTTCATATTTTTATAACCACCATTTCTGCCCATCTTACTAATCCTTGTTCCTCATCCACACACATTGGGTTTCTACAGCTCACTTGGGAGTTATGAGGGTATAGATCTACTTGCTTCTTCTGTCACAAGCTGATATATAATACCATAGAATTTTCCTAGCCTTGGCTTACACTGGTAATTCCTAATCTAAAATTATTTGAATGAAGCAAATGTATTCACCTAACAAAAATGATATTTCATGAGATGGTTCTAACTGTTAAATAACAATAAATTTTTGGCAGATAGCTCAGGAGATGAAGGTATCCAAAATAGAGTTGGGACAGGACCCTTAATAAGATGGAGGTGTAGAAGCCGTAACAGGAGAGACAATGATCAGTAAGAATGACTGAGGGATTTTCTTTGTACTATGAGTACTGTTTGCACATATTAAAGAAGCTAATCATAAAATAATGCAATATAAACTGCTCCCTGCTGTAAGTACTTGGCTCAGTTCTACATCTACACCAGCCTTTCCTACAATTCTCTTAAACTTTTCATTTTTTGTTGTAGTTCTTTTAAAGGGTAAGAGATCAACATGGAATTTAGTATTGGGGGTGACAAATCAATGACACCAAGCTCAGAGACATTTGTAAAACAATTCAGTGAGAAAATTATCCAGAGCCAGAGAAACCTAAGCCCCCAACCCCTAATAATTTAGAGAGAAACCAAAAGAAATCTGTAGGATTTGCCTCCATGTGAGGAAGGAGAGGTCAAATGAACTTTATGTGAAGACCAAAGGACAGGACACACCATTGGGTCTCTAAGTTACACAAATAGAGGGTATGGTAAATAGTCATCATGCTTAAGTAGTCAGTAAATATTAACTATAGCATTAGTGATGCATTTCTTTGCTTTTATTTTGCATAAGGTTCTGTGTATTTACCCTAATATCTGCATCTTATATTTTCCCTCATAGTTATTAATGACACTTGTATCCACTTACTTATTTTCATGGCCTATTGATTAGACTTCTTTGATAAGATTGTGTTTTTTCTAGAAACTTCATAGAAGATCTTTTGTGTCATTGCATACTTATTAACAAACAGGTATACAAACACACCACTTATCCCAAATTAAATTAACTATGGCTTCCTTCACTTTACCATTTCTTCCTGTCTATTCTGGTCACCTCAAGCAGATTCAGGAAATGCTGCAGTCCTAGAAAAAAAATAATCATAGGCTTCCACCCAAGAGACAGAAACTTCTACAAATGCTGATAAAGTGTCATAAGATGACTATATGATATGGAAGGAGAAAGAAAAGAAGGGAAGAGATTTTATAAGCCAAAACACTCAAGCAAAACAAATAGGGCCAGCATAGTGGTGCAGGGGTTAAGCCACCACCTGCTATGACGGTATCACACGTCACAGTGCTGGTGCAAGTTCTGCTTCCAGTCCAGCTCCCTGCTAATGCACTTGGGAAGGCAGTGGAAGATGACCTAGTTGGGAGACCCAGATAGAGTTCCAGGCTCCTGGCTTCAGCCTGGACTAACTCTTATTGTAGCAGCTATTTGGGGAGTGAACCAGCAAGTGGAAGATCTTCCTCTCTGTGTCTCTCCCTCTCTGTCTGTCACTCTGCCTTTCAAATAAATAAATAAAATGAAAGAAAGAAAGAGAGAGAGGGAGGGAGAGGGAGGGAGGAAGGGAAGGAGGAAGGGAGGGAGGGAGAGAAGGAAGGAAGGAAGCAATGTAGGAAGGAAGGAAGGCAGGAAGGCAGGCAGGCAGAAACGATTTTGACTGGACTTCCTTGATGGTTTTTAGTCTAGTTCAACCCGTCGCCATGGCTAAGGAAAATGAATGCTGTTAATTAGCTTAGGCTTAAAGCACAGGAACACATGAAGACCAAAACAGGATGGGGAATATATTGTTCCTCAAAGGAAAATTAGAAATCTGACACTTAAAAAATAGTGAGTAATAGCAGCAAGAACCATAATAAGAACTAACATTTTATTGGTCCTTTATGTCTTATTATATGCTGGAAATTATTCTATGCACTTTATTATACCAACTTATTTAATCTTCATAAATATTATTAGCTCCTTTTGCAGATAAGAAAATTGAAACTCAAAGTGATTTTTTAAAAAAGTTTTCCCAAAATTGTCCAGATTTTTCCTAAGTTGAGATTTGAAATCATGCTATCTGAGCAAGAATCTCAACATAGCTACTCTAGTAAACCAAATGTGCTATGTCTAGGTTGGGTGGGGGAGATCAGTTATAACTGTATTTTCACAGATCTAATTATGTATTTCTGCTTATTTGTTTGCTGCTAGACCCTAAGGATACTATTTGATATATAAGAAGCATTTATTTAATGAATAAGTGAAAGAACAAATGGTTGAAATACAGATCCTACTGTACTATCTCAGCAGATTTAAAACTTTAAGTACATTACAAACTCCTGAGGACAGTCATACCTTTTAAGTTCCCTGGACCCTGTCTAAAAGCAAACACAATGTGAAAAACCCAGAGGCTCTTAAAAATAACTTCTAATTATTGAAGGCCTATCCTGCATACAGTAAATTTTATAAATTAATTTGGTAGCTTTATAATAGGTATTCCAATTCACAGATGACCAGAACTGATGCTGGAAAAGTTAAGACATTATCAAGGTTATATAACTATTTATGAGAGGTCTTTGATTAGAACTTTTGTCTTTCTCATCACCATCAATATTTTTCCCGAACTTGTTTTCTACTGTGCTTCTTCCCTAAGCAACAACTCACACTACATGAGGTTATCTACAGTGAACCAGCATTTCTATAATTATGAGCCCTGATGTAGATGGACCTGTATGTACAAAAGTGAAAAACAAGTCATACTCAATATTTAAAATTTTTAAAGATTTATTTATTTATTGGAAAGTCAGAGTTACACAGAGAGAGGAGAGGCAGAGAGAAAGAGAGAGAGAGCGAGAGAAAGAAAGTCTTTCATCTGCTGGTTCACTCCCCAATTGGCCGCAATGGCCAGAGCTGCCCCGATCTGAAACCAGGCGCCAGAAGCTCCTTCTGGGTCTCGCATGCGGGTGCAGGGGCCCAAGGACTTGAGCCATCTTGTATTGCTTTCCCAGGCCATAGCAGAGAGCTAGATCAGAAGTGGAGCAGCTGGGACTAGAACCGGTGCCCATATGGGATGTCGGCACTGCAGGTGGCGGCTTTACCTGCTACACCACAGCACCAGCCCCAGTATTTAAATTTAAAACAGCAACTTTTTCAAAATCATGCACTGGTGGGAGAAAGATTTATTTTACTATAGTGATAGAAAAATAAAATAAAGGAAATTTTCAAACAAATAAGAAATATTCAAAGAAATTAATGTGATACCATGTTGGGAAGGTGAGTAAAATACTGTATCAAGTAAGGAGTTCCAAAGACAAGCAGCTTTTATTGAGAATGATTTGACCTGCTTCAAGTCTCCTAAATTCAAATCTGGAATCTGTCAAGTGTGCTCAAATATATTCAGCCAGTCAACTGCAATAAAGACAATGAATGGGCTCCAGAACTTTCTATCTTTACTTAACTCATTGTAAAAAAAAAATCTTAGGGTTTTGTTTCTGTATTAGATTACTTGTCAGCCGAATCAAAAGTTCAAGACTGAATAGCAAGGAATAAATCAGTGGAGAATGAATGCCTTTCTCCTCAAAGACCCCAATAATATAAAATTACTAGAGCTAGCTAAGTTGGAATATACTGAATAACTGAATATATTTATACATTACAGATGGTGTGGAATGCTGCCAGTGATACCTTGGGGATAACTTAAAGTCTGGCTTTCCTAGGGGCAGGGAGATAAAATAGCCAAAATAGAATCCCTTCAAACTTGAATCAAAGAGATGGAATGAAAATGTAAACTCATTTAAAAACTTGAAGTACTTATCTACCCTGATACAAACCAAGGGAATAACTCAATACCTTTGAAAAAAAATATTGTTTCTTATCAAATCATCAGAGTAAAAGGCCTTTGCAAAAATAAATAGGTCCAAAATGCCACCATGTAGTCTAAAAATCTACAACTGTGTTCAAAAGCAAAGTGTAGTTTAGAAGAGATGCATCAGTTTTTGTAAAATTCACACAACTATTCTCCATTTTAAAGTGACTGGAGGCTTAAAATTAACCGGATTGTCAATGTTGATTTAGCTGACAGAGTGATTTAGAATTTTAGTTTTATTAGAGCCAAAAGGCAGCTTTACATACCTAGTCCAACTAATTCACTGTAAAGCTCAGATTCAGCAAGGATAGGCTGGGCATGAAGGTAACACCAGTAGCATAGTTGTGGAGCAAGAACAAAGATCAAGAATGCTTAACTCATAGTCAACCGTTTTTTCCAACACATTATCCTTGACTCAATTTCTGTATCTGTTATATTCTCTCTGGGCAGTCACATTCATGAAGACATATCCAAATATAAACAAGACCAGAATTTTAGGGAGCTAAATTTAGTTGTAAAAGAAAATGGAAAAATCTGATTTTCTCTAAAATAAATTAAGGTACATGTTCACATCATTTCATCAAGATATTTATTGGACATCTGTGAAGTTCACAATAAGATTAAACTAAATATTTTAACTTGATTTCATCCAGGAGTAACTTAGAACTGATATTTCCCTAATATTCACTGCTTGTCTGTATGATAATTCAATAAATCCATTAATGGAGTGGAACAAAATTTTTTGAAGTATATGAATGCATATAAATGTGTAATTATATATATATATAACATTTTATATGTGTATATACACACTTCGATGAGGTAATGATTTTCCTGTCTTTTCCATTTATGACTTCACTGTTATTATAGGACTTTGTGACATGTTTGCAGTATAATCATTATACATGTTTAATTTCACAAAGATTATGCTCCAGTGAGAAATGTATTTTATTCCTCCTTTTGTTGGTAGAAAGCTTAAATATTCTTTTCATAAGTCTGACTCCCTGTCATCAGATAATCTATTTTAAATGAATTTTCCTTCCGTTGGTTCCAAAATGCAAATTGTGGGAGGAAATCAAGAAAGATCTATCCCTCCTTTTTAGGCTGCATTTTTCAAATAAGTTGTAAATCTGTCTTGCTGCCCATAAGGACTTTTAAGAACTCCTGGTGACTTGTCTTCTAAGTTTTCTCACTGAATGCTGGCACTATAGCTAATCAGACTACATTTGGTTTGAATTAGATCCCACAGTCTTCACTTCCTGCCCTAATTGGCAGTTACATGTTCGCACAGGATAGGGTTGTGTATCACAAGACCTCTGCAACTGTATAACCATTTCATTCAGAAGCAGGGCACAATTGTCAGTAAGAGAGAAGGATATTATCGTTCAGATGTATTTGCACAATCCACATGAAAGGGAGAGTTGATCTTTCTGAGACCTATATCAATATCTATATTCTACTGTCTATACACATATTATCTATATGTCTATATTCTATTGTCTTCAATGATATCACATTTTGTTTTGTGGGGATAGAAATTCTCTTTGTCCTAATGAATGAAGAGACTAGAAATAATAAACTAAAATTGCACAATAGCCGTGATCTCAAAGCAATTGCCAGTTCCAGAATTTAATTGACTTTATTCTTGGTTTTTCCAAATAATAGTTCACTAGATAGCAAAATATTTTGCATTTGCAATGTTTCATCTCTCCAAGAGGGTTAATGGAAAGTAGATGGGTGGATCTATATATCCAGCATACCAAACACACCTTTTTATATGAATTCAAATAATCTCCAGTGATTTCTTATGATACAGAGCCACTTAAACGCTTTCACATTAGTAATGGTTTCAAGGACATGGGATCTCTAGAAATGTTGAACCTCACATGTGACAAACAGTCTTTTCCCTACACCAAAGCCTCCTGTTGACCACTTAGTGTCTTTAGTGGAGCACTGAATAAATGGTCACTTTTTGATTATTAAAGACTTGAGTAAAGTAAGAGAAGCAGCTATTTGTTCACTCATTCATTCATTCATTCATTCAACAATGATTGATCTGTGTCTGGTCTTTTAACATTTCTGATCAGATAAGAAAATATGGGAAAATAGCATCATTTTACAAAGAACTTCACAGGCTTCTCTTATTCAACGTTCAGATGACTGGTTTGTAACTTTTTAGATAAGGACCACAAACTCCTTAGAGAAATTGTTGAAAACCATAGACCTTCCAAAACAAAAGCACCTAAATCTAGATAAACACACAAATGTTCACATTATACTTCAAGCATTTTCAAACATCCCTAAAATTCACCCAGGGATACATGATAAGGAATCACTGCTCTAAATGAAAATCTACTCAATTAAGTAGCTATTACTATTCAATTAAAATGTTTTAATTTATTGTTTTATTTGAGAGAGAGAACTTCCATCGATTGATTCGCTCCCCAAATGTTCTGAAAGGACAGGGTTGGGTCAGGCTAAAACCATGAGCCCTGGAACTCAATCCAGATCTTCAGAATGGGTGACATGGAACCAAGTATTTGAGTTGCCTTCGCAGGAAACTGGAATTGGAAGCAGAGCTAGGACTTGAACCTGTGCACTCTGATATAGAATGCAGGTGTCCCAAGCATTATCTTAACCACTGTCCCAAACACTGTTAATTGTAACACTGTATCAGGCATTGTTACAGAACTGAGAAATTAGAGTACTGATTTGGGCCACACAAAACACACACACAAATATCAACTACACATTGCATTTGCTAAATTCATTACCGGTTAATTTTTATTGCTGTTTTGAAAGACAAATTACATATTCTCAAAAACTATAACATTCAGTAAAAAGAGTAGAAGAGAAGTAATTTTTATATCCTTATAGGCTAAATAAACATAGCTATTTTGGTGACAAAACAATTTTAGAACTTTAAAGATTATTTTTAAGCTGAAGTTCTGATTTCAATGACAAAATAGCACAATTTTTCTCCAGTGAGAGAAAAAAAGGAATCAAATCAACATAAATATATGAAGTTACTTCAAGAAGCTTATGGAAGATGGAATTAAATGATGTTTATTTTGTTGTGGAACATTGTGAAATCTGTGTTTTCATAATATGCATTTTCCATGAACTTTTTGAATACCCTGCATACATTGACAAAATCAATGAGTCCCAGAGAGTTTGTCTGAAAGATCGTATTTGGAACTTTCACCCTCATTCATTTCCTCTATCTTAGCTACAGTACCGCCTCTAGTTTCCATGGTTGCCATCTCACACTAGACTGCAGTGTGATTTGAACAGATAGAATATACTTGATGTTAGCCAAAAGGCCAAGAAGTGATTAGACTATAACTATAACCCAGATGTGTGGAAGTGATTCCTGGCTGACAGGTTATTGTTTTTATTGTTTCCGCAGCAGATCAATAATATAATGCCCTGATGCAGGGGTTCTTTGCCAGTGTGTCTCCTCCAGGTCTCAGAATACCAACTCTGCTGATCTCTTTAAGCTCTGGGCTCATGTGTCTCTAAAACTGGCACAGGACATTCATGGGACCCAGAATGAGAGAGTAATTCTGCATGTGATAGATCTTATGAGAATCTTCATGCACAGTAATTCCAAAGAAGTAAGGATTATTTTTCTCTAGAAATCAAATGATTCTATAAACAAATCAATTATCTGTGACACTTGCAATATCCACTAGTAAATCAAATCTAATTTATGAAGACAAATATCTTGGTGAACATTAAGATATCAGGGAACATAGACCCACCTTGTGGCATAGCAGGTTAAGCTTCTCCCTGTGATGCCAGCACCCTATATGGGCATCGGTTGGTATCCCCGCTGCTCCACTTCCAATCCAGCTCCCTGCTAATGGCATAGAAAGGCAATGGAAAATGACCCAAGTGCTTCCACTCACATGGAAGACTTGGAAGCAGCTCCTGGCTCCTGGCTTTGGCCTGTCCCAACCCCAGCTGTTGTGACCACCTAGGAAATAAACCAGTAGATGAAAGAACTTTCTCTCTTTCTCTGTCCCTTTCTCTCTGTAGCTCTGACTTTCAAATAAATAAATAAATCATAAAAAGATAGCAGTGTACCATATATTTATTATATTTTTTTAGGTATGGTAATATTTTTTTAAATAAATGAGTTATTATCTTCTACAAACACACACTGAGATACTTATCTATGAGATTATATGGTGTCCAGGATTTGCTACACATAACTTGAAGAGCAAAGGAATGCTGAAGTATAAATAAAAGCAAATGGATCAGGAGCTGATAACGTAGTAACAGTGAGCTACTAGTTGGGGTTATTGGGTTATTCTCTCACTTGTTTGCATGTTCAGAATTTTTCATAATAAAAGATGATTTCTTATAAAAGGGAAATAATGAGAAAGTTAAAACATTCCAAATGTCCATCAACTGGCAAAAGCAAAAATATTATGTAGTTTATCTATACAAGGTAATATCATTTGTCTACAGATAGAAACAAAGAGCTGAGGCATGCTACAACATGGACAAACCTTGCAAAGGTACTAAGTGAAAGGAACCGGACACAAAGGACCATATATTGTCTAATTCCATTTGTATGAAACGTTCAGAATAGTAAAAATCTCTAAAAACAAAAAGCAGACTAGTGTTTGCTTAAGACTTGGGAGATGGTGGAGGTCTAGGAGAGATGGTTAAGGGGCGTAGGGTCTCTGTGGGGAATAATAAGATGTTTTGGAATAGATTGTGGTGGTGGATACACAACTGTGAACACATTAAAAGCCATTGCATTTTACACTCAGAAAAGAAGACAGAGAAACAATGTAGAAAATCTGAATGTCAACTGTGTCTTAGATACTGTTAGAGAAGTATTGTTTTGTCACTGGGATAATGACATGGTGGATAAGAGAATTTCTTATTTCTTATAATAGCATCCTGAAGTGTTTAAAGATAAAGCATGCTGATGTCTGGGATTTGCTTTAAATCACCACAAAAGGTAGATGAGACAATATGACAAAATCTAAATAGTTGTTATATAGAAGCGATAAGTATATGGAATTCATTATATAGTTTTTCCCCTAAGTATGTTTCAAATACTAAAAATTTAAACAAAAGGCTTCAGTGGGATAAGGGGAGAGGATACATTTTGTAGTGGCATAGTTATTCTCATTTGAACATTGCCATCTTTAACTTAACACTAGTTTCATGCTAACACTTGGCAGTGGTATTATGTGGTCACATCAGACTGAGGAACACCGAGTTAAAAAAAGACTTCAAGACTTTTCAGCATCTTTACTATGGGAAACACAAGGTGACTCTCCAAGACTGAAGATATGTTATGTTACCACAAATGTTTATTTTAAAAAAATTATTTGAAGGGCTGCTGTTGTGGTGTAACAGGTAAAATCACTGCCAGCAGTGCTAGCATCTCATATGGGCGCTGGTTTGTGTCCTGGATGCTCCACTTCTAACCCAGCTCCTTGCAAATGGCCTGTTATCCAAGTGTGAGATCCAAATGGAGTTCTAGACACTGGCCTTCATCCTGACTCAGTATTGGCCATTGCTGTTATTCAGGGAATGAACCAGTGGATGGAAGATTCTCTCTCTCTCTCTCTCTCTCTCTCTCTCTCTCTCTGTAACTCTGACTTTCAAATAAATCTTTAAAAATAATTTATTTCAGAAACAGAATTCCCCTTTACTGATCCATTCCCCAAATACTTATAGTGGCCAGAACTGAGCCAGCCAGAAGCCTGGGAGCTGAGAATTCTTTTCAGGCTTCACACATGGAAAACAGGCATACAACTGCTTGAGTAATTACCTGCTGCCTCCCATAATCTGCTTTCTCAGATAGATAGAATCAATAGCAGAGCTGGGATTTGAATCCAGGTACTCTAATATAGGAAACAGGCATCCCTACCAGTGGCATAACCACTAGGCCAAATGCCTGACCCCCAAAAGTTGTTTTTTTCCCATATATATGCTAATTGTTAAATAATATAAACAGCAAGGAGGCAAGATCCTATAAAATATGGCCCAACATCTTTTGATAATTGTGACTTCTTATTCTGCAAGCAGCCTAATCTTAGTCTGTTTGATACTAAGCCTTCAATGTAGAGGCATTGAATGAATAATAAACTAGTTTGATTTTTTTCTAAGTTTGTCAAATTCCCATTTGCTTAAAAATGTGTTATGGTCCACCCAGAGCAAGTCATGGTCCACAATAATGAAGCAAGGTAGAAGTCATATATTCATATATTAGATATTGCAGAACTTTAACCCTACTGAATTCCTAACTTGTTACATTCGTACATGTGTTCAATGAGCTGAAGTTGCTTGATGTTGTAGGAGTACTTGGTTTAGTCTGAGATGTATGTTTCACAGCTCCAGCACTACCAGTCACTACTGTCCTTCAAACTATGTTGCATATCTATGACACAGATACATGGAACAAGTTCAATGTACAGCCCTAGAAATTTCATCATCAAACATTGCATAAGAAACTATCCTGTGAGGCACAGGGCGAAGACTTTGTGTTATTCTGTGAGCTATGCTTTTGTACCACATCTTTTCATGATCCTTAGTACTCAAGCACTGGGTAGAAGAATCACAGACCTTGACTTGCAAATTAGTTGTCACAATTCTGGATGCTGCAGTTAATTCAGATGCAATAAGATATACTTAAGCATCAAATCTTATGTACACTGAAGTTTGCTGCAAGGTAATTCCAAGAATGAGTATAAATAATTCAAATTTGGCATTAGAACTAAGCATCAACTAAGCCATCCCATCCTATAAAGTAATCATTGAGGCCCTGTAGAGGAACTGGTATGTTACAGAATGCAAAGCATCATGTCTGCAGTCAGATTGGGTTCCAAGCTGAGCTTCACTAAATACTAAGTATAGCACCTACAACAACTAAAATTTTTCATCCATAATTACTCTTATAGAAAATAGAATAGAATAATACTTACTCCATAGGGCTTTTGTGAGGACTGAGGTAATAGCATATATAAAAGCTTAGATACAGTGTTTATACATGATATTTCTGAATGTTAGCTATTATTATTATTATTATTATTAGTTTTTAATGCAGATTTCCACCTTAATTTTATTTTTTTTTCTCCAAAAAAAAAAAAAAAAAACCAAAACAATGTTCTATTCATCACACTTGAGGGGTACCGCTGATTTGAACAGAATTAATTTCTGACCCTCAGCATCAAACACATACTCCTTATATGTGCAGGTACTCAAAAAAAGAAGTTTATTATTGCAGGTGAAGGATGAAGGATTAAATCTGAGCATGCTCAGCCTGTACAGAACCTTCTGGGAGCTTCTGAGCTGGTGGCAGAAAGGAAGACTCTCCCTACCCAGTACACCTGCTACTAAAACAGCATAGCAATAGGTTTTTTAAAAAAAAATTTAAAAAAATTTTAAAAAGCTTAATATGTTCTTGAAAAGAGCATCGTGATCAAATTCTATGTTACACTGGCATCAGGATTTCTTTGAATTTGATTATTATCTTAAACCACACTCCAATGAGCCCAAAGTGTCCTGTGGGGAAAATAATTACTCAATTGCTAGGAATTGGCAGATATCCCATTTTCTAAAAAGTCTTTAAACTTGTCTTTGCATTCTTCATTTCAACACCAGTTAAATCAAAAGTGGATTGTGATTAAAATGGAAGCATTTTTATGCACAAGCATTTATGTCAGACATTTTCTAAATTATATTCTTTTTGGACTTGTTAAATAAAAGGCTTGGTTCTTTTTGGTTTCTCCTTTCCACATGAATTAGATTTTAAGCTTTCCTCTTTCTAGTGAGAAAAATATTGAAGTTCTACTCACACCCTGAGCTCCTTAATGATATATGATCTCCTGATGACTTCACTGCTCTTCATTTTCAAACTTTAGATTTTCAAGCTTCTTAGATGGAAAAGACTTATTGATTAAAATGTTCAAGGAATACAGAAAATAAAGAAGTACAAATTTGTTACAAATTCAGAGACACAGAAGTAATGATTTACTCTAAGTTACAGATAAGGGTACTTCAAAATGTTCATGAAAATGGAATTAAAAGTATTTGGTGCATTTTTTTAAAATCATGCATAATTTCTTCATGATTTTTTTTTCATGAACTTTTTGAAGACATCTCATATACATGGATTTCAATCTTTTGCACTAAAATCAACTTATCTTTTAATTCTCTTGTGAAAATTTTTAAGCATTCTCATACTTAAAAGTCAAAAGGAAACCTTTCTAATTTATAATCATTCTTAGGGAATTCTAAATGTCTTTCTGAGTTTAATTTAGGGTATAGTTGAAAAATGATACTTTTTACGTTTTAACTATTTTAGTGGTCAACCATGTAGTGCTTGAGCTTAAAGTGGCTGGGGAGAAATGAGTTCCGTGCTTTCTAGATTTGCCGAATATGGGCAGTTTTACTAGCATCGGTCACACAATCTGTCAAGGGTTCAGTTTCCTCATCTCTAACACAGGGGAATGGACTAAATGACCTCTAAAATTTCTTTCAGTATTATGATCTTGTGTTGGAAACAAATAGATTATGAGAAAAATTTGAGTTACTGTGAACTAAAAGGAATGTGAAGGAAGCTGTTGATGGTAAAACATTCTGAAATACCCAAACTTTATTGAATGGAATCAGACTATAATGAAAATAACATCTGGATGTGATTGTTAAAAACCAAATGCAAAAGGGGAATCCAAATTATGTTAGATGTTAGGATGTTATACTGACTAACATCAGAAACTTGGGAAAAGAAACAATTGAAAAGAAAAAACAAGACAAAGTGCCCATACAAAAAAAGTGGTTGCTATAAATCAGGGCTTTTTCAACAGAGGGGAAATGAAAAGACACTAAAGTCAAGGAAACTGACGAAGCCAGGAATGTGAAATATCCCATTAATACAACCCTGTATGTTGGCCTAATTGACTTCAAAGTATTTTATCTTAGCTGCAATATAAATTTATATCTCCTTGAAAGTCTAAGTGATAGGCATTACCCAGACAAGAGTTCTGTCTTAAAAAGGTTAAATTAGATTTACAGCTGCATTTGTCAGTTTGTTATACACTTTAATCTACCCTTTCCAGTAAAAACATTTTTAGTGGTTCTGGCTACTACGTCTTCCAAATCAAGAACATTGTCACTGGTAGAGTTTAAATATTTTTACAAAAATGTTTCTTTTCTCTCACTTGACAATATTGAAAATCCCCCTGGATTCATTTTTCATCTCCAATAGGAAACTTTTAACACCAATGGGAAATGCAGCTGATCCTGCCTGAATATTTTGCCTAGGAAATAAAAAACATTTAAAAAAGAACTGGATTAGAAGTTATCATTCATTTTCTTCATATAAATACCCCATCTGCATACTTCATGTGTGCAGTGTTTCAAAATTCATATGAACCTTTTAAGTCTTCCCTGTAGGCTTGCTAGATTCTCCTGTTTTTCGCAGGAAGAGATTGGCTCAGAAAGGGTAAATAATTTATGTGAGAGCACAGCACTAGTGACTTTTCCTCGACCTTTCTGAGTCCATGCTTCAGATCCGGGTGTGCGTCACCAAGCAGCGTATCCTGCCTCTCAGACCTCTGCTCTCCCACTTGAGGCAAGTCTCAGGAGTTCCCTTTAGGTCTAACATTCTAAAATTACCGAGTTCCAGGCCATATAACAGAGTCAAGGAAAGAAATTCTCAACTCTTTCTTCTGTCCAATAAAGAAGGAATATTGTTTTAAACAAATAAATAAAAATGAGTTCCCATCCTTATACTAAATGAGGAACAGAGTGCTTCTGAAGTAACTGCAAAATATTACTCCCACCCAAGACAAAGCCACTTCCCTTCCCAGACTACAAAAGGTTCTAACTATTTAAGAAAACACTATTACTGCAAATAGCTATCCACCAAAGTAAAATTAGAACATGGGTAGATGTCAAGTTTGTGAATCTGCTGAGCCCCATATATGGTTTATCCTTTTCAATCTATTTGTTATATATCCACATATCTTTAAGGCACCGTTCAACTTCCAAAAATCATTGTCTGTTTTACTACAAGCTTAAACATGCCAAATGTACATAAATCTTTTTTTTTCTTTTTTTTAACTTTTATTTAATGAATATAAATTTCCAGTGTACAGCTTATGGATTACAATGGCTTCCCCCTCCCATAACTTCCCTCCCACCCGCAACCCTCCCCTCTCCCGCTCCCTCTCCCCTTCCATTTGCATCAAGATTCATTTTCAATTCTCTTTATATACAGAAGATCAATTTAGTATAAAGATTTCAACAGTTTGCACCCACATAGCAACACAAAGTGAAACATACTGTTTGAGTACTAGTTATAGCATTAAATCACAATGTACAGCACATTAAGGACAGAGATCCCACATGAAGAGCAACTGCACAGTGGCTCCTGTTGTTGACCCAACAAATTGACACTTTAGTTTATGGCGCCAGTAACCATCCTAGGCTGTCGTCATGAGTTGCCAAGGCTATGGAAGCCTTCCAAGTTTACCGACTCTGATCATATTTAGACAAGGTCATAAAAGACAGAGTGAGGATAGTAACCAATGATCCTAAGAGTGGCATTTACCAGGTTTGAACAATTATACAGCATTAAGTGGGGAAGAGGATCATCAGTACACACAGGTTGGGAGTAGAGCCATTGGTGGTAGAGTAGAGGTTATGATTACAAAGGAATGAGGCCCAAGTGCGCTAGACAGGGCCTAGAACAAAGGACAGAGTCATTATTAGAGGAGCTAACAAAGGAGCTGTCTAAGCTACAATTAAGTTTTCTGATTGAGAGGCAAATAGAACCTGACAGAAGGGGCTTGATAATAATCTGGTGGGCTTTAGGCCTTGTAAATTCAGAGGCCCAGACCTATCTATCTCTTCACATGGGGTATATCCTAAGGGAGGTGTGAACCTCCTAGGGGAAGGCACTCTGTTGACTTTCATTACTTGGCGGCCTGGGAGGAGAGCTGGCCAGGTAAAGGCAAGGGGCATCTCTAACAAGAAATTTACAGTTCTGCCTTCAATGTTGCTGACCCTACTTGACCATACCCTCAGCTGCAGTGGTCACTTTGGAAGTTGGGCTGAGTGAAGGGCTTTTCAGCTTAGAGCCAATAAGATCTGTGGCTCTGACCTGGGCATCCTTCGACTCCAGGGCAGGTCCATGTCCAGTGATCCAACTCTTGGCAGAGCTGCCAGGGCTCTTCACAAGCTGACTTCTGCTGAAGCCCAGGCTTACCACATTGAAAGCCACTGCAGTGGACTGGCCTGTTGGGTCTCCTTGAGGGCAGATCACTGTACAGATCAGCCATTAATAGGCCTGCCACCCATTGCTTCTGATGCCTATCTTTCTTTTCCTCCTGGTTTGTGTTAAAGCAGACCAGAGGATGCAAGTCAAGGGAGTGCCCGTGTCCCATCTCTAATCTTCGGTGGCCTGAACTACAAGTCTATAGTCACGGGCATGTTCTGTAGTAGTTTTTCTAAGGTAGACAATGCCCATGAGGAAAATTATATTAAATCTTACCAGTCACTTGCTCCAAAAGAGGGAGAGGGAGAAGTTAGGAAGAAAGGAGGGAAACATAGAAGTGTGTTGTACAGTTGTAGTGGTTTGATAACTCTTTTGGAGTGAGCAGTGACATAAAATGAGAAAAGATAGATACAGGGATGAGAGAAAGGCAGAAGGAGAGGGAGATATCATAATAAGATTTAAGTTTATACTGCTTTGTTTTTTTCACTTATTAAAAGAGCACCAGTTAAAAGGCAGAAAGAGAAATGGGAGGAGGGTGAGGAAAAGGGAGGAGGACAAAAGAGAGAAATAGTATCTTAGACAACCTGCATGGAATCACAGCTATCAAGGAAGTGAAAGCAGGCAAATGATGCCCTTGCTAAGATCTTGGAGTTACTCTATTGCCTTCCCTCCCTGCACCCAGCAGTGCAGAGTGGTGCGTATGTGCCTTGCAGCAAATGTTCAGGTTTGGGGTCGTATGCAGGCTATGACCATCTGGCTACGTTTCTATTTATTCTGCGGCCAATTTAGGCAGCTAAATCTCTACCTCCCTGCTTAGATGATTTGGAAACCAGTGATCAAAGACACTGCCTTTTGTCCTATTATGCACATTCCAATAAACCAAACTCCTCCAAAAGCTGCCATTCCAGATTTCCATCTTGGGAAAACAGACGTTGGCTCCTGTGCAGCAAGCCCACATCAGGGGATTCCCCTCATCTCAGAATGATAGTATCACTATATGAACTATCTTTTTTAACACAGCATCTACCAATTACCCCTGAACTTTCTCCATGAGGGGATTTTAACTCTTAGATTCATGCCTTTTACAGGCTTTTGGTTATGCCATTAACTGATGCTCTTTAAATAAGTGGAAAGGAGCAGGAATTCAATCTTAAATTGTAATTGTGATCTCTTAATAGCAAGACACTGGTTTAACTTCTCACTTAGGGTGATACCTCTAATCTCCTATCCCCTGTTTTAGACTCCACTAAATAGGTCCCCATGCATTTTCCTGTGTAAACTTCCCTAAATCCCGGTCCCTTGTTCCTGGGCTGTTTTAAGAAACAGATAAAGGAAATGACTCTCCACTTTGTTCTTTTATCCACATGGCATTCAACTGTTTAAGAATGGAAGTCTCGGGTCCCATGGGCAGGGAACAGAGGAAGGGAGAAAGAATGATTTATGACAGTCAAAGTATGGGATGGTACCGGCAGATAAGAGAATAAAGCAATCTCTTGCATGAGCCTTGTTTTTAAAGAAGATTAAAAATAAACAGCTAATCTTTCCTTCTGCTTAAGTGAAAGATTTATACTGACACTTGAGTGGAGAGAGAGGCCATCACTGCTCAGAAACACTCTTGAAATCAAATCAGTCAAAACAGATGTTTATTGAATATTTACTATAGACAAGCATTTTAATAATTTATCCTTTTGTATTTGAACTAGTTCAGGTTTATCTAGCTGATTTACTTTTTGCCTCTTTTCATATCCCTCCTAGATTTTCTAGCCTAGTGTCTTCAATGGTTCCTATTTTCCCATTTTATTCTAAGCTAATGTAGCATTACTATAGACATCTGCTGTTAGTCAGAGAAGCCTTTTCCCCATGCACATATACACTGGGTCATTGTTTGCCACATATACATACCAAGCTACACTGTGAATCTGAAAAATTCCTACCAGGAAGCTGACTTAATGTACAAGTCAAGAGCGTTGTGCAGCTCTCAAAACGACACGTGACTGACCTTCCCAAAAGGCTACTTCAAGAATGGCTGTGCCTTCACAACTTCCAAAGTAAACTTTTCAATGGTGATAACTGGGTCTTGAATTTTACCTCTATTCTTCACCTGCACAGAGATAAAAATGAACTAGAAACTAGATATATATTGAATAGACTTTACTTCTTCCTTTTCTAGATATGTTTTCCTGGAAATTGAGTTTGTCCCCTTTTTTAGCTGATATATGAAAGTGACTTCAATTCAGCTTTGTGGCTTTTATCGTTAGATATTTCTCCAATGAAAACATCCTGGCTTCACAAAACAAAGGATAAATCCTCATGTCTGAGTTAAATATGCTTTATTATTTAGTGCATGTTACATTATGCATTATATGAAAATATGCATATATAATAAGCAAGAAAATAAGCAAAAATAAATAAATTGGCAACAATTTATTACACAGGTAGAGAAGAAAACATGTTTAAGTGGAAGGCAATTGTAATGTGTACCCTGGGAGGTAGCAGTGATGCCTCAGTTGGGCCCCTGCCACCCACTCCCAGCTTTAGCCTGGACCCATCCCTACACAAGGCAGGCATTTGGAGAGTGGATAGGAGCTTTCTCTGTCTTTCTTGTTTTCTGTGTCTCTCAGATAAATAAAAATTGGGAAAAAATAGTGCCAAGTAGAAGAACTGCAGGGCAGGGAAGGAAAAGAACCAGTCATGGCTAAGAGAACCCACACAGAATGTAGTCACTTTTTTCTCTTTAGGTCTGATGTGAACACTTCTCTTGGATAGTCATGGTGAAGATTAAATGATATAATATGTGTAAAATGTTTACAAGAGCATCTAGGACACAGTAATTTTCCAAGAAACATTCCAATTATTGAGTTTGGGAGCTTAGTATGTACCTGGGACTATGGGAGGTGCTGGGGACACAATGTTGAACAAGGGTGACTGGAAGCCAGCAATAACGAGCAAAATAAACATGAAAGTAGCAAATACATCAATGAAATAATTTCAAATTCTGACAGGTCATATGAGGAAAAAATGATCTAAATGCTATGATACAAAATAGTATGCAGGTGCTTCTTCCTAGAGTGACTGGGGAAGGTCTGAAGAGGGGACATTTATACTGATTTGTGGGCCTCAGCTGGGAAGATGTTTTCCACTGTGACTTCTTTCATTCTTTCTTCCAAGGAAAGAAAAAATACTCTTCTCTCCTTCATTAATTGTATTGTGTTATACATGGTCTCTATTCCCTTAGTTACAATTCTGTATAGGCCACATGCAGGTCCCAATTACCCCTGTCTTTTTTCTAGCTAAGGATCAAATGCTGTGGTCTTTGGTATCAGATAGATTTGGGTTATAATCCAACTTACTAGTTGTGTGCCTCTGGCCATTTTCTTCAACTGTAAAAATGTGGAAAATAAAATCACCTACTTCAGAGAGAAGCCATGGAGCTAAATGAATAATGTATGTCTTTATTACAGCTACTGACACAGAAGTTCTCAGTAAATAGAGATTGTTTATAATGATAATTGTTAGGATTTTAATTTGACTAGAATTTTAATAGGTTTATTATTGAGCTGCGATGACTAGAACACCTTTTGTGGTATTCTTCCTGATTACATACTTCTTTTATCTTCATCAATTCAACTTTTCCAAAAGGAAAAGAGCTCAGAAAGCTCATATATATATTTATATTATATATATATATATATATATATATATAAAGAATGCTCATGTTCTAATGTGTACACACCTTAAAGAATTGTGTAGAACCCACCTGGTCTGTTTCCTTTGTGTGGATGTCAGTCTCCTCAGTATCACCAGGTACTTGCTGGCCATTAAAATGGTCCATGCCAGTGAGGTTTCCAAAGGAAAGCTGTTAACACCAAGGGTGGCTCTCTCCACCGAATCCCTTCTCAGGAGGATGGCTCAGTTTCTTCCAGTGTTGTTAGAATGATAACTCTTCCTGGTTTTTCTTTGCATTTCCCTGATGGCTAGTGATCCTGAGTATTGTTTCACATGTTTGTTGGCCTGTCATATTTCTTCTGTTGATTTACCCATTTCTTAACTAGATTGTTTATTGCTATTGAATTTCTTGAGATCTTTTTATATTCTGGATGTTAATCCTTTATCAGATGTTCAGTTTGCATCTTTGCCCCTTGTTTTTCTTTAAAAAAAAAATGGGTAGTATTAGTAAAAATATGGCAATTATTTCTGTGAGGCTTTTGGACTCAAAGTCAACATCCACTCTTGCCATATTTCATCAGCGTGCCTAAAGACGTTCTCTCCCCTTTTACAGTATATATTAATTTACTGTCAAACTGTTCCATAGTGTTCCACAAGGACAGTAACAAATGAACTGGTAAAAAATGGGGGGGAGGGGCGGCGCCATGGCTCACTTGGCTAATCCTCCACCAGCAGCGTCGGCACGCTGGTTCTAGTCCTGGTAGGGGCACCGGATTCTGTCCCGGTTGCCCCTCTCCAGGCCAGCTCTCTGCTATGGCCCGGGAAGGCAGTGGAGGATGGCCCAGGTACTTGGGCCCTGCACCCGCATGGGAGACCAGGAGGAAGCACCTGGCTCTTGGCTTCGGATTGGTGCAGCACGCCGGCCGTGGTGGCCATTTGGAAGGTGAACCAACGGCAAAAGGAAGACCTTTCTCTCTGTCCCTCTCTCTCTCACTATCCACTCTGCCTGTCAAAAAAAAAAAAAAAAGTGGGTAGAATACTTTCCAGTGTTAATTTACAATGAGAATCCTACTATACAACTTACCAAGCCCACAAATGCACATAGATAGTGGGTATTATTTCCTAACCCCAAATGATTTAAACAATACCCTTGCCAACAAGAGTTAACATTGAGTCTCCTGAACATATCAAGGCTGTTTTGTGTCTATTTCCTTATTCCCTCTTCCTAAGTCAATGGAGTACAGCAGCTATCATAGTCCCCATCCACAGATGAAGAAAAACAAAATCAGAGTTTAGAGAATTTTGGAAAACCATTATCAATAGTATTTATTATTTGTAAGCAGTTTGTTAACAGGGCATCTGAAAGAATTTACATTGGAGAGGTTCTCCCATTTTGATAAAATAAGAACCAAATGTTTCTGGGCATTGTTCAGTTGGAATATGCTTGCACAGAACAGAAAAGCTTACAGCGCACACACTAGTGCTGTCCTCCACATGGTTGACTTCATCTGGCTTAGACACTTCATCCAATTAATGCAAGAAGATAAGGAAGCCTAGGCCACAGGTAAGATCCTCTTCCAGATGAATTATGTTCTCCAAATACAAAATCTCCTTCTAGAATGTTCCACCTCTTGAGCTCAGCTGAATATTCCATACATCCACGTTTCTGATGACAGAGGCATCTCTATAAGGAAGTGTGAATACCTCATAGTAAGTTCATCTCTGCTTCTGGAAGTCTTCTGTAATATCATGCCTTTTGTCTCTTGGCAGTGAGAAGGGGCAGAATTTTTTAATTATACCAATACAGAACATAAAATCTTTACTCACAGAAGTCTTACTTTAAAAATAGAAATTTATAGTTCATTTGTATCATCATGAAGTGTAGACTTTTTAAAATGTATGATAGAGCAGGAATCTGTAAACCACAACCTGCCATCTGTTGTTATAAATAAAGTTTTATTGGAATGCAGCCATGCCTATTCATTCAGTTTGTCTATGATTTTCACACTATGAAAGCAGAGACTGGCCCACAAAACGTATAATATTTACTATATGGCCTTTTACAGAGAAAGGTTGCTGACCCCCGCTATGTAATGTAGTTCCAAAGTTTGAGGCAGAGCAACAAGCTAGTTTAAAGCATGGGTTCTGACGTCAGTGTTTTGTAGTTAAAGTCTGATTCTGCGCTGAGTAACTGAAACCTTGATCAAAGTCTTCAACTACTCTGGGCCTCAGTGTCTGCATCTGTAGGACAGGAAGATTAATAGCCTCTATCTCAAAGAAATACTGTAAAGATTAATTGAGATAATACATCTAATGGATTTATAATATTGCCTGGAATAAAACATCACTATTAGCATCACATTAGCAACAGCTGTATAAACTAAACTCAGACAGAAGAGCTGCAGCTGAGTTTCCAATGACTCTTGAATGTGTCTGAAAAAATTCCCAAGGTTCATCACTGTGTTATATAAAGGAGATTCTCAGTATATTTCCAGTGACAAGCAATAGGCTGACATAAATGACAGCTTAAGAACACAGCCATTTCATATCCTTCCCACACTCTATCCCCAAACCATTGCTTTTGATTTCAATAGCTTATGTCTACATATGTCATACATTAGTCTGGACTCAGACATTCAGGCTTCAAATTATTTGATCTTCAAACTTGTCATTCTTCATGGTTTTTCTTCCTCATCTCATCTCCCTTGGCTTTTTTTTTTCTTTACTCCAATACTCATTCCTTAATAGTGATTTTACAGCACTCGCAAATTCTAGAGGTTATGAAGAGTACTGGAGGAGAGAGCCCTCACATTTCCACTTAAGCCAATGATACATGTACATTAATGCACTAAAATCCCTAGTGCTTGTATTTAAAATGCAGGTGCAACCCACACAGCATCTGATTTCATAGGGCTGGGATGAACCTAAGAAACTACTTTAGTGGGAAGCAATACAATTGATTCTGACATAGGTCATCTATGGATCATACTTTGAAAAACAATGCTCTGCTCCTCCTCTTTCCCCTAAGTCATCAAGAGAACAGCTTTCTGAAGTCAATATACACAGTCACCTTCTACCCTTTCTTTATGAAAAACTGGGCTTTTTATTAGGGTTTGGGGAGGATGGGAGTGGGGTTAAAATTTTTATTGGTGCACATTGGTCCCATCTGCATAGCGTGAATGGACTTAGCTAAAAACAAAACAGAGTTTTATGTCTGCATGTAGGAACAGTATAGATTTTCTAAGATGCGTAATGACATGTACCATGTACCAGAGGGTAAAATTAAGCTCATAAGATTTTTCAGCTGTATTTTATACTTTGGAACATGAGAGTCCTTACAGATCAATTTAAACTATCTGGTTGAACTATCTGTTTTCATAATTACAGGATTTTTTTTTTCTGACTGTGCCAGTTTCGATTTGTAACTCCAAGGTTGGGAAAAGCATCTCAAGTTAAAGGCTGGTTTTGAAAATCGTTCTGTTTATCACTTTCTTCTCCATATTGTAACGAATTATTAGTACTATTCCAAGAGTGTACAACTCTGACAAAATTTACTTCTTGTTCCTATTTGGGATGGCCTAATATTATGTTCTAAATATAATGTTCCAAAATTGCATGTCAGAATTTATTTGAAAACATAATAATTTGGAAATGAAAATCTTCTTAATTGGAGCATCTGTCTCCAGCTATAGCTCTTTTCTTCTCTTTGTAACATCCTAATTTATAATGATCACTCACCTTTTCAGATATTATTTAAGACTAATGATGCACCCCATTATATCTCAGGTTATGCTATTTATTCCACTACCTAAGAATTATCTCTGTGTTTTGTTCCCGGTTGGTTTGGTCTTTTGCCAAAGTAGTGATTTATACTTACTTGCTTCTGGACTATGTTACTGCAGCACTTTCACATACAGACTGATTAGACTTTGCTCAGAAAGAATCAACCATAGTGCACTTACTCCTGTTTCCTTAGGCACCCTCCTGGCTTCCTTTTCTGAGGTGGAACATGAAGTCCACACCATTAAACAAAACTCACAATTCCCGTCAATGACTTTGAAGCTTGAACATCCTATGTCTCTAGAATTAATATTACCCCTTACATCTGACATAACAAAATAGCTGCTGATATTTTCATAGTGGAAGGTTTTAGCCAAACAGCTGTATAAATCAGAACTGGTTTTGTTTCTGCTCATAGATTTTTTTTAAGCAGATGCTATTTAGATTCCAATATAAAATACACATAAAACCTTATCCTTTATGGAGTTGGGCCCTTTGGATTGCCTGGCATGGATGCAGTATCGTCCTGAATAAGGATGGGGTTTCTCACATAGTTTAACGTGCTTCTCTGTGGAGCAGAAACGTATCTGACATCCCTAGATGCTGGTTATTCAGTGACCTCCTGGTCACTTTTAGTGATGAGGGGTTCAGGGCTTCAGCTAACACTGCTGTTGAACACTTCTGATTTCTGATCCCTTCATCCTTTTCAATGGGATGCCGAGTCTCTTGTGTGGAAATTTTTACCCAGTAGTCTCATTTAGTTTTTTTTTTTTTTTTCCTAGAGCACTTGCTATGGACTGAATGTTTGTGCTCCCCTCATAGTCACATATTGAAAATTTCCCAGTGCCCACTGTGATGGTATTTGGAGAAGAGATTGGGGAAGGATATCGCTTGGTAGGATAGGGGATTCCTGAGGGGATTGCTGTCCTTGTAGGAAGAGCCATGAATCTCTTTGTATCTCTATCTGCCCTCTCCTGTCCCCACCAAAAGGAGGATACAGGAAAGTGACCAAAATAAACCAGGAAGAGGGCCTTCACCCCAGGAATTAACCCATGCTGGCATCTTGATTTCAAACTTTAAGCTTCCAGAACTGTGAGCAATAAATATTTATTGTTTATGCCACCCACTCTATGGTATTTTTGTTATAACAGTGCAAACAAGCACTCAAAACAAGGTCCATGTGGCAACCATTCAAATAAAACCACGTTTAACAGATTTTTCTTAAGCACTTTCTCCAGACTAAATGTGCCCTCTTTCTCTGGTTGTCCCCCATATCTGTGGTTTTCACATATCTCATTCTTCTGATCAAGCTTTTAGGATTTGCTTCTCTTAGTCAGTTTCTTTCCCTGACACTAATCAGCCCATGTGATTAGTGGGGATGTGACTTAGCCACTCCTAACTTCTGTTGTAGCAGAAATGAATAGAAGCCTCTTCCTCACTACAAACTCTAGATTCTAGGAAATCCACAGAAGAAACCCAATGCAGAGAAAAAGAGAAAGAGGCACAGAGAGAGGGGGAAAGAGAGAGAGAAAATTAAGTATACTTTCCTAGGATCATATAGGCTGATACACATAAATAGAAGATAGAGAGATAGAGATAGATAGATAATATAGATAGATAGATAGAGAGAAAGAAAGAAAGAAAGAAAGAAAAGAAGAAAGAAAGAAAGAAAGAAAGAAAGAAAGAAAGAAAGAAAGAAAGAAAGAGAAAGAAAAGGAAAGGAAAGAAAAGAAAGAAAGGTAATAGCTAGGGAGATTCAAGGTTCCTATTTGTTTCCTAAAAGAATGAGCATATTATTATTTGAAACTTGAAAAGACAGGACCCAGGGCCGGCATTGTGGCACACCTGCAACGTGAGCATCCTTCATGGCACCAGTTCATTTCCTGGCTGCTGCACTTTCAATCCAGCTCCACGCTAATGGCCTAAGAAAAGCAGTGAAAGATGGTGCAAGTGACTGGGCCCCTGCCAGCCATGTGGGAGACCCGGATGAAGCTCCTGTCTCCTGGCTTTGGCCTGGCTCTGCGCTGGGCACTGTGGCCATCTGGAGAGAGAACCAATGGAGGGAAGATCTCTCTCTCTCTCCCTCTCTTTCTGTCTCTCCCTCTTTCTTTGTAACTGTGGCTTCCAAAATCAATCAATCAATCTTTAAAAAAAAAGAAAGAGTAGGATCCAAGGGATGATAATAATTATTCTGGAGGGGGGAGTTATTTGAAATATAAGTATTGATTATTATTTCTGCTTACTTGAAATTTCTAATTTTACCTACATTGAGCTAGCATGCATGTCTTTTTAAAGCAGTCATAGTTAAGACCCAATAATGTTAAACTTAACTGTCAATTAATTATTATAGGATTCTCTCTCTCTCTCTCTCACCTTCCAAATAAATGAAAATGGATTTAAATTTAAATTTAAAAAATTATTACAGGATAGACAACTTCCAGCTGTTTAAACTCTTAGTATAAAAATTGTAAATTATATTTTTTAAACTGCCTAGTATAAATCAGCTATGATTTTATAATTGAGGCATAATCATGAGAAATTATCTGTGATCCAAAAGTGAAAGTAAGGATTTTGAACAAAGAATTCAACTGAAACATTCAGTTACAGCATTGTCTCTGGGTACATTGTTTTAAATCCATTTCTTTTGGAGCCTTAATGCAGAAGATACACATACATTGATGTTAGCTTATGGCAACACACTGCAGAAAATGTATTATTAAACTTGGAATACTCATAAGCATCCCTAGACAAAAATGTCCAAAGTAGCTGCCTGAATTGAGACATCTGGAAAATGGAGGCATTATGTGTTGACCTGGGATAATTTGCTATGATGCTGGTGATTTTCTATTCATTTTCTTCAGGACTTTTCAAATGACTATTGTATTTAAAAACCAAATTGCTGGTACCATGCAATTTGAAAAAAAAATACATCAAGTACACAAATTACTGGAGAAAAATGCTGCCTGCAGTTTTCAGCCATGTTAGAGCCACAGAAAATGTCATGTCAGAATCCTATGGGGTCATCCTTTATACGTTTGTGGATGAATTTATTACCTTATTACTCAGGCTATCCCCATTATAGAGCTAAAGCTGCCTGCATAATGGAAGCTTATGCAAACATTGATTTTTTGTGGTTAACTTCCAATGTCTTCAGATTATTCTTGTGCACTTTCAGAGCTTATCTCTTCACCCAGCAGCAGACAAGCAAGTTAATATACAGTGTGTGTGTGTGTGTGTGTCCGTTTCCGTTGACACAATGCACGGGCTATCAGTCGCTATTAATTCTAGGAGAGTAAGGGCAGGGCAGAGGGCAGGCGGAGAGGAATCTGTACGAAACAGTAAAAAGAATCTGCGCTGTCGGATCTCTTTTTGTCGAACAGTTCAGTTGTGCACCACTGATCTTTTAAAGTCTGTGTTTGCACTACCTTCAATTACTTGCTGAAAGCAACCCAGATTGGCTGGTACATGTCATTGTTTGTATAGCACAGAAACATGAATTAAATCTGTCAGTCTTTTGATCTGCATGCCAAGTCAACAGTGTACTCGTTGTAAGTACTTATCAAAAAAAATGAAGAAGTGAAGGAACAGTTTTTGCCCTTTTGCCTATTTTTATCTCTCTTCCTGTAATATTCTCTTTAAAAGTGACATTTATTTGTCAACAGGAAAAAAAGTCTTGTCAGATGCAGTTCTTAATTATAGATTTTGAGGTCTGTGAAGTCTCCTGTTACCTCTATTCATTCAGTAACTAACCACAAGAATAATAGAGAAAGGTAAATAGTAACACAAGGAACATACTGTTTTGCCTTGGTCCCAGTATAGTGTGAAATTCCTTTCCTTAGAGCTATTTATAAAATAGATATTCTAGAAACATATAGAACATGAAGCAATCTTTTAGCAAGGAAATGGAAGAGACAGTTGGCCTCCATTTAAGCTGAAATTCAACAGTAGAAAAAAAGCCTATTGGAAAAATTAAATTGATACTTTCCATCTTGTTTAATCATCAAAAATAAACTTCTTTATCACATAAAATGTTTCAAGAAAGCAGAGAGTTCTTTCAAAATCATGTCTTTAAAACAAAAGAAAAATTGAAGACTAGGAGTAATAGTTTCATGATTTTTTTAAATATTTGCTTATGTTAGGGTTAATATGAATGGAAAGAAAAAATATGCAAAAAATTTACATTTTTATAACCACAAATAATTAGAAGGAAATGGATAGCTCTGATAGCTGAACACTTCCTAACACTTGGTTTATTTTAACTGTTTCTTAGGTCCCTAAAGTAGGATATTGGTCCTATCCAGCTATTTATTGTGAAAAGTGATGCGGAAAGGTTCTCAAGGAAGATAGAAAGGATCTAAAAAATAATTTGTATCCTCCATCCCTGAATAACAGAGTAGGCTCTTTATGATTAAACAAAATTTCAAATTAATAACTAATTCTTATCCTTAACAAATAAATTGGAGGGAAACCAATTGGGTTCCCAGATAGAGAGTTAAGGAATTTAACTTTGGAGCTTTGGGGTTAACCTCTTTAATGACAGCTACATTTGTTTTATTTTAGGAGCTTAAAAGAACTTTCCCATATGACTAACAATTAATCCAAACCAATGATGTGCTGAAAAATCACTATGACCATAATTGGAAGTCACTACAAGAAGTTGCCTCTTTGAGTCTGAGATGAGAACAAAGCTGTTACTGAATGTGTTGTCTTGGGTCTTTTTGTCTTGCTGACCTTACTGTAGATGAGAAATCAGTGACAGCTGTCGCTGTGAACGGCACAAAGATCTCAGTATTCTGTAGAACATGCACACTCCAGCTTGTTTTGCTTTGTTTCCAGAGGCGTTTTATTCTCAAGTTTCAAAGCTGAGAGAGCAGAATAAGCGCCGATTGGAAGACAAAAACAAAACAGTGAGGAGATACACTTTAAGAGATTGATCGGCATCATTTTGCTAGCAATCTGTGATTCAGAATTCCATTTCTCTGTCACTTGAATGCAGTACATCTGAGTCACACAAAGACATACTCCCTGGCTAGTGAGTTGTCATAGAAGAGTAGACAGTTTCTGGCCCCCAGCCCCAGCAAACAAAGTTTGGAAGGAGCAATGAAAGCATTGCAGGGTTTTTTATTATTATTATTTATTTTACTTGAAAGGCAGAGTTACAGAGAGGCATAGGCAGAGTGAGAAACAGAGAGGTCTTCCATCCGCTGGTTCATTCCCCAAATGGTCGCAAAGTCCAGAGCTGGGCCAATCCGAAGACGGGAGCCAGGAGCTTCTTCCAAGTCTCCCATGCAGGTGCAGCGGCCCAATCACTTGGGCCATCTTCTGCTGCTTTGCCAGGCCACAGCACAGAGCTGGATCAGAAGAGGAGCAGCCAGGACTATAACCAGTGCCCATATGGGATGTCGGCGCCACAGGCGGAGGATTAACCTACTGTACCACAGAGTTGGCATCAGCATTGCAGGTTTTGTTTGGGCTGGTTCTAATGCTAGTGTCCAATATTTGGTGATGTATAGAAGCCAAATATTTCATCCCTGTAACGTGGAGTAGCAATCCCATGCACTCTTGTTTTCAAACCCATCTCCAGTGTTTTCTACTTTCAAACAGGCCAGAAATACCATGCAAATGTTCTCCCTCATCTTTCACTCTGTCTCTGTCTCTCACTGTCTCTCTGTCTCTGTCTATCTCTCTCTCTCATCTGCATGCACTATTTCTTTCACAAATTCTGGACACAATTTTAAAGCAACTTGAATTTGAAAAATAATATTTTGGACTTTTGCCCACCACCAGTTCCTCCATCTGAACTTACTAGCTGAATATCACCTGTCTTAATTTTCTTATCCAGGGACAGTAGGTATGACAGGTATTCAGTTGGACTGAGATTTAGAGTACATAAAATTTCATGATTAATAGTGTATTAGTTATTTTATTAATGGGCAGTGTCTTAGTGAATTGATACCAGTGGGTGAAAGATGTACTTCAAAAAAAAATATACTATACCTGGAGCTGGCACTATGGTATAGCAGGTTAAACTGCTGCTTACAACACCCACATCCCATATAAGAGTGCCAGTTTGCGTCTTACTACTCCGCTTTCATTCCAGCTTTCTGCTGATACACCTGGGAAGACAGAAGAAGATGGCCCAAGGAGTTGGGTTCCTGCCACCCACATGGGAGGCCAGGATAGAGTTTCAGGCTTCTGGTTCTGGCTTCTGGCTTCTAGCCTTGGCCTGGCGCAGATCTGACTGCTGCCTTTTGCAGCCATTTGAGGAATGAGCCAGAAGAAGGAAGATTCATTCTCTCTCTCTCTCTCTCTCTCTCTCTCTCTTTTTCCCTCCCTCCCTCCCTCCCTCCTTCTCAAATACATGAATAAATAAAACTTTTAAAACTTTACAGAATAGATGCTAGGTCAGCATAAAATCAAAGAGCCAAAGTCCAAAAATGAAGGTAGTTATATTTAAATAATGGGGATAATTTGGCCTTTGATCAAAGCAGCAGCTGCCATGTATGTGGCACTGTTCTTTAAGTGTCATGGTCAATACCCCAGTACCTGCTTTAATAATGTATCAAGAATGTGTAACCTATCAATCTTGCTGTAACATTCTATATTCAAAGGTTTAGATGGATTAAGCTCCCATATATAGATTACTAGTTACAACGTTGGAATCTGTGGCCAAACATACTTGAATTAAAGTCCCAAATAATTCATTTACTGATTGTGCTGCCTTGGGTAAATTAGTTTCCTCTCTGAGCCTATAAACTCCACCATTTCCAGAGAAATGGTTACCACCCTCATCATGACCCTACCACTGTTTTACTGGCTTCACAGCACTCACGGCTACTTGGCATTATCTTGGTTGTTTCTTTGTCTACCTGCTTATTGTCTTCCTCCCCATCTAGAATAGAAATTCTATAAGAACAGAAATTTGGTCTTGTTTATTGCTGAGAATACTGCCCTTCACATGTCTTTGCTGAATAAACACATATTGTGTATTTACTATGGATAAATATGGCAAATTCTGTGTAAGGGTTCTTTTATTTAATACTTTCCAAAATATTTCACAGAAATTCCAATAAGTATCCCCCATGTACACAGCAGGAATCTGAGATGTGGGAAGATCAAGGAACTTGTCCAACCAGAAAGCAGATAGTTGATGTCACCTGTGTTTTAAAAGTCAAGTCTTTCCCTGACTTGATTATTTTATGTTGTGTATGTGAATTATTGCATTGTTCCCTCCCCATCATACATAAGTATTATATGTTAATCAAAAATCTTTATGAACAAGACAATTTAAGAATGAAGTTTTTTTCAAGAGCCTCGGGTGATTACTGACTTCATAAATAAGAGTGTCAATTGTTAAATCAACAATGGGAGTCACTGTGCACTTACTCCCCATTTAGGATCTCTGTCCTTAATGTGTTGTACTATGCAAATTAACGGTAAAACTACTACTCAAACAGTATTTTGTAGCGGTGCTTTTCAAATAAATAAATTGTTAAAGAGCTCCAGACTTATCCAAAGAATCTCAAAGTAATTCTTGTCCATCATTCATTGCCACTATATTCCTGCTATGCTTTGTAGGAAGAAATGCCATTACTGACTTTGGTAAGTGGGGAATCTCAGATGTGGGTGTGTTAAATGACGTGTAAGACTTATTAATGTGAAGCAATGACAACACCAAGAATGAAACATTAGTTGGTAGATTTATCATTTTCTTACCAGTGAACTTGCCTGCCCCACAAACTTTAAAACTGGAGTTTTACAAAAAGTGATGGATCAGCACACTCAAGACAAATGAAGAGAATAAAGGGACAGAGGGAAATGAAAAGAACCCTTAAGAAATTTGACAGAGAAAGGATAGACACTGAAAATGGTAGAAGTTGTGAATATGGTCCACATGTTCTTCTGGAGCCAGAAATTACCCAGGCAAATAGGTGGGAAGATACGGCTGCTAGACAGACAGTGTACTAGAAATATCCACTTAGGAGTAGAGTATTCAAAGTGTTAGCAAGAAATGTCTTCAGGATCATGGAGAATATGCTACCCCAATAATGGCTCAGAAATTTCAAAATTCTTGGTTTGAGGCTGCATAAAATAAGTTACTGGCTTTCACCAGAACAGAGAGGACAAATTTTCAATTCAGAAAAAAAATTTACTTCATTTTAGCTGGATCCTTGCAATTGAATGTTATAGTAGTTGGTAAAGAAGCACTTTCTAAAAATAAGAATATCTGTTTGGGCTACAGAATAATTCTTAGTATTTTGATCATTTTTTTTAAACTTTTATTTAGTAAATATAAATTTCCAAAGTACGGTTTATGGATTACAATGGCTCCCCCCCCCATAACTTCCCTCCCACTCGCACCCCTCCCATCTTCCGCTCCCTTTCCCATTCCATTCACATCAAGATTCATTTTCAATTATCTTTATATACAGAAGATCGATTAGTATATATTAAGTAAAGATTTCATCAGTTTGCACCCACACAGAAACACAAAGTGCTGTTTAGGACATCTGCTATTCTATGAGTCTGCTGTGTATCCCGCTTCCCATGTTGGATCCTTCTCTCCCTTTTTGATTCTATCAGATAGTATTAGCAGACACTAGTCTTGTTTGTGTGATCCCTTTGACTCTTTGACCTATCAGTGTGATCAACTGTGAACTGAAATTGATCACTTGGACTAGTGAGATGGCATTGGTACATGCAACCTTGATGGGATTGTATTGGAATCCCCTGGCACGTTTCTAACTCCATCATTTGGGGCAAGTCTGATTGTGCATGTCCCAAACTGTACATCTCCTCCCTCTCTTATTCCCACTCTTATATTTCACAGCGATCACTTTTCAGTTAAATTTAAACACCTAAGAATAATTGTGTGTTAATTACAGAGTTCAACCAATAGTACTAGAACAAAAAAAATACTAAAAGGGATAAAGTATTAAATTGTACATCAACAGTCAGGACAAGGGCTGATCAAGTCGCTGTTTCTCATAGTGTCCATTTCACTTCAACAGGTTTCCCCTTTGGTGCTCAGTTAGTTGTCACCGATCAGGGAGAACATATGATATTTGTCCCTTTGGGACTGGCTTAATTCACTCAGCATGATGTTTTCCAGATTCCTCCATCTTGTTGTAAATGACCAGATTTCATTGTTTTTGACTGCTGTATAGTAGTCTATAGAGTACATGTCCCATAATTTCTTTATCCAGTCTACTGTTGATGGGCATTTGGATTGGTTCCAAGTCTTAGCTAGTGTGAATTGAGCTGCAATAAACATTAATGTGCAGACGGCTTTTTTGTTTGCCAATTTAATTTCCTTTGGGTAAATTCCAAGGAGTGGGATGGCTGGGTTGTATGGTAGGGTTATATTCAGGTTTCAGAGGAATCTCCAGACTGACTTCCATAGTGGCTTTACCAGTTTGCATTCCCACCAACAGTGGGTTAGTGTCCCTTTTTCCCTACATCCTCTCCAGCAAAACCCTCCTCCCCTCTCTGTCTTTAAAAACGGGGGGGCACAAGAATTCTGGAATATCAAACTCTATTCATTTTTAAACAGTACTAGAAACTGTAAATATTTTGATCATTTAAAAGCAGCAGTTTCCAGTACTGTTTAAAAATGAATAGAGTATGATATTCCAGAATTCTTGTGCCCCCCGTTTTTAAAGACAGAGAGGGGAGGAGGGTTTTACTGATATTCAGTCATGAGCTATATAAGGCATATCTTTTGAATAGTAGCTGAAACTGACTCAATTCTACACCCTATGTGCTAACCTACTTTTTCTTTCCTTTAAGATATAGCACAATGAAGGCTCTGCCTTCATCTTTTTGATGGTGATATATAAGTTCGTTTTTTAGAATGATACTTTCTTTCTAAGGTAAGTTTATCCCTAGGAAGGCTTAATGAATACCATAGGTGCTCCTTCCTACGTCAAGGGCAGTTTAAGCACAGTTCTGCCTAGAGGCAGAAGAATGACAAGTCTTAGTGGGAGGTGTTTGAATTATGTTGGAATTCAGAACATGCAATGATGCACTATGGCTTTTTACTTCATTTCATCTATACCCATCACTCTTAAGTAATTAAAATAGTAACACAACATTCTCTGTTTCTACATGCTTATGGTGTGTGGGATGTACCTGTGTATGTCATTAGGGTTAGGGAAAAAAAAAGGTCTTCACTCCTTATTGAAGTGGCACCTTCAGTGTTTGAGCTCCCAAATTCAATTTTAATTGTTGGTCTAGGATAGAATAGATGCCTGAGAAAAAATAGATACTCAGCAAAACAGAAAAATCAGCAAAAGCAGTCATCATTGCTACCCTACATTTTCGGTGTGTGACTTTGTGATGTCCCTTATATATGCCCAATTTTCCCCACCCTTAACCACTGTTCCACTCCACTTCGCCTATACAACACTCTACCCAAAAGCCATATGCCATAACTCTCCTGATCCCTTGTCAAAATATTGAGTTATATTCATTTCCATTCAAGGTACAATGACATGTGATTGAAAATCCTGTTTGCTTGCATAGCATCATAACTTAGTGCAACCATTAAAAACAAAGATTGCTCACATACAAATCTGAATTTTGTGCTTTGCTAGAAGAACTGGAAGATGAAAATACTCTGCTGACCATGCTCAAAGTAACTGTCCAGTAGTGGTGCTCTGGCTTCCCCCTTTAGAATGGGCACACACACAGCAGTTTACCAAGTTCCCAAAGGACCCTTCAGCCTTCCTCCTGCTTCCCAACTCCAGAGGGTAAATGGTCAGGGACACTGACTCACTGTTAGCCTCCAGCCCATGAACAGAGTGGGTCTGGAAGTTGAGAGTCCCTGGACAGATTCCTCTGTGGCTACAAAGTGTGTCATTGTTTTTTGTACATCTCTATGGAGGCATACCCTATTGCCTATAGATTTGGGAAATTCTTTTCAATTTGTTTTAATATTTCACCTTAGAGTAAAAACTAAATTCAAACAACAAAAGAAATTCAACACCAGAACTGCCTATGGTCCCATTGCTTAAACAAATCAGTTATGTCATGTTGACTTGAGAACTTCATCATAGGAACATTCAGGGTCTCCCTAATGGCAGTAATGTTGTAGAGTTGACTATGCCATTGTGTATGTTCCCTTTAAATTAACCCCAAGAACCTACCACTTTACCCTCACTCTTCTTTTCTGTTTACTTCCCAGTCCCCAAAGAAACCATATAAACCTATAATTGTATCTGTAAACATAGATTTAGGAGCATTTTGGTAGGAGAAAATGGAGTTGTGTTACATACTTTTTCTGCATTGTAACAAGACAACATAGATAAGGATGTTTATATCCCATAAAAACCCTTTGGCAAAATTTCACAGAGTTCTAGGACGCCCTTTGTGTCTATATAAATGGTGTGTCCCCACATACATGGGCCCCTGGGAAAGCCGTGTGATTACAAACTGGGACGTTGACAACAGACACACCTAAGTTTACATCCTTCTTCCACCACTTCCTACCTCTGTCAACTTTGGAAACCATGTCTTTGGACACCAAGAGCACATGCTCACATAATCAAGGAAAACAAGGATTTCTCAAGCTTGATTCATGTTGACCTTTGATCAACTTACCTAAGATTTAGTCACAAGAAACTTAAAATAAGCCACTGTTTAAATTCTTGCACACACACAAGTATATTGTATTATGTATTATTTTTATTTTGAATTATATATGGGGATACCATAATCTTTTTGGTGTTTAGTTATCTTAAGTATCTTAATCATGGCCCACTTTTTTTGTCTCTAAATGAAGCAAATAGCATTTGGGCTCATAGAACTGTTGTGAAGTAGCAAGAGATAAATATATGAAAAGTACAGCTCTGTCCTGATGTAGTAGGTGTTCTATGATAGCACTCTAATGCAGTCTGTGTGGCCTTCCCATTGCTGCTCAGTTTTCCCATCACAGCCCCAAGATTTGGTCTCTGAAATCATCTCCTTCAGTTAAGTTTTCCTCATCTCTCTCTTCTGTTCCTCCTCTGTACCCCCTTTACAATATCCTTAGTAGTTTCTGAACTTGTCGATATCCTTATCTCCACTGCAAGTTAGGAAGCTCCTTGAAGGCAGGAACTGAATTAATCTCTCACAAAGTACCATCCCCCAGGGGTTCCTTGAGTGAAGACACCTGCCTTCAGCTTGCAAACTGTGGAGTACATAGCAAAAGGCCCTGGACAAAAGAGAAGCCACTAACTCTAATGTTGAACATGGCTGCTATCTTAAACTGTTAATAGCACCCTGGCTTCCACGCCTTCCACTTTCCCCTTGGCTACCACGGCTTAAGTTCTCTGCTTATAGTCAGCCTATGTTTATTAGCTCTGTGGAATACAAGTGTTAAATGCCTTATTTGCACTTTTTTAAGTGACTTAGAAAAGTAGATGCTCTCAAGTGGCATTTAAGACTATAAGCACAGCCTAGTCTGTAGGAGCCTGCACTCATTGATTCTCTGAACTCTCAAGTATGTGCAAAAGCAAAGGATGTTGCAACATCACTTCTGTCCCAAATGTTCCAATAGTCTTCACATTGGGCTTTACCCTGCTTTCAGGTTGTATAACCTAGCTTTCAAAAAAATTAATGAAGCCAAAGTACATTATTTATACACTATATAAAATAATATACTGTCTAAAACAGTCATTGAGTATCTTTGTAGTTTCCTAGTTGCTCAAAAGAAAATTAGCTGGACACACAATGATAAAAGAGAAAATTTTATGTTCATTGCTGTAGTTTGTCTCCAAAATAATATAGATGAGCTGTAGCCTCTTTTCATCTGAAATTTCACTGTCTTCGTTTACTCCATGATGCAGAGCCCAAAACCTACATTATTGCATTAAGTTTGCAAAGCTATCGAGATGCCCTTGAGTAAGGTTCATCATCTTGTCCTAAATTCTCCACACGCTCCACTAAAAGCCAAGTGGCAGACTAAAGAGATTGTCAAAAAGCATAAAAGACAAAATAAAAATTTTATACTCTTTAGGCAAGTGAAGATTTACCCTGTAGCAATTTCTGATATTAACTCATTAATCCTCACAACCTATCTAGAGGATGGACTTAGGGAAGGAGCCGCCCTTATCTTACCAGTCTTCCAAATTTATACCAGAAAGCTGGCCCTTCCCCTGGGCTTGCTCTAGGCATCTCCTTAGAGCCCAAGTCAAGTGGGAGGTGGGAC
Organism: Lepus europaeus; assembly: GCF_033115175.1. Lineage (NCBI taxonomy): Eukaryota > Metazoa > Chordata > Mammalia > Lagomorpha > Leporidae > Lepus > Lepus europaeus. The sequence goes on from NC_084843.1 coordinate 51,894,858, forward strand.
AGCCTGGATTCAGGAGCTCCTCTACAATGCCCTTACACACCTGTCACCAGGATGGGCAGTCAAAGAGGCTCTGTGCTGGATTTAACTCTGTGGTACCCATCTTGAAATTCTTAATGAATTTTGATCAAAGGGTCTGAATTTTCATTTTGCACTGGCAAATTCTATAGCTAGTCTTGCCTGTCAAACATCCCAGGAGAATAGATATTGTTATGGCATTTGGGTTAAGACAATTTCCTCCATCTCTACACTAATGCCAATAATATAAGAGTAAAACTCACATTTTCCTTTCATCTTCAGCACTCTAGTTTTTATCTACTTATTTAGAATTAAACAGGGCTGTGTGCTTAGAATTTTATTCAAAACAAATACTAGAAATCATTTCCTTCTCAAGTCTATTTATGCCACATTTACTTCATGCTTTCTTGGTTTGAAATCCTATTTAATTTACCTTGTAGTGTGTTTAATTGTTGCCATATAATTCTATACCTTCTTTGCATGTGGCATCTCAACAATGTACAATTTTTAATAGTCAGCATGAAATCATAACTTAGGAAAACATTGCTGAGCTAATTACAAGGACTATCAAAATAAATCCAAATCTTTTCTGGGCCACAATCCATATCTGAATCATAACAAGTGTGAAAATGTTTACAAATCATTACAAATTTTCTCCATAGTTTTGCTCAGTGTTAGGAACAATCATGTTTTTTCAGTCATTTGAGTTGACATTTCAGATCTTCTCCAGTGAGAACACTGATTTTGGAAAACACTCAGCTTAGTAGCGATTATAAAAATCAAGACAGAAGTAAAATAACCCCTAAAATGTTCCATTATGGAACTGTTTGAGTACCCCTTTAAACATAGTATGTCACTCATTTTTAAAACCATTTCACTGAGGCTGGTGCTGTGGTACAGTGGTAAAGCTGCTGTCTGCAGTGTTGGCATCCCATATGGGCGCTGGTTCAAGACCCAGCTGCTCCATTCCAATCCAGCTCTCTGCTATGGCCTGGGAAAGCAGTAGAAGATGGCCCAAGTCCTTGGGCCCTGCACCCGCGTAGGAGAGTCAGAAGAAGCTCCTGCCTCCTGCCTCCTGCCTCCTGCCTCCTGCCTCCTGGCTTCAGATCAGTGCAGCTCCAGCCATTGCAGCCAATTAGGGAGTGAACCATCAGATGGAAGACCTCTCACTCTCTGCCTCTCCTCTCTCTTTGTAACTCTTTCAAATAAACAATCTTTAAAAAAAATTTTCATTGACATTGTAAAGGCAAGAAACTGAAGTAAACAAGCCAGCACTTAAACTGTTTTGTATATTTTAGTGAATTTGCATATCAAGAAAGCTCTATATAGAAGTCTGAAAATTATGAGGTAGTGAAGTATTTTATGACAAAATAAAGAGAAATAATTTTAAGTTTAGTAAGTATTTACTTATTGTTTTGTAACATTACAACTGAGCTATTCCTCTGTGATTCTCATACTAATTTTTCATTACATTTTATATGACTTGTGTTACCTACTGTGTGCAAGCATTTGAAGAAACCATTAATTCTCCACATTTATTACTCTTCCCCATGTTCTCATTCCTATTAGATTGTGTTACTAGAAATATACATTTGGAAACAATGAACTCAGTTCTTTCAAATCCCTAAAGCTATGCCTGTAAGAAGTCACATATTAAATTTGAAAATTCAAGGAAGAAGGCTTAGTTTTGTATTATGATAAAAATGATTTACATAGGCTTAGATCCAAAAATGAGCTTTATAAAGTCCATGAACTCCTGAAATGTATGTGAAATTTTGGGTGGGATAGCATTTCTTTTTGGTATGAGTATTTGTATCTTCATCTGATTCTCAAAATTCATGATTTCAGTACTAACAGAGTACCCAGAATACTGCATTCTCTAGACTACACCATCTCTATCAAGAGCCTCTTTAGTGTGCTCAAAAACCATGAAGTAGAAAATAAGTCAAATTCCTTTCTGAAAGTTCTCTGAGATTCTATGGTTGCATCATTTTATTGTGCTTTGTGATCACTTCGTTCTTTTTCTTGTTAGTAAGGTGGACATTTTCCATGGTAATGCCAGCTACTTTGGAAACCTAAATGTTTTTTTTGTCTACTGCAACTTGAATACCTATCATATCTTGACTTTCCTGCACTATGATCTGTTAAGTTTTAGAGATATCAGAATTGAAAGCCTAGATTTCCTTGATGGCAACAGAAAATTCTAATCTGATTACTATTTTGTTAAGTAATATGTTGGAAAATAATGATTATACTATGATTTGCTAAAAGTGGAAATTATATTTTTGGCCAAAATTATTCAAGTGACTCTCATTTTTTTCTTGCTTAATAAGACTTTTTACTAAAAAAGAAGACTCAGTTACTCAGTTATATGACAATAAAAAATAATGCCCATAATTTCTCTTTAGGTGCAAAGCCTTTTAATTCTGAAGTACACTAAGTTCAGTGTAATTAATCTAGACCTTCTGTTCAATAATAGTGTATCCTTTCATGGGTCGTGGCTTTGGGAAGACATTAAGAAAATTTGAATACAAATAGAATTCTTTAAATATCTCCATGCTGATGTGCTTATTTAATAATGAATATTCCACTCTTTATAAAAGCAAATAATTTGACATTATATAAAACAAAGAGATGCAATTGCATCTAACTTTTGATCTCAAATTTGGGAGATTCAGTAGCTTTGGGGAAATATAGGAGACATTTTGGTCTATACATTATCCACTCTTTCGTTCTTTTAAATGGCCTCAACAGCCGTGGCTGGGCCAGGTTGAAGCCAGGAGCCTGGAACTCCATCTGGGTCCCCCTTTTGGGCGGCAAGGTCCCAAGCACTTGAGTCATCTTCCATTGCTCTCCCAGGTGCATTAGCAGAGAGCTAGATTGAAAGTGGAAGAGCTGCAACTTGAACTGGTGGCCATATGTGATCTGACATTGCAAGTGGTAGCTTAACCTCTGTGTCATGATGCCTCCCCTCGCCTCTTTCTTTCTTAGTGAGCACAGTCTAATTTTCTTTTGAGCGTTTTCCCCTCCCCAAAACAGCAAATTTAGCAGGAATCTGCCTTCTTCCCCAACACCAGAAGTGGATCCTGACTATCAGCACATCAATCTCTAACATCATGATCAGAGTCCAGTGGGGAGAGGGAGGGTCAATGAAGCACAGAAAGATATTTGCTGGGAGTTTCTGGAGAAATGAGTGTCTATTCTCATTGTTGAGAGCCACTAGAAGAAATCTTTTTCTCATGTATTGCTTAATAGGAATTAGGAAACATTCAGTTCTGGGACCAACATTGCAACACAGTGGGTTAAGCTACCATCATGGCATATCAGAGTGCCAAGTCAAGTCCTGGATGTTGCTTCTGATCTAGCTCCCTGCTAATGTCCCTGGGAAGGCAGCAGAAGGTGGTACAAGTAGTTAGACCCTTGCCACCCACGTGGGAGACCAAGATAGAGTTCTTAGTTCCTGGCTTTCGCCTATCCCAACCCTGGCCATCACAACCATTTGAGGAACAAAATAGAGGATGCAAGATATCTCTGTCTGTTTCTCTCCATTTCTCCCCTTCTCTGTGTCGCTCTGCTTTTCAGATAAATAAATGGATAAATAAATATATAAATTAACCTTTACCCCCACAAAAAAGACAATTCAGTTCCCCAAAAGAGAGCCCTTCAAAGATGAACCAGACACTTCAGCAGGTCAACAGGAAAGAAAATAGTATCTCTAGAATCGCAGTTTATTAATTTTTAAATCAAACTTTGCTTGAATTCCAACCTACCTCTGACTTAACAGTAAGTCTATAAAGTACCCTTTGTGTTGTTTTTTTTCTGTGTGTGTCATTCCGATAACTTCACAAATAGATCATGAAGTGAGTCTAGAAATACTACCCAAAAAAAGTATAGTTGAACACGTTCACAGATTTTGATTCTAAATACTATCACTACTTTTACAGTAACATGGATTGAGAAATGTTTTTAAAAGTAGTTATGAAAGCCCAGAAATATTTTCCCAGATTCAACTGACCAATAAATATTTATTGACTCACAGTAAGAGCAACATTTACTGACTAAGCCCTGTACTCATAATAAGAAACAAATGCTGTTTTGCTCATGAGGAAACTGAGGTGTAGATTAAGAAACTTGTCAGATGTCACAGAGTAAGGGGCAGAGGAGTGACAGGACTTGAATTCATGCTGTCAGACAGCCAAGTTCATGCTCTGAACCCGCTGTGTATCTAAACTTCAGTAGCCAAATATAATTATTAATCAAAAGTAGTTTGCATCCCTGTGGAAATAAATGCCACACTCACTAGAAAAATAATCAAAGAACCCAATGCTAGTAAAGGACAGTGAAATGATGAACCAGAGAAATTTCAGAATCTCAGAGAACTGAATTGTATGTCAGTGGCAGGATGGCACAAGGAAGAGAGGTGAAATAGATACAGAAGTTGCAGCAAAGTTCCATCATTTCTCTGCCTTCCCAGCCTCAATCTCCTCACCTGGCAAGCTGCCTCAAAACCTCAGTAATTCCCTTTGTTTTCTGTTTTTACCAATTTTGTATTCTTTCAATTTACAAATAAAATCATATATATATATATTTATGGTATACAATACGACATTTTGAAATATGTCTACATTATGGAATGGCTAAATCAAACAATATTTTTCTCATATGCTTACCATGCAGTGTGGTAAAAACACTTGAAAGCTACTATCTTAGCAATTTTCAAGTACATAACACATTGCCATTAACTTTAGTCACCATGTTGTACAGTAGAGCTCTTGAACTTATTTGAATTGCTTCCCCAATTCCAATTTTGTAAGCCTTTGACCAATACCCTCCCAATCTTTAGCCCCACTGGTCCTGCCACCTCCATAACCATTCTACTCAGTCCTGAAATGAATTCAACTATTTTAGGTTCCACATATAAGTGAAATCATGGAGAACTTGTCTGTCTATGCCTCGCTTCTTTCACTTATACATTGTCCTCTAGATATATCCATGTATCACAAATGACAGCATTTCCATTTTTGAGGCTGAATAGTATTCCATGTGTTTTCTTTTTCCACTGATCTATAGATGGATACTTAGGCTGACTTCATCTCTTTGCTATTATGAATAATGCTACAATAAACAGAGGAGTACAGATATCTCTTGGACATACTGATTTCATTTCTTTGGATATATAGCAAGCAGTGGGATTGCTGGATCATATGATAGTTCCATTTGTCATTTTTTTTTTAGCGACCTCCATATTGTTTTCCAAAATCTCTGCACTTATTTACATTGCCAATTGTATGCAAGAGTTTCCTTTTTTCCACATCCTGGTCAACATTTCTTGTCTTTCATGTTTCTTATCATTGCTATCCCAGCAAGTATGAAATCATATCTCATTATAATTTTAATTATTTTAAAACCATGATGATTAGTAATGTTGAATATTTCAATTGAAAAATTATTAACTTCCCGCTCAACTCTTAGAGCCTGATAAGCTATGTCAGAAGATTTCACAACACCCCATGTGAAGTGACATTTTTATTCTTTAAATATGAAACTAAAATGATCTATTGAGTGATAATTTAGTAGCTATTCCTTTTAGAATTTCATTTAAAATGTTCCAAATGATAAGCAATTTTCAGTTCCCAGATAAGTTAGGAAATAATATAACCAGGAAAATAAGATTGTTCAAACAAATATGGCTGATTTTCATATATATGTTATATATATATATATATATATATATATATATATATATAAATAATGTTTGGTCTAGCTCTGATTTCTCTGATCAGCTGCTGGCTGATTCTGTAATATTACATTATTATGTAGATGTTTAAAATAAGTTGCTTTTTTAAAAGATTTATTTATTTATTTATTTGAAAGCCAGAGTTACACGGAGAGAGGAGAGGCAGAGAGAGAGAGAAAAAGAGAGAGGTTTTCCATCCTCTGGTTCACTCCCCAACTGGCCACAATGGCCAGAGCTGTGCCAATCCGAAGCCAGGAGCCAGGAGTTTCTTCCGGGTTTCCCACGTGGGTGCAGGGGCCCAAGGACTTGGGCCATTTTCCACTGTTTTCCCAGGCCATAGCAGAGAGCTGGAACAAAAGTGGAGCAGCCGGGACTTGAACTGGTGCCCATATGGGATGCTAGCACTGCAGGCAATGGCTTTACCCACTATGCCACAGTGCTGGCCCCATTATTTTAGTCTTAACACACTGTTTTTTAAATTGACTCAGCATCTCACAGGCATGGAAAGCCATGACACGATGGCAAAAAAACAATCTAAATGAAAGACTCTGGTGAACAAGACCCCAGCAGAAGGAACAGGCCATCAAGGAGAGAGGCGCCTTTCTCTGAAGGGAGGAAGGAACCTCCACTGTGACACAGCCTTGACTAAACAAGTTCAGAGTCGGTGAACTCAAGGGACTTCCATAGCCTAGACAGCTCATAGCAAGAATCTCGGGTGATTGCTGACGTCACAAATAAGAGTGCCAATTGTTAAATCAACAACGGGAGTCACTGGGTACATGCTCCCCACGTAGGATCTCTGTCCTTAATGTATTTTACTATGAAACTTAAAAACACTACTAGTCGAACAATACCCTATACCTTGTGCGGTTGTGTGAGTGCAGCCTGTTGAAATCCTTGCTTAGTATATACTAAGTTGATCTTCAGTATATGAAGGTAATTGAAAATGAAACTCGATAAAGGGCGGGATGGGAGAGGGAGAGGTGAGGGCTACGGGAGGGAGGGAGGTTGGGGGGGAAGCCACAACAATACAAAAGTTGCACTTTGTAAATTCACATTTATGAAATAAAAAAATAAATAAATAGATAAATAAATAAATTGACTCAGCATCTGTAGGTCGATTTCAGATGCTAAACAGAAACTCTTCTCTGATTGATTGCTTTCAAAGGGTCAGAATTGGACGAGTTGTCACAGTGTTCCTCTGTTGATGAGGTGTCAGACAACAGGCTAAGATCAAGTCACTGAACTCAGACCTGAGTTAATGTTTTCAACAATAATAACCCTCTGCCTTCTTTCAACATTCTGTCGGTTGTATTTAAGTCAGCAAATGCACTATATCTATGCCTTCTCCCTAGCCGCCCTTATCCCCCCAAATCATTAATGGATGAATATTCCACAGAACATCTTTGGGAGAGCACAGACATTCAGAAGCGGTGGAATACTTTGCAACTTTGCACAAAGTGACACAATTGGACAAATTGAAGTATAGATATCAGTAAAACATTGCCATAGAACAATACATAAATCTAGTCTGTGAACGACTGGAGGCCACATAAATTTTATATATTTTTTAAAGATTTATTTATGTATGTGAGAGGCAGAATTATAGACAGAGAAAGGGAGAGACAGAGAGAGAGGTCTTCAGTCTGCTGGTTCACTTCCCAAATGGCTGTAATGGCCCAGAGCTGGGCCAATCTGAAGCCAGGCTTCTTCCAGGTCTCCCACATGGGTGCAGGTGTCCAAGCACTTGGACCCTCTTCTCCTGCTTTCCCAGGCCATCAGCAAGGAGCTAGATCAGAATTGGAGCATCTGAGACTTGAATTGGAGCCCACGTGGGATGCCAGTGCCACAGGCAGAAGCTTAACCTACTAAGCCACAGCACAGCAGCATCCCCAGCCATGGAAACTTTAGGTCTCCTGCATCCTTTCTAATCATCAGAAAAAAGTGCTTTATTAAATTAACCTCTGGCCATGTAACAACTGATATGTGACTTTGAGCAAGCTGCATTCTGGGAAAGTCAAGCTAAATGAGCCTTCTACAGCTTTATTCTTTATTCAATGAATTTTTGCAGAATTTAAAAATTACTCAGTACCTGTAAGATCTGTATAATTCAAATATGCTACAATGTCTCCTTAAATTTGCTCCACAGAAAACTATATAATACAAGATTTATTGAGATAGTTAATAGGAAAAATTGGGTGGACATGAATAGCATTCAATTATTGAAGCAACATGTAGGATACCAACAACATTCTATACTGTGCATAGCATCACATATCTACTATTAATCTATTAAATGACAGGTGACAGTTAATTATTTCTGCAGCAAATGATAAATCCCCTAAAAGCCTAAAAAATGTTAACTCAATTGCCTAACATATTATGGTACTGCTGGAAAGTATGAGAGCCTAGTTATTTTGAATTTGAAATTCAATCATTGATTAAAGAACCTATTATTATTTCTGAAAGAACTAAATTGATTAATTCTTACTTTCTCTCACTTTCCAGGAACATATTTATTGAGGGAAATATCAAATGTATATTTGCTTTGCTGTAAGACTTGTCTTTCCTTTCCAGAATATTCTCTTTTCACCAAATTCTCCCTTCATTATATTTACATAACATTACCTCACCTATTTGTGTCTCCTAAACCTTGTCACATTGAACTTTAGAACCAACTGCAGCCTTGCCATCACCCCCTTCCCAATAAAAGGATGTCCTTCTGTCATTGTACTTCAGAGATCATCATCTTCATGATCCTGGATAGTTTCAGATGGTTTCAAATGTGCCTCCACATGTATTATGGAGCCTGTTGCATTTTATTCCATAACCAAGACATTTAGGTGGATGCCCATTTGAAACTTAATGTATGATATGAACATAGTTAAGCCCAGCCCACCAGACGCTGATTCAAAGCACCCTTACATACACATCTTATTCCATTCCCACCGTAGCAATTTTGCCTGAAGTTATTAAATGCAGATTTTAAAAAGCCTCCACGAAAAAATCTTATTCAAAGGATGATTGTTTTTTACTCCGTTGGTACAGCAGGTTCTGGAGCCATTTCCAGGAACTGAAGAGATGTATTTACATAGTGACTGCCTTCAAATAACTCCCTCTCAGGAAGTTCCCAGGAGGCAAGGCAGTTACAGTGTTGTCCTGGAGTTGTAATAAAGCAAATGATTCAATAACGTGAAGCCTTCCATTGTGTGATTAACAAAGAAGCGCAACGCTACACAGATCAGCAAACTGCAGCACTCAGAGTGGAGCCCTGCAGCCTCCCTCGGAGCCCCGGGAGTCTGGATGTTCACCACCGTCCATAGGAAAATCTGGGGAAATGCTTAATTAGAGCCCAGATCAGAAACAGGGTTCTGTTGTTGCCTCTTTGTTTTGTGTACTATGTTTTCCTTTATTGCAGAGATAAACCAAGAACCATGTTCAGTCATTTCATTTTTCTTCAACTAGGGGGAAGAAGTGTCTCAACAAAATTGCCTTGCTCATCTACATCAACATCCTTCTCAACTACTCAATATCCTCCCAGAATTAGAAAGAACAAATTCTATAAGCACAACAAGACAGTCTTCCCTCACTCCTCAGATGCCCCTTCATTAATTCATACACCAGGATTCCTGAAACATAATCAAAACAGAGAGACTGAGCAAGACAAAAGACAGAGGATGAAATATTCATCTCCACGATACCTATAGCATTCCAAAATCCAAAAGGAAAAAAAAATCACTCTGGATTGGACAAAAGGAATAGATATGCTTTTTTTTGCTTTAATTCATCTAGTAGAAATATAATGTTACAGGCAGATTTTACTATTCTATTCAACATGCATAGATTATTGAGGTACTATATCTACCTCATAGCAATAAATAACATTAAGTGAAGTAGGACTGATTCACAGCTGGCATAAATTTTTTCTGTATTACTACTTTCAGTGGACATTGCTACTTTAGTGTCCTCTCTCTGGTACAAACACACACGCATACACACACACACATACACACATGCACACACACTCACATACCCTGCAATCATAACCATAAACGAAATGACTACATACTCAGAATAGATGGCTGTTAGAAAGTACTCACACTAATTGATAATGACATCATGCTGGTATGCACATTACAATGTAAATGAGGCTTCCAGACTCATTTATGGCTCTTTTATTCAAAGTTTAGTACTTACTGCTTTTTTTTTTCATGGTTTAGAAGGTTCTTCTTAAGGCTGTGGGATTACTTATTCCCGCTGATTTTGCCCCTTGGAATTGGACCAAGAGTACCAATTTTTAACTGTATTTTAAAACAGATGCTTACCAGCAATGAAGCAGAATTGAAATGGATAATGGAAACCACATTACCAAAAGAAAACAAGTAAAGAGAAAACTGATTAACAGATTTACCCAGGCAGCCATTTGGCTTTATTAAAAATTGAATTATTCTTTGCATCAAAATGTAATATCAGTGTTTGCACACTTGTGTCTGAGCGTGTATAAAGAGAAAGCATCCAAACAGACACCTTTTATTACGGATCTGTTTTGAAAGGTGGTTTCACATCCATCTCCCGCACATCTGCAAGCTTAAGTGATTTTTCAGGGTCGTAGGAAAGATCGAGGAATGAAATGCAGAACTCGGAACTTCCCCTGAAGTGTTTGTAAAACTCAGCCAGATTTAGCAAAACCTGGACAGAAAACAATGCTTGATATCAGGCCCAACTTTCTTTGGCTCTCATTTGTGATGATTCACTGCAAGACCACATGGTTCCCTATGTCTGAAGTCCTTCCTTTTCTAAGAAATCATGTTCCTGTGAGTCTCCATTATTCTCTTCACTGCTAGCGAGCATGTAGAAAAATCAGGAAAATGCAGAGTTGTGATCTTGATGGAGATGTAGGAAATACTCTTTTCTTTTTCTTTATATGTGGAGTTGTAGGAAGTTAATTAATCACATACTTTGGTAGTAAATTCTCAAGTGCAAGGTTTGCTTTTGCTGAGTTTAACCTACTTACCAGAGCATTCCTCTGTGTTTAGAGGAATTGCACATGAAGCACATAAATCATAGCATGAAACTCATTGCCTTGACATTGTTCACCTATTACACTGCTCATGACGATGGAGGGAAGAAACTGTTCTCATTCTCAAGGAGATGAGTAAGTTTAGACAAAAATGTAATAGATGCTTTACCAAAGTGAAGGAGGAGAAAACACTTCATTACCAAAAATACATTAGTGAGTTGGAAAATTGGGATCAGAAATGATGGAAACATTAAGAGAAGTAGACTGTGATGAGCTCACTCAGTGATATCACTGCGGTCATTTGTCAGCACAGTAGTAATTTGGCAGAGGGATGGTCTGACAGTAGCTCTATATTTTGCTTAGCTGAGAGCTTCCCTTGTAGCATAATATATCATGGAATTGAAAGCATTCAGCTCTGTTTTGCAATTCACAGCTCAGCCCAGGTGGGCCCCTATTATACAATAACCATGCAGCTGTTAGTATCATTGCCTAAATTGCCCTTCCTTTTTTAAAAATTTACAGTTTAATCTGCTCAACCAATAGGTACTAATGTCCAAAAACTCAGCTCTTATTTACCATTTACTCCCTGTAAAGGTCCAAAATAACTAGCAAATCATTCTCAGAGGAATTCCAATTATGCTGCTTATTCCCTTAAAGAGTATAAAGGAGTGAAATGTCAGTATTGTGTGTAAGAAATAAAGTACTCTCAACACCTGCTAACAATACATACTGTATAAAACACTTAGCCTGTAATGCACTTCTGGAAATCATTTCAAAAATTTACAAACATAATTTTTGGCCTATCTTCCCACCATTGTAAAGACTCTACCATATGCTACAGTTTTTATCTGAATGGCCCGATACTCAATTCTTGATGTTAACATTAGTAGTGGGGGTGAAGGTTTTATACACATATCGGTTATGTCAAATGTATAGATTCTTGTCAAAGTTAATTCTTATAAAAATTAATAGCTTCTGCTGAAACTGCAGATCCCAATGAAATCATCCTTTTACTTAGCTAATAGTGTTTGTCTTCCTCTAAGACTGTTTTGTTCAGTCTAACAAATAATAAAGATAGAACATGTGCATACTCACTTGCTTTCAAAGCTTTAAAAATTATTTTTTAAATCTTCTAAAGGTTTTTAAAGAGAATAATAAATTAAACAAATTAGTGGACTGAGAACAGAAAGGTCAAACCCAGGTGTCTATGACTTGTTAATACATAATAGCTGAGCCAGCGCCGCGGCTCACTAGGCTAATCCTCCGCCTTGCGGCACACCGGGTTCTAGTCCCGGTCGGAGCACCGGATTCTGTCCCGGTTGCCCCTCTTCCAGGCCAGCTCTCTGCTGTGGCCAGGGAGTGCAGTGGGAGATGGCCCAGGTCCTTGGGCCCTGCACCCCATGGGAGACAGGAGAAGCACCTGGCTCCTGCCATCGGGTCAGCGCGGTGCGGCGGCCGCAGCACGCCAGCCGCGGCGGCCATTGGAGGGTGAACCAACAGCAAAGGAAGACCTTTCTCTCTGTCTCTCTCACTGTCCACTCTACCTGTAAAAAAAAAAAAAAATACATAATAGCTGAAATAACACAGAAGGGTTTTCTAGATAATTTACAGGTGAGGCTGATTACACACTGTAAGAGCCCTTATACAATATATTCTCTCTTAACCAGTGCTTTTGGTGACTTTTGTGGGATTTTTTATCAGCATGGAAACATTTTTCTCTTCAGATTTCTGCAGTAACTTGTTTAACTAAGATATGAACAAATTTCCTCATCCTCTTGATCTTTCTTCATTTTTCACACCCTCTATGTGGCTTACCATGTATTGCTGACTGACGTGATGTCTGTCTCTGATATAGGTATTTCTCTATGATAATATTTTCCTAACAAGTACATGAATATACCTGACACAGCTTATAACTACTATCTCCTTGAGTAATTTCTCTGTACATGTTATTCAAAAGTTATCTGATCCCAGTTCTGTTGTTTTCTGCTCTGCAATAGCTTTTATTCATTAATTATTTATTTGATTTATATTAGATGTGTTCACTGCCCAAGGACTTCTGGGCTTGTGCATAAAATTTAAACTAAATTCAGCAGCTAAAATCCCTCTTAAACTATAATGAAATTACCAAGTTAATGGAGCGGTGTAATCAAACCAGGGTTAATAAATATGGGCTGGCCCTAATAGATGCCATAAGAACAAATGTCAATAGATATTGACAATTTGCCATGTGAAAGCATGACATTTATTATGTTTATACTCATGTTGTCACACATTTATTATTTTTATGGTCCAGTTATACTGAGTGCATTGGAACCACAGTATTGGGCCTTATGGAAATAAAAGAAATAAACAATTTTCCACTTTCCAAAAGTAAGTTACCCAGGACTTTTTTTTTAAATAGCACACATTAAAGCTTGCCAGAGGGGTTAGTCTATCAACACACATACACTCCTACTAACACACAGTATGAAAAATGTGCTTTTAAAGCTTGGTAGAAAAACAGGAGTCTTAAAAGAGATTTTTAGTTATAAATATACTAGCAGTGGTTCTTGCATCTCTTTGTGTCTTATTCTTCAGTGGGGAAAATATTTCAATTCCTGGGAGTTTTTTGCACGTAAGCACATAAGTCTTTGGAGCACACATGGCTCTTAACTTCTTGTAGGACCTCCTTATAAACATCTGCTTGCATAGCACATGCTGTATTTCAAACTCAGAATTCAAAAATGGAAGTGCTTCCAAAACTGATTGCAGAGTATATAGAATCCTTTCACTGAAACAGGTGTTGCCAGGTTCTGTCCTAATCCATGAACTAGATGAAGATAGGACCACATACCCTTGGCTGCATCACCACCTGCATCTTACTCTTCATAAGCTTCTTGCTTATGTAATTGGAGGAACAATGACAAACTGCCAGAAAACAAACTTTTTTAAATTCATATTTTGATTTACTGTTTTCATTAACCATACTGCAGTGATTTTCAAGAATTGTTGATGACTAAGTCAAGGCTTTGAAACCAGAATTCGGGCAGCGGAAACAATATTTTTCAAGAGAGATATAACAATTATTTTATGAAGAAGCACGAGAAATAGCTCCAAGAGATTTGAACACAATGGTTTCTGGGTAACTGAATGTTCTTTTAATTGTTTTTTTTTCTTTTTGTTTAAAGATTTATTTATTTGAAAGGCAGATCTACAAATTGAGAGGGAGAGAGGGGAGAGAGAGAGAAAGAGAAAGAGAGAGAAAGAGAGAGATCGTCCATCTGCTAATTCACTCCTAAAATGGTTGCAACTGCCTGGGCTTGAATGAACTGAGGCCACTATTTTTTTCTGCGTGGGTGCAAGGATGCAGGCCGTCCTCTGCTGCTTTCCCAGGCATGTTAGCAAACAGCTGGTTTGGAAGTGGAGCAGCCAGGACATGAACCAACCAATATGGGATGCTGGCAATACAGATGGTGGCTTAACCTGCTATATCACAATGAAACTGAACCCCTATAATGTAAAAGCATAGCCCAGTTTCATGTCTGTCTGCTTCATCCCAAAGTGTCCTTTCCTATCCTTTACAAAAACAAATTCACCAGGGGCCAGCGCTGTGGCATAGTAGGTTAAGCCTCTGTCTGTGGTACTGGCATCCCATATGAGCACCAGTTCATGGCCTGGCTGCTCCTCTTCTGATTTGCTAATGGCCTGGAAAAGCAGTAGAAGATGGCTCAAGGGCTTGGGCCCCTGCACCCACATGAGAGACCTGGAAGAAGCTCCTTGCTCCTGGTTTCTGATCAGCCCAGCTCTGGCTTTTGCAGCTATTTGAGGAGTGGGTCAGTGAATAGAAGACCTCTCTCTCTCTCTCTCTCTCTCTCTCACTCTCTCTATCTGTAATTCTGCCTCTCAAATAAATAAATCTTAAAAAAAAAAAAAGGAATTCACTTAAATTGAGGGAAAGACACAACTGACCCTACAAGGTTCTAATTGCAGGACTCAAGGAGTCATTTGCTTCTCCAATAGGCAAAAAACTTGATAGTCAATATTACCCACAGGGTATCCCAGGTTTGGGCAAAAGTAACTACCACCTTCATGTAACTCCCAAACCAACTGGAGCCCACCTGACCATCAGAAATTCCCTAAAGTACCTAGCATCACTGACCAATCGAAGGAAGATCATAAGCACCAATGACCAACCAGAAACTTGGGACACGAGCTGGTGACGCACATCTCAGCCCCAATTTCAATCTGTAAGAATCTTTACCCCTGACTCCTCAGGGAGCTTGGGAATTAAGCAATAGCTGCCCTGCTCCTTGCTCTGTGCTTTGCAATAAAAACGTACTTCTTCCCCCATCCCATTGTCAGAGATTGGCTTTTCTGTGTATCAGGTGAGTACACCCAGTTTGGGGGTTCTACAGCAACACCTCCAACTAGTTTGATGTTGTTTGGCAACAGCAGCACTGGCCCCTTAATTGTTTTTTTCAAAGAACTATAGTGGAGAGTTGATGAAATGGACTGACAGATACATGGGTGTTCATTGTACTGTTCTGCTTTTGTGCAAGTTTGAGAAATTTTATTAAAATTTCATATGAATAAAAATGACGGATAAATTGTTAAAGTACAAATAAGCAAAAAGAAACCACCAAAAGGTACTTAGCATTTGAGTCAAAATTCTTTTGTTTTTATTAAATTTGTTACCATAATTATACAGATCATAATGAGAATCATACTACATGATTCATGATCATGTATTGTTATCTCCTTATTGTGAACATTTTCAAAAATGACATTCATAACCATGTGAAGTTTCATTTTATGAATCTACCTTGTTTTATTTTATCACCCCTCCGCATTACTAGCCATTAATTTATTTCTCCCTTTTCCTCCATAACTGTAAACAATGTAACATTGAACTTTTTAGGTGATATATGTAGATATTCATTTTTGTGTCCTTAATTACATTTATAGAAATGTAATTTCCAGCTCAAGGAATATGCAAACTTTACGTTTTATGCATATGTCATATGAACTTGCAGAAATGTTATTTCACACACCCACAAGAAAAGCTTGAAAATGTCCATTGCACCTCATGCCTGTGAATGTTGACAGGCAAAAGATACTATGGTTGCTTTACCTTGCATTTCTTTCATCATTAGTAAGGTTGAGTACCCTTATGTGTTTCTTTTCAATAGGATTTCTTCTTTCAAGATGTGCCTACTTAAACTGATGTTTATTTTTCTGGGGATGAGGATAAGTTTTTCTTTTTATTATCCCACATTCATGTCAGTAATTCCAGTCATTCATTACAAAATAAGTTCAGGGATGATTTTTTTTTTTTTTTTTTTTTTTGAGAATCATTGAGACAGGGAGAGAGAGAAACAGATAAAGAGAAACTGGAAGCTCCCATTCACTGCTTCAACCCCAAAACACCTACAACAGCTGCAGCTGTGGCTGAAGCCAGGTGCTAGGAATCAATCCAGGCCTCCCACCTATCACTTGAGCCATTATCTGCTACTTCCCAAGGTCCACATTAATAGGAAGCCAGAGTCCTGGCACTCCATTCTGGGACATGGGTGTGTTAACTCCCAGGCCAAATGCCTGCCCCTGGTTAATTTTTGATGTCTTCATTTCCCTACATGAAGACATGATTTCTACATAAATGAAACCATCCTGAATGTATTCATCAGACACAGAAAATAATTCATTCTAGTTGTTAAAGTGTTAATGAAGAAAATGGAAGTAAGAATGCATGTTTCTTAAATCACTGGCAAGACAACTACATCCCACTCAGACAAGGTCAATCTTACTTCTGGGTCTGCAAGAGGGTGCGATGATGGAGGGTCTGTGGACACAGCAGTAGCACCAACATTTGACTTTTCCCTTTACTACCACCATCACAGCAGTAATGTTCTGTAAACATAGTCACCTGAAGTCAATGACTGAATAATGAAATTGTGAAGGTTTTCAAAATGTTCTTCCTTAATGGTACAATCATCTTGATTAAAGTAGGTGAGAAAAGCCACAAATTATTTTGGTCATTTGACTATATTTACAAAATAAATAACATTATTTGGTTTCATTTAGAGCAACTATGGGCACAGACTGTGCTGTTTTCTATTTCCTTACATAACTGCCATTTTAGAATCTTTTTATCTATGGATTTCAAG
This sequence comes from Lepus europaeus, assembly GCF_033115175.1. NCBI lineage: Eukaryota > Metazoa > Chordata > Mammalia > Lagomorpha > Leporidae > Lepus > Lepus europaeus. The sequence goes on from NC_084843.1 coordinate 51,911,776, forward strand.
CTATACACCTTCCAGCTAAACTTTTTATTTATTTATTTACCCATCTATTTGATAGACACAGAGAGAGACAGACAGTCAGATAGACAGAGATCTTCCATCTACTGGTTTATTTCCCAAATGCCTACAACAGCTGGGTCTGAGCCAACCTGAAGCTAGGGTCCAGGAACCCATCTGGGTCTCCCATATCGGTAGCAGGGATCCAATCTCTTGACCCACCACCTGCTCAAGTATTAACAGGAAGCTGTAATGGGGAGTGGAGCTGTGACTGAAACCCAAGCATTCTGGTTTGGGATGCAGGCATCCTGAGAAGTTTCTTTTTTTATTTAAATTTTACTTACTTTTTATTTATTTAAAAGGCAGAGAGACAGAGAAAGCGAGAGATCATCCATACCCTAGTTCACTACCTAAATGCCTGCAGCAGCCAGAGTGAGGCCAAGCCAGACAGGAGACTGAATTCAACTCAGGTTTCCCACATGAGTGGCAGGGACCCAAGGACTTGGCCATCACCCACTGCCTCCCACGGAGCACATTATCAGGATGCTGAATTCAAAAGTAGAACTAGGACTCAAACTCAGACAGTCAGATATGGGATATGGGTTACCTGAGAGTCATCTTAAGTTCTGTGCCAAACAAACATCCCCTAAACAATATCTTCAGCACTATGTACAATGCCCGTGCTCCCCTGCAATTTTTTTAAAGTGAAGCTTCAATAGGTAAATAATTGAAATGTTATAAATACATATTTTCTTATTACATATATTACTATAAATGTTCGCATAATGAGATTCTTCCATGTCATCTCACCATCAAATTTATTTCAACATTCTTAGTATTAAAACACTAACAAATGTCAACATAAGTAATTGCAAATGGTAGTTCAGAGAGAAAACAAAACCTTCCCAGCTAGTGTTAGGCACTCCTCAACTAAGGCAAATTCAGAGCTTAAAATAACATCAAGGTTTAGTCACTGATTATATCTCAACTTTTCTCAAATATTAGGCAAGAAGCACCAAAACCTAACAGTACTAGGATGACATTTACTATGACATTATATAAATATGTAAGGGTTCCCTTGTTAATGAGTTGTTGATGTTTCCACTAAAATGCAAACATGTAACCAGCAGGTGGACCTTATCTAGTCTGTGCTACACTTGAGCTGTTTTACTAGTGTATGCGAATAGACCTGCTAAGATCTGAATTTTTTTCCAATCATTCAAAATTACAACATTCCCAGCCAATGAAACATGTATACCCTTTGCAAGTGCACAGAGATGCAAAAAGGTTGCATATGTGCAAAAGTGCCCAACACATAGTTTAGTAGTTTGAGGCCCTCAAATATGTTAATATGTGGATTACAGTATATTTGAATATATGCTTTTTTAAATTTTTTTGTTTGGTTTGGTTTTTTTGACAGGCAGAGTGGACAGTGAGAGAGAGAGATAGAGAGAAAGGTCTTCTTCTTGCCATTGGTTCATCCTCCAATGGCCGCCGTGACAGGCGCGCTGTGGCCGGCGCGCTGTGGCTGGCGCACCGCGCTGATCTGAAGCCAGGAGCCAGGTGCTTCTCCTGGTCTCCCATGCAGGTGCAGGGCCCAAGCACTTGGTCCATCCTCCACTGCACTCCCGGGCCACAGCAGAGAGCTGGCCTGGAAGAGGGGCAACCGGGACAGAATCCGGCACCCCAACCGGGACTAGAACCCAGTGTGCCGGCGCCTCAGGCGGAGGATTAGCCTAGTCAGCCACAGCGCCAGCCGAATATATGCTTTTAAATGTAGTTTGAAAATATGGCTAACTATGGACACTTTAATAAACTAATGCCAAATCAAATCATAGCAAAACCTCCAAATACAGTATGGAGACAACTGCTTTGAGACCCAGTACAGTATACTGTAACTTGGGTTTTTAATATAATAGACCTGAATTTAAATTCTATTGCCTCTCCTTAAAATTTACACATAACACTGGATAAATAATTGACTTATTTAAACTTCAGTGTCCACATCTGTTGTAAAGTTTAAGAAAGGTTGTGCACAAAAGACAGTTGACTGGAATACTACTTATGATAATGATTTTGTTCAATTCTTGTCTCTTTGCCAAGGCCTCCCCTGACCATCCTGTTTAAAGCTGCAGAATATCCAACCCCACACTTTTGATCCTCCTCAATTTGCTCTATTTTTTCTTCCAATGCTCTTACCACTTTGTAAACAAACTCTTAACCATCAGACAACAGGATATGATTTCCAGTTTAAAAAAATCATATATAATATCAGGCTCTTTGTAGATCTTAACATCTCAGACTCACAGAGACAAAAAGCCTTCCAAAATAATAATTAGCGAGTTCTTAAATCTTGAAATAGAATCTAGGTTTATGACTCACTAGAATGGAATTTCTGAGAGGACAAAGAGTGTCTGTCTCTTCTGTTGACTGAGAGCTTAGAATAGTGTCTGACATTTATACAGTAGCCCATAAAAAATTGTTGGCTGAATAAATAATAAGAAAATGCCTCCATACACATTGTCAGTAATTTTAAATTATCTTAAATTGTGGAGAAAATTCCTCATACTCCCTTTTCTGTTCCTAATACCTACATAATAGTAATAGGATACATCAGAAAGTTTGTAGAATATGCAATGAAACAGATCAGTTTATTTTGATTCAGAAAATATTTTTAAATCCAGGCATATTTTTGTTTTTCACAATATACACTTCCCATGAACTTTTTGAAGGCGCTTCATGTAAGTAAGCAATCATCACTAGAGGTGAAGTTAGGTGCAAGGCTTTAATATGGAGTTGGTCTCTATATTCAGAGACAACCCAATCAAGTTTCATTAGCACTCCCTGTGGTTTAGGGCTCTACTAGGAATCAAAGGAGACAACTCCCTAGGCAAAGAGGGAAGTTAAGTTTACAGGGTCTCCTTGATCCAGGCAGAACCTAGCATATACTGCTGTTGGAGATGATTTGGGTAGATTTGTTCCAAGAGCTTGGATATCTGAAGAAAAATGGTTTAGTCCTTGTCTAATCAAGAGAGGAATAACAATTTTGCCAATTGGTTCCAGAGGACACATGTTAACAAGAAATCAGAAGCGTACCCTGCCTTGTGTTGAACTCTTGAACCCTGGACCTCTGACTGATGGGTTTCACCTTAGGGACTTGTAACCTACACCATGGAGTCTATCACTTATGAAGTCCATTGAGTTGTGTGACTCTCATTAAGCGTGGCCAAGATGTGATGAGAAGGCGGCCACCTCAAGAATGGAAAGTCTTTCTCTTTTTTTAAGATTTATTTATTTGAGAGGCAGAGTTACAGGCAGAGCGAGAGACAGAGAGAAAGGTCTCCCATCTCTGGTTCACTCCCCAAATGGCAGCAATGGCCAGAGCTGAGCCAATCCAAAGCTAGGAGCCAGGAGCTTCCTCTGGGTCTCCCACATGATACAAAGGACCAAGGACTTGGGCCATCCTCTACTGCTTTCCCAGGCCACAGCAGAGAACTGGATTGGAAGAAGAGCAGTCAGGACAAGAACTGCAGTCCTTATGGGATGCTGGTGCCTCAGACTTAGTCTACTATGCCATAGTGCTGGCCCCTTGGAATGGCCAGTCTTTTTGAGGGGATGCTAGGTGAGAGTAACCTGCAGGTCTTTTAAAAGGCTATGTTTTCAATATTATCTCTGCTATCTAATTTAGCTGCTGAACTGTACTCAAATTGTCTTGGTCCACTCTATATCTATGGCCATGGCATCAAGTATTTCAACAGAAAAACAGTCTTAAAGTGACATTTGTTTGGAGGATATAGGTCCAAAAAACAACACTGTAATAGCAACTCTCCTACTAAATACCAAGGTAATTCTAGAACAAACAGAACATGTTGGACGAATCTCAGATGGGCTCATTCCTAATGACGGAATTATAATCTAATGGTAATGGCATATTGGTTTCAACTCAACTTTCTATTTGACACCATTTCATCTCCCCTAAGTCTGAACATCACTTCTGTTCTGCCATCCATCTTCCCTTTCCTTCTTTTATCCCAGTCTTCTACTTTTGTCTTCCTGTGCAAACATTCTAGTTTATGTGCCTTAGCATACGGAATTGTTTAAATATTTTCTAAGAATCATATATAATGCATGAAAACAAAAGCATTTTTCCTAAGATTACTTTAGCTAGGCAAAAACCTCACTTGACAAGGTTCACTATGCTACCTTGCACTCAAGCTATGTCTCCCTGGATACTGGTGGCCTCCAGGTAGAACCATAATGGGCATGATGTGTTTATCAAAATAACAAGCAAGTTGGGGGCAGGTGTTGTGATGTGGTGAGTACCTGGGTTTGATTCGTGCCTCTGCTTCTGATAAAGTTTCATGCTAATGTGCACCCTGTGGGTGGGTGGAGGAGGGCGTCAGATGATGGCTCAAGTACTTAGATCTCTGCCACTTACATGGGTGACCTGGATGGAGTTCATGGCTCATGGCTTTGGCTTCCATCCATCTGAGGAGTAAACTAGGAAATGGAAGATAGTTCGCTTGTTCTCTCACTTTCTCTCTCTCTCTCTCATATCACTGTACTTTCAAATAAAAATACAAAAATAAATGAAATTTTTAAAGAAACCAATCCTAACTTCCAATAGGCTGTGACCTACTTTAAGCAATGCTACATATCAAACAGCTCGTGCTCTTTACACACCTAGCCTTCCAGCACTCATAGACAATCAGCCCTCCTCCCACAACATTCATTTTCCTCTATTATATGATTAAATGGAAAATCCCATGATCATTTCTTGCAATCTTCTGAAAGCTGAACAACAGCACTATGAATTTCTGTAGTTAGACACCTAACTCACCTAACTACTTTAAGGCACATAAAATGCATTTTATCTATAAACAATGTGCATAGGCCTTTTGGTGATACAGAAAAATAATATTTAAATTTGCCACCTTGTACTTAAATTGGGACTAACCTTAGCTACAAGAATATTTTCTTTTTAAAAAAAGATTTATTTATTTGAAAGGCAGGATTACAGAGAGGCAGAGGCAGAGAGAGAGAGATCTTCCGTCTTCTAGTTCACTCCCCAAATGGCCGCAACAGACGCAGCTGGGCCAATATGCAGGAGCTAGGAGCTCCTTCCAGGTCTCCCACGTGGGTGCAGGAGCCCAAGGACTTGGGCTATCTTCTACTGCTTTCCCAGGCCATAGCAGAGAGCTGGAAGTGGAGCACCTGAGTCTTGAACTGGTGCCCATTTGGGATGCTGGCACTGCAAGTGGCAGCTTTACCTGCTACACCATAGCTCTGGCCCCTACAAGAATATTTTCTGTTTACAAATTCACTTATTTATCAGCATGTTCTACCTGTTGATTGGATGTCTACCAAAGCACTGTTACAGATGCTGTGGACAATGGAAGACAACATTAAGAACAGCTTCCAAAATTAGAATATTAGAATAGGTAGAATAAAGCTATCTCTGGCCAGCGCCATGGCTCACTGGGCTAATCCTCTGCCTGCGGTGCTGGCACCCCGGGTTATAGCCCTGGTTGGGGCACCGGATTCTGTCCTGGTTGCTCCTCTTCCAGTCCAGCTCCCTGTTGTGGCCCGGGAGTGCAGTGGAGGATGGCCCAAGTGCTTGGGCCCTGCACCAACTTTGGAGACCAGGAGGAGGCACCTGGCTCCTGGCTTTGGATCAGCGCAGTGCACTGGCCGTAGCAGCCATTTGGAGAGTGAACCAACAGAAGGAAGACCTTTCTCTCTGTCTCCCTCTCTCTCACTGTCTAACTCTGCAGGTCAAAAAAAAAAAGCTATCTCTAAGATGAGATCTAAGGATGTACCAGAGAAGACCTCCTATTTCCACAATATAAATCCTATAACTGAGTAACCTTCCATGAAAGCCTCATTCATTTGAGATACAAAAGAATTTCCCATCTTCAAGAGTCTCCTAATAGAATATAAACACTCATTTGTGTGCTAAGTCATATCACCTCATCCTGTAGTTATTACAGTATACCTGGGTTGATAACCTGCTGACTGTAAAACACTAAATGAATGAATAATTATTGTAAAGGCACTGGGGATATGAGGACATGAGATGAGAGGCATTGAGAGGGAGACAGAAAGGCTCCAGAGATAAATTCCATCTGCCCACCCAGGCTCTCGAGAGCCCCATGCAGCTGAGGTGGTGTGACGTGGTGGGCAGAGTGACAGGAATCTTAAGGACTAGTTCTCACCTACACCCACATGCAGCACACTTAGCCATGAGACGTTAGGTCAGTTGCTTGGGCCCTCTGAGCTTTCGTGCCCTCATCTGCAAAACAAATCCTATCTCCCTCTTAGTGTGACAGTGATCGTTACATGCAATAATGTGCGTTATTTTTCCTCCCTGGGATTATCAACATGCATATGAACCAGAAATGTTTAATAACAGCAATACTGCATATTTGCCAAAGTGAATGTCTCAGGCAATGCATGCTTTAGAAAATTATTATAATAGGATTTTTAAGATGAAGTTTCCTTAGAGATTTTCTAGTGACTTTCAAATTTTTCACATCTCAAACACCTTCCTTCTAACAAAATTTCCAAGAAAGCTATTAAGTAAAGTAGAAAAAAAATAGCATTGCTATGTCTTAAAGTAGACAGGGGCAAGAAGGTAGCAACGCTTGCTCATTGAGATACTTCCCAGAATTTCCCAGGAGAGATTTTATCAACATTTCATTCAAAGAGCAGTGGAGTCCCTTGTCATTAATTAAGTGGCACCAGTGACTTTTAGGCAGTTTCAGAACTTTTAGTACCTTCAGTGAAACAAATCTGCTCATACACATTTTAGAAATTTAAAGCACAGAATATATTTTGATTTTACAAAAATTCTTTATGGCTAGTTCAAATCATGTGTTTGCAGATTCTGCTTGTGCTTTAGGAATTTGGGTCACTCTGCCTTAGCTAACATTCTGAAAATAGAGTGTAGTTTTTTCTCAGCTGAAACATTTTCATATAACACCCATATACATGTCATTGCTCAGATTTGTTAACTCTGTTTTTTTTTAATTTTGCATTAAATTACCAGTTCATAATTATGGATGGATGACTTTAAAATGGCCCACTGAAGCATAAAAGGAGTGATGAAAATACTAACATAAATACTGCAATAAAGAATAATTTGGGAATGGAAATAATTAACATAACTTGGGTACAAATATGGATTATAAATCTGAATGTGCTGGGACAAGTGAATCCGTGATCCACAAACATTCTTGTAATTCTGCTCCATTCCTCCTGGTTTCTGGCAAAATCCACAACATCACAATGCATGGGATAAGGCTTTACTGGGAGAGGTCAAAGCTTAAAGGCCAAGATAAAGAAGAAGAAAACAAGAAGGCACTCTTCCTCTCCTGTCCAATTGCCATCACTCAGAGAGGCACCCCTAGGCCCAGGTGATCTGTTCTTTTGCCATTTTATATGGAAACTGTTGAAAAGATTTTTGAAAACAGGGGAGCTACACAGTCTGCAAGGCTAGGATTTGGGGAACCAGAAATGTACAAAAGCTGTCTGAGACAGCCAGCTGACCAGGACATAGATAACACAGGCCCTGTGGGTGGTTTACCCCCCTGCCCCCACCCCCCCATCAGTTCTGAGGACACCTGATCTTGAGTACATGCCCTCCAGCTGGACTATGGGCGGCTGGCGTGCAGCCTAACTAGATAATTGTTCAGGACGTCCACAGTCAGTACACATAATCACTTCCAGACAATGCACAATGCATAACCACTAAATGGTAGGCAATAACGATAGTGTTGATCAAGCCAGACTTACTCTTTCTTTTTAAAGTTTTGGAGGTATTTTTTTTTTTGCTGATAGCAGTCAATATTCCATCAGGAAACAGATGGCACAAATACAGTAACTGACAAAAATTTTGTAAACAATAGCACAGGGGATGGTGCAGCATGCCAGGGCTAACAGCAGGAGGAGCCATTATCATCCTTAGATGTGAAGGGATAAGGAGAGAGATGGTTACCCCAAGCCAGAGAAAGCTGTAATTGGAAAGACACTGAGGGACAGGCTGTGGCCTTGAGGACCTTTTGAATAGGAATCCAGTTAATACTGTTATCCTGCAAGTAAGGAACTGGGAAAATAAATGACCTGATCTCACTCTTCTACCCTCCTTCTTACTGTTCCTTCTTGCATAGCCAAAACCCAGCCAAAAGCCTGAGGACAGCAAATGTGGCAGATGCAGCCGATGGAGCCCAAAAACCTTGGCCTTCCAGGGCACAAGGCCAGATGGAGAAGGACAGAGAGTGGATATGACAGACAGAGGATGTCCGTACACAAAAGGCAGGAACCAGTGGCCAAGCTTCTGAGAATTGCTTTAGAAGAGCAAACGAGGTAAGAGACTGATAAAAGGCATGGAGTAGTTATGGAGAGGTATTGAGTAGAAGACTACATTTTCAATGAGTTGCCCAAGAAGGAATGAAATAGGAATCAAAATGATCTTAAAGAGATCTCTGGATTAGGAAAAGATAGTATTTCCTGGCTTGCAAAAAGACAGAATTTTCATCTGAAGAGCAGAAGGGATCAGCTGTAAAATGAATGACTACAGAAAAAATGGCTAACAAATGAACCCAAAATGAGATGGGAAAGAAAATTACATAAATAATGTCAAAAATATTACCATATGAGTATTGGAAATCATTACCCCACTTGATGCCCAATAATAATTAGTTACTGTTAGAATGAATTTACACTACTATATCAATGCCTAAATGTGTTTTGTTAAGGTAACATTTTACATTTAAAGGACAAATTGGAATTATTCTAGTGTGATCCTCTTAAAAAAACATAGGTATCACTTAATGGATTAGAGATCTCAGGGATCAGTGTTTGAACTATGAATGTGTCATTAATTTTATTAGGGACAGTATATGATTTATTGTTGAAGAATCTCATTAATACTTAAAATATGCCAGTTGCCAGGAACCATGAAGAGAAGAGTCAAAAAGTGTAACCACCTCATGAAGATAGCTCTCACCATCAGTACTGCTGACCACATATTGTCACACGAGAGCACTGATATCCTTACTAACATTATTTAACACCTTCCAGGGAGTGAGTGTTCAGCCATTAGCTACGAAGGTGCCCACTTCCTACACTGTAATACCTGAGTTTGACTCCTGGCTCCAGCCCCTGACTCAAATTTCCTGTTAATAAAGACCCTAGTATGCAGCAGTGATGGTTCCAGTAACGGCTCCTGTCACCCTTTTGGAAGACCTGGGTTGTGTTCCCAGCTCCTGGCTTTGGCCTTGGCTCACCCCCAAGATTGTAGGCATTTGAGGGAGTAAACCAGCAGATGAAAGTGTTTCTTTTTCTTTCTTTCTTTTCCTCCCTCCCTCCCTCCCTCCCTTCTTTCTTCTCAGTCTTCTCTCAAATAAACAAAAAAATTTCAAAAATCATCTAGCCCTTTCCTGAATTTTTATCTAGTTCTTAAAAGTGTACTTTGTTTTAAATATCCATCCAATAATTGAACTGGGAAAGTTATGAAGATGCCCCTCTTCAAGAAAAGCTCATTCCATTAGTAAAATGTGCTAGCTACAGGATTATAGGTGTCTAGATTGGAACAGGTGTCAATCTGATTAATCAAATAATAATATCAAGCAACTCCATGTTACTCTATTGTGATCTAAGTCAGAGGGTTTTTAAAAAATGGTAAACTACAAGATACATATGTTTCCTTTTTTTCAGCTCTAAAACAATAAACTAAGATAATAAGTAGAATTTTGCAGACTGGTTAGAATCCTTTACCTTCAAAAGAGACTTGAAAAGGAAGACTGAATGACCTTTCCATGAAAAAGTCGATCACCTACTGTTATTTGTATCTCTTCTTGGCAACTCCCTGTGAAAGGAGTGGTGAACTAAAATCAGCTTCAACTTGTGCAAATTAAAAGTAACCTTCAAGCTAAGGGGTTTTCTACACCACTCTTTACTGAGCAAAAACTTTGTGCCCCCCAAAATTAAATTACCTCCTCAAAACTGACTTCTATAATACATTGCAAATATATTGAAGTAAAATTGGAATTTCTATGTAATAATATCTTGCCCCCCAAGGTAGTATTCTTTTTTTCTGTGAGGATTGATTTCATCCTTAATGGGAATACTCCACCTAGTTCTGGAGTCCACAACCTGAGAGGGGGCCAGGAAAGCTAAAAATTATCAAAAAATGGCAGAACAATTAACGTCTCCCAAAATAACTCGATCTTTGAGGGAACTAGAACTACAATTTAAAGAAATAAATACTTGACTGCTTTACCAAACACTAAATTGAAAGAATGTGAAGCAGTCTTACCTCTTGGAAGGTGACCAATGATTTTCAATTTCTTCAGCAGAGATCAGAACAAAACAAAACATTAAGTATTGTGATGAATTGGAAGGTAGTGGCTCTGGCATTAACTCTGGTAATCACTAAAAATTGAAAGTCAGAGCGCATTACTAACAAAAAACGACCAATATCAAACAGTTACAGACCACTACTAGGTGTCTGTTCTAAAGAGTTCCATATACATATTAACCTGTTACATCCTCAAAGTGATGCTTTGAGGTCAATACTGTTATTATCTCACTTTACAGATAGGGAACCTGAAGCACTTAAGTAACGCCTGGTTCGGACAGTAAGCATCCTGCATAGCACTGTGTAGTCAAGAATTAACAAGCCAGGTGGATTTCACTTTCATTGCCAGCACTGATCTCCCAGAAAAGCCAAGAATACTCATACTGCCACAAAACATACCCATTTTTGAAATTTCACTATGGCAATGTTCACATATAACAAAAGTAGAGCCAGGCTCACTAGGCTAATCCTCCGCCTGCGGCGCCGGCACCCTGGGTTCTGTCCCAGTTGCTCCTCTTCCAGTCCAGCTCTCTGCTGTGGCCAGGGAGTGCAGTGGAGGATGGCCCAAGTGCTTGGGCTCTGCACCCCATGGGAGAGCAGGAAAAGCACCTGGCTCCTGGCTTCGGATCAGCGCTGTGCACCAGCAGCTGTGCGCAGGCCACAGCAGCCATTGGGGGAGAACCAATGGCAAAAGGAAGACCTTTCTCTCTGTCTCTCTCTCTCACTGTGCACTCTGCCTATCAAAAAAATAAAATTAAAAAAATTTTTAAAAAGTAGAAAGAGTAGTACTGACCGGGATCCCAGCCCCTAGATACCCAACTTCATCTTTCTACCTCACTTGTTTCCAGTGCCCTCAGACTTTTTATCATTTCACTATCATTACCACATTGTTCAGTAGGTGTCTCTAAAAGATAAGATTTCTCTCCCTTTTAAACATGGCCACAATGCAATCATAAGATCTTGAAAACGACTATAATTGCTTAATATCAGATATCAATATCAGATATCAATCCATGACCAAAGTGCCAATAAAATAGTTTAATATTGATGGAGAACTTGAAGTCACCTAGCACTAGGCACTTTTTTTTTTTTTTTTTGACAGGCAGAGTGGACAGTGAGAGAGAGAGAGACAGAGAGAAAGGTCTTCCTTTGCTGTTGGTTCACTCCCCCAATGTCCGTTACAGCTGCGCTGATCCGAAGCCAGGAGCCAGGTGCCTCCTCCTGGTCTCCCATGCAGGTGCAGGTACCCAAGCACTTGGGCCATCCTCCACTGCACTCCGGGGCCATTCCTGAGTCACAGCAGAGAGCGGGACTGGAAGAGGAGCAACCAGGACTAGAACCTGGCGCCCATAGGTGATGACGGCGCCGCAGGCGGAGGATTAACCAAGTAAGCCGTGGCGCCGGCCAGCACTAGGCACTTTCACGTATACTAGTTCATTTAAATGACTCCTATTTGGTTGGGACGATGGGCCTTGTTCTGGGTGGGGTTTCTGGCTCTGGCTCCCGATTCCAGCTACCTGGTAATGTGGACCCCAAAAGGCAGCGGTGATAGCTCAAATAATTGGGTTCCTGTCAGCCACGTGCGTGACCTGGCATGCCCCCCACCCCGCCCTGTCTTTGATGGCATTTGGGGAGTGAACTAGCTGAGGGGAGCGCTCTTGAAAAAAATAAATTACTGCTATTTAAATCCAAGCAGCCTCCTCTCATACACACACACACACACACACAAGTCTGCCTCCACCAGACGACTCACAGCTCCCAGCCCGCCTCCCACCTGGCCCCCAGCTCCTCCTGCCCCGTCCCCAGCCACTTCCCCGGCCGGCGCAGCCTCCAGATCCCGGAGCCGCTTTCCGGGGATCCGTTCCGGGGCCCTGGGACGCTGGCCCCACCCCGGTTGCCTAGGAGACCAGGGCCGCTTCCCTCTGGAGACAACATGGCGACGTCTGTGGGGCCGACTCCTGTGGGCACGACCCCCTTGGGGTTGACCCCCGCGGGAACCACGCCCGAGTCGGAGGTACGCCGCCCCTTTGCCCTAGCGGCCTGGGTCCCGACGCGGCAGGTGTCCTGCCGGGGGTGGTGGCCGGGGTGGGAGCAGGAACAGTTCCGGGGTCCAGCCTCAGCGCGCGGTTGTGCTTGAAATTTTAAGTGGTATCAGGTCTTGGTCCCGACAGTTCTGTAGCCACATTACCTCACAGACACATGTTTTTACCTAAGTGGAAAATATATAAAGTGATCTCACACTTTAAAATGGACCGGTCCCTGTTTGGGACTTATCCAAAAGGCATCATAGAAATGCTAACTGCTCCTTGGTAATGGATTGAATAATGTTAGAAGGCGGGGCTTGGTCTTCATGTTTTTGTGTCGTTTCTCTGAACAAATACAGTATTAAGAGAAGGCAAAGGACAGCGGCGTGAAAGCCGGCCTTGTGATTAAGCTGCTCATAGTCCACGTGCATTTAGAAAAGTCATTTAACCTCCTGGGAGCCCTGTAACCTCCTGGGTAACATAAAGAAGTGTTCTCTGTTCTCTGTAGGCGTCTCCCCAAACCAACTCTAATAAATAGGTTTTAGGTAGCCCTACTCATACACTTAATAATCTGAGATTTTAATAAAGAACAAACATATCTGCATGCCAGATAGTGCCAAAAATGTTTAGGTCTTCACGCACTGAATCTTATCTTACAGTTCCTAAAAAGTTTTCTTCCCTCTTTGGTTTATTTAAGGCTTTGAAGGTGAACAGTGCCTTAATTAACATTGCTTTGCTTGGCTCCCATGTCAGTCAGTCTAAACAGCATTCTTTGTGCAGAAGACAAGTATTAGCTGCAATTTTATAAGCAAAGAAACACACAGAGCCAGTAATTCTGTGCCTGGATCAGAGATGTGCCGTTATTCCCGGTGCAGCTCCCTCTCCTTAACTGTGTGCAGTCCACGAGGGCATGTGGAAGCTCAGATGAGCCTTTTGAAATTAGCATGCATTAAAAGTACATTGTAATGTGATAAACCAGTTAGGAAGCCAGTTACTCCCCTGTGATCTGGGGTGTAAGTAATAGCATTTCAAAGGTAGCATAGGAAATTTCCCAATTACATTGTGTTGTTTAAACACATACAAAAACTTAGAATAATGCACAGTTGTCAGTGTATACATAAACATACTTATCCAAGTAGATGTTGTCTTTCTTAGAAGACTGATAATTTGGGGTATTAATGAATTTGCACTTACATTAAAAGAAAACCGTATATATTTTAAAAATTGTAAAGATGTTTCATGATTCACAGAAAAGAGACCCTAGATGATTATCTACCACCTCAGGACTGTCAGCTTGTATATTTGCTAACTTCTTGGAGGACCAGGTATTCTCTTTGACACACAACTCATGTTATTCTCAGTATCCTGAGTTTTTTATAATAGGGAAAATCACGTTGTAATTTGGACTCACTTTTCAGTACTCATTTGCCCAAGATAACACGTTAATAATGCTGCATGGTGAAAATTCTGTTTTCCATTCTGTGAAAACAAAGTTCCTGTAGTCCATGGAGCAGACAGTTGCTCTTTAGAGCTCTGTCATTTATTAGAATGATGGGCCCTGCCTGCCACTCATTTGTGCTGACTGGGGATTTCAGAAGTTCTAGGGAAAAGACCGCAAGACCCTCTCTTGTAGTCTGTTCCCAAGGCTACAGCTTTTTAGTTAGGTGCAGAAAGGTTTTTCTCAGATCCCAATCTTTCAGAGTTGATCCCCTGGGACCTAGTCCCTTATGGGGTCATTTCTAATAAATTCTGTTTCCAAATTGACTTAGCCAGTAGACCACTAGTCAGCTGAGCCAAGCAGTACTGTAATATTTCTTTTCCTGCCGAATATATCAGAAATAAAGCATAGGCTTCCAGTAGTCTAAGGTTTCCCATTTGTTGTTTGTGGCCAAAATATAGAATAAAAATGATTAACCCAATCACATAGTAAGCATTTGAAAAACTGTGATAATGACTGTAATTATAATCATGGGTGGTCTGACGTATGCCAGGAAAGGTGGTAATCTAAACTAACATCTACTCTGTGAACAAGCAGACAGTAGATGCATAGCCAGGGAAATAATTTTGTCTGTGACATTGCATTAGTTTGGCTTGCCAGCATTATGAATTGAGCATTCCAGAGTCTTTAGTAATAAGCATCCCTTTAAAAGATAAGGCCCGACGTTTGAGAGACATTTGGTATAAATACTTAAAAACAGAGAAAATGACAAAAATCTGAAAATAAATGTTTCCTATGTATAGATGTGTAAATGAAAAGAGTTTATACATGCATACTTAGAATTCAGTGATCAATCTTCTATTGATAGTTTGTTCATAAACTGACTTTCTTAATATATTCAAAAATGTTATTTGGGAAATATAATCACTTAAGTAGTAAATAGGAGTACCTAGTTCAAGCCCCAGTTCCTTTTATTCTGATCAGTTTCCTGCCAACACACATTCTGGAAAAAGCAGGTGATGGCTCAACTACTTGAGTCCCTGCTATGCAGGTGGGAGACTCAGGATTGAATTCCAGGCTCCTAGCTATTGCCTGGCCCATCCTAGCCACTGTGGGCTGTGGGCACTTGGGGAGTGAACCGGTGGTGAAAGATCTCTTTCTTTATTCTCTCTCAGTCTCTCTCTGTTTCTCCCTCTCTCTTTCTCTCTCTCTCTCTTTCAGTCTCTTTCAAATAAAATGAAAATAATAAATTTTAAAAAGAAATATACTTCAATTCACATCAGTGTCCTAATAGAAAATGGAAATTATTATTTCCCAATTGCTTCTTCTGAATGATACCTGTTAAATTGTTATCACCTCTCTTAATATGTGACATTTACTCCGTATACTCAGGGCTTTATAAAGACAAGAGCACATCTAATCTTGAATAGAAAGCTGGTGTTACTTATCATAGAGATAGTCAATGTGTGCAGGAGACAGCAGTAGACAATTTTCTGTACACTAAATGGTTCCTACAGAGTATAGGAAACAGACTCAACTCCATCATTGGACGATTAGTGAGAAAACTTGGGCTCAAGTTGAGGAACAAAATGATTAGGTTTTTGTAATTTCAATGTCATTCAGGAAGTATTTATTGAAATTATGAATAATTCAATATGATTGAATTAATAAACACATAGTGACTACATAGTATAGTCAACCTGTAGGCTATGGGATGATGTAAATAAAAGTCTCTTAAAATATTTTTGAGAAGAAAGTGATAATGCATCTCAAAATGTTAGTATCTAGTACTAGTATTTAGCAGACACTGAGAACCTATGGCAACTACTAGCTGTGGGCTTGGCAATAGTAACAAACATTTAGGCTTATCTTGCCTCTCACCATTTGTCTCAGAGCTGCCTTGTTTTAAAAATCTTTGTCTTTCTCTGTCTTCCATATTATCCTTCAGGTAGCACAGAACAAATCATCTTCAATCTTTTGCTAATATTTAAAGTTTTAAGCCCAGCACTGTGGCATAGCGGTAAAGCCACTGCCTGCAGTGCTAGCATCCCATATGGATGCCAGTCCAAGTCATGGCTGCTCCACTTCTGATCCAGCTCTCTGCTGTGGCCTGAGAAAGCACTGGAGGGTGGCCCAAGTCATTAGGCCCCTATACCCATGTGAGAGACCTGGAGGACGCTCCTGGCTCCTGGTTGTGGATCGGCTCAGCTCTGGCTGTTGCTGCCATTCAGGGAGTGAACTAGCAGATAGAAGACCTCTCTCTCTCTCTCTCTCTCTCTCTCTCTCTCTCTCGCTGCCTCTCTGTAACTCTGCCTTTCAAGTAAATAAATAAATAAATAAATCATTTTTTAAAAAAAGTTTTATTTTACTAAAGTCTCTATTAAGTCTAGACTTAATTTTCTTTTATTTGACAGAGTTATAGACAGTGAGAGAGAGAAGGGTCTTCCTTCCATTGGTTCACTCCCCTAATGGCTGCTACGGCTGGTGCTCTGCGCCGATCCGAAGCCCGGAGCCCAGTGCTTCCTCCCGGTCTCCCATGTGGGTGCAGGGACCTAAGCACTTGGGCCATCCTCCACTGCCTTCCCGGTCTCCCATGTGGGTGCAGGGACCTAAGCACTTGGGCCATCCTCCACTGCCTTCCCGGGCCACAACATTGAGCTGGACTGGAAGAGGAGCAACCGGGACTAGTACCCCGTGCCCCAACCGGGAGTAGAACCCAGGGTGCCAGGCAACAGGCGGAGGATTAGCCAAGTGAGCCATGGCACGGGCCTAGACTTAATTTTTAATAAATGTATTTTGGGTATTTGAAATGAGGATCTAATTTTGTTTCCTTTTAGAGGTGAGTCACCAATTACATTAGCTTCATTTATTAAGCCATTGAGAAGGGACTGACTGTTGCCATCACATTTTACATATACATGGGTGTATATGAGAATGGACAAAATAATCAGGGGAAGAGATTAGAGAATACAAGAATGTACATATGTGTATCATATATATGATATGTATATACGTAATTTTTGTTCTCAGATTTTATGTATATATACACATGTGCACATATACAAGAGGTCTTCAGAAAGTTCATGGAAATGAATATTATAAAAAAAAAGTTTGGATTTCAAAAAATTTTTGCACCAAAATAAATATCTTTGAATTCCAGTTTCCATGAACTCTTTAAAGTCCCCTTGTTTATGTTTACAAAACAACTTTTTGGAACCTTTATTGTCCATCGACAACCTTCTCCATTCTTGTGTCAATATCATACCATTTTATATTCAGCTTTAAAATGTAATTTGGAAAGATTCCTCTAGGAAGTTTTCTTTCCTATTATGTTTATAACCAAATCAATTTTCCCATTTCCATTTCTAATTAATGTCTTATAGAAAGAAAAGCATTTGACTTTTTTCCCCCAGGTATTTAATTATTTATTTGAAAGGCAAAGTTTCAGAGAGAGAGGGAGAGACAGAAAGAGATCTTCCATCTGCTGGTTCACTTCCTAAATGGCTACAACGGCCAGGACTGTGCCAGACCAAAGCCAAAAGCTTCATCTGAGTTTCAGGATCTTGGGCCATCCTCTGCTTCTTTTCCAGGTGCGTTAGCAGGGAGCAAGATTGGAAGTGCAACAACTGAGACGCAAACCAGTGCCCATGTGGAATGTGGGGATCTCGTGTTGAAACTCAACTGGCTACATCACAATGCCAGCCCCAGTAACTGGCTTTTATATATTTATGTTATGCTCATATAAATCATCTTGCCAATTTTTTTTTTAACTGAAGTAATGTTAGTACACTGTCAGGTTTCTTAGGTATGCAATCATACAGTCTTCAAATAAAGATTGTTTATTTCCTCATGTTTAATATTTAAGCCAAATATTTAATTTCCTTATTCTATTAGAACCTCTATAGTGGGTTGAATTGCAATAATGTTGCTAGTCAGAATCCCTTTATACTTCCTGGTTTTCATAAAAATGACTTTAGTATTTCACCATCACCATCCATGATAATTGCTATTGATTTTGGCAAATAATCTTCCTCATGTTTAAAATATTTTTCTATTTGCATTTCACAGAGAGCTTTTCTGCTGGATCTATAAAGTGCTTGTTTATTATTTATTTATATAATCATAATTTGTGTAATTTAATTTGACATAAAATTGTGTTAGAGCTGTTAATGATGATCCAGCCTTGAATCTCTCAAATTAATCCTATTAACGATAAGCTTATTATTCTTTTAGTACATTGCCTGATAAAATTTTCTAGGATCTATTTTAATTACAATTTTTACATCTGAATTTATTAGTAATTAGTAATAAATTTGGTCAGTTTAGGGGTTTGTGTGTAGACTATATGGACTTCTTAAAAACTAAACTCTATAGTAATTATTAGACTAGTGCAGAATTTATGTGGTTTTAACTATTAGACAGAAATTCATCTGACATGTTTGTAAAAAGTAAACTTCCAGTTGAGTTCATGTTTGGTCAAGTTCAGTTTCTCCTGTTTGATAACTTACATTTTCCCAGGAAATCATTAATTTCTTTGACATTTTCAAATGCATTTATACTTAATGTGTCATGTACTTATTTTCTTTATTCCTTATTCATATTAGCCAAGGTTCGCTTATTTTGCTCATTAAATCATCACTTCTTGCTTTTATTTTATTATTATTTCATTTATTTCCTTCCTTTTCTTGTCCTTTTTTCTTAATTGGCTCCATAGCAAGACTCACTTTGGGCACGAAGATTTAAGGAGAATTCCTATAATCCAGACAAATTACAATTTAATGCAATACCTTAAAAATGAACATCAATACAAAAATCCATGGTGGATCAAAATTTTAAATAAAGACAGGATCAGTGTTACTGATTTTCCTTTTTACCTCAGGCTGCAACATAACTCAATACAGCACTGCATCTTAATTCATTTATTTTCAGGCTTGATAAAAGCCTTTCGAAATCTGGACTTTCTACACCAGGCTGAATTTCTCTGTGACTAGGAAAGCCCTCTTTGTAATCTTTGGTGAAATCTGTTACTTTTTGAAATAAGCATTTCTTAAGAATCTTTTTTTATATAAAGCACTGTAGATACAAAGCTGCCTCTGAAATCTCACATTCTAGAAAAAAATCATATCCGGGGGTACTTCTAAAACGTTTGTGTGAAAATGAAATTAAAAGATAATGTGCATTTTTAATGATGTTTTTGAGGACTCCTTGGACAAATGTGGGAAGTTTATGTGGCATTAGAGGGGAGAAAATTAAAGGCAAGATGATCTGACAAATAATACCAGGTTTACAATTTATTGCTCTTGGAATAGCTGCTCAAATCCACCAGGTGGTGGAATAAAATGAGTTTGCAGTGCAGTTTAGCTTACATATTTTCCTAGTTGGAGATGTAATTTTACAGAGAAAGCCATAATTACATATCCCTTTTTTTAATTTTACTGATGAATTTTCTATTACAATTTTTACAAATCAGAATGTACTTGTTGAAAGAGTAAAGATTTTTGGCCACCTAGTATTCTTTCTAATGCAAAGCAACACAAAAACAAAGAGATCTCCTTAACAATGGGTCCAGTAATACAATATAAGACAAAAGAAAAACACCCAGGTGATCATCTTAAGCTTGCACTGCTTCAGTAAAAAAATGAGGCGCTAATATTAGGCATGTTAGCAAGACTTATTCTTATCCAAGAGGTTATGATAATTGTATTCTCTTTCATATAATTCTTGTGTGACCTACTTTTCCCTATCCAGAGATTTTTCAAATCAAATAAATTGATCTGAATGTCTTTGTAATTCGCTTTTCATGTGTATCTTTATTCATTATTAATAATGACAGCAATCTTGTGTGTATTAAAACATATTAAATGATTTTTAATATGAATCCAAATTTAGGTTAAAACGACTTGCCTTAAGTCATAAAATTAATCAGTAGTCAAACCACTGTGAGATCTGAGGCTTCTATAAGATCTGCCTTCATCGTGCTCTACCATCTAAAAATGTCACCATGTGATGAGAATGAATTCAGACCACCCGTTAGCAACCTGTGTTGACATATCAGGATCTTCAGAATTTTGAAAAGAAGTAAAAGATGGAATGATTGTCTCTAAGGAATTTACAATCTAATGGAATTGACAGTATAGAAATAATCGTATGTTACCGCTAACAAAAAAATGTATATAACCAAAAGACACTTAAACAAATGTGTTGTCCATATATTGTGGAACAAAATACTAACTTATGTAAAGACTGAGTGCAATTAATTCAATTTACAAGTATTTTAAAGCCTACTAGTTGCAAGAAATTAAATTAAGTACTACAACATTTTTTCCTAATGAATTTATAATTTAATAGTGTGACCTAGTTTAGTTTAACTTACTCATCCTACAGTACAAATATGGCTATTTCTATAGTGTATTTTATTTCTAAACTAGGCTTTTAAAAATAAAAATATAATAATATTATATGGTGGATATTATGTCAATGAAGTATTAGGTTTTCTGTTTTTCTGATCTTGAAAAAGAGTAAGGAAAATTTGGAACACGTTATGGTCAACTATCACAAACAATACGCTTGATGTTCTTATTTATTGGAACCCATTCACCTGGAAGACTCAATAATTATTTATTGAATTGAAAAACATTTGACTGCTTGTGTTCCCAAATCCTACAATCCTTGATTTTTGTGTAGTTCTTAGTATCCCCTTCCATATTCCATTCACAGCTGTTCTCTTCATGCTCTGGATTAGGACAATCTCATCCATTCTTGCACTTGCAGTTGAGTCCTAAATCAGCATCTTTAAGCTTGAGTTTTCTGACTTCAGCATTTCTAACTGACCTCTAAACATCTCTTCTTTGCTATCTGCAGTTTGTCTTAAACTCTACCACTGAAATAAAACTCGCCATCTTGCCTTTGTGAAACTAGCATCACCTTCCAGCCCTGTTTCTCTTGGTGTAACAGAGGTGTCATGTACAGTTGTGCAGGTTATGCTCTGAAGAGTACCTGCACAATATCTTGTACTTTGTGAGCACCCAGTAAGTAATGTTGAATCATCAAATTCTTCTACAATTTGCTTAGAATGCCCACTTCCTACCTAAGTTCAGTTAGCCCCATGGTCATATCACGGTGAACTGTGAACTGCTTGACATTTCCAGAACATGTCCCTAACGGTTCTGTCTTGGTTACAGTAGTGTTACAGATTCATTCACCTGGAGCATTGGCCATATTGATCCTGAACACCCATTTCTGGACCTCCTCTTTAAATTTTCTTTGTCCTATCCTTGTCCTTGTCCCTCCTTTTAGAATGAAAGCCACATTTATTGTGCCACTCCTACCATGTTCTCTTTTTTTAATTTTAAAGACAATTTTGTTTATTGCTCTCACTAGATACTAAGTTTCTGGAGGTTAGCAAGGATCTCCTGCTTGTCTTTACCTCCTCTTAAGTCCCAAGTTCAAGGATGAATATGTAGATATTCAATAAATAGTTGTAGAATTGAAAACCATCACCCACTTCCCATATACTCCAAAAATAGATCTACCAGCCACTTGTATTTTCAGAGGAAAGGTACCATTACTTAAAAGTGGAAAAGAGACATGCTTATCTAAGAGACTATTGTTTTTAATTTTTTCCTGACAACAACTAGACCACAAGAAAAACAAACTTGGGGGCCGCTGCTATGGCATAATGGGTTAAAGTGCTGCCTGCAACACTTACATCCCATGTGGATGCTAGTTTGAGTCTAGGCAGCTCCACTTCCCATCTAGCTCCCCGCTAATGTGCCTGGTAAAGCAGTGGAAGGTGGACCAAGTACTTGGACCCCTGCTACCCATGTGGGAGACCCAGATGAAGTTCTGGTTCCTGGCTTTGGCCTGTCCCAGCCTTGGCTGTTGCAGCCATTTGGGGAGTGAACCAGCAGATAAGATTCTCTCTTTCTCTCTCTCTCTAGCCATGCCTTTTAAATAAATAAGATAAATCTTAAAAAAAAAAAAGAAAATTTGGTATCATTGTTTTTAATAAGTAAAACATGATTAAAATAACTCATGCCACTTTTTTTTTCTAGAGAGATGATGAATTCCAGGAGCATGAGAAGATTCTGTCTCCAGATTTTCTTTCAGTTGCTCAAATCACTGATTTGCTAACTGAGGACGCAGCTGGAGTTCAAGCGTAAGCACATCAATATTACAATCAAATATAGGACAGTTGTAGTTCTGCACCTATAAGTCAATATGATATATTAATACATATTTTAAGCTTTTTAACATTTTTTATTGTGTATGAAATATATCAAGACTCTGGAACACAGTATTCTCAAATAACTGACTTTTTGCTCTGTTTAACAGTCTTCTTTGTGGAAAAAATACATTGCAAACAAGCTTGTTAATACCAACCAAGAGTAGGGACGTATTGTTAAAAGCAACGTCTAGCAAATGCTGTGTTCTGTTTCATTTCTCTTTCATTCATAAACCTGTCAATATGCACACGAACTTAATGGGCTTACATCCCTTCCTAAGAAGGGTGAGTAATGGTTTTGATATTAATAGTGAATACATTTTGTTTTTCTGTAAATTCTGAATATTAGTCATCTTCCTGTGATTTTTATCAGAAATTTAGCTATCCTGTGCATGTTCACTGCTTAAAAATGCTCGTGTAACTGAATTTATAGGCAATAACTCTTAACACATGTACAGTAGATCATTTACCTATAACTCTATGGTTAGATACTTAAACCAACCCAATTTCCTGAAAGATGTTTGTAGTAATCAGCCATTTGAAAAATTCTCACTTTAAAATGAGAGCCTAAGTGGACCTAAGTGGAGAGTGGGGATGATGTGAGGTTCTGAACCACGGCATCCTGGTGTCTGGTCTCTGGGGGCCAGCCCCTGGGACACACTGAGGGTGCTGTGGGAATTCTGACTGTTGGTGAAAAGTGTTAAGTAAAATGCAGTCATTGTGTTACTAATACTGATTATTTATATCTTTATGTAAAATATAATTCTACATTTTCAGGTCACCTTAAACGCTAAATTTATCACAATGCAAAACAATAGGTACTGAATAATAAACAAAATAATACAGTGCAAGTAACAGATATATAGTACACTTCACAATGTATTTGTACCAAGTATTAAGTAAAATATGTCATATTAAATACAAATAATATTTTACTTGTATATATCACATTGTGAGTTGTGCTGTGTTTCATTCTTTGTGTGATTTTTAAAAATTGCTGGGTCTCTTTTGTTGTTAAATACCTAAATCATGAAAATATTCTCAATTTTCAGAAGGTAAGGTCTAGGACAAAGTACCTGATAAAAAAAAGGAGATACAGAAGTTAGCACTATGCAAACAGCCATGTTCTGTAGTAGACTTCTTTTTTAAAAAAATTTTTTTAATTTATTTGACAGATAGAGTTAGACAGTGAGAGAGAGAGACAGAGAGAAAGGTCTTCCTTCCATTGGTTCACCCCCCAAATGGCCACTATGGCCAGAGCTACACCGATCCGAAGCCAGGAGCCAGCCACTTCTCCTGGTCTCCCATGCGGGTGCAGGGGCCCAAGCACTTGGGCCATCCTCCACTGCCTTCCCGGGCCACAGCAGAGAGCTGGACTGGAAGAAGAGCAACAGGGACTAGAACCCGGTGCCCATATGGGATGTCGGCGCTGCAGGCAGATGATTAACCAAGTGAGCCACAGCGCCAGCCCCTATAGCAGACTTCTTATTCTGTCTCATTGATATGGAAATCACATGAAGTAACCTCAGATTTTAGAACATCATTCTAAATAAAATATCTGTTATATTAAGAATAATTTCTTTGTAAAATAGTGTTCTGCATGTTCTTTATTTGATTTTTGGTAATAGTAATACCAAAATATTTGTAATCAACCATTCACTTTTGATTTAAAATTTAAAATTAAAAATATTATTATAAAAAGAATTATATACTTTTCAAAACAGTAATTTAGTTATCCTGTCAGAACTCAATACATTTTCCTACTTTTAAAAATTAAAAACTGACCTCCATGAAAGCAGCCAACCACATGAAACATTAAATTATTGTTAGAGCATATTTCTGGAATATACTTTAAAAACAGTTAAATGTCTCGATACGTTTCTTATGATCTCTCAACTGTTATCAAAAATAAATATTTTAATGTGACCCTGATTTTATTAACAGATCCACCCAAATCTTCTTTTTAAAAAGATAGGAACCAAATTGAAAATAACTACATAAACACAGAAATAATACTGAGACATCTTTTAGTAACCTTTCTATACCTGGGTCTCCATGAGCTGTTGTTTAACTTTTGCCTTAAGATGTATTTCTGCATGTCATCATATGTAAGTAAAAGGAACTCCACTTTCAAAACCATGTAACAAGAATATAGTATTCTCACTAGAGTTCTTGTTGAAACAAAGTAGATAGTTACATCACCTATCACTATAGCAAAACTTCTGAGAACACAATTAAGCATCTTCCTCATTCTCTCACACTAAAACACAGCCATCTGGCTGCCCACCCCTGTTCTATTCTCTTATACCCAGAGAAAAGGTTTGCAAATTTGTCAGTAAAATATAAGGAAATTTTGCATTCTAACTGCAGCAGTATCTTGCTCTAAATGCCTTCTTGCATTATCTTCATGTGGAGTAAAATGACTGAAAAAGGGTAGAAATGATAAATACTTAGCCTTCAGTTCAAGTTAAAGGGGAAGATTCAAATGGTACTAGGGAGAGTGGTAGAGGGAGCATGGAGGAGAGCAAAGGTGGAGGGGGATCAAAAAGATTTTCCCCAAATATTCCTAGGCAATAAGCAGCTAATGGACAAATGGAAGCTAACAGCAAAGAATATATGGAAATATTCAGGTCAAATATTAAACTGCAAAAAATACTATACAGATGGCAGATGGAGAGTACACTTAGAAGGAAAATTAACTGCTAGAAATAAAACAAAGTGTGAGGCAAAATCTGATCATTAAAAAGGACATCAATTCTACAATATAAGAGTAAAGAAGAGGCAAAAATATGTAACTAAGCTTTTAGAACTAAGGAAAGAACTAAGATTAAAGAATAAAAGTCATGGCTGGTGCCGTGGCTCACTTGGCTAATCCTCTGCCCGTGGCGTCGGCACCCCGGGTTCTAGTCCCAGTTGGGGCACCGGGTACTAGTCCCGGTTGCTCCTCTTCCAGTCCAGCTCTCTGCTGTGGCCCAGGAGGGCAGTGGAGGATGGCACAAGTGCTTGGGTCCCTGCACCTGCATGGGAGACCAGGAGAAGCACCTGGCTCCTGGCTTCAGATCGGCACAGCGCTGGATGTGGCTGCCATTAGGGGAGTGAACAAAAGGAAGGAAGACCTTTCTCTCTGTCTCTCTTTCTCACTGTCTAACTCTGCCTGTCAAAAAAATAAAAAATAAAAATAAAAGAGTAAAAATCATGTTGAACTTAGTTTTCTGAAAATCAAGTCAGTAATGTGGAAGATAAATTTTAGAAAACTTTAAAAATGCAGATTGAAGTAATTACTAGATATTAGAACATATATCTGGCATAATGAATCAGAAAGCAATTTAACCTTCAAAAAGAAAGGTTTGTTTTTAATATTTTAGTAGAATAAAATTTTATGTGTTATCTTATCTCTGGGATAAATCAAGTCACCTATTTAGGAAAATAATCAAAGAAGCCTGAATCTGCCTTAGAAATGTTAGATAGCAGTACTCAGTAGAGCAACAGGTCACCAAAATGTAGGAGTCAAAGACTGATTCCAAAATAAAATACTAATTTGTGTTACGGTTTAGCTGTGGTGACAAGAAGACCTTATAACATGAGGACACTTCAAAAAAATCCCTAGGAAAATACAATTAGATGATGTATTTATATTTGGTGCAGAAAGTTTTGAAATTTGTGCACATGTTGAGTCTTCAAAGAGTTTATGTAAAATGCAAATAATAAAACTGCATGGATTTCAAATTTTTTGTGCCAAAATAAATGTATCTTTTAATTCCATTTCTATGAACTTTTTGAAGTACCCTTATATATACAAAAATTCAGAAAATATAGGATCCAAGGATCTTATTGAACAACCTACCTTATAGTATATCTGAAAGATGAATCAGTTCATTTTTTAATTCAAAACAACAGAACTGCCAATGATAAACTGTTACATAAAAAGCGTGGCGGTTATCATGAGATTCATTTAAAATTCAAGTCTAATAAGGTAGTAACAGACTGAAATAATTACTTTAGTGCATGTCAACAAAAACAGGTGTGCAAATGAGAAAAAAGTAGTTAATTTCCTCCTCTCACCTAAATAAAATTGAATTTCAGGTAGCAAAAGGTTTTTTAAAAGTATCATGAATACAGAATATCACTATTGCCCAGTATACACACAAAAAAATTCTTATAAATGCATAAAAAAGAAAAGCATCCAATAAAAATTAAAAAAAAAAAAAAGAAATCTTGGGAATGGGCATTTGGCATGACAATTGGTATACCTCCATTCCATATCAGATTACCTGTGGTTGGGTCCTGGCTCCAACTCTTGACTCAAGCTTCCTGCTAATGCATACCTGGAGGCAGTGATGATGGTCCAAGTAGTTGAGTCCCTGCTGCCCCTGTTGTAAGAGTCCTAGATTGAGTTCCCAGCTCCTGACTTTGGCCTAGCCTAATCCTGGCTTTGCTGGCAAGGATAGGAGCTCTCTGCCACTGTCCTTTCCCTCTCTCTCCCTCTCTCTCCCACCCTCTCTCTCTCTCTCTCCCCTCCCCCACCTCTCAGACTAAAAAAAGAGAAGAAATTATAAAAAAAAAAAAAAACCACCAAAATCCAGTCTGACAAGCAAAGAAATACACAAGATGGTAAATTTTCTATTAGATTAATAGATATTAAAATTACGGACAAAATCCAAA
Organism: Lepus europaeus; assembly: GCF_033115175.1. Classification (NCBI taxonomy): domain Eukaryota; kingdom Metazoa; phylum Chordata; class Mammalia; order Lagomorpha; family Leporidae; genus Lepus; species Lepus europaeus. The sequence goes on from NC_084843.1 coordinate 51,938,478, forward strand.
TGAGATTAGAGTATAAGAATGGTCCTTTTCATATGGAATTGATCTCTCTGTACTCTAGGTTTGTAGGTAAGGGAAGACACTGAAACCATTTGGGAAGATATGTTCTATTTTCAGCTTTATTTAGAGTGCTTTCTCACTGATAAAACTGGACAATGCATGAAGACTTTCCACATCTATTCCCCTGTTGAATACTAATCTTTTTTTAAAATTTATATTGATTGCAAACTTTTTCCCATCCTGCAGCTTTTCTTTTCAATTTTCGTTGTCTTTGGTCACTCAGAAGTTTTTTGTCTGTTTTTTTTAAGATAGAACAATGTGTTTATCTTTTTCTTTATGATTTGTATTTTGGTGTGATGGTTCAGAAATTTTGGTCCACCCAAACATATATGTTTGTATATTAAAAGTATATAATATTCACTATTGATATTTAGATTTTTAATCCATTTGAACTTTATTTTAATGTATTAGGTGAGGTACTATTTTGTGTTTCCAGTGCCATTTTTAAAGAGTCCATGGGTCCTTCACTGATTTGAAATACTACCTCTGTCATACACCACGTTCCCATATACGTTATCTGCTGAGTTGTATGCTTGACAAGATGTACCAAGGCGGATAGTCATGTAATCACATAATGAACTGATCATGTTGACTTAAAAGATAAGTGCACACATTCACACATATGAGAATACTTCAAAAAGCTCTTGGAAAATTAAGAGTCATTTATTTTGATGCAAAAAATTAAAATCCATTCATAGTTTTTTTATAATAGTTCCTGTGAGCTTTTTGAAGGCCTCTCCTCTTGCATGCACATAAATAATATGTGTAAAATACCACATAGCATGAAATTCAGAGGTAGGTTCACTTCACAATTGGTTGAGTCAAAGCCTGAATAGCATTATCAAGAGATGAGGCTTAATCTCAGGTTTGATTTTTCTTGTGATTAGAAGATGGCTTCCAGTAACACTTAAAGCTACTATTTACTTTAAAAATTTTTGCTCAACAGAATGAAAGAATCTTCATTCTTAGTTCCGAATTATTATGAACAATTTACGAGAGTGCCTAACTCAGGACAATTAATATTGTAGAGCAATACCACATACTGAATGGAATGATGCAGCATTATGGGAAAGGAGTGGGATTACAGTAACTGGCTTAGAGTAGTCAGACCTCATTTTTGAGTTTGAGATTTATCATCTGATTAAACACATATGGACATCAGCTTTATTTATTCTGAAACTGTTTAGTCCTTCTCTGATTATTACTTTGATCACGCAATATATTTGAATATTATGAATAATAAGGACTTACTTTTTTGAAGCTTTCATTATAAAGTTATTGCACATATCCTTCCCCACCCCCATCACTGCAATCACATATGAGCAACAAGGAAATACCAGTTCTGTCTTTATCAAAACAAGGAGAATGTTGAAAGGCCAAACCACAAAATACAAAGATGACTGCTGTGATCATTACAGATCAACTAGAAGTACAGGAGAAAATTTAAGATGTGCATAGTTACAGATCTTAGGATGAGCTGGAAAGCATTTATTTTCCCACAGGGAGAAAATCCTGAAGGGTCAATCCAAGAACATTTGTTTATAACAGCAGGACCAAGTAGTACAGATTTGGAATAGATACACTCTGTACCACAGGAAGTAGATTGTTTCATCATACTAAAGAGAACCTATCCCTGCTTTTTTTTTCTCTCTTTGTTTTCCCTTGCTAGTTGAGGAAAAAAGTAAAGAATAGAATAATTATTCCTTTTTTTTACTCTTTTTTTTTTTTTTTGACAGGCAGAGTGGACTGTGAGAGAGAGAGACAGAGAGAAAGGTCTTTGCTGATCTGAAGCCAGGAGCCAGGTGCTTCTCCTGGTCTCCCATGTGGGTGCAGGGCCCAAGCACTTGGGCCATCCTCCACTGCACTCCCTGGCCACAGCAGAGAGCTGGACTGGAAGAGGGGCAACCGGGACAGAATCTGGCGCCCCAACCGGGACTAGAACCCGGTGTGCCGGCGCCACAAGGCGGAGGATTAGCCTATTGAGCTGCGGCGCCGGCCATAGGCTAGAATAATTAAAATAAAGTTACTTCGAACAGAAAACGCCTACTGGTTTGTAACATTGGCATGTCCCCATTCTCCAGTATGTTTCCTGAAAGTGGCTATTTAAGGACAGAAACTCACTTCAGGCAAATATATTGTGGGAAGAATAAATATCAGATAAAAAAGAAAAAAAAACACCAAAAAGATGTAGCTGTGAACAGACAAAGCTCAAATATCAAAATATAAAGCTCAAAGATCAATATTTTGTCATGAATTAAAATATGAAACAATCACAAAGAAAGGATTTAGAAGCTGAGAAAAGGGACAATAAGAAGTAAAAGATTTTAAAGCAGTGTTTTAAAAATGAGTAGAAAGGGAAATATCTTTCAGAATTTGAGGTGAAATTTATAATAGCCCAGATAGCGTTGTTTGAAACATACTGAAGGGGCCAGCGCCGCGGCTCAATAGGCTAATCCTCCGCCTGCGGCACTGGCACACTGGGTTCTAGTCCCGGTTGGGGTGCCGGATTCTATCCCGGTTGCCCCTCTTCCAGGCCAGCTCTCTGCTGTGGCCAGGGAGTGCAGTGGAGGATGGCCCAAGTGCTTGGGCCCTGCACCCCATGGGAGACCAGGAGAAGCGCCTGGCTCCTGGCTTCAGATCAGCGCGGTGCCACAGCGGCCATTGAGGGGTGAAGCAAAGGAAAAGGAAGACCTTTCTCTCTGTCTCTCTCTCTCACAGTCCACTCTGCCTGTCAAAAATAAAAAAAAAATTTAAAAAAACATACTGAAGGACATAGAAAATAGTAACGAGGAAAGATTGCAAAATTAAAAGGAGACAGAATTGAAAAATGTTCAAAGTTAAAGTAAAAATTATGCTTGCCAATAAATTAATAAAACATCATATATAATTGGAATTATTTTTGATGAAATAAAATAGAGCAGAAAATTTAATAAGTTAATTCCAAAATATTTTCAGAAATAAAAGAAAATTAGTTGTATAAATGGGAAGACAAATTAAATTCAAAGGAAGAAAAATATGAGTAAAGTTATTATATATTGAAGATGAAAGAATTATAAGAAAGGGGAAGAAAGAGGAGAATTAAGAAATAAGGAGGAAGGGGGCCGGTGCCATGGCGCAGTAGGTTAATCCTCTGTCTGCAGCACTGGCATCCCATATGGGCGCAGGTTCTAGTCCTGGCTGCTCCTCTTCCAGTCCAGCTCTCTGCTATCACCTGGGAAAGCAGTAGAAGATGGCCCTCAAGTTCTTGGGTCTCTGCACCCATGTGGGAGACCCAGAGGAGGCTCCTGGCTCCTGGCTTCGGATCAGTGCAGCTCCAGCCGATGCGGCCATTTGGGGAGTGAACCAGCGGGCGGAAGATCTTTCTCTCTGTCTCTCCCTCTCACTGTCTATGACTCTATCTCTCAAATAAATAAATAAAAAATACTAAGAATAAAAAAGAAAGAAGGAGGAAGAAAGAAAGGACAAAGTTCTCTTTCTTATTTTCAATGTGTGTGTTTCTCTTTTGAAAGTCATTTTTTACTTAAGGATTTTGATATAACAAAATATTTTTAGACTACAAGTTTTATGTAATTTCAACTTAAGAAAAATGTGTTTCCAAAACTTAGGAAAGGACCTGTTAGTATTTAATTTGATTTGTCTGAATCCTGCTTTTTGTTACAGAAAACTGGGAATGTTTTTGAAATTCAAGAATGTTCAAACTTGTTTGAAGGATGCCATTATACTTGATTATTATGTGTCTGGATTTTTGTGGGCCAGAGGAATGGAGTTTTCTACTGTTCAACATTCAAAATTTATGACTTTACTAGATATGTTACTTCAAAATCTTAAAAGTAAGTATACTAATCTCTTTTTTTAAGAAAGGGAAGTGTAGTCCTCTATCTAAATTAATATTCTTATGCAGAAGTCCCTGATTTTATTGTACATCCTTTGATGAAAATTATAGGTTTCTACTAGTTATTGCAAAGATACAGTTCATATCCTCACTGAGTTGTAAAACCCCAAATAATACTTACCGAGATTGAAGTTCTCTTAATTAATTTTCCAAGGAAATGTTAATTTAATTTAAACATCTTGGTTCTACTCACCCTCTAAATATTTGGGAACTCTTGAATATTCTTGTAATTTTCTGTAAATCTAAAACTACTCTGAAATTAAAAGCTTATCATTGAGTATATTCCCTAAAATGGAATATAATTCACTATAAACTTAGGAAAGAATGAGGAAGCTTCCAATGCAGGGTATGACAGACTGTATATTGTTACTGATTAAAGCAACATGCAGGATTGTGTACTTTTGTTTACCAAAAACACAAAGGTAGAAATTTATACATTTCATGTGCATATAGACAAATAACATAAGAATGCAGAATTAAAGTGACTCATGAAAAACAGTCATGTGGGCCACCAAGGTAGAAGAAGCCTTTAGATACTAGATGATTGACAGATCAATAGATAGTATTTAATGTGCACAAGAATATATCACCTAAGAAAAAAAATTAAATTTTTTAAAAGAGAATATATGAGCTAGAGAGTCCTGAACTTTGTTTTCTTTGAGCTGCGTATTCATAAACTAGAAACAGAACAAAGGAACCTAAAACACTCTGGTTCTCACATTCCAAACTTGAGATGCTATTTCCATTGTAAAATTTTTCTGTAACTTATAATTGAATCAAGGATATTTCCTTTAGGTGAAACTTTATATGGTTGATATTTCAGAAGTGAATTTCTAAAACTTGAGCAGGATCTATCCAGCTACCCATAAACCATGAGAGAGTGAAAGTACATATGTAAAACCTAAGAAGAAAAAAAGCAAGAATTCTAATTCTTTTTTCTGTCAGTTAAAAAAAAAAAAAAAGAAAAAAATTCCCTTAAAACTTTTTTTTTTTTTTTTTTTGACAGGCAGAGTGGACAGTGAAAGAGAGAGACGAGGAGAAAGGTCTTCCTTTTCTGTTGGTTCACCCCCCAATGGCCACTGTGGCCGGCACGTCATGGCCGGCACACCTCACTGATCCTAAGTGATCCGAAGCCAGGAGCCATGTGCTTCCTCCTGGTCTCCCATGCGGGTGCAGGGCCCAAGCACCTGGGCCATCCTCCACTGCACTCCCGGGCCACAGCAGAGAGCAGGCCTGGAAGAGGAGCAACCGGGACAGAATCCAGCACCCCAACCGGGACTAGAACCCGGGGTGCCGACACCACAGGTGGAGGATTAGCCTATTGAACCGTGGTGCCAGCCTAAAACTTTTAACTTGGGGCCTGTGCTGTGGTGCAGTGGTTAACGCCCGGGCCTGAAGCGCCGGCATCCCATATGGGCGCCAGTTCGAGATCCAGCTGCTCCACTTCCTGTCCAGCTCTCTGCTGTGGCCTGGGAAAGCAGTAGAAGATGGCCCAAGTCCTTGGACCCCTGCACCCGTGTGGGAGACCTGGAAGAAGCTCCTGGCTCCTGGCTTCAGATCAGCACAGCTCCAGCCGTTGCGGCCATCTGGGGAATGAACCATCGGATGGAGGACCGACCTCTCTCTTTCTCTCTCTCTCTCTCTCTCTCTCTGCCTTTCCTCTCTCTGTGTAACTCTGACTTTCAAATAAATAAATCTTTAAAAAAAGAAAACTTTCCACTTAACAAGTGGTGGTCATCATCAAGAAAGAGTGTGCAGTTAGCCAAGTGTGCCGGAGGATGAGCTGTGGTGTGTTTACCCTTAAACTCGGGTGAAATGGAGTTCTCTACACAGTGAGTCCCCCCGTTCAGCAACAGTTTAACAGGCAGAAGACTAGAGGTGCAGGCCAGGCTGCCGGTGGTAGTGTGGTCAGTTCAGTGTAGGAGCTGAACAGGATTTTGATCCGATCCTTGTCTCAAACCTGTGCTGCATATCTAAAAGGCTTTCTACAGACAACCCACGTAGAATCAAGTTGGATCAACTTAATAGATTATGGAACTTAGGAATTGCAGAGTTATGTGTACAGGCAGTTCTCCGTATCCATGAGTTACATTGGTGAGTAGGTCAACCACCATATGATAACATTTGGGAAAAAAAATGCACCTATACTGAACAAGTACCCATTTCTTTCTTGTCATTATTCTCTTAGCAATACAGAATCACAACTACTGATATAACATTTACATAATGTTAGATATTATAAGAAATCTAGAGACAATTGAAAGTGTATGGAAAGGTTGTACAGGTTATATGCCAATACCACTCCATGCTAATGAAGAGACTTGATTATCAGGATTTTGACATTTCTAGGGGGTCCTGGAGTCAATCCTGTGCAAATACCAAAGGATAACTGCGTTTATTTTGGAGTCTAGTTTTTCTAAGGCCTGGACAAGTACAAGCTGTAGAGTATTAGATCAGCTTGATATTTGGCCTTTTTCCAGATCCAGAGGGCTACATTATGTTTCCTTTAGAGAAGGAGAATATTAGTACCTACAGAATATTTTGTAATTCCTATGACGCTACATTATTTTTCCTTATGTAGGAATAATAACAAATAGTATTTATGCAGGATTAACTTGGGCCAATCACAGTGTTTTATAAATATTATTTTATGTAATTCACATTCAACTTTATGAGAAAAATAAGTAAATTCAGAGAGATTAAATAACTCCTTAAGATCACACAAGGTGAACTCCAGCAAGTGAGAATCCATCCTCCTGACCACAACACCATCTGTGCCCGTCCTTGGACTGGATTCTAGGAAGCACTGTACATACTTTTTAGTTACCAAGAGTATATGTGCATTCTTATTTCATCTTCACAACAGCACTATAATATTGAAAATAGATGTTACTCTCATTTTGCAGATGAAGAAAATGAGAGTCAGGTCACCTAGCAGGTAAGTGTCAGGTATAAGGCACCATCTGAGTCTTCTAATTAATTCTAAGTATAGTGTGTTCTTTCATTACACTAAATTTTCAAGAATAAAATTTATTTCTAGCAGCCGTTAGTAGTTAAGTGGTTTAATGTTTCATATTTTAATCACATCACTAAATGTAATTTTTAAAAGAGCAAATATTTCAGTTAGACATGTGAAATGATAACTCCAAAAATTTTTTAAAGCAATTATCTATAGAAAGACATTAGACATTAGAAAAACACTTTTAGGAAGCTTTTTTCAGGATAAAGAAATAGTCATATAAGTATAATTTTGTGTTTGATAAGTAATTCCATCAAACTATAATCAGTTATATAAGATTTTTTTTTCCTCTGCATCTCTAATTAATATCATTTTATTAATTAAATGATTCATACTTGCCATTCATTTATGAATTACATTTATCCAACAGAGTTTTCATTTCTGAAGTTACTTCCACTATTTTCAAAAGAAATTTATCATGGAAAAAGAAATGTACAGTCGATTTGAATTCCACTTAGAATGGCATAGGAAAGCCCGATAATCCAGCAACAATTCAGTGTATTGACTTAAAAGATGAGCTAGAAGACAACTATGAGAAATGGACTGATTGGAATTCATTAAACTAAATTTTACTTGTTCATTTAGTTCTTTTTAGTTATATATATCTTTATATAATCAGTATTTCTTCCCAGTTCCTACAAGTAGAAAAGAATCTAGACTAAACAAATGACAACTTTGTGTTCATAATACCTTTCCCAAATTTTAATTTACTACCATTTTATTAGCAATTTTGGTATTTGGAATATACAGCATTTACATCCCAGAGGAAAAGACTGCACTCCAAAAGCTGCTAGGTCCAACAATCAGCATATATTCTCACAACTTGTTTTATCTGCACATACAACCCACCTTCTAAAAACTCCACTCTGTTACAGAAAGTGGCAAGTTCATTGATGGTTTCCTGAGAGACAGAGATTTGGTGGGTAGAGTTCTCAGTGAGCAGCACAACTCCCCAGAACCCTCATCCAGGACCCTCACTTTCATTCTCTTCCCCACTCACTGCCCGCCCCCAGTCAGCCCAGTCTCAGTTTCTCCAGAGCTTTTGAACTCTCCACCTCCAGCTGCCACAGTTTTATGTCCATACACCCAGCATTTATTAGCAAAAGGACCTTCTGTCCAGTTATCTGAATACATTCTGCATGGAGAGAAGTGGAGGATGATGCCTATGTGGATCACAAATAAGGCTTTTCCTGTCACATGGAAAAATGACTATAATTTAAAAAAAAACACAAAAGATATGTTAATTTTTTATAATAGACAGTATAAAAGTTAAGTCTGAGATTTTTGATGTGTATCTACTTCTTCCTCAACTGGACAAATGCCATAGAAGACCATTTTAATGTTTGTTTGTAGCCATAAGAATAGACCAGAATCATTGAGTTGTTGGTTTTTGGCAATGCTGGCAAAGCCATGTCATGCTTTTTGAGCTTTCATCTGGCTCCCACCAACATCACTGGGCACTTGAGAAACAGCTTACATGAGTTGTAAGTCTGTAACCATGGAAAATTAAAAAAAAAAACTCACTATTTTTCATATAAAGCTGTACTTTTGACTTTTACTAAAAATCTTTAGGCAAGAATGTTAATAGTAAGCAAAAACCAAGTGTTGGACGCCATTCATTTCCATTTCAGTTCTGAGTTCAGCTCTGCTGTTTATAATAACTGAACCTGCCAAATGGGTCTTCCTAACCAGCTTAGTCAACCAACATTATTAAAGTATTCTTTCCATATGTAAATATACACACATGTGTAAAAACATACATATATGTAAAGAGTACTTTACATACATATATATTACACCTTACTGCAGATATAAGCTTCTAATAATTGTGTAATGTCATAGTAATTTACAGTTGTAGGGTTTGTCAGCTGCTGTTCTTCCACACAAAATATAATCATTAATTTATTGTCAAGAAATGGTAAGAGTTTTACCATTTGTCCCAAATGTTAAACAAAGTAAATTTTGGTACATTTAGAACATTGTGAATTATTTTGCTCTCAAAACACCTATCAAGATAATGCTTGAGATATCCCTGAATTTTATTTCAGCTCTACATATGTCATTGGAAGACAGTCTAAAATGGCTTGGGGAAGTTATGGCGGAAATTGGACCAGCCCACTTAGAAAAAAATGAAGAATGGAATTTATTTGATGTAAAACAAGCCAATGCCATCATTGATTACTTACAGATCAGGTAAAGATTTTTAATAGCATTTCTGTTAATTTCATAATTTCCAACAAATATCTATTCAACAAGAATAATTGTTTTCAGCAAATTAAGATCCTTCACAGAATTTATGCAGTAATTAACCCAACTCATAAATATATAATATTCAAAGTTTGCACTCTATAAATAAAAATCAGATCATTGAACATTTTGGCTAACCTTGCACTCTAAGAAAATGGATTATGTTTGATAAATATAATTTCATCTAGACTTATATAAATTACCCAAGAATTTTTTTGTTAAATTTCTAACTAATACCATTTTATTAATACAATGATTCTTTCAGATTAATCAGATTCTATTACAACAGATTGCATTTTAGATAGTTGATGTGTTCAGTGATCTAATTTTTCATTCTAAAGAACAAAACCCAATTCCATTTATTTAGTTAGTTTAGTTTAAATGCTTTGTATTATAAATGAAAGAGATTTATGTATATGCTTCCTCAAATATATTACATGCCTTGAAAAATTTTGTAATATTGACCAATTAAATTCATTATTAAGTCTTTCTGCTTAAAAAATGATTGTGGATGGAGGGAAAGTATTTTTATTACAGTGATTCTTCATTGGTGAGTGAACAAATCTCTCTTTATATAATCTGTCACAAGGCCTGCATTAGAATCATGCATCTCTCTGAAAGGATGTTTTTAGAATTTGCAAATAATCGAGCAAGAGTAGGTAAAATATGTTTCTTTTGCCTAACTAAAATCATCTGTAGAATATGTTTGCTACACACTTTCCTTTTATGGCATATATTCCAGTGTTTCCAATTTCAAAATTTTAAATTCTGATTCAAAGAGTGCTAAATGATTTCCTAGACATGCTCATGGTTTGCTTGGCAAAGATCCTGGTTGTAGTTTGGAAGGTTTATAAATATTAGTGTGTTTAATATGATAAAGTTTACATACTGTTTTCTGGCATGAATTAATAGTGGCATATGATATAATATTTTTGTATAATCACATTTGATATAATCTCACATTACCAAAAAAAAAAAAAGCTCCTATTGGATATCTCTCACTAAAAACTACAGTAGTGTTCTTCTCTGTGAGTGGGGAGGAGTGAAGAAGGAAGTTCAGAATTGGAGAAGGATCATATTCCTCAAGGTCTCTCTGCCCATTAGGGTTTGAGAATCAATGAGCGAGAGAAATTGTACTCTGCATTTGTATCAGCATCTCCTTTCTCTTCTGCGTCTATCTGGGCATACCAAGTTTCTCTTGCAAAACACCTATTTACAGCCGAGCTCTGTGCCCAGGAAGTTTGTTAGGAACGTGGGGACTGATAGTTAACCAGAGCTGCAAAATCAGCGTAGGCATCACAACACCTTGTAGACAATGAAAAATGGCATCTCCTCTCCCCTTCATCTCATCTCTCTAGACGTATTTCATGACATTTTCTTTTGGAAGATTGTTATGTTATGAGGGATCATTAGTGTTACTACCTTGATATTCCAACCAAAGTGACTTCATATACCAAAAATCTCTATTCTTACAACTCTGAAAAAAAAAACCAATATTTCAGATATCAGTCAAAAAATAGAACTATTTCAACTCTGTTAAATTTTCATGATGTAATTTTAAAGAAATTATACATTTTAAATAGCCATATTATAGAAAAATAAAATCAAGTCACTAGGATATATTGAAGTTGTGTAAAGCGAAATAAGCTTTTCTACACCTGTCCACAATCCCTCATGCATACACAAATGAAAGTTTAGTGGCAGTTAAATCATACAATACTTTTCATTTTCATGACTACAAAGCACTTTTTTTTTAAAAAAATATGAAGGTATCTCAGTTATCAAAAGTATAAATATTACAGTTTAACCCAATGTTGAGTTTACCAAACACTGAAATCTCTAGTCAGTTTAGGGAGTGCCCATAGCACATGAGCCTGGCAATAAAATTAAAATGTCATTGAGTGTTCTTTAGAGCAGTCTAAACTGCATATTCTGTCTTATATCTGTAATTTGAAAAAAACTAATACCAAGATTCCTTCCCAACATTACTGTAAGTAGATGTGTGGATAGATAGATAGATAAGTGCATATATATGTATTTTTTGAATATACCATGTAATGTATTGTGCAGTGTATAAGAATATATGTACAGCTGCAGCTTTGTAATGTAAGTCATCATTTACATATATAGCTGGTCTAAGTACACATCTGTCTTTGTGAATTCTACCTGTCCCCTGGGAATGAGGTGAAAATAAAGTACACAGTCACATGCCCTGTGTAAGAACCAACTCTTTCCCTTTGTACATAGCAGGGCATTACACTTCTAGACTTATAGATACATTTCTATTCCATCTTCTTCTGATGTAGCACTAAGACTAGATGTTTGACAAAATAGCATAGGAGCCTGAACTAGCACAGATTCAACAGGAAGAGGGAGAAAATCCACTTACCTGATTGAAGTGTCACTTTGCTCCCATGCAAGACCTAATAGCTCCCTAGCAAAGCTGAAGGTGGGGGGTGAGATGAGGAAAGAGAAGCATCTCAGCCCACCCCTGAGAAAATGCCCCCTTAGACACCTACCCTGGATATCTAATCCTACTCCTGACTCTGTCCCCAAATGCGCATGTTTAACCCCCTCATCCAAGTCATACGTTTGATTTTCATTGTGAGAAGTAAATCTCCTTCATGGCATGGGACAATTAATTTCTAAATGCAATGAAGAGAATAAGACAGAAAGACTATGAAACTGTCAAAAACGAAAATGTATGATTAAATAATTTGTGTGACACAAGATGGAGAAAGGAAACTCTTGCATTTGTTTATTGAAAGGAAGCTAAGTTATTTCCAATATCCTCCATCTTCTTTATTTTTCTACTCAGAATTAGACTGTAGGACTAGTTGGATGCTGTGAATATACTAAAACCACTGAATTGTAAATTTTAAATAGATGGCTTGTAAGCTTTGTGAATTACTTATCTCAATGAAACTATTTTTAAATTTTCAAAAAAAAGATCAGTTATTATCAGTGCAATGTTTTTGACCTTAAAGCTTTTCTTAGGTCACCAATGTAAAGGAGAGAAAATTGGAATTTATTTTGCTTCATCGGAATTATCAAACTTCACTAATCTTAATTTATTCTTCTAGCCAACAAATCAAAGTGATGTCAAAAGCTAACTTAGTTTTCTGAATTTTGATGGATAATTTAAATGTATAAGCTCCCCCCCCAAAAAAAATGTAGTAACTGAGTTTGCACACCCCTCACTTTTTAATGAATTGTGTTAGTAGTGAGATCAACTGCTAATATAACTCAGAGAGACCCAGCTGCCTGAGGATTTCTTCATTGATTTCAAATGAATTGAAACTTTGATCCATTACAGCATTCAGGAGAAGCCATTATTATACATGCTCTGTAGCTACATTTTGCAAATGTTAATTTCTCAGTTATATTAAAATCAATTTTCTTAAATAGCAAAACGCACCAGAGTGAAAGAGAAACCACTAAGACAATTTTTTTTCTTGGGCATTTTGCTGTATTATGAGTCTATTAATTTTCCCAACCAGCAGGAAGGGAATTAGAAAAATTCAAATATTATCACAAACAGGATATTAGAAGTCAGCCCTTCAGTAAATTTTTAACTCTCAATAAAACATTGCTGAGCTCTTGAAAAATCACTAGAAATGTTTGTTTTCAGTACCTTCTATCCTTTAGGTCTTCGTAGCTTTTAGGTAGGAAAGGGACACATGTTCCTTCTTAAATTAATTCCATCCTTTGATGTGTGACTGAATATTTTTCAGGAAAATCAGAAGGCTTCTAAATGGATTTCAGTTCATGTCAAATAATTTTTTCAGGTGCTTTTGGAGATTAATTTAATTTTGAAACAGTTCAGGAATGTGAGAAGTAATTGATATGGAAGTAGATTGTAGAATTCAGTGCCATTTTACTGGGAAAAAAATTGACTCCGTTTTAGATCAAAATGTAATAAATAATGTGAAGTTTAATGTTCCTTAGGGATGGTGCATTGTTTGGCTTAAAACTAGGAAAAGTCAAGTCAATCTAATTGTTCCCTTATCCCAAACCTATCCAATCTTCACAGATAGACTTACTGATATTGTAGGTACCATGTTACAGTGTCAACCTCTCAAAAAATAAAACTGACTCCTTAGCATGTAAGGACAATTTCTTTTGGAATAACAGATATGTGAACTCTATGTTAGCATTTAATATCATTAGCATGGTCATTATGAACTTTCTTTTCATAAATACCATAATTTAGTTTTGTTTTTCCTGAAATAAATCCATCAGTTACACAATCATTTTGTATTTCAGCTTATTTCAACACTACAAGCTGTATGAGTTTATGTTTTACTTTACCAGAGAAGAAATTGTGATCGGAACTGAGGTAAGTAATTTATCTAGATGGAACCAATTAAGCTGAATCACTTAATGCATGCTGATCAGCATCTGGATATTTAACTGCTTAAAGCAACTTCTTGTCAAGATTATTCAAGTGTTAATATAACCAACTTCTAGTCTGCAGAAAGAATAATTATATAAAGTGAGCTTTGGATTTAGAAAATAAGCTGTCTTTCGGCATTAAAAGCACTGTTAATCACATATACTTTATGGATTTATGGATTATTTGAGCTCAATTGAATAGACTGTATGTCTTCATACAAATAAAATCAAGAAAATGAGATAAATTAATTCAGTTAAATCTTTTCTAATTTCACATTAATTTTCAGTCTATTCATTGTTTAAGGCCTAATTCAAATTCCACTTCCTCAATGAAGCAACCATATCTTAATTGCATCAAATTTCAGACAAAGGATTTGGACAAACTCTCTAATCACAGTCTATGATTTCATTTCAATTGATTCTTCTTGTTTAATTGTGGCTACTTTACACCAATAATCCCATAAATATGCACTGTGTTACATGATTTTCTGTTTCCTGTGGGTTGATATGGTCAATACAACTCAACAGTAATTGTCCTGAAGGGTAGGATCATTTGCTGTTTTTCTATCACAGTGCATTGTATAATGTAGGGCACAGTAGCCCCTCAAGTAGTGCACAGAACAATAGTTCAGCAATAAATAGTCTGTCCAGATACCTGCTTGGGTATCTTTACATCTAATCACGTGTTGGTAAACACTAGGAATTAATCCTACGTAACAACATCCTCAGGAGGCAAAAACTATCCGGAAAAGTGCTCTTGTATGTTCACAATCCTGCCCCCTATATTCACATTTTTCTTAATAACTATCCTGATATTAAGAACCAGATGCAATGTGCCAAGTCTTCTGTCTTACTGAATGTTGTTATTTTAGGATTTATAAATTGCTTACTTCAAAACCATATCAATCACCGTAATTCATCCTCCATCTGAGTACTTTTTCTAAGGCAGGCCTTTTAAAAGTATGCTGCAGTAAAACAAAGGAACCTTTTTGCTTTTGCTTTTCCTCAAAATTACTTCTTTGTAATCTCTTCATACTTTTGCTCATATTAAATGTCCTTTGACGTTTCACTGAAAATGTTTCCACTTTAGAATTATATAGCATGACAGTATTACACACTGCAATTATTAGTTTGTAATACAACCCTACCCAGCAAAACTTTCTGAAAATAATAGTGTTTTCAATGGTATAAGTGGACATTTAGAGTCATCAAGAAAAAATTTCAGAGAGCACTCCCTTGCCCTTTGTTAATTGCACAATCATGCCTTTCTTCTATATTTAGGTGACATTTATGCTTATGGAAAGATAAAATGAATGAAATATCCTTAGGGAAAAGATTCAGGTCTTTTAAGAATTAGACCACTCATGGGCTTTTAAAGGATTAACAAAAGTAGATATTATACTATAATACTTTATAGCATATTGTTAGTGTCAGATGACCCTTGGTACAAATATCTACTTTTTAATTAATGATCTTTCATGGCAGAGGTCTGCCCCACTAATGTGATTATTCATGCTGATCTCAGCACTGTGAAACCAAACAAGGGCCACATGAAAACCTCATGAATGTTTCAAAATTTAACTGTTAGGCAAACATTCAGATAATACTGATGAAATTTACTTTATTTCTTAATTGTGGATGGAAGATTAGAACTAAGTGCAAGTCTCATCTGCTGATGGGAATAGCCAGTTCCTAAATGATAAAAGAATTAAGAAATACAATTGCTATTCAACCCTTACTGAAATAATGGATCTAGAAAATGATGAGCAGTGGGTTGTTAACAACATGAAAACAGAGAAAACCGGACATTACTTGCCTTCAAATAAAATTATACAAAACCACCTATGAATTGTTTTTGCTAGACATTTGAACTGGCTCGTCATCAGATCATTCTTCTAATACTACCAATTTACTGAAAATACCGAATACAGAGGAACAAGTAAATGACATCACAGGAATGTGAGCAGCAATCCAGGTAGTGGAGAGTCTGTAGGACAGAAGATATAGACTCTTTAACAAATAAATTGCTCGGAAATAAATAAAATATATATCCTACTGATTAAAATTACTTACATACAATTCAATGAAGACATCTTACTTGTACCCTACTTCGAACAAACAGGCAAACAAACCCAACACAACACAAAACAGTTACAGGAGCATCAGCAATGTTTGAGCACGGGCTACATATGTGATGATAACTAATATTAATTTCTGGAACCTGTGAATATGTTACCTTTCTTGGCAAAAGGGACTTTACATATGTGATTGAATTTGAAATTTGTATTAAATTAAATTGGAAGTAGGGAGGATAGTGTGGATTCAATGTAATCATAAGCTTTCTTATAAGAGAAAGAGTAGACAGGAGAGTGAGTAAAGGAGCGAGAGCTTTGAAGATGTTGCAGAGTTGATGGAGAATGAAGCCATAACTATATCAATTGTCTTGGGGTCTGCTTTGGAAATCTCTTATTGTTCTTTTTAATATTCAATGGATTATCATTGTTCATTTTTGTTAAGTAATAAATTTAGAATGAAACTCACTTATGTAAGGATTTTTAGTATATAACATATATGAGTAGTAAAGTGGCATTTAAAATTATTTGGGATTATTATGTTTAGTAAAAACAAATTAGATTTCCTTCTTATAACAAATTTTAAAAATGATTCTAATTTATTAAGAGATCCATTTCCCATCTGGCTCAACATTTCCATTGAAAACAACTAGAAAAGCTGGAAGATTTTTTTAACCATGTTTGAAAACTCAGCTAGCAAAGCTTTAAACATTATGGATCCAAGAGGCAAACATTGCCTTTGGAAATGCATTCTACCTATAGTAATCTACCAGTTTGGAAAAGGTGGTAAGAGAAGCTGAGAAGTAGAGTTTTGGTGGATATATGGAGCAAAGAGAGCAAAAATTAGAAATGAAGAGAATATAATAAATCCTGCCAGTATGTGTTGAGACTCCAAAGGATTGCATTTTTTAACGTTTTTATTTATTTATTTGAGAGGTAGAGTTACAAATAGTGAGCAGGAGAGACAGAGAGAAAGATCTTCCATCTGCTGGTTCACTCCCCAAATAGCCACAATGGCCAGAGCTGTGCTGATCCAAAGCCAGGAGCCAAGAGTTTCTTCCAGGTCTCCCACGCGGATGCAGGGATCCAAGCGCTTGGGCCATCTACTGCTTTCCCAGGCCATTGCAGAGCTAGGAAGAGGAGCATCCAGGACTCATACTGGTGCCCATATGAGATGCCAGCACTGCAGGCAGAGAATTAACCTACTGCGCTACAGCGCTGACCCCGGGATTTTATTTTAAAAGAGATCATCCCTCACATGGACTGAATTTCATTTTCAATTAATTCAATTTCTGGTAGATTTATGTTATCTATGCATAATGTGGTTAGAATACTCCCTACAGTAAAACAAAGTCATGCTACATTCCAGATTATATCTACAGGTTTTTTTTTTAATGACCATTATTTATCACACAATAAGAAATGACAAACTGGAAGATAAGTCAAAAGAAAAAAAATAAAAAATGAAGCAAGAGAAACAGGGCAAGAAAAACATGAGCAAAGAATATGAACAAACAGTATATGAATAAATGGATATGGGAGTATTCAAATTGCGCTTATGAAGGAACTATGAAATTTGATATTTTCAATTGTAATATTGGCTAATAATAAAAAGATTTATGAACACCCTTAATAGTGAGGATGCAAGAAAACAGAGCTCTCCATATATGTGGTGAGAGGTTAAATTTGTAAAGCCACTTTGTATACCAGATTGGCAAAATCACATTCAATGAATGTGAACTATAGACTAATTATAGAAAACTGAGTTTTTAGAATAAAGTTGTAGATTCTCATGTATCAGTTATGTTGAGATCTCTAAAATGCATTCTTAATTTTAAAAGTATAGAACAATATGAATAGCATACTATTTCTTTTTTAAAGGAGATAAGCTTGTAAATATATAGACATGTATATGCATGTAAGAAATTGTAAAAGAACTAGAATTTAAACTATATATATGGTTTACCTTTGGGTGGTAGAGTAGAAGTAGGAATTGGCTAGGATGTGAAAAGGACATTTTATTCTCTGTGTTTCAGATTTATGTTGGTTTTTTACAACATGGATGTCTTCATGAATTACCTGTACAAGAACAAAATTGTTCACTAGTTCATTCCCAAGAAGGGCCGAGACACATTTTGTAAATTAAGTACAAGCATATAAACTTGTTTATATACTAGCATACTGACAGACAGGCACTGGGATATCAACCAGCTATTTACAAGGAAAAGGTCAAATAGAAAAAAAAAACTAGACAAACTCTCAATCCATAAAATTAAGTACTTTACAAGTGAGTTGCTACCACATTTTAATTTTAAGTATAAATGAGTTTTAGCTGAAAAGTCATTTATAGAGTAAAAATCTGGTGTTGTGCTATAACATCTAAAATTTTCTGCAAGAAAATAAAATTGATATCATGAATTATGCATACATACCACATTTTAAAAATATTTATTCAGTTTAATTTCACCAAAGTAACAACACATCAAATCTTGGATCATTTGTAATTTCGGAGGTTACATTATATATATTTAAACACATGCACATACACATAGACATATTTGCATTGGGATATATAAAACCTTAGAAGATTTAGTCTGCTTTAATAATTTCCCCAATTTGCAAAATATGAAAGATAGGTTGTATTAGTCAGCTTTTCATTACTACAACTAAAATATCTGAGAGAAAAAAAAGCTAATTAGGAGGAAAGAAGGTTTATTATATGTTTTGCAGGTTCTCAGTCCTAGATTTGGTGGCTGCATTAATCTGGTATCTGGCCACATTTATCTGGTATCTGATGATTGACAGAAAGTGTGTGGAATAAATATCATGTAGTAAACCAGGAAACAGAGAGGGAACAAATGAGCCAAAGTTTGCTTACATAACTAGCCCTCTCTTAAGAACATCTTCTTAGGGCATGCCCCAATGGCCTAAAAAAATTTGACTGGATCCACCTTATACATGCTGTAATTAAATCAAGTCTCTACTTTTAATCCATTAACCATGTGATTGTAAAATAAATTGAAATTATATTTTTGCAAAAATAAAAGAAGGAAGAAGGGGGATTAAGGGAGGGAGAGAAATAAGGAGGGAAAGTATGATTATCTTCTTAGAATTGTACCTATGAAGTGCATGAAATCTGTTCTTCTATTAATAAATTTTTTTTAAAACTTTGGGGTTCAAGCTCCTGGTAAATGGAACTTTGGGGGACATCCAAACTATTTTTCAAAGCAAAACATTGGTATAGCTGTACTTCTGACCATTTCAGAATTTTGCCCTAGAACATCAGCATTTTCGCACAGGTGTTTCTTGTACAACTCTAGGGGGGCACCATTTATATTTTGGTCCATGTGATTAACAGAGTTGTGCCTTGCACAGCCCATAGAGCCATTAATGGAAATCATGTTTTCACAAGTGATGCCATAGCAGGATCTGATTATTATAAGTATGATATACTTAGAAAGATATTTAAAGAGAATCATAAATATACCTAAGTGGCTACCTTGCCCAGAATCATACTTTGGCAGTCTTTCATAACTCAAAATAATACCACTTAAGGTTAGCAAATATAGAAATTTGAAACCTCACTAAAATAGGTGAATGTCAACCAAATATAATTTCATGTCCTAAGTACTTATTCTTAAAGTAAAAACAAAACATCTTTTTCTTCCTTACTTCAAAACCCACACAGATAATGAATCTTAATGACACTATACTTAAAAATTCTTAGCTTTTGAGGGAAAAATACCAGATAGAAACATAAATTTTATTTTATTTCTTTAAACTGTAAAGTTATGGTGTCCTGAATAAACAAAATATGATACTTATGTAAACATTCAACCTTTTAAGGAAGAGAAAGCTGCAAAAACAGCACTGCGTGTCTGATCATGTTTTGGAAAGGAGGAAGGCGACTGAAGCATAGCTACAAAGATATCTTTTTTCTCTTCAGTTTACCCTTGAGATGTACCTATCAAAATAATCTAAACTTATCCAGATGATGTTTTTAATCTTGAAAAAAGGCTTTTTTTCTTGTTGGATGATCCTATTAGCAAACTGCTGGAAGGGAAAATCATACAGGGCATAATTTGTAGCTTGACCTACTCACATTGGGTGTTGCTAAAGAAAATCAATCAGAAATTGTTGTGTTAAAATAGCTCTATCTACTCTCCCTGGCATGTGTGACTAACTGACTTTAGAATCTATCATTTAAAGAAAATGGTTGACGCTTGGATATACAATTTATCAAACTTCACTCTAGTCCTTTTTCTCCAAAGCTTAGAAAAATAATCATCCTTCCCTAAATATAAATCTTTTAAGAGAAATTCAAGGAATCTGTCTACAGCAAAATAATTGATAAATGGCAGGAGCATAATTTAAAGATAGTTTCCATCACTGATCACATGGCACCTCAGCTCCTGAGCCTGTCACTCAGGTCTCCATCCCGTGGGCCCTCTAACTTCAGTCTAGCTCTTCTGGGCCCAGCTTTCTGATTGAACTCAGTGGGTCTTTTTGTAATTACAGTTCTCCTGCTTCCTTCTGCCTGGAAATAGGAGGGTTTTCCTACTTCCTGAAATGCTCTCCAACCTTTTTGCCAAGCCAAACCTATTATTCCCTCACAGCTCAGTTTACAGACATTTCTCTTAGAGACACACACACACAAAAAAAAAAAAAAAAGAAGAAGAAGAAAGGAGAAAAAAAACACTTTCTATGATACTGCTTTTTATTTCCTTAGTGTTAAATATCTTGTTAAAGAATAGTTTTCACATATTCTCTTAGAAATTATTATATAGTTCCATGAAGTCAGATAATTGACATTATTGTTTCTCTTGTTTTTCTCAGCATAGGAACAATATAATGTCACCTAATGTTTAATAATTATTCACTAAGTTAATTAATACAGATGAAGTAGTTTTATTAATTTCAAAATATTATATTTTTAAAATACTATTTTGGTGTGTAGGCTGAAAAATCTAAATCAATCTGTTAAATGATCAGTTGGGTGAAGGTTACAATTAAGATACCCACATCTCACATCAGAGGGTCTGCATTGGATGCTCTGGCTCCTAACTGCAGCTTCTTGTTAATGCAGACCCTGTGAGGCTGCAGTGATGGCTGAAGTGGTTGGTTCCCTGCCATCCGGGAGGAGAACTGGATTGAGTTCCTGGCTCTTCGTTCCAGCCTCAACCCAGCCTCAATCATGCAAGCATTTGGGAGTGAACCAGCAGATAGGAGCTCTCTGTCTCTCCTTCTCTCTCTTTTTAATTGTGACTACATCAAAATTTAGAACTTCTATTGGAGGAAAACACCATACTCAAATTTAAAAATCAAGCACTAAAAATAAAATGTGTAGTATAAAAGACAGAAAAGGCATAATAGTGTTAATATCCTATGTAATAATTCTTACAAGTCACTAAGAAAAACTATTCTAATGGAAAAGCTAGCAAAAGACATTTACATGAGAAGATATATAAACAGCCAATAAACTTGTGCAAATATTTTCACCCTTTGTATAACAAAAAATGCAAATTGCACTAAAATTATCAGACGCTCAAACAAACATTAAAATAATAGCACTTTATCTTATGAGAGTGTGGCAAACTGGCACTCTCAACCACTGCTGTCAACGATGTAAACTGGTAAACCTTCCAGACAGCAGTTTTCAAAGATAGTTCAGTTTTTTTCAAGTGTTACGTTTTGAGTCATCTTTTGTTTTCACTGAGTTTATCCTAAGTAGGTTGTCAAGACAGTGTTCTGAAATACAAGTGTATGTATTTGCTTAAAATCAAGAAAAAATATGTGAAATCCCTAGATTCCTGTCATTTGAAGGAAGTTAAAGAATTAGCAATGCCTCTCTATAATACTGTAATCATAATTGGTATGTATATGCTGTTATATTGATAATGGAAAGTTATTCACTATGTTATTTATGCGATAGGAGGCTACTAGTTTGTCTATTGAGATAGTATAGAGAATAGGTCCTGAAGGACACACATCAAGTTATTAGCAGTGGTCCTCTGATGTCAGTAGTATGCCACATAATCTTTGCTTTCCCTTTACACTTGTCCATATGTCCAGAAGTTATTTTTTGCAATCAGTATGTATTACACCATGCTGCTGTTTCTTGAAAAGTAAAGGCTTAAACAATAAAAAGTTTTACTTCATTCTCTTTTGTTTTCCTTATTCAGCAATATTTCTTTTTTCTTGCCTATTTAACTTTAGAAGATTGCATAACATTATGAAAATGTCTGTTTTATTTTTGAAGAGATGCATTTCATGTTTATGTGATTAGGCAGTATTTTTCCTTAAAGAAAAGGGCTCTGTTGCAAATGAAGATTTAATTGTTACTTGAGGATGAACATCTTATTATTCATGAGTTGTACAAATCATAAAAAATATCCAGGATGATCACAGTAAGACATAGAAAATAAGGACTCTGGTTACAGAGATTTGCTCCACTATGTAAGATACTACCTTGCCCAAAGATGGCAAGATGTGAGGCAAGGCATGGAGCCTCAGACAATCAACATGTCTCCACTCTATGATTCCACACCCAAAGAATCCCCTAGTAATCCAAGCTTCTGGTTCAAAGACAACATGATTTTTTCAGTCCTTTCTGGGTTGTCTAGACTTGCCTAAGTAAGATCAGGTTCAGTAACCCACGTTTGAAAAGAGACATTTTCAAATCAAAATATGTTCAAAGGGTAGTCCCTTGAACTTTTTAGAACCAAAGAAGAAAATATTCAGGGTAGATATGCCAGCTGCCTTCAAATGTAAGACACTGACAGGATTAAAAAGGGGGAGGGAGGGAGGGAGGGAGAGAGATTGATTTATGTTGTCTTCATAACCCCCAGACGGCAGACTAAAGACCAGTGGATCTTCTGGGAGGAGATTTTTTTGATTAAATAAACACAATCACTTTCTAAATAATAGATGTATACAGAAATGGGAGGGATATGGCAAGGCAGAGGCTCATGAATTCCTCACTGTTACACTACCAACTCTGACTTAGTACAGGTCCTGGCAAATAGGCAGCACTTGATACATTTCATTGAATTGAATCGAGAGGAAGTATGTTGTATCTTCATTGAACATATTTTGAGTTTAGCAATGTGATTTTTGGTGAAATTTTGTAAAGTTGTTTAAAGCATTGGATGAGACATTAAACTAGATGATGTGTTCCAGATTTTTCTAGGATTTTCGAGGACAGTTTAAATTATTTTGTCCTCTTCTTCCCATGATTATACTTCCAAATGTTCTTCTCATTAGTAAAATCCAAAATTTATGATGAGCCAGTCTTAGTTTGGGTAACATAACTAATAGAGTGACAAAATGGATTCCTTTCTACAGGCTGGAAATTTTGTTGGACTGCTATAGTTGGAGTGGAGCGAGAAATATAGTTGTTTATAACTAGGAAGTCATTTGCCAGAAGTATATAGCCAGCTCTATCTTGGCAAATGCAGACTTACAAGTTAATAAATGTAATCAAATGTAAGTCAAGAAAGACTCAGGGGTAATGTATTTTTATTGATTACTCCCTTTAAAAGGATTTTGGTCACATTTCTGTAGTATTGGACCACATTCCAATGTTTCAAGTTTGATTACTAGGCCACCCTGATGGCCTGGTGAGTGTTTGACAGATGGCTGAGAATATGCAAGGAAGTATGCATTGTGCAGAAAACCATGCAAGTGAAGAGTCAATCAAGAGAGAATAAACATGCTTAGAAAGAGGCCACCTTATTGATATTCTGACTACAGAATCTGGCAACTTTCTATGCAAATGATGCAGCTGCATCAGCACCGTTGACACTATAGGAGTGAAGAGGAAAAAAAAACAACAAAGTTCTCTGTGGCAAAATAACTCTGTGATCAAGGAAATAATATAAGGGTAGATGAGGTAGATGGTTTTTAGTTTGCTTTTTTTTAAGTTGCCTTTTTTCTTCCATTTGCCTGGAGTGCTAATGACCATGGCAGCAGAAGCAAGTTTAACTGATGAATATGGAGTTTCATAGCTCCCAGAGCACAGCTTTTGGACTAATAAGAATTGCGATAGGAACTGCAACCTACTTTCTCTTATTTCA
This sequence comes from Lepus europaeus, assembly GCF_033115175.1. NCBI lineage: Eukaryota > Metazoa > Chordata > Mammalia > Lagomorpha > Leporidae > Lepus > Lepus europaeus. The sequence continues at coordinate 51,962,235 of NC_084843.1, forward strand.
ATATTTGCATGCCTGGTACACACAGTATAATATAAATGCACCAATAGTGATGGTGACATATTTATTCTCTTTCTCTCTCCTCAGAACCAAAATGATAGAAATATTTTTCTACCTTATTCAATACACAGTCACTTAAAGAATTAGAGACTTTCACTTAAAGAGATGAAGTATTTTAGATGGGAAAAAGAAAAGATACTTGCAGCTAACAAATAAATACAAATATATTGCTTCACTTAAAGACTGAAAATATGACCTGAATTATCATTTTTCTCAGTTAAAAGCAAAAATATATTAAATAAATATCACATGTGCGTTAACATTCTTAATCTATTGAAACATATTTCTTCCCAGTGGCCTTTCCTGACTTTCATAGACTGTGATGAATCCTTCCTCCTATAGAGCACTGTTCTGATTTGAACTAAGGCATCTTGCTTTACAGTGTTCCTCTATATGTAACCTAAGTCCTGCTTCTAACTTTTTCTTAAATTTTTTTTAGTTGAAGGGCAGACTGAGGGAGAGACAGAGATGGATAGGAGATATGCCATCCCCTGATTCACTCCCCAAATGCTCCACACAGCCAACACTGAAGCCGGGAGCCCAGAACTCAATCCAAGTCTCTCACTTGGGTGGCAGGGAACCAGAGACTTGTCCATCAGCTGTTGCCTTTTAATGTATACATCAGCAGGAAAGTGGAATCAGAGACAGAGCAGAAAGGTGAATTCAGGCACTCTAATATGAGATACGAGCAGCCCAAGTGGTGTCTTAAACACTGTGTCAAACACCTGCCTTTGCCTCTGCCTTTTGAAACACACACACATACACAGTTGATCCCTAGGAGATTGAGGGAAATGCCAATTTTTGAACTTCTTTCTTTATAAGGTCAGCCAAGAAATTATACAAAGGGCATCCACAGAAGTCTGGATATTCCTCTGACCAAGTGTCCTCTGTTTTTTGTTTGTTTGTTTGTTTTGACAGGCAGTTAGACAGTGAGAGAGAGAGACAGAGAGAGAGAGAGAGAAAGGTCTTCCTTTTTCCAGCCCTCTGCTGGTTTTAAAAACATGTGCACAAACCCTTTAGTACTTTCCTTGAAAAGGTAGAGTTTGCCAGCGCAGCTCACTAGGCTAATCCTCCACCTGCCGCACCGGCACCCAGGGTTCTAGTCCCGGTTGGGGCACTGGATTCTGTCCTGGTTGCTCCTCTTCCAGTCCAGCTCTCTGCTGTGGCCTGGGAAGACAGTGGAGGATGGCCCAAGTGCTTGGGCCCTGCACCCACATGGGAGACCAGGAGTAGCACCTGGCTCCTGGCTTCGGATCATTGCAGTGTGCTGGCCATTTTGGGGGGTGAACCAATGGAAGGAAGACTTTTCTTTCTCTCTCTCTCTCTCACTGTCTAACTCTGCCTGTCAAAAAAAAAAAGAAAGAAAAGGTGGAGTTTACGTTCCCTTTCCTTGACAGTGTGCTGAGCTTACTGTCTTGCTTCTAGTAGATAGAATATGGTGGAAATGATGACATGTCCTGACCAAGGTTAGAATATTAAAAACAAAACAAAACAAAACAAAAAAACTGTGGCTTCCACGTTGGTTGTTGTTTTTATTTTTATTTTTTTAAATATATATTTATTTATTTTTCACTTTATTAGAAAGAAGGATTTTTCTATCTACTGGTTCACACCCCAAATGCCCACAGCAAGTAGGGGTGGGCCAGGCTGAAGCCAGGAACCTGGAACTCAATCTGCATCTCCCCAAGTACTTGAGCCATCACCTGTTGTTTCTCAGGATATGCATCACCTAGAAGCTTGATCAGAAGCTGAGGAGCCAGAACATGAGTCACTCTGATACAGGATGCAGGTGTCCCACATAGAATCTTAACTGCTGCACCAAACACTCTCCCCTCGGTTACTTTCTTGCTGTCTCTCTTGAATCGTTGGCATTGGGAGACGCCAGCAGCTATGTCGTGAGGACACTAAGGAGCCTCTGGAGAGACCACTGGAGAGATCCCAAGACCCATCCATCCAGTGTCATGAATCAATTCAGAAGAGAACCTTCCCTTAGTTAAGCCTTGAGATGGCTCAGTCTGACAGGAAGACTGCAATTTCCACAAGAGTCTCTGAGCCAGAACCCACCAGATAAAGCATTATCAGGTTCCTGAGATACAGACTAGAATGTTTCTAAATATTGTTGTAAACTGCCACATTTGGGGTAATTTGTTAGGTAGCACCAGGTAGTTAATGCATTTCCTATTCACAACACCAACAAAAATCCCCCTTTTGCACTATATTTTAATCACCCTCTAAATGCTTCCTTCTTTAACAGTCCTTCATTTTCTCCTGCCTTGTGTCTGGTTGCTCCCACATACCCCCACTTGGCCTACTCGACTCTCTTCACTCACAAAGAAGCCTCTGAAATTCCATTAAAAAATCCAATTCTCCACCATCGATGTCTCATCTCTCAAGCCATTGCACATAATAGGTACTTGGTAAATATTTCTTCATAGAATAACTAAATTTCAATTTATTTTGACTTGTGCAAATAAAAAAATCATCCATTGGAAAAATATTTTCTTAACAACTCAGAATAAAGTTATAGAGAAAAATGCATAAGTGCAGAAGCTAAGCGTGTATAAAAGAGGACTTGCTACCGATAGTTATAACACTGCATCTGGTGCCTGAGCCAGGAAGATATTGGGCTTAACACACTGACTTCTGGAACAGGAACACATGTACATTCTAATTCCAATTGGACAAAGCCGCAGCACAGTTAAAAACTCAAGTACTTTGCCCTAAGGAACTATGCCAGGATCAAGATCTCTGTTTTCTAAATGCATTTTCAGTTCTAGATGTTGCCTGTAATCTCCAGGTCAATGTCAGTTGCCCCCTGATTATTAAGATATTTACTGAGAAAATGCAGGATGCCTGGCAACATTGTAGGTACTCTGGGAACTGACTGCTATTCAGGCGGTTCGTTCATGTACAAGTTTTGCTTTTACTTCTATCGTGTGGCATTGCTGAGCCAAACAAGCATAGTTACTCATAAGGCTAACAGCCCAGCAAGAGAAATGGACATATGTTAGTGAACCCACTGATATATAATTGAAAATCAAACGGTAAAGAGAACTAAGATTACTATAAAGAGGGGTACTGGATTTCTCTAATCCTGGAATCACTGTATCAAAGAAGTCTACTCTGAGCTAATAATCTTTGAGTAGAGTCTAGGGATAACATTTTAACTAGGCAAAAGTGTTGGACAAAGGAAAGTTCAGTTGAGCATTTGCTCTATGTCAGGCCTTATCTAGGCACTTTAACTATTAACACATGTAATCGTCACACAAATGTAGGAGATAGGCACCACTTTCAATCACATTTTAAAGACATGAAACTCAGGATTAATATTGACATCCTTAACTGTTGTCTCAAACTCCCTCTGAAAAAATGTTGATTAATTCTTCAAGATGCAAAAAGGAGCCTTGAATGAGAATGTTTAGACCTCTTTTAGGTGAAGCAGCACATAATAATATTGATTATCCACAAAAGGTTCAATAGTTAAAACACAAACAAAACAGGACATGGTTTAACTTTATTACCTTCCAAACATGCATTCTAAAAGAATAAAGTGTGATATAAATAATATTGTGATAAAGTTATTTCAAATTATTCATCATTTTCGCAATCTTTTCAATTTCTTTTTTACCCAAGAACTCCATGATGTTCTTTTTTATATTGATAACAAATATGTATGTTCCAGTTTATATATTTTATGAAAACACAGATACTATACGATGTATTAAATTAGAGAGAAAGGAAAACAGTTCATGTTTCCTTATTAAATTATGAATTTTTTGAAATAATATTATCATTAAATGCAAATAAGCATAACTGATATAAATGTAAATTTTTCCAAACTTGAAACAGTCCTTCAGATAAACTCACTGGCAGAAGTTCTGAACAGTTAAGTGTTCTGTTTTACAAAATGAATGCAGTCACCTCATCAACATAATTAGTTATCTAGGTAAAAGCAATTACAATTGAAGAGAGCTTTTTTTCGGATATATACTTTAAATAACTAAATAGTCCTACATTAAATATTTGGCCAGTTGCTTGCATGTCTTCTGTTTGCTAGTTCTATTTCTATCCTTTTCTACCCCCACTTTATGCCTAAGAAACTCGATGTATATGGAAACCACCAATGAAATGGGAACATGCAGATTTCAGCAGTGCCAGGGGCTTGAGTTGGAAAATAGTGCGGCCAGCTCCTTTCCTGTGGGGTCACTGACTGTTGGGGACATCCCGTACAGTAGCTAGAGTTCCTCTCCTGTCGATCAGCTGTTTCTTGGTGTTCTGGACATTGCTCTTTCCCTTTTGCCCTAAGGAAAATAACAGATAGGGTGCTGCACCATCACCACTAACTGTCCACCAAATCCACTTGCGCCTTTGTAAACAATTTCTTTATTGAACTCCACTCTACTAACCAGCTTCATTTAGAAGAACCCTGCTTTCTAGTAACTGATACCAGGAGTGACCTTGGAGAACTGATCCTCAAAATGGGCTCCTGAATTGGGTTCTTCACATATGCATGTGGTGTCCAATGTATAGGGAAGGAGTCACTGTCAAGGGTGGGGGCCGCGATGGAGCGCTGAGGACCGGGTTGACTCTTCGGGCAGTTGACAGAAGAGGGTTAAGTAGGAGGTAGAGCAGTATGAATGTGTCAATGTGGATATGCTTACTTAGAACTTGGGATTTCATCATATGACTTAAGCACCCAGGAGTGGCACTAATAGTCTGGCTAACTAAATGCTGATTTCAGTCATAGCCTACAGTCAGTTAGGTTGATGTGCTAGAATTTCCCCAGAATAATGGAGAGGAAGGATTCTGACAGTTCAGGGAGATAAAACTGTAAAACCTACTTAGCCATTTCCTAACCAGATCCCTAGGAGATCATATCCCTAACCATATCCCTAGGGAGACCTAGAGGAAGCTCCTGACTCCTGGCTTCAGATTAGCCCAACCCCAGCCATTTAGGGAGTGAACTCACAGATAAAAGATCTCTATCTCTCCTTCTCTCTCTCTCTCTGTAACTCTGCCTTTCAAATAAATTAATTACTTTAAAAAAAAAAAAAAAAAAAAAAAGATGAGAGCACCAGCAGATTCAGTGTCCAGGGAGGCTCACCCTTTGCTTCATAGCTGGTACTTTCTCCTGGTTTCTTCTCTTTAGGGAAGGGGCAAACTAACTCCCAAAAAGCTCTTTATTAAGGGCACTAATCCTACTCTTAAGAGCTCTGTCCCAACAACCTAATCATCTTCCAAAGACCCCACTTCTTAATGCCATACATGGGGGATTCAGTGTGAACATGAAATTTAGAAGGTCAGACCATGGCTACCTCCTATCAAGAAGTAAGCTAGGTAACAACTACAATATCAGGAAAATAGAGAGTGCTTCATAAATTTTATTTTCTTTTCTCTTGTTCAATTTGTATTTCAAAAACTCAACCCATTATAAACACTGAAATAAATGTCCGTGTTGGACCATGCATGGAGTTCTAATTTTAAAAGCTTATGCTCTATTCATTGCTTTTTAAAAAAAAAATCTGAATATCAAATTACTGCCCATGGGATTGCAAAATATTTTTATTCCTTTTATGGTTAGAATGCTCTAAGAATTTGGAAGGGGTCCCACTTCTGAAAGTGATTGCAATAAATCCAAAATGAGTAAATATGGAAAATATTCACATTCAACAGTTAAATTTTGAATAAGAGGGCTATATAGTTAATTTTATCCCTTTCATTTCTACAAATCCCAAAAAGAAGCAGTTTGGATAGGAAGAGGCTCCCTGAATCATTTCTAATGGGATACATCAACTCAAGTGTCACCCAAAGATTATTCTGAACAAATGCACATATTGTTTGACTTTACTTGGAATAAACAAAAAGCTTAAAATTAGATTATTGCTTAAACATAGAGCCATTAAATTAAAATAAGGCCAGACATTTGGAATTAAATCAGTTTAAGATAGTCACCTTTCATTAAATCATGGCTACAATATTTGGATAGTTTTATTAGCTTTATGCCACAGTCATAAAAACTGAGTTAAAATTTCACAGTAAATGCATAGTGCTTTTACACAAATTCACAAAATCCATAACTTTAAACAAACACATTTTACATTCTAAAAGACTCCAGTAACCACTAAATCACTAAAAACAAAAAGAAAAAAAGTATAAAGTTTTTTTTAAGTCATTTAAATCACTATGGACCTAATTTTCCCTTTCAAATTGGGAAAAAAAGTATATATATTGACAATAATTCAATGCTGTTTCCCTTCATTTCTCTCATTTTTTTCTGAAGTCTCCAGCCCTATATTACTATGAAAGTTCAACAAATTTAAACTGATTTAGAAAAAGAAGCTTTATTTATAGTCTTATTTGTGAAGAATGACTTCTCAAAAAACACATTTTTCAGATTAAAGGAAATGTTTGTGGTAACATAAGCTCCACTTGCCATTTCAAAATTATAAGATGAATTAAGAGGTGGCAGGACATTAATTAAAGCATGAGTGACTTCATAAAATAACCATTTTACATAATTTGTAAATTTAAATTTTTAAATCTCAAAATGTAGACACAATGATTTAAGAACATAGTGCATTGATTGGCCAGAACAAGAAGAAATTTGCCTAGTTACCATTTAGGATGATTTTTTTTTTTAGTGATCTTTTGTGTGTGTATTTGATAGAAACATTTTGTTCTCTGTCACAGGTTCCCAACTCTGAATGCAGTATTCTGATTAGAGATGGAATTCTGTATTAATGGAGTCTGTGTATATTTAACTATATGTTTGTGTAGGTGTATGTGTGTCTATGTATATCTGTGCAGAGACATATATATAGTGATAGTGCTAGAGACTCCATCATAGTAGCTTTCTTTTTTTTTTTTTTTTTTTTTGGACAGGCAGAGTTAGACAGTGAGAGAGAGAGAGACAGAGAGAAGGGTCTTCCTTCTGTTGGTTCACCCCCAAATGGCCGCTACCGCCGGCACACTGCACTGATCCGAAGGCAGGAGCCAGGTGCTTCTCCTGGTCTCCCATGGGGTGCAGGGCCCAAGCACTTGGGCCATCCTCCACTGCCTTCCTGGGCCACAGCAGAGAGCTGGCCTGGAAGAGGAGCAACCGGGACAGAATCCGGCGCCCCAACCGGGACTAGAACCCTGGGTGCCGGTGCGGCAGGTGGAGGATTAGCCTAGTGAGCTGCGGCACCAGCACAAGTATGCTTTTTGATCACAGTTAAGTCAGAAGTTAGTAATAGAAAATCTCAAATGTGTATAAACTATGTAACACAGTCCCAATAATCTATGGATAAAAAAATTTTTAAGGAATTTTTAAAAAATATTTTGGATGGAATTAAAATGAAAACTACTATATGTGATAAAGCTAAACAATATTGGGATATTTATAGCACTAAATGAAAAGTCTTAAGTCACTGACCTCAACTCCTACCATAAGAAACTAGCAAAGAAGAGAAGATTAAGCGCAAATTAACCTGAAGAGAACAAATGAAAGAACTTTAAAAAACTAAAAATAGAGCTAAAAAAAAGCAATAAATTTGATACATCTCTACCAAAATTAAACAGGAGAAAATATACAGAAAACAAAATTATCAGTATCATCAATGAGAGAGATGATAGTATTAAAATTTTTACAAATGTACAGAGTATAATAAGTAGTTATTGACAAGAACTGTGAAAGGTCTGAGTTTTTACCTGCTGTACAGACTATTGTGTCATTGTTTCATGGATGCTGGCAGAAGATCCAGAACTCCTGAGGCAGAAACAAAGTTAGAGAAATACATATTAAAATATGTGAAAATAAGCTAAAGAGAAAAGAATGTGAAAGAGCAGAAATTAATGAAATAGAATATACATTGCATAGAGAAAACAAAATAATGAAGTGATTCTTTAGAAACATGAATGAAACTGATGTTTTCCTGATAAGGTTTTAAAAATAAAAAGAGAGATAAGCTAGAAAATTCTATGTCAGTAATAAATTGAGACATCTCTCTGAAGATCATACAGACATTAAAAAGATAATATGAACAATACCGTATCCAAATTTTTGCACTTGGTCAAAATGATAAAGCTTGGAAAATTCTAATAGCTCTATATCAAATAAATTAAATTAAGTTAAAATTTTTTCCACAAAGCAATTTCCAAGTCCAGATTGCTTCATGCTCAGGAAAAATAAAATAAAATTGTTCTTACATGAATCTCTCCAGAGTTTTGAAAAAGATCAACATAACTGTACTACCAAAATCTGACAGATATTATAAGAAAGGAAAACTTTTGACATAGCTCCCTTATGAACATATTTGCAAAGTTCCTAAAGAAAATTTTAAGAAATATAATCCAATAGTGTATAAAAAGGAGAACAAGCTAAGTTTATTTCATGAAAGCAAGATTTATTTAATATTTGAGAATCAATCTGCAATTTACTACAGTACCTAATGCTCAGAAATTATATCACTTTCTCATTAGAAACAGAACAATAATTTCATAAATCTCACAATTATTATAAAATCTCTTAGCTAGCCTAGAACAGAAGAAAAATTCCTTAATGCAATTAAAATTAAAAGATTTACAATCACCTACAGCAAACGTCACAATGTTCAAATATTCAACTCTTTCCTCATGAGAATGGAAGTGAAGATGTCTGCTATCACTAGTTATTTCTAATATGCACTGGCAATCCTAGCCAATGCAATAAGGCAGGAAAATATTGAGAGCATGAAACGGGAAATGTAAGATATGAAACTCACTTGGTCATTTGGCTCAGCAGCTAAGCCATCCCTTTGTACCCTTACTTCTTTTGGAGTGCCTGTATTTATGTCCTTGCTGCACCCTTCATTCCAGCTTCCAACTAATGCACACCCTGAGAGGGAGTAGGGAATGGCTCAAGTACTTGTGTCCTTGCCGTTCACATGGGAGACCCACAATGAGTTCCTGGCTCCTGGCTTCAGCCTCACCCAGCCCTGGCTGTTGCTAGCTTTTGGAAAGTGAATCAGCAGATGGAAAATTCTCTCTCTTTCTCCTTCTCTCTCCCTCTCTCTCTCTCTCCCTCTCTCTCTCCTTCTCTCTCTCTTTCTCTCTAATCTCAAATAAATCTCATTTTCCACATTTGACATAATTGTATATGTAGAACACAAAAGAATCTACAGAAAATTATTATTGGATTTCACAGATTTTCTCAGTCATTAAATAGATGACCAACATACAAATATAATTTTAAATGAAGTGAATACTCCATAAGGAATCTGGATTCTTGATACACAATATAAAAATTTCCAAACCAGTTGAATTATGGATCTAAATGTGAACACAAACCATTTAAGTTTATAGAAGATAGCATAGGAAAAAGCCATCATGACCTGAAACAGGTCAGCAAAACATCCACAAACTATGAAAGAAAAAGTTGATAGTTTGTCTACATTAATATTAAGGACATCTTTTCAACAAAGGGACAAAACTTTGAGTAACTAGGAGAAAACATTTGTCACAAAATATTCAATTACAAAAAATTTTGCACTAAAACATCTTTTAATTACATTTTTGAACTTCCCTCTTGTGCACCCAAAGGGACATCCACATAGATAAAGAACTACAAATCAACAAGGTATAAGGAAGATAAACCATAATTTTTAAGTGGGTGAAAACTTAAATATACACCTCACCAACAAATATAACCAAAGAAAATTTGTGTCCAACTTTATTTGTCATCAAGAAAATGCAAACAAAAAATCAGTTGTCAGCTGATCTCTTTTAATATGGTCCCTAGAGGTGGTCTTTCCTACAACTAGCTTGACTTCATTTATACCGTGATGTTTGGATCCCAAAAGTAAGGATTCCAAGGGGGAGGAAGTGGAAGCTGCCAACCTCTTAGAGTTTGGTTCCAGAACTGACACAGTGTCACTTCAACCACATGGTAATAATTAAAACAGGATTAGGGTTAGGGTTAGGGTTAGGGTTAGGGTTAGGGTTAGGGTTAGGGTTAGGATTAGGATTCAAGTGGTGCAGAAATAAACTCCATCTTTCCATTGGAGAAGTGATAGAGAATTTTGCAGTCATCCATATTGCATTCCATCTTCCAAGCATCCTCAAATTTAAGCTTGTTCAAAACCACCTCTATCATCAAAGTTCATTTCAAATTCTCTCTCTTTTATGAATTATTAACCCCCTAAACTGAAAATAGCTCTTCTATTTCCCCCTGTGAACTCTCATTTTATCTCTACCTTTCTTGGGGCGCTTTTAACTTTCAACCTTGAATTATTTATATAAATCTTATCTCTTCTACATTTTAAATTACATTTATTCCTAGTTACTGAAATAAGAAATTCATACTGTAGAAAATTAGCAGGATTCATTTCTGAATGATATGTGCCTCCCCCATGTAACTTTGCATTTATGAGATGCTTAATAAACATTTATTAAGTAAAGATTGGAATAAAATCCAAGCTTTCTAATAGGTTGATTGGAGGTGCTTCTGAGGTTGTTTGGCTGGCTACTTTCTGGCTTAGACTCAATCATATGTTTTTAGACAGAGGTAGGCAAAGTGATACTAAATAATGTGCATGTGTGTATTTTACCAGGCTTATATTGGGAGGGGCGAAAAGGTGGAGGAATCATAAAGAGGAAAAAAGGAAAAGAAAATAACATAATCACTGCCACTTACTGAGATCTTAACTGTGGGTCAGGCACAGTTCTGAGCACTTCAGCCTTCTAACATCCTCAAGGTTGTGAAGAAATGGGGGGAAAAGTAAGCCAGGAGCGAAGAACAAAATAAATAAAAGAGCCAGAAAAAAATTACCCTAAAGAACCCTGAACAGCTCTAAGACATCTGAAATTCTAATGTAAGTTGGCTGCATGGTGAGAGGAGTCAAGCCCTCGGCACATCCCTAAGAAAGTACTTTGGATAAAGAGGGCATCTTTCTTCTGAATTAGAATTTGCTCTTCCCATATCTATATTAAGTCCTGTCCATTTTATGAATTCTTTATTTAAATAAATACATCATTTTTTCTGGAAATTTAAAGTTTGAAGACTTCAAATTCATTTAGTTTAATTTTTAATGTAATATTAAAATCTTCAACTGCCCATACAGGAAAAGAAAACCTAATGTTACTTTAGTTTTAAATTATTTTCTACCTAGAGGTAATAGCACAAATTTTCTGAAACTTTTACTTAACAACAAAAATGTAGTATGTATTTTGTACTATGCTTTATGACTGTTTAAAAAATGAGTGTAGTATGTTACATGATGTCAGAAAATTATACAATGTATTTGAAAAGATAAAATTGAGTATTTAAGCAACTAATAGGACAGCTTTGGTTTAAAAAGCAAGATCATGAAAGGTAGGAATCACTGTGGAATATAACAACAAAATCGATTTTTTTTTTTGGAAGACTTAGGAATTGAGGTGAGCCTTTAAAGATAGGTAGAATTTAGAAAGGTTAACAAAGAATATTCCGTATTTGAGAAAGCAGAAACTACTAAAGGTCCAAGCAAGAGGATGGAGGCAAAAACAACTACAACATTTTCACCCAATAATAGGGAACAAACTACACATCTTGATCAGGCGATGTATTGGTGATTATTAGAAAATATAATCTTATTAGTGAGATAGGCCAGATGGTGACAAACTCGGACTGCATGTTTGTCATTGTGGTTCAAACTTGGTATAATAAACAATCTAAAGCCATTTTCATACTTGATTGTGAAAGTATTTGATGTATTAATGAGAACTTTACTGAGTTTTAACACGGGAAATTTCTTCTTACAGTGTAGTTGGAATAAAATAATGAAATCTGTCTCCTTTTTGCCATGAAATCAGCATGATTTTCCATAAAGAGATTATTAGTTTTGACATGAAGCAAAGGTCAGAGTTTGGGTGTGTATTTGTGTCCATAAATATGATGATTTGTGTAGGTGTTTTAATTTCCAAAGCCAAGGTCAAAAGACAGGATTAGGGCTGTGCAGTGTCATGGCAACCAATCAAGGTGTTCATTTCAATCCAAAAGTAGTCAATTTACTGGAAAACGCTCAATCAACTAAGTTTAGATTTAAATAGCTATGAACTATTTATGAAGAGCAACCACAGTTCATTTTTTAAAAAAGGTATAAAAATAAGCATATATTTCCATGAAGATATTATTGTTTAAATATGTAGCAAAGGTCAGAGTCTGGGTGTGTAAGTGAGCATGTGTGTTCGTGCAGATTTCTGTGTTTTGATTTCCAAAGGGAGGGTCACATGGCAGAAATTGGACTGCATCAGGACAGCCAACCAATTGGTTGCCATTTCAGCCCACAAAGTAGTCCAATGTTTAAACAACCAGATTTAAAATGAAATATTCAACAATTAATTGTGAAAAGTCACTCTAAATTCATTTAATGAAAGGTATTAATGCATATATTGCTTTACCAGTTCTCACAGTTTGTTACTCTATCATAAAAACAAAATTGATTAAGCTGATGGAATGTATTTCTCACTAAAAATATGTCCATTTCTACCCAATGCCTATATATTCTAGGTGACTAGAAATTGATTTCCAATTCATAATAAAACATCTACAAAATTACCAAATGAGAACTTTCATCAATTACTTTTCATTTCATAAATATGCTTTGAAAACACTTCATTAATTTTACAGAAAGTCATTAGGTTAAATAAATCACCTTTTGGGTACATTTAAAAATGGAGTAAAATAATTTATTTCTGAATGCTTCAGCATTTCAGGAAGTATTAATAAGGTCCTGACTTCCTGTAGGTTAAACCAAACATTAAGTTTGATCATTGCTTTCCTGAGTCTTAAAAAAACGAATTACAAAAATTATAATTAACTTCTTGGAAAGGTAGTGACATAGGGCATGTTTACCAAAGTACCTTCTTTCATTTCCAACTTAAATTAAGAAAGATTTGGCCTATGCTGTAAACTCCAAAGAAAACCGTTATATAGAGAGAGGACAGTGGAGGCTAAACTCGAACTCTCTCCTGTTTATGAAAATATAATCACAGGTGAAACATGATGCAAAACCTAAGAGTGCCCTCTAACTTTTGTTTGTCTGTTTATTGTCTTTGAAAAAGTTTAAAAATATTCAGCATAAGGTCTGCTCTTTCACTGCTGATGAGAAAAGCTTGCCAGTGAGTGGGAAATGGCTTCTCCGAACAGCACTCTTGTCATTTCATCTGCCATTCCTTGTCATAGTTACCTTGGAGCATAGTCAAGGTTGTTTTGAGTCAAACATTAAGCTATATGTTAAGAGAGTCTCCTTTCTCTGTTTTTCAGAAAAATTTTTGAAAACTCTACACTGGAGGCCAGTTTTCTGTGTTAGAAGTGTGTATTGTTTTGAGGCATGTACTTTCAGATTCATCTTACCAAACTGGGGGATATATAATGGGTATCAGAAAGAGATCATTGGCCAGCGCCGTGGCTTAACAGGCTAATCCTCCGCCTTGCAGCGCCGGCACACCAGGTTCTAGTCCCAGTTGGGCACCGGATTCTATCCCGGTTGCCCCTCTTCCAGGCCAGCTCTCTGCTATGGCTCGGGAAGGCAGTGGAGGATGGCCCAAGTGCTTGGGCCCTGCACCCGCATGGGAGACCAGGATAAGCACCTGGCTCCTGCCTTCGGATCAGCGCAGTGCACTGGCTGCAGCGGCCATTGGAGGGTGGACCAATGGCAAAAAGGAAGACCTTTCTCTCTGTCTCCCTCTCTCTCACTATCCACTCTGCCTGTCAAAAAAAAAAAAAAAATCATCTCAATTAAAAATAAATAAGTAGTTTTTAAAAAAAAAACAGATTTTAGCAAAAAGAAAAAGAAAAAAAGGAAAAGGAGAAGGAAGAAAGAACAGGGGAGAAAGAAGGAAGAAAACATGGAGGAAAAAGGAATGAGATAAGAAGAGAGTGGAAGGAGGGAAGGTGAAGGAAAAGAGAGAAAAAAAAATAGACTCACTAAAGATAAACAAAGTCAAGATTTACTCTAGAGGAAAAAAAAATTAAATAGTTATTCTTTGAGTCCCCAAAGAAATTAAAGGAAATACTTGCAATGTCTAAAGAAAAAATTAGACAAAATTTTATTTAAAAGGCAACTGATATCATAAAGAGAGAAAAATAAGGGCATTGAAAGACTTTACTACATTTGAAAATAGTGAGGAAGAGAAACAACATTGCAGAAAAGCCAGCCCATGACATGAAGAACAAACTTTATAAAATCACATAATATACATGAAGAAAAATACAGAGAAAGAAGGTATCTCAGGGGTCCGACATACATAGATCTTTGTCTCTGAAGCAAACAGCAAAATGGATGGACTAAAAAAAAGAAATTAACAAAAAATATAATGCAATACCATTTCTGAAGTGAAAGAAGACAGGATCTGAAAAACAAAAGGAATCACTGTCCTAGAAAAACAAAGGTGCAGAATGACACATTCTGAGATATTGAACTTCACTGCAGTGTTGAAGCATCCAAGCCTTGCCACCCCTGTCTCCCACCACTCCGCAAAACATCACCAACAAAGGAGGAGGTAAAACAAAACACAAACTTGAGACTACTTGTTAGGATCTTTAGAAGCAAGAAGATTGTGGAACAATGTCAACAAAGTTTTGGGAGAAAAGAAATGTGACTGTAGAATCACGTACTAAATCGAATTGGTATTTAAATGTCCACACAATAGGACATAATCTCAAATATTCAAAATTTGAGGAAGCATATCTCCCACATATTCATGTAGGTTTTCTGAAAAACCTTTTCAACACAGTGTAGCCAATACAAACATTCAACTAAGCAAAAACAAGAGGAATGAGAAATTCACAGGAAGAGAGATGATTGGTGTCTTAGTTTGTTTTGTATTGCTATAACAAAATGCTTGAGGCTGGGTACTTTATAAAGCAAAAGACGTCTTTGGCTCATGATTCTAGTGACTGTAAAGTGCATTGGTTTCTGTGAGGGCCCCCTTGGGGCATCACAGCACAGTGGAGAAGCAGAAAAGCAAACAGCTGCATGCTAACGGCCTGCTCTCTCCTGTGCTCATTGGGTTCTGCAATTAATTAATTAATTGGGTTCTGCAATTCTACATTAATCTCTTCTGAAGGTGATGCCTCATGACCTAATCACCTGGCACCAGGCCTCTCCTCTCAAAACTATCACAGTGGGGACCAGACTTCTAGCACATAAACCTTAGGACGACACACTCAACCAATATCAAGCCAAGCAGTTGAAGAGTATTAAGTTCAATTGAACATAAAACTTAGGCTAAACAACTAGCAAGGTATAAAACAATGTAATTATTATGATTTCTCAAGGAAACTTTGCTTAGTATTTGCAGGAAGTGATACTGAAACACTCAGCAACACAGTACAAATCAAAATTATTGGTATGAAACAGCACACTCAAAAAAAGATAATAATTCATAGGGGTGGGAAAAGCTCTCACATAGAAGTATAGCAAACAAGAAGGCATTGATTCCCTTGGTTGGATTGTCATCCACTTCTACGTCTTGGGGAGATTCATTCCCTGCCCTATGAAGTCAGACTTGAACATTCACCTGACTTGAAGTGTCATTACATGGATAGGGAGAAGTTTTTGAAGTCTGTTGTGCTTCTTCATCATCCAGACTGGACATCAGGAAATAGAAACAAACCAATGTACAGTGGGTGTGTACCAGGAATAATAAATAATCTTTATGATCATTAATCCCTGATATTTGGGAGTAGTTATTTTATAGCAGCAGATCTAACCTTTTCTCACTAGTGTATTACCCCAAACCTAAAGAACAAAGGAAGGAGTAAGCTATTTACTAGAGTCTAATACGTGAAGGAATCCTGGAAAGAGGAACCACAAAACTAGAACTAAAGTCCCAGAGGTACGCAGCATAGTACAGAATCATAATAAAGCAGTAGGAAATGGGGTAATAAACAACTTGACATTTGTTTCATTTTGTCCTTTCACTTTCCTCCGCTTTTGGATCCATTGGCTAAGTCCAGCTGGAAGTACAGGACTAAAAAGGGCAGTATCCTGTAGAATTAATTGTCACAAGCTGGTTTTCCCATAATCAGAAGCTAAGATGAAGTTTGAGTATAGAATCTCTATTAAGGATCAATACCTGTAAAGGGTAGGATAAATAAATGGAATTAGAACAAGATGTTGAACATGGTAATGCAGACAGTAGACTACAAAATTTCAATCCATTGGGGAGTTCTGGAGTAAGAATTACCCATGAAAGCATTTCACATAGAGCACAAAGGGTCAGTCCTGAGAAGGCTAATGACAAAAGCTACTTTATGTCAATGAACTGGGCCATTTTGTCTACTTGTTTGCTTCATTCTTCCACGGTGAATGGTCTTTGGTGGGCATTAACATGTGATAAACACACACGCACACACACACACACAGTATTTCATCTACTACCCACAGGGAGGGAAAAAACCCACCATTTTAAGCAGCAATCAAGATATTAAATGTAATATTTTAGTCAATGAAATAAACTTTGATAAATTTCTATATTAGAAATAATATGTAATAAACTGATAATGCATTAAAATTAGAAATGAAAAATATATATATATATAAAGAAATAACACAATAAAAGCTGGATGAAAATTTTTTAAATCTCTAGAAATACCCTTAGCCAAAGAGTAAATCTAAACAAAACTTACATTTGGAGGAAAAAAAATCCACGCAGATAATAGGAAATACTGTTGTGCACAACGCCATGTATGATTTCCCAGAACTGGGTGGTCTCCTTTTACTCCCACATCTTTCATTTATGCCATTTATGTAATTATAAGAGACAAAATGCAACCTTTGAGTTATCACCTACTCTAATATTATAAAATTCTTGATGTTAGGGCCTTTTCTTATTTATTTGATTCTCCGACAGATCTTACCATAAAGAAGTACTCAGTAAATAGGTATTCAGCTGAGTCGATCTTTATACCCATATTAATAAAACCAGAATTTTCAAAGCTCTTACATTTTAAAATCATTTCAGTTACAAAGCAAAAGGTTCATAATTTGTGCACTGCATAAATTTCAAGATTTTTCTTTTTACATTTTATGTTTGAGAGACACATAGTGATAGACAGAAAGAACTCCTTTCTACTTGCTCAACCCCCAAATGCCCACAATGCCCAGCTAGGGCTGGACCTGGGGTGAAACAGATGCAGTGAACTCATTCCAGGTATCCTACACAGGTGGTAGTAACCCAGTTCTTGGAACCATTATTGTAACCTCCCAGGGTCCATACCAATTGGAAGCTGGAATAGAGAGTAGCGTCTGGAAACCAGACACTCTGATGTGGGACACAGGAGTCCCAAACACAAGGATAAATGACCACCTAAAATCTCAAGAATAATTTTGATTGAAGTAAGATTTTCTCCAGTGTTCTCAGAATATTAAAGAAAGATGTAAATGCTTTCAAGTCAATTAATATGCATCTAAAAAAGCTTTAGAGTCAGAAGAATGTACAATCAAACCCCTTATATACATCATTTCTCTCTAGTAAAAAAATTAAAAACTAGAAATATCTGTTTTCATCCATAACTCTTCAAATAGCTTTTCAGTTTAAAAAGTGATTTTTGCATGTAGTAGAACAAAAGAAAAGCAAAAATGTTTTCATGGTGTCATTTATTCCTTTTCTGTATTTTCTGTGATGTGCATCTATATCAATCAAGAATATTTTCTAATTTTGAAAATGATCAGCCTGACTCAATAAGAAATAAGTCAAAATAATTTTTGAACACCTAACTGGTAATATTTTATAATATTCCTTGGCTGGAACAATTAGATGTTTGAATTACTTACTCTGAATGCTAATGTAGGAACACTTTTCTCCTGTTCCACATTCATCTCTCTATATATAAACTATTTAAGTCACAGTATAATTATGGAATATGTTAGTAGAAGGAAGGCAAAGTGTGTTTTATCAATGCCTGTAAGCATCATTTACATTAGCATCTGTTACAGAATTGGTTTTAAATTTATTTCTAGAGCCTTAAAATCTGTGGGTCACACACAGCAGTATTTTTAAACTCTAATGTCATAGGATTAAATACACTTGGAACTGTCCTTTGTTTCATGATGCTATTAAATGCATCTAAAGATGTGGCTATTGTATCTTTCTGGTTTCTTTTGTTTCTTTTAGTTCTGCCAGTGTTCTTATGTATTGTTGGCTTTTCTTTCTATTTTTATTGTTTGTTTTCTTTTCAATGATCAAGTTTGTTCCTACTTGTGTTTCTGTATAAGGCCTTTAACACTTAGGCTGTCATCCAGAGATGTTTGACAATAAAAAATATCTTTCCTGGGGCCACTGTTATGGCACAGCAAGTTAAGCTGTTTCCTGAGTTCAAGTCCTGGCTGCTCCACTTCCCATACAGCTCCCTTGTTAATGGCCCTGGGAAAGCAAGAGCATGGCCCAAGTATATGAGCCCCTGCCACCCATGTGGGAAATCCCAGCTGAAGCTCCTGGCTCCTGGCTTCAACCTCACCCAGCCCCAGCTATTATAGCCACTTGGGAAGTGAACCAGCTGATGGAAGATCTCTTGCTCTCTGCTCTCTGTGTCTCAGTGTGTGTGTGTGTGTGTGTATGTCTCTGTCTCTCCACTTCTCTTTGTAACTCTGCTTTCAAATAAAAAATAAATCTGAGGTCAGCATTGTGGGATAGCATGTAAAGCCACTGCCTGTGGTGCTAGCATCCCATATAGGTGCTGGTTTGTGTCCCAGCTGCTCTGCTTCCAATCCAGCGCCTTGTTAATGGCCTGGGAAAAGAAACAGAAGATGACCCAAGTGCTTGGCCCCTGCCACCCATGTGGGAGACCTGGATGAAGCTCCTATTCCCTGGCTTCAGCCTGGCCCAGCCCTGGCCATTGAATCCATGGGGAGTTAACTAGCAGATTTAAGATCTCTCTCTCTTCCTCTCTCTCTCTCTCTCTAACTTTGAACAAAATAAATACATCTTTAAAAAATAAATCTAAAAGAAAAGAAGAAAGTCAAATACTACCTGACTCCTTCTATATGAAATACCTGAGGTATTCAGTTCACAGAGTCAGCGAGTAGAATGGTAGTTGACAGGGGTTGGAAAGAAGGGGAAATGGGAGCTGGCTGATCCAGGGGTATTTCAGCCAAGAAAGATGAATATGTTCTTGAGGTCTCTGGTATAATACTGTTTAAAGATTTATTTAGTGTTCTTACTACAATAAAATAAGATGAAATGATAAGTTCCATCTAAAACAGTGAGCACACTTAACACCCAGTTCTTGGTTTCTAAATACCATTGCCTGATAAAAGAAAACTAGAGCCCCTTGAGAAATGGCTGGCTTTTGGGTTTGGAGAAAGAAAATAATTACGTAGATCTAGAATATGTTATGCCAGAAAATA
The DNA here is from genome assembly GCF_033115175.1 of Lepus europaeus. Taxonomy (NCBI): domain Eukaryota; kingdom Metazoa; phylum Chordata; class Mammalia; order Lagomorpha; family Leporidae; genus Lepus; species Lepus europaeus. The sequence goes on from NC_084843.1 coordinate 51,981,641, forward strand.
AAGAAACATGTGAAGAATGATGGGATCTTGTCCAAAGACAGAGGCTCTAGCTTGAAGCATCTTCTACTAGCCAATTTGAAAACCAAAATAAATTTCGATAGTAACAGATTGTAACTATTTGAGTAAAATACATATCCATGAGGCACTATAGTTATAAATACTCAATTGTTAAAAATAAATATATGGAAGAAGAACACACCAGTAGAATGGCTACTAATACATCCACAAGGAATAATGCAATTAGCACATTATTCTTTGGTAACTGTCATAATAATTCCTTTAGGAGTGAGTGATCAAAGAGTGCTAAACATGATAAGTGTAAGTTTGATAAGGAACTGAATATGTATGTAGTCTTAGTGTTTCTTCCTGTAGAATTGTTAGTAATTGCTTTTTAATTAATAAGTATAATATACTGAATACTTCACCTCACAGGGGAGAAATTTGTCAGGTACTACCTTATGCAAGTAATAATCATTGATAATATAAGAAATAATACAAATTATCATTTTTGCCTCCTGATATACTGTAATGAGAAGAACGCAACATTACTGAATTATGAGGAAACATCAGACAAACCCAATGAGGAGTATTCTAAAAAAATAACTATTCTAGCACTTAGTGGTAAGATCAAGAAAAATAAGAAAAGACTGAGGAATTCTTGTAAAGTGAAAGAGACTGAAGAAAAATTTCAGTGCAACCCATGCTCCTAAATTAGATCTTGGACTTATTGAGATAGTAAATTTTATTGGAGTCTGGGATCATATTGCAATATTAGATCAAAGTGTATTTTAATGGGTTTTTGGTTATATGGGAGAGTATCATCATACTTAAGAAATGCATACAAAAGTATGACAATGCAGTATTAACTTGCAATATATTCTCAGTGGCTATACAGTAACATTATACATTATTTATATAATTTACATGTAAATTTGAGACCATTTCAAAAGAAGATAGTAAAATAAAAACTTTTTGACCAAAATTTGATCTAGTATTTTAAAAATCTCAGTCTGATTCATGAAAACACTGGAAAGTTCATATGAGCCATGGAAAGAAGCTGCCTCCATGAGCTCAGGCTCCTATTTCTGTAGGGTTTTGTTACATAACTGTGACATTTCCTTCACCCAAGGATGAGCCTTTATAAAATCTGTTATATTCCTCTTGTCCCCATTGTACCATTCCGATTAATAGCACTCACCTCATGTCATGTTTCACCTTATGCCTTTTCTTTTTTTTTTTCTTTCTTTATTTATTTTATTTTTTTTTAACTTTTATTTAATGAATATAAATTTCCAGTATACAGCTTATGGATTACAATGGCTTCCCCTTCCCATAATTTCCCTCCCACCCGCAACCCTCCCCTCTCCCGCTCCCTCTCCCTTTCCATTCACATCAAGATTCATTTTCAATTCTATTTATATACAGAAGATCAATTTAGTATAAATACTTCAACAGTTTGCACCCACATAGAAACACAAACATTTCAAAGAGTTATTGGAAAAATGGCGTTAAAAGATAGGTTTGATTTTGGTGCTCAAAACTTTCAAAGTACATGCATAATTTTTTTTTCATAACACACATGTTCCATGACCATTTTGAACACCACTCATATAGGACATTTAGGACAGAAATAATAATAGTTGCCCCTCAAAATACTGATTTATTTTAGAGGAGTCAAATTTCAAAATTGAATAGATTTCTGTAGCAATTTTTTTTATTAGTGTTCAAGAAATGGAGCATTTTGCCTATCCAAATCTGCTTTTATCTTGACATTATATTTTGTGAAAATTTAATGGTATATTTTCTTAATGTTATATAAAGATTTTAAAAAGGAAGTAATGGAAGAGAATTGGTAAAGGGGAAGGAGGGAGAAAGGGAATATTTTCCCAAACAAAATCTTTTTTTTGGGGGGAGGGGAGAGAGAGATCTTTTAGTATCTCAGAATGACAATTAAATCCAGAAAAAATTGCCCCACCATTTAGACAGTTGACAGAAGTTGCATTATTTTAAGTTACTGCTGCCAATTCATTTGATTGTAATTTGTCTCTTTTAAAATATAAACAATAAGGAACCTCATTTTTTAGTTACCTAGAATGAGATTAAAAGCAAAAGAAAACTTTGATTATATATGGTTCTATTATACAAGTATCTGAATATATGCAATTTATCAAATTTATGTGACAATGATATTTAAAAGTAATTTTATTTTGTGTAAGCAGGTTATACAAATCATAAATTCTTTTTTTGATTTTTTAAAATCTGCTGTTTTTTAATTCATGATTGACCTAAAGACCTGTAAGTATGAGCTAACAGGAAGACTATTTAAATTAAATCTCTCTTGATTCCCCAGGGGATGATGAACTTGCATTTTAATTACTAACAAATGTAATTATTCAACCAAGGTGTGAACCATCAAAAGTTTCAAGAACTCCTGTACTTTTAGCAAGTGTTTTGCATTTGTATAAAAATGTGATGCCATTAATTTCTAATATAGGTGCAAGTTCAGGAATCTGTCAGATTTGTGCTGTGATTACATTATTTTGTTTCAGCTATAAATTCCTAGAGTTTTAAAACTGAATATTTGCTGTAAATACAGTATGTACTATGCCAAATTTCAGCCCTGTTGCTATAGTCTACTAGAACTTTTCACCAGTCTTTCCCTCCATTGTTGGAATTTACCCAACTGGCATTTTTTAACAAAACTATAGCAAAATGAATAATTTCCTTACTGAGAATAGATTTGTTATATAAACAGTTATTGGAACCATATAATCTCTATCTATAACCCCTGTTCCTGTTACTTTTCAAATTAAATGAAACTGTCTATTCAATATTCCTTTCTTAGACTTGCATGGCTCTGTTAGTCCTTAAAATAATAAGCAAGGCTCACAAAGACACATGGCAACTGCCAAGGTTACAATGAGTTTTGTATTTATTTAACTCCAGTAAAATATTAAAATATTTTATCTGCTGGAGAACAACAAATGTATGAGTGAAACTGAAAGTTAGGGCAAGGAATATTTTTAAAATCTTAATTTGGACCAAATTTCTATCTTTATCAACATAGTAATGTTTTTAGGAACTTTATTGTAATGAGAAGAACCAGTTTAGAAATACTTTGGTATTTATGCTTTGATTCTGTTTCTATATTCACCAAGACTGATTACCTTATCTGCCATCTACCTAACTAAATATACATACTATTATAAGTAATATATACCATTTGTAAATAATATCATTTATACATACTATTTATAAATAGTAAATGTATTTATCTGTTGTGATGTCTTTTGTGCTTGATTTCTTATCCTGATAGTTCTAAAATATTTCTGTTCTTTTTCAATTTTAACCTTTTTACATTTTTGCTTCATTCACACTGTGCATCCTATCCATTTTGCTGTATTTCCAGATGATATTTTATGTTGAATATATGCCTCAAAGAAAGATTAAATTATCTATAATTGTTTTTTACCAAAGAAGAAATATTTACCACATTTGAAATCCATCTATCTTGAATTTTGGAAATAGAATTTTCCAATTCAGAAGGACTCACTATTTTAGACATTCATTCCAGATTGTAGGTAAGGACAGAGTGGGTTGCTGCAATTGCGACTGATGCCAGAGTCACACTGTGGTGCCCTCCTGTGGAGGTTTGGTTAAAACTTCATTTTGGAACCTATGAGAATGATTTTCAAATGAAGTGGCAAAGCTATCACATTCAGAATTACTAAAGTCACATAGAATGCTTTTTTCTTTTATAATTAGATCTTAAATTACTTTTAAAATGTAAAAAAATCCTCAGTTCAGAATATTTGCAATTCAAAATACAAATGTCAGCTTTTCATTTTTCATTTACATGTCTTAATCATTTTATTGAAATGGATTTTTCCTTGTTTTTTACTACGAAGAAGAAAGAACATATGAAATCCTGAACTAGAAGATACATTCTTCTGTTAAGACATTCTTGCATCTGTATCATAAAAATATTTTTTTCCAAATAGAAGTGTCAAGATTCTGATTTTTAATAAGATAAAAAAAGACAACAAAAATTTAGTTTAGAATATACTCTTATTTATGTTAATTTTAAAAATATGCAAAGGTGACCTCTTTTCAAATTGTCAAGCTTTTCTCCCTCAGTTCAAGTTCATCTTTTCTGAAGATAAATTAAGGCTATTTATTAGGTATATTTTAAAATCATTTTGTTCATTTATTTGCCCTCCCAGTCTTCAACCTCCTTTTATACTTGGTTTCAGCACGACGGAAGTATGAACTATGACACATGCACACTCACACAGGCACCCGTATTCCTATCTACACCAAAACTTCTTCACTCTTGGTGCATGTTTATAATTAGGTTTCAATGTATACAAAATTCTCAAATTTGTGGATTTAGGTGTCCAATATTTCTATTTTCCTCTCCTAGGTGACAACTACACTACCCAGCTTTTTCTAATTTGCTAATGGGGAAGATGCCTTGCCAAGTACTCAAACCCACCTCCTTCTAAAATGGGAAATCAAGCAGGTGTAAAGAACCACTAATTAAGACTTTCTACAAGAATTGTATAGGGTGGGAGGGAACAGTGAGGTGACAGTAAAAAGGGTTAAGAGAAAAACCATAAAGCTGTATTCAACATTCTACATCAATAACAAATGCAAAGGGTTTTTTTTTTTTTTTGTCTCTTCACATATAAAACTCTTAAATCTGTCTCCTGCAAATGGGAAGGGAAACATACTGGTTTATCAAAAATTAAATACCTATAATTATAGATTATTAGATAACTGGCAACTTCCATAACCAGAGAAGTGGAGCTCTTTCTGATTAGATTTATAAGTAAGCTCACCCAAACTAGAAGTGTTGGACAAAATCTTAAAAGTAGAAACAAAAATAAGAAGAGAAAATGTAGAACAAAGTAAAGGATGGTGTTAGTTTCCTTTAGTAAAAATGGCTTAATTAGTGAGACCAGATTGGATTAGAAATATAATTGGGAAACTCAACCTAACCTAAAAGTAACCTTAAAATTTTAAATAAAATATGCTTATAGTGTTCTTATTTTACTGTGTTCTAAATAGAATCCAAAAGGATGAGATTTTCTCAAGGCCTAGAATATGAGAGATCTTCAAAAAGTTCATAGAAAATGCATGTTATGAATGGAGTTTTACAAAAATGCACCAAAATAAACTTATCTTTTAATTCCATCTGTCCATGAACTTTTCGAGGTACCTTAGTAAATGGAGCTCCATTTATAAGCAAAGATAAAATCTGGCCTAAAATTAAGGGGAGAAAATTGGTTCCTTCAAAGGGACCCAAGGTGAAACCCACAAAGCCAGGTACAAAGTGAGTATCACATGGCCCATAATCCAAGGGAAAAATGAAGCTTAGAACAGGACCTCTTCAGAAGACTACTGCGGCATCAGCAAGAACTTGGTCTGCTCTTTTCCTAGACCCTGAGTGGGTCTGAGAGTTGTTTTCTGTCAATAAAATCAGACAAAGTCATCACAGTGAAATCATTAAAGACTAGGTAACCATAATCCTTAGATCTCAAGTGCTAGTGTCCACCAAGAGTGCCTAGAGGAACAAGACTTTGCTACAGTCTGATGCCAGTACATCCCTAGCTATTCCCCACACTGATGCATCTCCATCTGGTGCTGTCCCATAGAGTCCTGTTGGAAATGATGAAGGCCTTGCCTTCAAGAAGTTCGTTTCATAGCTGTAAATTTTATTGTTATCTGTCACATAAGTTTTATTTTCGTGAAATTATTTCTTTTTTAATTCTAAATTACTTTTCCCCTCTCTACTTTGCCATTTACATGAGTCATGACAAAAACTGCTCTAAAGGCTTGATGAGTGCTGGAGAAAAGACTAATAAATAACCAAGTAAGAAAAATGAGGGGAAGGCTGGCGCTGCGGCTCAACAGGCTAATCCTTCGCCTAGCAGCGCTGGCACACCAGATTCTAGTCCCAGTCGGGGCGCCGGATTCTGTCCTGGTTGCCCCTCTTCCAGTCCAGCTCTCTGCTGTGGCCCGGGAGTGCAGTGGAGGATGGCCCAAGTGCTTGGGCCCTGCACCCCATGGGAGACCAGGAGAAGCACCTGGCTCCTGCCTTTGGATCAGCGCGGTGTGCCGGCCGCAACTTGCAGGCCACGGCAGCCATTGGAGGGTGAACCAACGGCAAAAGGAAGACCTTTTTCTCTATCTCTCTCTCTCTCAAAAAAAAAAAAAAAAAAAATGAGGGGAAGAAAGAAAGGTTTGGAGAGATGCAGGCTTCTAACTCAATTCTTTCCTATAGTCCCTCCCCTTAACAATTCTGAAATAATGTGGTTCTGAAATTCCACCAAGGGATCACCATATGACACTATCCAAATCTTGACCACGGACCTGTATCACCAGTAGTACTCTTAGAAACAAACTTCTAACAGCTCCCCACCATAATTCTAGTTCAATATATCTGGGGCAGGGCTTGGCATCTGTAGGTTTTTAAAGCTCAATAATGAATCTGATATATACATATGGCTGAAAACCAGCATATGAAACTTTTGCTGCAACTGGGTGTAACTTGCTGATAGAAGTCCATCTACTATCTCCTCCTCCAAAAGATAGCAATTGTGTAGGCATGGTTTACTATTACATAGTTCGGAGACACAGCCAAATGAGGACAATACCATGTGTTGGTAGAGTCCTCACGTTGTCTCTCAACTTTCATTTTTTCCTTTTCTTGTAAGGGAAGATATTTCACCTCAACAAATAGTTGACTGAAATAAAAAATTCATTTCCTAAACCTCCTTTGCAGTAAGTCAGTAAACTTAGCCAAGATTAAGTTTTGCTTGATGGGATAAAAGCAAAAGTAAAGTTTGGAACTTACTGGAAGTCTTTTAAGGGAAGGAACATACCCTTTTTGTAATTTTTTTCCCTTTCTCCTGTTTTTCCAGCTGGAATACAAAGGGGAGAAAGGAATAGCTTAGAGAGAGCAACCATTTTGGACAGTAAGGTAGTCTTGGAAAAGGGGAATGGATAGAGGAGCAGCAAGCTAGGAGACAAGATCCCGCAAAGACTTTGTAAAAAGCAGAACCACAGCAATAATTTTGTTCTGCTTATGTCTCTGCTTTTACAGAAGAAGAGATAAAATAGTATCTTCTTAAAGCTGCTGAAATTTGAGAATTTCTGCCACTTTAATAATGAAATGCTATATTAATACTTAATACTATCCATCTGTAACTTTTAAATATCTAAATCAAGAATATTATAATGATAGCATCAGAATCAGAATATTATATTTCTCTGCTCAAAATTATGTCCTATAATTCTAACATAAAATTATTGTAGTATATATTATATATTGACAATTATAGTGAACAATAAATGCAGCAGTTTGAGCCCTCTTATAAATTATGTGGAGTAAAAAACATGATTTCAAACCCAAATAAATTTGAATTTCATATACATCAACCTAGCTTGTGCTAATGGTAAACTTTGGTCTAAAAAGAGCAAAGACACGTAGAAGTTACACACTGTTACATAGAGGAAGTCTCACTTCAGAGGCAGGACATAAGAACATCTTGTGTGACAACACACATGTATGCACTCATTCATTTATAGCCTAAGACCTCTTTAAGTTTGGTGCATTTTTATAATTGCCCTCACTGTCTTAAGTAGGAGAGAGTTTGAATTTGGGAATATTTACTGTTTACACACACTGTTTACACAAATGGATGTGACTAATTATGAGGTTGGTTTTTGTTTTGTTTTCTAAGTCATTACAGGCTATCCAGAATCTCTATTAGTAACATTTTATTACAGTTGCAATTACTATACCAGTCTTTTTAAACAGACATTCTACATGAGAACAAAGTACTACAGAAAATAATTAAGTGACCATTCTCTGACTTTTCTCAAGGATGGCACATGGTTAGTAAGATTCTAGATGCATAAAAAAAAATTAATTTATACAAATAAGAGAATGCCTTGGGCACAAGGGTAAAATTCCCTGGAAATATTGTTTGACAGGCTGAAAATTGCCACTATTTGTAAAGTTCAACTTGGAAAATATTCTATAATCAGATTATTTTTAAATTCAGACTGCCTTCCACAGCAGTTCCCCTATCCAAATTCATAATATTTGCTAGGTATGGAAGTAGCTTTAATTCTTCAGAAATTTGAGTTAATTTTTAAAATTTCATCTTTGGTAATAATTCTCATCTAAATGTCACAAACAACAATTTAAATTACAGGTTTTCAGCATGAGACTGGTATGATAAAAGTATTTTGACCTAAATAACTTGGCAGTCTTACAACATTTTGAAATGAAAAGTGATTAGGGATAGAGAGGCTAATTAGGAAGTTAGAAAATTTGAGAAATTATTTTTAAAATTGCTATTGGATACAGCAACACTAATATAAAGGAATGGGCATAAGACATAGTCTCAAGGAAATTTAACATAGAAATTGGGGGTCATGAAAGACTAAGAAGTTAAGATGAACCAGAATTTGGGAAGATTTTAGCAAGAGGATCTAAAAGAGTAATTGTGCAGAGGCTGGTGCTGTGGCACAGTGGGTTAAAGCCCTGGCCTGAAGCATAGACATCCCATACGGGCGCCAGTTTAGTCCCAACTGCTCCTCTTCCAATCCAGCTCTCTGCTATGGCCTGGAAAATCAGTAGAAGATGGCCCAAGTCCTCGGCCCCTGCGCCCATGTGGGAGACCCAGAAGAAGCTGCTGACTCCTGGCTTCGAATTGGTGCAGCTCTGGCTGTTGCGGCCATCTGGGGAGTGAACCAGCAGATGGAAGACCTCTCTCTCTCTGTCTACCTTTCTCTATAACTGTCTTTCAAATAAATAAAATAAATCTTTAAAAAAAAAACAACTTATTTTTTAAAAAGAGTAATTGTTCATTAACAGAAAAACCATTTTCTCATAATAATGGTAAGAGTGGTGATAATGAGTTTGTTTAATTTTTTTCTAAGATTTATTTATTTATTTAAAAGTCAGAGTTACAGAGACACAGAAGATTCAGAGAGAGAGAGAGAGAGAATCTTCCATCTGCTGGTTTGCTCCCTAGATGGCTGCTACACAGGGCTGGGCCAGGCTAAAGACAGGAACCAGGAGCTTCATCTGAGTCTCCCACTTGGGTTGCAGGAGCCCAAAGACTTGGGCCATCTTCTGCTTCTTTCCCAGGCCATTAACAGGGAGCTGGATCAGAAGTGGAGCACCTGGGACCATATCCATATGGCATGCCAGCATCACGGGTGGCGGCTTTACTCACTATGCCATGACTGTGACCCAAGCTTATTGTTCAAATATATTAAGTTCAATGTGATATTGGAATGACAAGTTATAAACTTCCTACAAATAGTTGGAGATATAGGACTGGATAAGTGTATTAGGAAGGGAATTCTTATATAATAATCTAGGTCTATATAACCTATATCTGGCCATCCATTGTGATATCATGATACAAAATTTCCAGGTCCAATGTCATTCTCCCATGTGTGTGCATACTTTGGAGCAGGCTCTGGACATGTGTGAGGAGTGAAGGAGAAACCAGATTTGAAATGTGAGGCACTCAAAGCTAGTCTATGGGAAATTCTTCTAAACATCAGCTGTGTAAAAAGCTATTCAAGTCTTGCCATGAGTTAAATGACATTTTAAGAACTGTAAAATATATTTTTGAAGACTTGGAATAAGAATCAAAGTGCAAATGAAATGCAAACATTTTATTCAATAGATTTTGAATATACCATTTTAACCATAATTGGGGCAGCCTTTTGGAAAGTTTTAGTTCAACACGTGAGAAATTACAACTTCTGATTTGAATTTACATGTAGGAATCTTCTTTTGTCAACTTTAAATAGATTTATTAGAGAACTGAGAAAAATGTAGAATATAATGGAATTTGAAGGAAGCAAATACAAGTGAGCAATGAAATCAATAGAAGTTATTCTGACATCAAGAAGTAAATTATAACCCCCTAAATTTAAATCATCACAAAAGTGGCAATCCAGTAATAAGGAGAAATACATTTTAAATCGAAGCAATGATTAGAATTCTAAATTGCTCAATAATCCAATTAGTAGAGAGGAGTAAAGCATATCACTACATTGAAAAATAGATTTAAATTTCTTTTATTTTTTTCTGCTAATTAAGACCCTGGGAAGGAGGCCACAGTAGTAACTCAAGTAACTAGATGCCAGCAGCCCATGTGCCAGATCTGAGTTGGGTTCCTTGCTCCTAGCTCTAGCTTCAGCCCAGCCCTGTTCAGCTCAGCTGCTGTTTGCGTTTGGGGAGTCCACCAACATGGGATATCTTTCTGTCTTTTTCTATATCTCTGTATCTCTGTCTCTGTCTGTCTCTCTCTCTCTCTCGCTCTCTCTCCCCCACAGATAGATAGATCATAGATAAATGACAGATAGGTATAGAGATAATCTGTCAAATATTTATATTGCACTTTTACAAAAAAGAATTGCGTGCGTCAATTAAGGCAGCATGAAAAGCATAATATACCTCTACAATCAGGGCACCAACACAAATTAGTTAATAATTGTCATCTATTCTAGAGTTAAGAAGAATTTGAATTATTCCTTGCATCAGAGAACCTGAAAAGAATGTTAAATCTTGCAATTCATGTACAAAGATAACTTGCAAAAGGTTTTCTGACATTTCACATCAATCTTAAAACGCACATGATGTTACCAGCAATAAGTTGTAAGGCTGAGACTTCTCTAAACCATCAATAATAAAAACATTTCTATTAACCAACCTGGGGAAAAGATTGAGTAATCCTTCTTTTTCCTTTGGAAAACAATATTGCAGTCTTGTTGTATCTGAAAAGCTGATTAAAGCATAAAGCCCCCAAAAGAAGGATAAAAAAAGAAGGATAAAAAAATTATATGTATAGATTAAACAGTTCACATTTATAATTTCAGGTTTGTTAGCATTTTAATAAGTATAATTTGTTGCTGCTTCTTTAATTCTTTTACACAAAGATACTTCAGAAAGTTCACGGGAAAAGCAAAATTAAAAGATAAGATTATTTTGATGCAAAAAAAATTGAAATCTGTGTATAGTGTTTTCAAAATATGCATTTTCCTTGAGCATTTTGAAGACCCCTCACATCTTTAGTTCTGTGAATTCTATATATTCACTTTTGCACCTTGTTTTGTATCACAATTTAGCTTCAGGCTTCACAAAATATTTATACGTGGTTGTTGTTGGACAGGAAAAGGATACCAGGTAGAAGGTGATGGCTGTGGTCTGGGTGGTTTGGAACAGGGTGGTGGTTAAGAAAGTGGAGGGAAGTCAACTTCAGATATTTTTCAGAGCATACCTGACAGGACTTGCTGAAGAACTTGGTAAGAAATTGGAGAGAGAAAGGGAGAAATCAAGGATGCCTCTCAGGATTGATTTTGAATACCTGGGTAGATACTATCACCATCACCTGGAAGACTGGAGCAGGCGAGCTCCTTCGCTTTGCGTGTTTAAGTCTGTCTTGTGTTTGGCTCTAGATTCCACACTCTTCGTGCTGCTTATTACGTTACAGTCATTCCTCAGGCTCCACAGGGATTGGTTCTAAGACGCTACCCTCCTCCCGTAGATACCAGCATGACAAACACTCAAGTCCCTTATGTCAGATGACATGGTATTTGCATGTAACCCATGCACATCCTCTTATATACTTGAAATTATCTCTAGGTTACTTATAATATTAGTAGAATGGAAATGCTATGTAAATACTTGCTGTAATGTATTGTTTAGGAAATAATGACAACACAAAAAATCTGTACATGTTCAGTACAGACCAAATCTTTTATTCAATTATTTTCCATCCACAGTTAGTATTTTTAAGATTTATTTGAAAGTCAGAGTTCCTGAGGGAGAGGGAGAGAAAAAGAGAGAGAAATGTTCCATTAGCTGACTCACTCCCCATCTGGCCACAATGGCCAGGGCTGGGCCAGGCCAAAACCAAGAGCCAGGAGCTTCATCTAGGTCTCCCTATGGGTGGCAGGGACCCAAACACTTGGGCTATCATGTGCCTCTTTTCCCAGGCCTTTAGCAGGCAGTTGGATTGAAAGTGGAGCAGCTGGAACACGATATCACACTCATATGGGATGGTGGCATCATGGTCAGCAGCTTTACCTACCATGCCACAATGCCAACCCTCTGCACCATAGTTCTTTAAATCCACAGATGTGGAATCAGAGATACAGAGATCCTACCATGTATTTTGTAATCCCACCAAGTCAAAGAAGGCTAGAGGCCGGTGCTGTGGCATAGCGGGTAAAGCTGCCACCTGCAGTGTCGGCATCCTATATGGGCGCTGGTTCGAGTCCAAGCTGCTCCACTTCCGATCAAGCTCTCTGCTATGGCCTGGGAAAGCAGTAGAGGATGGCCCAAGTTCTTGGGCTCTTTCACCCTCTTGGGAGACCCAGAAGAAGCTCTGGCTTCTGGCTTCAGATCAGGGCAGCTCCAGCCATGGTGGCCAATTGGGGAGTGAACCAGTGGATGGAAGACCTCTGTCTGCTTCTCTTTCTCTCTCTGTGTAACTCTGACTTTCAAATAAATAAATTAAAAAAAGAGAGAGAGGCTAAAACTGACTGCTTTTTGCCCTCATGAGCATAAGATTTCTATTCATGTTAACTTGATTATGTTTTAAAGGCACAGAGAGAAAAAGAGAGAGACAGAGATTTACCATGGGTTGCTTTGCTCCCCAAATGCCTGCAGCAGCCCTGGCTGGGGTTAGGCCAGGCCTAAGCCAGGAGCCAGGTACCCAATCCAGATCCCCTATGTAACAGCCAGATCCCAAGAACTTGAGCCACCAACTTCCTCCCAGGGTGCACATTAACTAAAAACTACAATCAGGAGTGGAGCTGGGCCTGATACAGGATATACTCATCCCAAACAACTTCCTAATGACCTAGACAAACATCTGATCTTATTCAACTGAATTTAACCTGTGTTACACCAACTATATGCAAGATGCTCTAAGAAAAATATTCAAGTCCTTAAATCAGACACTTAATTACAAAAACAAAATATAAGTGAGAAAAGAGCCCAGATTTGGAATGAGGTAAACCAGAGTTGGCACCTGTGTTATGTCACCTGCTAATCATGAGGCCTTGGGCAAATAGCAGTAACCTACCAGAGCCTCTTGTTACAAATCATCAAAAGAGAGGAGAGGGGAGGGAGAGAATGATCATCCTTCCCCCATAGAACTATCACAAAGTAAAACTAAAACAATGCAGGCAAAATCTTACTACAGTGCCCTGCGTATATTAGCACTCAGTAATAGGTATTAAGTACTTACATTTGATTTCCTTGCCAATACAAACAAAATCTATACACAGATATTATGAAATCAGTGCATTAGATAATGTTAAGAAAGAGAAGTTATATTCCAGCATTAAAAACGTATCTGAAATAATTTCAGGAGAAGATAATGAGTTTCTACCCTCTTCCAGTCCTAAAGAGAGGTGGGGGAACTAATGGGCATTGTGAGCAAAAATAGAGTGAATTTACCCAATTCTTTACTGCACTGTTTAACCTCTGCTTTCTCAATCATATGCACAGCAGGGAAAGGATGTGCTAAAACAATTCATGTGTCATGAACAAAGCAGCCACAGATTTTAGCTCAAAATTCACACTAGGAAAACCACCAGTTGGAAGTAAAGTAATAAGGCCAAATTTATTTTTTTTAATTGAGTCTTGAGTTACAGGCAACCCTTTAATTACATTAATCAAGCAGGCTTCCTCTCAGCAAATGGAGGAAATACATTGTTTTAACTTTTGCTACATAGATTTTTTAATTGCTGGATATTATTTGAATATATGGAAAACAAATCTTTTCATTTCTTTTTTCTCTGTTTTTCAATATATGTAGCAAAAGACAAACATACACTTCTAAATAATGACTTACTCTAAAAGATTATAAGCCACATTTTAAATGTAAAACATTCACATTTCATTACTTAAATGTTAACATTCCTTAACTAAATGTCATTCCGTTGTTAGACTTTAACACACAATTTTTATGTACATTGTTCTGATTTTTTAATATTTGATATACAAGGATGTTTCAAACAGTTTGTGGAAAGGAAATTAAAAGATAAGTTTATTTTTGTGCAAAAAAATGAAATTCATGCATAGTGTTTATCAATCCATATTTCCCATAAACTTTTTGAAGACCCCTTGTATACATGGATTTCAAAAATTCTTGCACCAAAATAAACATCTTTTCATTCCATTTTCCCATGAGCTTTTTGAAACCCTCTTGTTTGTGCTCAAGAAAATTGACTCTACCAATCAGATGATTTTTCAATCAGTGTTTCATTTGTCCCACTGAACAGGTGAGACATCTAAAAGCTTTTGGGAGATTAAATTATTTGCCCAAAGATCTTATAATTAAATATCAAAGCAAGGACTGGGTCCAAACCTGTTTCTCTTTAACTTTTATTTTCAGATGCTCTCCTTGAGCATTCTCTGTTCTTCTGCTCATGCTGCTTCCTCTGTCTGTCTGTCTACAGGAGATTTTCTTTCCCAAACCAACTCCATATGCATGCCAACTCCTCTTTATCCTTCAAGATTCAACTTAGGCACCATCTGCCATTTGTTTGCCCTGAATCTGTTCCTCTCTTTCCCATCAGAATGAATGTATTGTCCCTTCTCTATATTTCTGGGACACCCTGCATATACTTATAATTATTTCACTCTGAAAATTACTTCATATGCCATCCCTACCAAGCCCCCTGCCCATACCACTAGATTGCGACCTTCAAATTCAGGGACTATGTGTTGTACATCTCTGAATCCCCATGACCTGGGACATGCTCAGTAAAGGTTCCTTGAAAATGATGGCATAAATAAGAGCTTTAAAATTATAGTGTTCCTTGTTTGCTGAAGAAATTATGAAAACTTTAAGGCATTGCTGCAAATTTAGCTTAGCTTTTAAAGATACTTAGGTTATGTAGAGGAAGAAAGAGAGGGAATGTAAAAATTTTAACTAAGTGATTTGGAATAAGCCTTGAACTGAAATTTCTAAATTATAACATCATTACAAGAAATGTAACGAACCTTCATTTGTATTTGTGTCACTGGCTGTCATACTTTGAGAAGGCAATAAAATGATTAATATTTTAAAGTTTAAACCCTAAGGATACACACTAAGAATTTTTATATTATCTGGCCTTTAAAAATGATTATTGTTGTGTAATTTACCCTTTGTCCAAACAAGTACCAACAAACCTGCATCCTTCTAATCACTGTCAGCAAGCAGCCTAGCAACAGCTCATTTAACCAAACATTTCGCAGATTTGTTTGAGCCAGATGGTGTTTCACAGATAACTAAGACCAGTCTTGGTTAGTGATGAAGTAGAGTAACCAGAACTTCAGTAGCACGCCCATGGTATGCTGGCATATCAGCCCTCTTACACTAGGAAGTGCTAAAGAGCCAAGGCTGATATCCTTGGGAAAATGATGTGATCAGCTTTGAGCTTATTCACTTCCTCAGAGCTCAGGCCCCATCTAAGAAAAACATGCAAATATTGTTGGCATCTTAGTATGAAAACAGAGTTAGATAATACCGTAAATTCAACAAAATTGGAAGAAAATATTACAGATTGGGAGAAAGTGAAGTAGTGTGAGTTTCTATTTCCAAATGCACACCTATATTCTGCAGACCTATATTTTAAATACATCATCCATTTGCCACTTTTTTCTTGCATAAATTAATCTCTAGTCCTCTGAAAGGGTAGCAGCATTTCATTGCTATCCCTGTGTATATATTGTTAGTAATGTCTGTCAAGAGCTTTGGGAAGAAAGAACTATATAAATGTCTATATTTATTAATATTTGGATTTTTATATTCAGCTATTAAATGTGTTTCCATAACCTATCACCAGAGATCTATCTGTACCCTTCTAACTATAAAC
The DNA here is from genome assembly GCF_033115175.1 of Lepus europaeus. Classification (NCBI taxonomy): domain Eukaryota; kingdom Metazoa; phylum Chordata; class Mammalia; order Lagomorpha; family Leporidae; genus Lepus; species Lepus europaeus. The sequence goes on from NC_084843.1 coordinate 51,997,553, forward strand.
ATTTTAAGTAAAAATATCCATTGGCTAACAACAGTATTGTTTCTTTGATTATAAAGTAATGTTTAACAAAAATTAACTAAAGTTTTTCAAGACCCCAAGTTTATTTTGACATGTTTTAATATTCAAAGCCATTTTAATGCCACTTATTCTTCTGGCTTTCAAAAAATATTATTATGGGTGGCTGGTAATGACATCTGCCTACATACACCACCACGCCCATCCCTTCCTTGTTCTTCTCTGTCTGATGATCTGTAACTGGCAAATTATTATTCAGTTGTCAGCTAAACAAGAAACAACTAATTCAAGCCTTCTACTGTAGCCCAATTGTAGCCATTTGCACACAATATTATCATTGATCTTACACATATTTGTATCCCCTGCCTTCTAACTCTACCTCCAGACTATAATGCATGCATGTGAGAGCAGAAATTCTGTCTATAATGTGCCTAAGCACACAGAATGAATGTAGATCAATTGGGCTGAAATGAAATCCAAATCTTGCACAAAAAACAACAGCATTAAAGTACAGCATAAAGCATACTAACAGAGAGGCGTAGCAAATTGAGCAAAAAAAATTTTTTTTTACTTTTTCCTTAAATAGTATTTCAACTTCATTTTCTTTGAAATACTCAAAGCATGTTTTAAAAGGAAAGGATAAAACATTTGGATTGACCTACAAATGATTCTCAAATCCTCACTTAGATTAAAAACCAAGATAGATCTGAAGGCCTCTTATCATATGCCCTATCCACTAACACATTTTTAAAGAATCACCCAAATTCCTGTGTTTGGCATTGACTCATAAGAAAAAAAATATATTGAAATACATTATTAGCAGGACCACATAAAGGAGTCTATGAAATGCAGGCTGTGCTCTCTCTGACTCAAGCCAGCAACATCCTTTCACTTTTATGAGCCTAAATTTCACTCCAGTTTTAATAATAATAACAGCAGTAAATACAATAATAAAATTGTGTTTATGTAAGAGTTCCATCTTATTAAAAATGCGTTGAGACTCTTGGTGCTTTGTAAGACCCAATTTATGCTCTCTTTGGTGATTTAAAGGAGATAACTTCATGTGATTCATTGCCACCCAGTTCTGAATTTTAATAATATAATGACTCATGATTTTTACATTTCTGAAAGAACTAGTTTGGTTAAAACCAATGCAGTTGATTTTACTAGGGTCATCTGAACTATAGTTCCCAGAATATTCGTGAAAAGGACATGTTTTATGTGTCCTAAACGGCTGTCATCTATCATGACTGGCGCTAGGTCGGCAGATTATGAGTTTACAGTGTCAGCCCAGTGAATTAAAGCTTTGTTGTAAACCAGCCTGCTAGGCAATTATTTCCAGTTCATATCCTATAAATCATTACTTGTCACATGACCATCAGAAATTTCCATCTAGACTGCTAAGCATCCATGTTCTGTCTTAATTGGGCTGCCTGATTCTGCACCTAGAACTGTGTGGCATGACTTGTACCAATAGCTTAGAAAATAAATGTCACTGTCACTAGAACCTATTTAAAGAATATTCTGTGTTCTCACTATTTTTTTCTTGTTGGACTGTTTGCTATGTATTTCGAAATAATAGGAAATGAATTTAAATAGAAACACTTCTCAGTGTCTTATCTCTGCAAACAAAAAACATAATTTACAATAAATTAGCACAGCAGTTGTTAGTGTAGCTCATCTTTATTTTGCAATTCTCACACCTAAGCTCACAAGATGACACTTTTTCTGATAAGGTAATCTTTATAAGGTAGTTCTGTAGGTGATTAAATCTGACAGATGCTAGTGAGATGGTGAAGTTCAGAGATAAAACAGCAAATGCTTTAAAAAAATCTTGCTAAAATAATAAAATGTCTTTGATGTACCCATAGAAATATGGATCTGGTAAAAGAGTAAATCAGTTTACAATGTTGCATTTATGAGTCTAAAACCAAGTTATTCACCAATAAGTAGATACATAAGCCAATTATAACAAAACAAAATGTAATGAAACATAATTTTTTAGAGCAAACAATTGGTATAATAATATCTTCTCAGTCATTTCATAGTATTTACATATAATTACTGAGTAGAATGAGAATGAAATACAAATAAAAGCTGAAGAAACAGAATGTGTCTTTTCACAACATTTAGATAATCTGCTCTTCAAAACATGCCTTGAACACCAAATCCTTCAAGGCACAAACATCTTCTCCTGGGGAAATGATGACAATCAGGTGGCTGATGTTTCCAATAATATCAGCAATCTGAAATATATTGAGGCTTAATTGTGGAGTGTATAATTAGATTAACTCAATTAATGCTATGGCTTAGGTTTACAATGTACTTTTAGTATATGAATGTTTTAGGCTCTGGTTTCTCATTTCTAGCAGAAGAATTTTGAAACAGTAGCTCATTGTTCTTGCTTGTTTTTGATTTCTTACATGATATTAGTTTTGCTGGAGTCAATTGACATTACAATCTGTTGAAGCACTATTTTGCAGGAAGTGCTGTTTTCTGATTTTCTTATCTAAATATTGGTTGTCTAATGTACAGAGTTCATTTATAAATACCAGAAAGTTCCCTGAATTGAGCAAATTAACATGCTGGGCTGGATTCACTGACTTCATTAGCAGCCCCTCATACCAAGTCTGTGTTCATACAAGTGTGAAAACCAGAACGACCCTTCAAGGGTTTTCCTGGCCTGAATAATTCCCTCATCAGGGACCAGGCTACCCTCATCCTGGTATTTCTCTCTTACAGCCCCAATCTATTCATTTTCTATAACTCCATCTAGCATGGACACCCCTTGGAAGATTCTAACCATTAACAGAAGATAAACATGAAAAAGTCCAGGAGCAGGAAGGAAGACACAGATGAGTAGCAGCCTAAGTTATAGGTCCTATAAGGGGACAGCAGAGCTATGTGGAAAATAAAATTGTTAACATTTGGTACATTGAACATTGACAGAATACATTACACCAAGAGAAATACCGTGATATAGCGACTGATTGACCAGATATAACCACGCAATCATTTCCCAACATTTAATTATTCAATAAATATGTATTACTTTCCCACTGTTTATCAGCTGCCCGCTAGGCAGTGAACTGGGAACAAAACAGATCAAGTCCTTGTCCTCAGAGAGCTGTGTTTAGCATTAATGAAGATGGAAATATGTGACATGGAAAATCTTTGTAGAAAACCAAAACGTTGCACTTTAACTCTTCATGTCAACCACATACTTTCCACATAATGTCTTAATCTGATTTAATCCTCACCAAAACCCATGGTAGGGCCAGGAGTGGAAACAAGCATGGTCGTGTCCACCTTCCAGATGAGGAAACAGTGACCCTCACTGTGGGCTCATGGAGGAGCAGGCATCCTCTAAGCACTGCCATGATGCTTTTTGCGACAATGACAGTGTTTCAAACAGCAGATGATAAATCTTTTTTGGTGCTAGAGATTTAAAATAATTTTTGTGCAGTAGGATGGCATCCTGTTCCCACTCAAAGAAATGAGTGATTTGAACCACAAACATGATCTTCAGGACCAAAGCAGCACTGTAGAGCCTGTAGGAGATCCAGTACATACCGGCTCTCCTACAGGGTCTCTGGGTCTCTGTGAGAAGCAGAACTTGGTACAGCTGTGTAATTCCTTCTGTGAAACTGTTGGATCTGATCAGGAATTAGAGCCACAGAATGGACAATGAAACTCAGGCACTACAGAGCTAATATCTCATTCAACCAGGTTTGACTTTAAAATTATATCAGCCATGAAAATTATTTCACTGTCGTCTGTCGTGAGTAATCAGGCTATATTTAATTTTAATCATTAAAATGTAAAAATAATAAAAGCCACTAAAATAGTCTATAGTCAATTTTCTGATAAAGTAAATTTGTTTTTTCCTTCATTTGTGATTTAAATAGCCTGCAGAAAGTTTTTTGGAACTAAGTGTTAATTAAAAATATGGAAATGGATTTAAAGCACATTACAGCACACAAAGGGAGAGATTTGTTCACAAAACCATACCCATTTCTCAATGTTTTTTAACTGTGTAAGTTACTGGTTGTTTTTCCGCATGCCTGTTCCTAGAGAAAACTGTGCTTCTAATGAAAACAGTAATTACAATTACAACAAATAGGATAAATTACTGTTTGAGCAGGAACAGGCAGTTTTAGTCACTGAAAGCAAACTGATGCTCCTTATAGTTCACACAAATGAACTAATGTGTCCTCAGATTTCTTTATAAATCCAGCATTTTTATGTCTTGCCATTTTTTTAAAAAAAATCAATTTCCATGCCTTACTTTTGTTGATTCATTTTGGAACAATACACTGTAGTGCCACGCTGGTGCTATGAGTAAATTCTCTGTCTGAATTTTTCTGAGAACATAGGCTATCAGATCCTGTAATGTGCATATGCCGTTTTATTGTTCTGAATCTCTACTTCCTTACTTATAAACTGGAGATGAATATTTTAAGGAGCCATACAGAACCAGTAGGATTCCACTTGTACCAAAGTATGGACTTTGCAATCAAATGGACCCAGGTTTGAGTTCTGATCAGGATCCGTCATTATTTTTTGTGTGTGTGACTTTAGCTTTGAGCTCTAGGTTCTTCCTTTAAAAACTGAGGTCAATAAAACTGCCCCTAACACTGTAGTGTAAATTAAAAGATCTAATATTCATCATGTACTTTCTAACTAGCCCAATGCATGATGGAGTAAGTTATCAATAAATGAGAGATGCTTTTTTTTTTAACCATCACCATTTTTTTCCCCTGGATGGTAGCCAGCAATGCTTTTGGGGCTTCCCTATTCCACAATTCCAATGGATACTTTCACACTCTATTGGGGTTGGGGGCTCAAGGGTAACACATGGAAGGGAATGTGAATCTTGGCTTCTGGAGTTGAGCAATTTGGCAGCTTCCTTAAAGTTTTTTTTTTTTTTTTTGACAGGCAGAGTGGACAGTAACAGAGAGACAGAGAGAAAGGTCTTCCTTTTTGCCGTTGGTTCACCCTCCAATGGCTGCCGCGGTAGCGTGCTGTGGCCGGCGCACCGCGCTGATCCGATGGCAGGAGCCAGGTGCTTCTCCTGGTCTCCCATGGGGTGCAGGGCCCAAGCACTTGGGCCATCCTCCACTGCACTCCCTGGCCACAGCAGAGAGCTGGCCTGGAAGAGGGGCAACCAGGACAGGATCGGTGCCCCGACCGGGACTAGAACCCGGTGTGCCGGTGCCACTAGGCGGAGGATTAGCCTAGTGAGCCGCAGCGCCGGCTTAAGGTTTTTTTTTTTTTTAATCATTATTATTTCCTTTAGGAGGTAGCTAGAGGGAGTGATATCCATGAGGAATTTTTAGAATTTTAAACTACATTCTGTCTATTAAACAACTGTCCATCTGTTTATATATCAATTTAATTACCAGTCAAAAACAACTATCAATGCAGTCAAATCAGTGAGAATCTGGTTGGTTGTTTGACCTGTGCTAATCAAACAAACACTCTAGGACTCGACTGAAACCTAGGGAATACAGATATTGCACTGATGTGGCAACACAGCCACTAGGTTCACTTGCAAGTCATGTCATCCTTCAGGACAAATTTTTAAACGTAATTATAGCCGACCAAATTAGGAAGCCCCAAACAGTTTTAAATGAGTGGATACCCTAATGGAGTGCTCAACATCTGATGAGTACCTCCTATGTATGAAGACCTGAGCTAAGGCCCTTAAAATGAATAAGCCCTGAGCCCTGCCTTCAAGCTGTGTCCAAAAATGGTAGGATGTCACTCATAGAAGGCTGTATAACTCAAGGTCAGTGTGGCAAGTACTATGCAAGAGCAATCAGCAAAATACTCTGTGAGCACAAGGAAAAACTTAACCATGGTCAAAGAGCTGGTCTGGGAGACCAGAGGGAACATTGCAGGTAAGAGGCGGGGAAGAAAGCACTCCTGGCACAGGGAGCAGCACAGGCAAGATGGGACCGAGACAGCAACCAGTGCTTTGACTAGCCTGTTTTTTCCTTCACATAACAAATACTTATGGAGGAGCACACACTATGACCCAGGTGCCATGCATACTGGCAAAGAGTGAGTACACCAGTCTGGCTGGAACTGTGAAGGCAAGAACTTGGACTTGAAGGTTGTCATCATTATGAAAAAAGGGGCAGATGTGACAAACACTGTGGAGATGCTGCCAATGAGTTTTGTGGCTGATTTTTTAAAAGATTTATTTATTTATTTGAAAGGCAGAGTTACAGAGAGGCAGAGAGAGAGGGCGAGAGAGAGAGAGAGAGTCTTCCATCCCCTGGTTCACTCCCCAAATGGCTGCAATGACCAAAGCTGGGCAGATTCAAAGCCAGGAGCCAGGAGTTTCTTCTGGGTCTCCCACATGAGTGCAGGGGCCCGAGGACTTGGGCCATCTTCTGCTGCTTTCCCAGGCCATAGCAGAGAGCTGACCGGAAGTGGAGCAGCCAGGACTCAAACCTGCGTCCATATGGGATGCCAGCACTGCAGGCGGCGGCTTTACCCACTATACCACAGTGCCGGCCTCTGTGGCTGATTTAACATTGGGGCAAGGAAGGGGACTAACTGAAGACATCCTTTAGGCTTTGATTCTAGTAACTGCAATCGAGAAGCTGATGATGACACCGAAAGACAAAGAAGATGGAGGAGGAGCAGGTTTGGGGAAGATAATTAAGTCGAAATAAATGGACACGTTTCAGCCTGTCTGAGGTTCCAGTAAGCATTGAGCATGTAATCCAAGTATTCATCTGCATCACGAGTCTGAGGACCTACACAGGCGGGTGACTTTGAGTCTCTTATAAATAAAGAAGAAGCCACTTGAAATTTAGTAACATGGGATGTAACATCTGTAACTGGACTGGAGATGACCTAATACAACCCCTGATTTTACAAACAAAGAAACCACATCTCAGACATACTCTCTGCTGAGTGGCAGAGCCAAGCCAGAACACCAACTACACATTTAAGAAAAGGAAAACAAAATCCAGATTCCTAGGATATTCAAATGTGAAATAAAGATAGTACCCAAAGGTTTCAGAGCTGCTATGATTTCAGTTTTGTTTTTAATAAATGCGGTGATTTTACAGATTCTAGGTGGAAGGACGTTTTTTGAGAACATCTGCTCTGTACACCATTGTCTCCAAAATCAGTTTTCTAGTTAATTTCTAAGATTTCAGATTCCATGAAAAGCACCAGAAACTTAGAGGACCTAGAGCTGGATCTAGGGAAGAAATGACTCTAGTTCATTGAAATGATGATAGCCCCCATGTATAGACTAAAGAGCTGCGTAAGAGGTCTTCAGTGCTTCCCAAAAAAGCCGCCTTTCTAGTATGCCAGGCACAGAAGAGTGATTGGCAGGAGTTTCCTCCAAAGCAAGCAAACCTTTCTCTGGTGATCAGAGAGTGCCTAATACAGATACAGAATCAGTTAATGGAGCTTTTTGTTTTTGTTTTTGTTCTTTAATAAAAAGTTGGGGCTGGGGTGAGGGAGGCGTTAAGCAGAGAAAGTAATATGTACAACTGTGACAACATGTTTCCTGGTAATAATTTATGAGCCTGCTGGAGAAACGGAAACACACAAACTATGAATAAAATATCCAAAATGTAAACATCATGCCTTCTCCAGATTTTCTTTAGTTAAAAATTAAAGCTGAGGTTGACTAAAGTAAATGACTACATTTTCGTGGTCTCTTATTTCCTTGATGCGATGGGTTACCAACTGATCTACAACTTCCTGTGTTGTTTTTAAAATCTATATTTGTCAGCACATTTTTAATGTCAAATTACTTAAAATAGACTTCTTGACTCTAAGAGGTCAGGAATAATAATATTACATTGACTTTCCTAAGGATTTCATAGCACTTTACAAACATTCTTATTTAGCCCAAAAAACTTTTTATTTTCTAAATGAAACCAGTTTCAATATAGTTTTAAGAAGTTTGCTTTTTTTTTCCACTTTCCACTTTCAGGACTGAGGTGTAGTTCAATCAGTATGCTTTGAAGTTAAATAAATTACATGTATCGCTTTATTCAAATAGCTTCAGTCTCCTCTTATTCAGGTTGCTTAAACTGTCAAAATAACAGAAGTTCATGAACAAAGAAAGACTAGAGCCAAGGACCTAGTGTTCTTCCATTGAAATTTCTGTTCTCTTATAATTTACTGTTGCATATAATTTCTATAAGTTGCAGGTACTTGTGAAAAAAGAGGAACTTGCTCATCTACAAAAGCCATGAAATAACTTCAGGTTTATATAAGCTATCATAAGGTGTAAGGAAAATGCAACATATGTAAAATCAAATTTTTGCATTTATATTTGGTAATTCAAAACAGGCTTTGCACAAAAACAGTTGCATAAGTCATTTTTATTGTATTACTTGACAGATCTGGCTATTCAATTTCAAACCGTTAAAAAGCAACTAATTTAGAATACTTCTCCAATTTTAAATATTAAAATCCTCACATTTAAATAGAACACTCTATGTCAGGAGTCACTGTGCACTTACTCCCCATGTAGGATCTCTGTCCTTAATGTGTTGTACTATGCGAATTAACAATAAAACTAGTCTTCAAACAGAACTCTGTACTTTGTGAGTCTGTGTGGGTGCAATCTGTTGAAATCTTTACTTAGTGTATACTAAGTTGATTTTCTGTATATCAAGATAATTAAAAATGAATCTCAATGAAGAATGGGATGGGAGAGGGAGTAGGAGATGGGATGGTTTGTGGGTGGGAGGGTGGCAATGAGGGGGAAAACCGCTATAATCCAAAAGTTACACTTTCGAAATTTATATTTATTAAATAAAAGTTTTCTTAAAAATAAATAAATAGAACACTCTAGATGAAACCAAACAACAATTTATCTGTGACTAGAACTGTTTGGAATATTTTATACCAAGTTCAAAGGTATGCCCATGAGTGTATAACCTAGTAAGCTAAACAGATGTACTATGAGAGGCCTCTAAAATATATTTTTGGAAAACATTAGGTATTTTCCAGCTATTTGCAATGGAATCACACTTTCTATATCTCACCCAAAGGATGTCGCAAGATAAGGTCAATGTCGATCTAACAATCAAGAGTACAATGCTGAACTTGGTAGTTTCCAGAGCTCTCAGATTTCGTTTTCACAAGAAAGACATGTTGAAGGTTTGCCCTGTATGCCCTGACACTTTACCTTTGACAAAATATATTAAAGAGACTCTTTTTAAAATGAATGTAATACGGGCAACCACAGGTCACATTTGATGCTGAAAAACAAACAGTGATAAACTGGGCAAGGGACAGGGAGAGGCCAATTTCCTGATTTAGAAAGTTAAGTGTAAGCACTGTCCTTTTCTGAATAGGTGATTTGCCTTGGTCCTGACCATGCCCAGTGACTACTAATTATGTCATGCTATCCGGATCTCAAAAGAGAAGGAATTTGGTCTAAGGAACTCTTCAAATTAGATGGCACTGGATATATGTTTGATATTTTAAAGACTGTCACTCTGTGGAAACAGGGTGATGGCAGGTCCTCTTTAACAAATTCTGTGTTAATTGGGCTGCTTGAGCAATGCTAACAATTACATATAGAAATAGCACGGACCAATGTCCTCAATATGGCGACTCCAATCTGTCTTTCAACGATGGTGTTGGAAGGATAATCCTTTCAATAATAACAGTAATTATAAATAATAATAATGCACCTTGAGGTTTAATGATACCTTCCCTTTGAAGAATTCCCAGCGTTTTTATCCACATTATCTAATTTGTGCTTGAAACTATTCAGGGAAGTAGCCAGGTAGCAATTATCTTGATTCTCCTTTTGCAGATAAATAAACTGAGGCCTAGGGATTTTCTTAGCATCACACAATTAGGAATGGAGCCAAGTCTAAAGCCTCTAATTCAGTGATCTATCTTCCAGATTATTGCATCTTTAGAAAATATCTGGGTATCTAAAGAACTGTTCTATCCCTCAGGAAATGTTTGCACCAGAGCCAGATCAAAACATCTTTTCCTTTTAAATTGCATTTACGCTCCAAGAAGGTGCTCCTTTTTAGATTCATTAGAGCATTTTATTGTCTGAGGTCATTAAGATAGAAATACTCACATTTCTTTTCAAATGTAGTATTGGCCTTAAGCAAAAAAGTATACTCAGAAATACGAAAGATATCTACAATGCCCTGGACTCAGTTTCTTTAATTATCTAACTTTTTAAAAATTACTATTTGAAGCCCAAGTTAAACAAGATCACATCAAGATATATAAACAAAAATGGGCGAAAGGTGTTAACTAGAGTGTCCTAGCCAGATTGCAAATTGGTTTTCTGTGGCCTGCCAACTTGAATTCCTCCTTGCAGCCTCATCTGGAATGGATAGTCTTCATTTCCTGTCCTAACTTGTTGTACTGTGTTACCTTTCACTGTTTAGGTGATTAGCATGTGTGGATCTGATGGTCTCGAAGCTCTATTAAGTTATAAATGTTCAAAGTACTAGTGTGCTGTGGATAAAAATAGAAATTGCTATTAGATGTCTATTCATACCCTGCAGAAGCCTGGCAACATTTTGAACCTTTTCAAAATGTAAATACTGCATATTAAGCATAGGAAAGAAAATTAATGTGCTGCATTTGCAAATTTATTTCCAAGTCAGAAATGCAAAGGGGGAGGAGGACTCTTACAGAAAAATTGATATTCGACATTTACAGGATTTATTAAGGAGTTGGTAATGGCCCTAACACAAAAGAAAAATACTTTAGAAACGGATTAATTAGTTTCTCTGATAATCTTAGCTTTTGAGTTTCCTTTCTTTTCATTTTAAATTTATGGCCTCAGTCTGACATTATCAGAGTTTATTGCATTTTACAGGTGGCATTCGTATGTTGTTACTTGATTTGCAGATTATTGTGGGCAGTGGTTTACAATTTTTTGTTAAAAATTTCTAGAACCACACAAGTATTTCTTAATTAGACTTGCAAATAAGCAATGCCTTTATTCAAGGGGGGAAAGTAGTTAAAACATTACAGAATTTTTTGTGACTGTTTTCCTCAGTTAAAAGTGAAGAAAGTTTGCTTTTTGTGACATTTTTTAGTAAGTTCTGATTTACATATGAAGTCATCATCTGACAATTCCAAACAAATGTCTTTTTAAAGCACACCCGTTTTTTTGTCTGTGTGCCTGTGGCTCAAAAAGGGTTGAACAGATTTATCTTGGTTTCTGCCACTCAAAGTAGTGAAAAGTTCTAATCTCAATGGTATTTTTGATATTGTGAGTAATGTAATGATATATTTTAATCGTTTCATAAATGCTACTTCAGTAATACACTTTATTCGTGTGAACACTACACACAAATCATCTACACTTTCCTTGAAGTGTAAATAACTAAAGAAAACAAGAAGTCTGAGTTAATACTATTGATAATGATAACACATAAAGTAGAAAAAGAAAGCAAGAAGTCATACAATTTTGAGATAAAAATCTCTGTACTACTTCCCGGACACAGTAAGATCTGCAGGCAGATTCTAATTCCTGTAAGCATGCTCTGAGACCCAAATTGACCTTGTGCTTCGTTCCAAGAGAAGTCAAAATTCTCAGCATTTCTTCCCATGGCAGTTGTCCATTTAATATTGAATATGGAAATTTTTAAATATGTCTAGTGATTTCACTTAACTTGTAAGTAAAGATCTTGGATTTTTTTAAGCTACATAATGTTTGACAATGAAATTTTGTACTTATGTGTATTAAATTATGCCAAAAAGTCATTTACTTGATATTCTGCAAATACCATAACACAATTCAACTAAAACTCAGATTATAAACCATCTTGAATAACACTAATGCAATGTGCACATAATGAACAATATAACTAACTTAATTTTCATGTAACAGATAACATCTGGGGGAAATATATATTGGTAAGTTATGCAAAACTAATTTTCTAGCAACCACATCTGTAGATTTTATTTATTGTATGTTCACTTAACAGTCCATTATTCTGTTTAGAAATCTATTCTCTTCTTTATTAGAGCTTTTAATGTACTCACCTAGGTTCAAATGATCTGCTCATTATCAGAAAAAATATAAATGGCATTTACATGGAACAACATGGTTGTTTTTATTATATCCATTTGTGTGTGCAAGCATTCAAAAATGGCAAGAGAAACACGTTTATTACTTTACATTCAAAGTAATATTTAGGGGGTATTTGAAAGTCAAGCAAAACCAATCATTTTGCCAAATGGATGTATGTGTATAATCAGAAACTCCTGATTTTTAATCTCAGCATTAGGCCTCAGGCAAGTCACTTAAAGTCCTTCCCTTTGTTTCCTGATCTGAAGATTATGGGTGCTATGTTCCTCTATAAGAAAGGGGGTTGCTAAATCAGGGCACCAAATAGGAGGGTTTTTCTTTTTTAATAAATATACTTGATCCGTTTTCTGTTTTTATTTTTCTAGATTTAAGAGGTAACATATTAGACTTTTGAGGAAAAAAAAATGAGACAATTACAATTCTACAGGAATGTATAAAAATAGTTATAAAACTAGCTTTATTTAATTTGCTTCAACTATTCGTAGACTTGAGGAAATTATAGCGTTCCTTCAGAAAATCTAACTTAATAAAGCTGACCATGTCTCTCTGTTTTAAATAGATTTTATTACAGAGCCAGTGATGTTGTAAAACATGAGGTTTTGTTAAAAAAAAATACAAAGGTCTAATTGTATTTTTTTAAAAGAAAGTATTGCATCAGACGGTTTCATTTAAACACATTTGCTGGCTCTGCTCTCTCACCACAATTATTGATTCTAATTTTCCTCCAACTTGCTTCTTTAAAAGGCTATCATTTTTAATGGGGAAAAATCACTGTGATGTTTCTGGGCACTATGTGTCTTTCAAACTATATGTTGCCGCATACCATCTTATTAATGAAAGGCTTTGTATTCACTCTCCTGGGAAATTGGGCCATCGCTGTCCCTTACAGTATCTCCCTTACACAGACACATGTAGTTCTTCATGAAAGAGAAAACTATAGTTATAGTTTGCTTCATTAAGAGAATCCAAAGCACCCTGAAGAAAATAAATTCTCACTCCTGGTTTTTGTGCACTCATTAAATCAAATTAAATAAATTAAAATAAAGTAATAGTTCTATGAGCTACACATAAAAATCAAAGGAAGGAAAAGTCCAGTTCTTGCTCAGAGCTTTCTTGGGCTAAATGGGAGCTTCCTACCAAAGGAATGATGATAGAGAGGGAGAGAGTTCCAAGTTTCCAAGTGTGTGTCCAGTACACACACACACACATATGCATACACACACAAAAAAGTGCCAAAGACCAGGAAACCGGTAGTTTGAAAGTAATTCAAAAGAGCTGTTTTATGAAATCTGGAACACAGGGGTGTGAGGGATGAAATGAGTGACTGGAGCACAAATTTCTTCTTGCATTTAAGCATAAAATCCAATGGGGAAAAGAGCACACAGGATCAGATGGTAGAATCTGCTCCTACCAGAATGGAGAGGCTCTCTTTAAGAACTTCTGCAAGGAGGAGGTAAGGGCAAATTAGCAAGCCTGTGTATGGAAAAGCAGAGCAGGAAGACAAATCTGCTGACAGCAGACAAGATAAAAGTCTGCTTCCTTTGAAGAAAATACTTTTACCTTTCAGATTAGCTCATACTTGCTTTCACAGTGTTTGCAGTAAATTCAATGAACTCCACTCCCACTGTGTTTTATTCTCTCTGTGTCCCACTCATTCTTACCCCTGCCCCTAACTTTGTTTCTCATCCTTTATTAATGTCTGTACCTCTCTATGTAAAAGTATACAAATTTATACAAGTAAATACCCTGTCATCTCCCCTTGTCCCTGACTACCTGTACAGCTTATTTATTTTACTTATAATGTTTCAGAGGACAATAAAACATGAGGGTACCTCAAAAAGTTCATGGAGATTGAATTAAAAGTATGACTTTACTTTGATGCAAAACTATTTTGGGGGGCAAAAATATTCATAATATATGAAAAATGAATATCATGAAAAAAAACTGTGCATGGATTTCAAAATTATTTTTGCACCAAAACAAACTCAGATTTTTTTGAGAGACAGATTAAGACAGAGTTTCATCCCCTGGTTCATGCTTCAAATGCTCAGGAGCCAGGAACTCAATCCAGGTCTCCCACATGGTGACAGGGTTCCAAATACGTGAGCCATCACTGCTGCCTCCCTGGATACTTGTGAACAAGAAGCAGGAATTGGGAGCAGAGCCAGGATTCACACTGAGGCACTTTGCTATCAGAGGCGGGCATCCCAACTGGCATTTTAGTGGCTACACCAAATACCCACCCCAAACTCAATTCTATTTGTCCATGAACTTTTCAAAGTGCCCTCATATGTTTAGCCAACCCCTTTCCCTATCTTAGTTGAACAAATCGCAATTGAAGGAGGATGAAAACCAAGGATGGTGGGAAAATGTACACATAATTCCATAGGATGATGAAAATGCTTGCATTCCCTACTAAGGGAAAAAGCAATGGTTTGTGAAGGTGATAAAAGGAAAGAACTGTTTTGATATGTTTTCTCAGCGTTCTATTTTGATTAACATGTAGTTGACTTAAGATAAATAATCTGGAATGATGTCACCTAAAAAGTAAGTACTTAACAATATCAATAATTTCCAAGAACAGCAACTTGATGATGGATTGCAGTTTACTGAAAACTGCAAAGGCCAGGAAGTCAGTGTACCAGGATGTAACTCCCTCCTCCGCCACTAAGTAATTATTTGACCTCAGGCCAATCACTTAACTTCTTGGTTATCAAATTTCCTTGTCTATAACATGAAGATACTACACTGCTTATGTTTATTAGTACTAAGCAGCAACTTCCTATCAAACCAAGTTGACCTCAATAATATTAATTCAGTCCAAAATATATATACATTTATGAGACCAATAAATAATTGAGCATATAGTATATCCCCAAATCTGTATAGATCAAAAATGTTAATATTTCAATGATGAAATATGACATGTAAGCTTATTTGAAATATAGTGAAGAAGTGAGAAATGATTGTATGGTTATTTCATGACTTTTTTGAGGCTTCACAGGATGAGAATTATTTGGTGAATTTATGTACTTACAGAGTTCTATTTTCAAACTTATACATGCTCAGAGACTTAGATTCTGACTTTGTCAGCATTAGAGTCAGTGGTTTCATCTTAAGGCCATAATAGCAAAGTCATGCAAATTTACTATACAACTGGAACAATTTACTGATTTAAGTGAGGAATGTTACAGGCATGAAAACCAGAGTGAGCATGTCTTTACAGATCAATTGAGACGGGAAATCAAATTATGATAAAAAAAAATCTTGCTTGTTAAACATAGAATTAGAATAAGAAGAACTAATTAAATTAGTTGGATGTTTAATGTCACTAGTACCCTCATCTCCCTTTTCTCTCTCTCAGGTCATGGTGGGAAGGGCACTGCCAGACTTGGCTTCTTTGACTCTCCTTTTCCGTCTCCAGTGTTGACTAGCATCCTTCCTCTGATTAGCACACTCTTGATAAAGAATCATTAAATGCTCAAAGTGAACTCTTGCCATGGCCTCTACTTTTTTTGGGTGGGAGGACAAGTTCTTTTCTCAGATCTCCTGTCTTATGGCTTTACTTAATTTAATGTTTAATATCCTCATAACCAAGTTTTTGATGGCCACTTCACTATTGCCACCTTCCACCCAATAAATAACTAAATAAATAAAACAGCTACATACTTCCCAGTAGTACTTATCATCACCAAGCTGTTAATGAGTGTAAGAAGCACCTAACCCTCTGCCAGAGCTGGGTGAGATACACTTGGGGACCTAAAACTTGCAGTTGTCTACCTACAGGTAGCTTATACACAGGAGGAAGGGAATACTGGTGCATGAAATAATTAAAGACCAAGTCAGTGCAAAACTAAATCATAAACCACTGAGTTTAGAAAGGGAATAAGACAGTGAGAACTGTGGAGCTCATAAAGCACTAGGGAGCTAAGAGGGCAATAGCATTGGAATTCAGAAGAGATGGCACTTGAGAGAACAGACTTGGAACTATGGTATTTACACAAGGAAACGGACTGAAAGTGTGGTTTCCTATGGAAAGCTGTGTCATAATGCAGCTGTTCTCTTCCCCACCAGCAAGTAATAGAGGTTGTCAAGCCTGTAGGTCACCCTTTCCCAGATCCTCTGGAAGAAGGAATCTCATATGACATCTACTCAACATTCATAGAGCCACCTCCAGCGCTGGAAACAGAAACTAAGGTACGTCTCCCTTTTTCTTTTCACTCACCCCCCTCAACATTATATTCTCTATATCTTTGCCTCCAATATTTCCCAAACAACTATAAATATATCTTTTAGTGTTGATTCAAAGATGGGCCAGCTGATGATGGTTCAGCAATTTTCTTCTCTTCCACCCCAACCTCCCTAATCGCCACCTACACTTTCCCAAAAGTAGGCACTGCATAGGCAACGTGACTTGTTCTGTCCTATCCCTCATGGGCAATAGAAATGTAAGGTAGTGGGAATTGAAAGTCTCCCTCCAGGTTGACATAATTTCCGGTACCAAGTATCCAACAGAAATTTGAGGCTACTGAGAAATCAGTTAAGTGCTTCAGAAGTCACGTGAGCTTTGTTTATTTTCTGTATTCTAGGTTTTGCCTCAAGAACAAGGCCCTGAGGATTCCCAGCTGGAAACTGCCACTTCAGACACGGATCTTTTGGTCGGTTTCACCATTGAAGATGTGAAATCAGCGTTGGGTCAAGTCACAGATGACGTTTTAATCAGCATCCAGGTACTCAGTGTTGATAGTTACTCACTTACTTTATGATCTGTTGATTAGCCAGCCTTGAATTTAATGTCTGTAAGCACTGTCTACACTCTGCCAGCAAGAGTGACGCTCATGATGGAGTTCAAGTTAACATTTGCACATAATTCTCAGTTGAGTCATCGGACATTCAATAAGATCACAAAAGAGATTTGCCAACAGGATCCAGTGTGGTGTGTTGTCAGTTTGCAAAACCTTTCAACAACAAAACCCAAAAAAATTACATGGTAAACACTTCATACTTTGTCACACTGTAAACATTGCTCATGCAGAAGTAATTGGAGTACGTTTCTACACAGTAAACACTGTAGATCGAGCCATAATTCTTAACAAAATTTTCTCATCACATTTCTAAGGAAAGGCTTTCAAGTCTCTGAACTCCCGCTGGAATAGTTTCTTCCTTTTCCCCATATCACTAATAGCTGAAAAATGTACACCAATGACTTGCCTGAAAACAGTGATGGCAACTGCCTTCTCTGTAGCAGCCACCACAGACTGATCAGGCGGCGCAGCTCGATGCTCACTTTTTTCTAATTCTGTCCAAAAAACAACCAAACTGCTAGTTCCATCTCAACACAAAGACTTATACAAATTCACAAAATTCACTAGTCTGAAGGATTAAATGAGTCCATATTTTAAATAATTTTGCAATTTCCTATGAAAGTGAACATAACTCAAAGGGACAACATAGTGCATATAACAATATTACTTCGGCTGAAAGGAAGATTCAGTTGTTATCTGAACACAAGACTACATATAAAAAGCATACTGTTTTAACAACGAATTTAGAAAGAGCAAAAGATTAGCTTGGCATAAGCCCACCTTGCTGCTTGTTTAATCATCAAATGTTATTGCACTATTTACATGAACATTTAACGATTTGGTGCCAACAGAATCAGCCAAAGTCCTCAGCTTAATGAGGGGTGTTTAGTGTTTACTAGAAATAGTGGAAGAACACGTTTTACACAAAGCTTTATTGTTAACAACTCCATGAATGTAATAACTAGTTACTGTGTGGAAGGACACAGTGCAGTTGAATTAGGCTGACTTCAGAACATATCTCCTTTTCAGATTTGATAACATTTCATCTAAATATAGTTTATGTATAATCATGGCCCTCGGCTCTTTTGCAATCTGAGCTCTGAAATGATTACTGAGGAACTGCTAGACAGTAATAGAATTGTTTGTAGGCCCCCCAAAAAATTGGAAACATTTTTAAGGCCATGTTCCATGTAGTGAACAGTATGTTTTTAACAATTCACTGAAATTTTTTTAAACATTTGAGTTAGTAGCATTTGTACTTGTACTCTGTAACAAAAGGAATGTGATTGTTCTATGTGTACATTATCTTCCCATTGGCCTGAAGCCATCCGGGAAATTCATAGCTTGCTCACCTAAATTTAATTAGGCACAGAGAGAACTTGGACCAGAGGAAAGGGATGGAGATCCTTTAGGTGCCACAATCATTTTCAAGTGGACTTGTGGTCATCAATCTGAGCCAAATTACTGATATTTTTAAGTGAAGTTTTCATTGGATCTGCAGTGTCTTATGATAGCAAACCTGCTTGTGTACTTTCTTCTCAATAATCTCAGTAAACTCCATGTGAGTTAGGCAGGCACCTCCGTGGAAAAATTGAAAAATGGGCATAGAAAGACTAAGTCATGTGTCCAGGACTTCCAAGGTGGGCAACCGATGAAAGGCCCTGAATGGGAATTATGGATTGGGTTCTAGTTCTAATTCCAGAGCTATCCACTAAAACCACTTAATGTCCAATATCACAACCAGACTACTTGGGATTTTAATACTCCCATGGGGTGGCACTTTTTCAGTGTTTACCCTTGTGTCTTGGTCGAATTCCAATTTGGGTAATTACTCTCTGCTTCCCTAAATCTCTCCTCCTGTTTTAGATGGGTAAGTTATTTTCTACTTCCAAGCCTTCCTCTCAGTGTTCCTGGCTCTACAAATGGCCACATCCTTTTCAAAGGTAGCTGCACATCAACGGTCAGTGTATGAATGCCTTCTGAATACAGTGCCCTGCTGCAGGAACAGTTAATGAGTTATTATTTGTACGATGGTTTAAATTTTTTTTCATCTTTATTAAAAGTCATACTGTTATTACGATTTTTACAGGAAAAGGTGGTAAAGAATTCATGTCTCAAGTATAATTTTTTCAGAGCTCCTTTTCTAGCACCATTACAGATGTCTTTCATCTTATGTAATAGAGAAATTTCTGAAAATGTAGTGTGAATCCTTAAATTTTTTATATTAATCCACTTATTTTCCCATTGACTAACTTTATAGTTTTAGAGATTTATTAAGAATGAAATTATCTTGGCTCTGAGGTGTTAATTAAAATTACACTGAATTGTGCAAACATTTTAAGCATATATATACTTTAGGTATTTTAATTTTAAAGATACATTCAAAATGAAATTATTTTGGCCCTGAGTTGTATAATAAAAATTATGCCCAGTAGAGCAAACTTTAATATATTTAAAAAGTTACATTTCAGAGAAATATGAATGCTAACATTAAAGACTTGCATGAAATGTTGGCTGGTGGCCCTGTCTAAGCAATAGGGTAAAATAATGTGAAAACTTTGAGGGAAGTTTGCCATCTTGCAACATTAGGTGTTTTTAGGCCTGTCTGAATTTTCCAGGTTAGAAAAGCAGAGAGAGATCACCTCAAGGTGTAGTGGTCAACAAGAGGTTGACCACAGGTTCTCCATTCTTTCCTAAAGGAAATAGAATCTGTCCCAGCCCTAGCGGTGGTGGGATCGCTTGTATTTTCAACAGCGTTCTGAGTAAAACAAGTAAATGCGACAGACTAATGACAGTCTGCTCTTGACCAATGGCATCTTTTGATCCAGTCCCTGCCATTTGTTCCACAAGTACCGATCACTCAGCTCTAGAGATCTGAAATGTCACTCATCTCTGTCAGTACTCCACTGCCAGGTTCAACTTACTTTCATGAACCTCATCCCCAAGGTCCACACTTGTTTCAGTAAATTCTGTCTTGAGGCTGGCATTGCGGTGCAGTGGGTAAGCCTCCGCCTGCAATGCCGGCATCCCTTAGCAGCTGCTGTGCTTCAAGTACAGTTCCCTGCCCATGCATCTGGGAAGGCAGCAGATGCTGGCCCAGGTACTTGGGTTCCTGCCACCCATGTGGGAGACCCAGATGGCATTCCTGGCTCCTGGCTTTGGCCTGACCCAGCCCTAGTGGTTGTAGCCATTCGGGTATAGCAGTTGAAAGATCTCTTTCTCTCTGCCTTTCAAATAAGCAAATTTTTTTTTTCTTTTTTAAAATTTTTTTTTATTTTAATTTTAATTAGTCTTTAACAGAATAAATGTAATTTGTAGATACAGCTCTAAGAACATAATGATGTCCCCTTCCTCCGTCCTTCTGTCCTTCTCCCTCCCACCCTGACTTTTTTTTTATTTTTTGAGATAACATTTTAAAATTACATCACAGTAAAAAAGCTTAATCCTGCACCAAATAAAAAGTTTAACAAGCTTTACCGGCTATGCCACAGTGCTGGCTCCCGTAGGTGTGTTTTAACATCCCCTAAAAATACCAACAAAACCAGGTTTTGCCTCATGGACAACTGCTGATTTCTCTGTACATAATTTTATTGTCCATCATGACAAAGGATAGACATTTCCAGAGCTACTAAGGTTCAGATAATACGAAAGCATTTCTGGAACTGTGCAGGTAGCAATGTTAGTTCACAGAACATTGTTGCCAGAGGCTAAATGCTCTCACAGCCACAGCAATCAGTAAAACCTGTCGGTAATAGCTTACTTTTTTCTACCAAAAATATACGACAAAGTGGCATCACTCCAAGAGTCATAATGTATGATGAATACTCTTAATTATGAGAATTGTTCTAATTGGGAGATTATTTGTGTTGGTATTTCACAACAGCAGCTTTCCAGGATCCCATTTAGAATGTATTACACAGGAGACAAAAACATCCACCGCGAAGGGGTGGAGGGACCAACAACACCGCAATAACTGAGCCCAAAGCAGTTATTCTGATTCGGTGCTTATTGGTAAAGTCTGTCTGAAAATACAGATAAATTATCCTATCTTCCAACACAAGGCTATGTGAAAAATGGCTGTCCAAATACCACTTCCTGTTCATAGTAGACATGCTATACATTGGGAATGTGCAGAAAAATATGATAAAGTGTTATCACATCACTACAGGCTAAAACACAGCTATGTCTGCAAAACAGGAAGGTGTGTGCGGGGTAATGTCTGTCTTTAGGCACTATAGTATGTCAAAACCACAAAGACAATGTGCAGCAAAAGATAGCTCCGTCATCACCACTTCTTTATGATTGTCTTCACAGAGCGAGATAAACGAAAAGCTGCAAATACAGGAAGAGGCCTTTAATGCACGAATAGAAAAACTGAAAAAGGCCTGAGGACTCAGTGCGAGCAGAGTGGTGCTAAACTTCACAGAAACAAACACCACCATCCAGCATAATAGACTCTCTAAAGCAGCCTATCTCCTTCATTTAGCTGTGAAAGAAAAACCAAGCCCCGCTTTTTACTATCCTAAGTAATTAGAAAAGTATTGGCCCCAATTTTGCTATCTCCTGTCCCATAACAGTCTCTGAATTTACTGCACCAAATGTAATAAGAACATTTTGTATACAAGAGTTCAGAGAACTAAACAAAATAATATAATTATTTTTATGATAGTCCCTTGACATTTTGACTAATAAACACTATTCATCTTCAGTGTAAAAGAAGCCAACTTTTTAAATAACCAGAAATAACAAAAAATAATAATTTTATCCAGACAGATGCAAATGAACTTTGGAGTTACTGGAGCACTGTAACAAGATAGATACCAGTACTGCCTTGCTAAGGATAAATTTGCTAAACAATAGCAATTCAAATGCATATGCTACTTTATTTTAACTAAAATCATTTGGTTGTCTTATTTAAATGTTTCAGTGTGAAACCAGTTTTCTGAAATTATATAATGCAGTTTGAAGCATTTTAATTTATTCTGTACTGTATTTGTTATTTCTAATCTTGTTACTCTCCCAGGAGAATACATGACCTATATAAAAAGAAGCAAAGTATAAATGTTTATTAAAGACCAGCCTATATATAGATTGTAAAAAATCTTAACTACAAATCAAGCTCACAGAGCTGCTGAAATTAACCATTATACTGCAGTGGAATGATTGAAAATATCTGAAGCCTTTAAATACCTTTATTAAAACACAATTTCAAAAGAAAAAATCCATTTGCCAACTGATTGTCCCTGGTTGGACAAATTAATTAATCACTCCCTAAAGCTCTTTCCAACATTCTCAGAGTATTCTAGAAAGGAAGCAGAGCATTGCTAAGAGAAGGAGCTTCCCTCAAGACTTCTCCAGGGTGGGCAGTTTTTGCACCTGAGTGGCAATTGCCTGAATATGCGTTATAACCTTTACACTGCCCAAAACATATTCATCTGGGGCAGTGATAGACCTGACAAGCATACGATATTTTTCCAACAAAGTCAGAGTCTCCCCTAAAGTAAAACCATGTTTGTTGCTCACACAGTTCTAAGGCCGGAAGGCTGGGAGATGTGTTTTCTTTGCTGAGCAGCCACTCCAGAATGAAAACACACTGGTGACTATAGAGATCACTAGGAGGGCTTCCAAGGCTGGATTCCCTCGGATGGTCTGTTCTCCATGGAAAACAATGAAATGGGGTGGGGGAGGGGAAGCAAGCAGGCAATAAAATGTGCTTCTAGAACTCACCAAACACAGCATCAGTTGCTGTCATTGGCAGAGAGTGGACGTCCATTTCTAATGAGGAGTGTGTTTTTGAACAAAGATATCAGGAATCTAAAAGTGAATCAAAAATATCACAGGGATTCCTGCACCCCACAAAGAGACATTCTATAAACACACCGAAAGGTATGGCCTCTGTACAGAAGGTCCTGGGGCCTGACACTGTCTTCACCATTGGCTGGTGTGTGACCATTGGCTAGTGAGGCTACTCAACCTCTGTCTGCTCATCTATTACGTGGAGATAATAATTACTTTCAAGGTAGTTCTGACAATTCACTCAGTTCCTGATGAGGACTTTGGTTATAAGACTTGGTTTCTGTTTACCTCTTGGGATGCACAAAATGCCACTGTCCATTCCTAATGCCCTTTGTCCAGTTGTTCAGTCTACTTGCTCTGTCTCTCTCTCTGGGCGTCTATGGATCGCTGGGTGCTCCCACCCTGTGGAAGTCCTCCCAAGGTAACCACCTGCTGCCCTGTATCTTTCATGTTGGAGCAACTGTGACAACCCAACCTTACAATCCAACAAAAGAAGCTGGGGCCGGTGGAGCAATCGAGGCAACAGCAGCTACAAATTGTAATCTACAATTGTGTTCTTTTAGATTGAGTCTGATGTATAGAAGATGACAATTTTATTTAAATGAAAAAAGAATGAAGTATAGACGTGAAAAATAGATCGCACCCTGGTACTCTCATTCTCACCAGAGGCAACCGCAGCTTTCAGTAAAATTTAGGGAAGTTTTAAAATTTTTTTAACCCACTTAAACAATTGTATTTTCTATAAATGAGGTTTCTTCTTGTTTACACAATTTGTACTTCTCTTTGCATTGCTTTTTTCCTGAAGCATTTCTTATATCTGGGAGTTAATTCTGTATCACTATTTTCATTTTATCAGTTCCATGATTTTTTAAAGAACGTTTTGTTTCCAGTGCTTTGTTACCACAATGTTGCATGGCCATCTTGTTGTATCTTTGGAAATATGTATAATTATACTTATAGGATAACATTCTAGAGACACAAGTGAGTATTTGTGGTGTAGTGGGTTAAACTGCCACTTGGGGGCCTGGCGTTGTGGTGTAGTGGGTAAAGCCACTGCCTACAGCACCAGCATCCCATATGGGTACGAGTTCTGTCCTGGCTGTTCCACTTCCAACCCAGCTCCCTGCTAAAGCACCTGGGAAAGCAGCAGAGGATGGCCCAGGTGCTTGGGCCCCCGCACCCGTGTGGGAGACACAGAAGAAGCTCCAGGCTTCCGGCTTTGGCCTGGCCCAGGCCCAGCCATTCTGACCATTTCGGGAGAGAACCAGCAAATGGAATATCAATCTCTCTCTCTCTCTCTCACTCCTCCTCCTCGTCCTCCTCCTGCTCTCTAACTGCTTTTCAAATAAATAAATAAATAAATCTTTAAAAAAAAAAAAAAAACACCACTTGGGATGTCCACATACCACACCAGAGAGCCTGCGGTCTCCTCCCAACTGCACTTCTGATTCAGGTTCCTATTTATGTGTACTTTGGGAGGCAGCAGATAATAGTCCAGGTACTTGGGTCTCAGCCACCTGTGGGAGACCTAGATGGAGTTATGGGTTCCTGATTATAACCTGGCCTATCCTCAGCTACTGGAAGCCTTTGGGAAGGGAACCAGTGAGTAGAAGATAATTTCTCTCTCTTCCACCCCGTTTGTGTGTATGTGTATCACCCTGCCTTTCAAATAAATTTGAAAAACCTTTTTAAATTTAAAAAAAAAAAACCCTTTAAAACAAATTTCAGAGAGGGAACTTCTAGGTCAAATTGCATGTGCATTTCCAATTTTGATAGACATTATCAAAGACATTTTATCATTTTGTACGCCTACCAACAGTGTAGAGAATGCCTATTTCTCTACATAGCTATCAACAGCAGGCATTAGCCAATTTATTATCTTTTCTGTCCTGATAGAAAGTCATGTCATGTCATTGTTATAATTTACTTTTACTCTTCATGGGTAAAAAAAGTACTCACATGGGTTGAGCACTTTCTCATATGTTGATAAGCAAATACATATATATTTCATGTTTATTTATTTAATCCTCCCAATAATCATAAGAGATATTGATGAGAGAGAGAGAGAGAGAGAGAGAGAGAGAGATGATTAGCCTTATTCTATGGTTATAGATCCTTTGAAGCTTAGGCAGATTATTAACTTAAATCGAGTTATAAATCATTGGAGGATCAGTGCTTCAAACCCAGGTCTGACGTATTTTTAAGATGTTGTAACTGGAATGAAGAAATATTTTAAGCAATTTTCTCATGATTATACGGCCAATAAGTGGTATGATCACAAAATCCACACACTTGGAGTACATGTTTAGCCTAGGGGTTAAGTCACCTGTGTCCCATGGTACTTACCTGAGTTGATTCCTGCACCTGATCTAAATTCCTGCAATGTAGATCCAGCAAGACAGCAGTGCTGGGTCATGTAGCTGGGTCCTCACCACCCACATGGGAGACATGGTTGAGTTTCCAGTTGCTGACTTTGGTCTGGCCTAGCCCCAGACATTGCAGGTATCTGGAGTGTGAACCAATGGATGGGAACCCTCTCTCTCTCTCTCTCTCTCTCTCTCTCTCTCTGTCTCATAAATAACTTTTTTAAAAGCCCACATATCTTTATGTTCATCTAGCCATTTCATAGTTGACATGAAATAAAGAGAAAGCTGATATTTTCCCTAATTAGTTACAATAAGGGAAGAAAATTTCTTAATTCACCAGCACATGAAGTAGAAGATTTATGCAAAAAATGGAGTGTGTATCCCATCTGCGTCCACTCACTCACTCACATATTTTATATTCATTGAGTCCCCGTAATATGCCTGGGCATCTAGTGGTGAGGCAGACAGACTTGTTCTCTGCCCTAATAATCTTATGGGGAGTGGGAATTAATACTGACTGTGATGAGGACGCATTCCAGAGAACTAAGAGACTGTAGAACAAAGGAGCCTGATCTCGTTTGAAAGGTCATGAAACTTCCTACACATATTTCCATTTGGGCTGGAATCTGAGAGTTGACATAGAACTTTACCAGGCAAAGGGAGGTGAAGGAAGTCAAGTGTCAGGCAGAAAGGGAAACCTGTGCAAAGTACCTGGGACACAGAGGAGACCAAACAATTGACCAGAACCAGAGCTCTCACAGGGTTACCCACATTAAAGTTTTTATTCTTGACCTAGAAACAATAGGAAATTGTTGACAAGTTTTAAGTTGAAAGAAATATCAGATTAGTGTCTTTAAAAATATCATCTCTTGATACCAAGACTTCTAGAAAATAGAACATTCTCATAAAGAGTTTCCTGCCACTGATGGTACTAGAGTATCACTTCTAGCGATTTCCAAGAGTTGAAGAAATAAAGGGGGTAAATGGACTGTTTTAAAGTC
This sequence comes from Lepus europaeus, assembly GCF_033115175.1. NCBI lineage: Eukaryota > Metazoa > Chordata > Mammalia > Lagomorpha > Leporidae > Lepus > Lepus europaeus. Next base: position 52,023,603 of record NC_084843.1, read on the forward strand.
ACAGGGTCCACCTACTGTAAATAGTCTCCATGGCAAAAACATTCCCCAACTAGTTTTAAAAAAATACCCAACTATCACCTAGACAAAGATCCAGTTTTCCCATTGCATTCATAGGAAAATGTGTCTCTCTTATTTCCAGGAATAATTTGGGAAACACTTTTCCTAGCCCACCTGATAAGTTTCAAATAGTAAATATATTCATTGTGTTATGAACAAGCCACATACTGCCACCACTTCAGGTATTTGCAGGCACTGTTGCACCTAAATATAAATGTGGGGTCATTTTTCTAAAATCCAAATATAAAGCCCTATTTCCAGCCTCCATTTGATTGGAACCATTCAACCATCCTGGTAGATAATAAGTTTGCATGTTCTTAGATTGCATTTCATTATGCTTCAGTTCCCCCAGAGAATAAATGTGCTCCTTTCCCCAACAATTGTAGAGGAGAAATTCTCTGACATCTCAAATTTCAGTCTCATGAAGACCTCCCTCCTTTGGACATCAAAGTCATTATTTCCTGGACATTATTTATTAAGTAAAAGAAGTCAAGACACCCCTCATAACAGCCAAAATACCTATTAATTTAAATTTTCTAAGCTAAATGGGTCTGAACTAAAATAATCCCATCAAATTAGAATTCACAAATTCCAAAACAGAGATAGAATATCAAAAATCCCTTCCCTTTTCATGGAAGTACAAGTAGTTTAGAAGATCAATTTATCATATTTTACTTGTCAGTGATGCTAAAGAATTTTCTTTTGGTTATTTAATCTTTAAAATCAAAGAATATTCAGTGAGATGTCTGTAATGCTCACTCCAAGTACAATGGCATTTGTTTCTTCTTTTTTGTCTAGCTTCTGATTTATTCTGGGTACTTTCTAGTTACTAAGATGAGATAAGAAAGATAAAATTCTTGGTTGCCTAGAATGAATCATTTTCATTACCTAGAGGCAGATTATCAACAAGTCAATAAATAGGAAGATTTCAGATAGCAATGATAAGAATGAATCATACAAAATTGTGGAACAAAAGGTTCAGGGATGGGGCAGCCACGTTACCTGGGGTGCTCTCAGAACTTCTTGAAGGGGGTGACTTTTGAGCTGGACCAGAATCCAACAGGGAGTCAGCCATGAAGCCAACCATGGGCAATGCTGAGAAATATGGATTCCAGGCAGGGAGGACAACTGGTCAAGTGGGCTCTGTGTTATATTGCCAAGGAGAACTTTTGACCACTTCAGGTGGCTTCAAGGGAAGAGGAGCATTCCCAGGGTCACCCTCCTGGTTAGTGATCAGGCTGGAATGCCATTACAGACCCCTGATTTTCAACCCACAGCTCTTCCTGCTCCACCACACTGGCAAGGCCACATTACCTGACTTTTTCAAGAGAACATGCAGAATTACGGCACAAAATGCTTATCAGAGGAATTCCCAAACCCAAATAATCCCACCTACTTAAGAGAATACTAGAGGCGAATGTTTGGCTTAGCGGTTAAGATGCCCACATCCCATACTGGAGGAGTGCCTGGGTTTGATTCCCAGCTCTGCTCTGATTCCAGCTTCTTGTTAATGTACATCCTGGGAAGTAACAAGTAATAGCTCAAGAAGTTTAGTTCCTAGTATTTATGTAGAAGACATGGGTTGAGTTCCTGGCTCCCAACTTGGCTTAGCCCCATTCTAGCCATTGTAGGATTCTGAGGAGTGAACAAGTTCTCTCTCTCTCTCTCTCTCTCTCTCTCTCTCTCTCTCTCATTTCCTGTCCCTTGAACAAATTGGGGGAAAAAAATCCTGATCCAAATCTCCACTGCAGGAGAATTCCACTTAATTGTTGATCTTCACTCCAAGGGAGGAAGCATAGCTCCCACTCATGTGTGGACTATACATAGTATGGAAAGGCAGGGGAAGGGGAGTAATGTTACAATTAAGGAACCTGACCAACACCACTTCATCCAGGCGATGACATCAATGTCATAAATCATGTGAGTATGGAAAAGGTGCTTTACCTCTGTGATTTTCCTCCCCAATGCCAACAATTGCAGTCTAGGGAAACATAAGGCAATTCCAGCAGGGGGAAATGCTGCAATATACCTGACCAATCTTCCTCAAAACTGCCAAGGTCATCAAAAATAGGGGAAGTGTGAGAAATTATCACCCCCAAGAGGTACTTTAGGAGCTAGGACAATTAAGTATAATACAGTATTCTGGATGGTATTCTTTAATAGAAGATAGAAATCTAAATGCTATGAATAAACAGTAAATTTTAATTAATAAAAAAAATTCAATATTGGTTCATTAACCAGACCAAATGTACCATACCAATGTACGAGCAGTGATAGAACTAATAATTGGTAATAATAGGGGTAACTCTGGGGATACGGAAACAATATTTGGAAATTCTCTGTAGTATCTCCTCAAATTGTCTATAAATCTGAAACTGGTCTAAAAATTGTCTATTAATTTTTTAAAATCATGGTTAAACAAAACAACGTTAATTACAAGGACAGATGCCCACTGTCAGATTTGCCATTAATGGGATGACATCCCTTTCTATCCCTTTCTAAATGGGCCATAAAAAATGAGATATAGTCTTTTGCAAACTAGAGGGAGAAAATGCTCATAAAGAAGGAGAAAGTGATAGCAAAGCTCATTTTAAAGAGGTAATTATGGGACCAGCGCTGTGACATAGTGGGTACGACTGCCACATGCAGTGCCAGCATCCCATATGGGCTCTGGTTCAAGTCCTACCTGCTCCACTTCCAATTGAGCTCTCTGCTCTCGCAGCTCCAGCCATTGAGGCCATTTGGGGAGTGAACGAGGGGATGGAAGACCTTTCTCTCTCTCTCTCTGCCTCTGCCTCTCTGTGACTCTGCCTTTCAAATAAATAAATAAATAAATCTTTAAAAGAGAGAGAGAGAGAGAGAGAGAGAGAGATATAATTATAAACTTCACCAGCCTTGGGCCTCTAGACCTCTCTCAATTCCATCAAAGGATGTGAAACTTTCTTTCTTATTATTTATTATTCTTAAAAGTTAGTGTGTTTTTTTTCCCCCCTCTCTCTCTTTTTAAAGATTTATTTACGTATGTTAAAGGTAAAGTTACAGAGAAGCAGAGAGAGAGAGAGATGTTCCATCTACTGGTTCACTCCCCAAATGACCGCAACAGCTAGAGTGGTGCTGATCCAAAGCCAGGAGCCAGGAGCTTCTTCTGGGTCTCCCATGTGAGTACAGGGGTCCAAGGACTTGGGCCATCTTCCACTGCCTTCCCAGGTGCATTAACAGAGAGCTGGATCAGAAGTGGAGTAGCCAGAACTCGAACCAGCGCCCATGTGGGATGCGGGCACAGCAGGCAGTGGCTTTACCCACCATGCCACAGCACCAGCCCCGGACGTAAAACTTTCTAAAACTGTTCATACTTCATAAAAGCAGAGTAGATTGATTTATTTTAGCACCTGACTCTGCAACATGAAATCATGATACAATCCATCAGTTAATCTTGAATAAAGAGATCAACCATTTATAGAATGACCCCAATCTCACACAATGAGAGGAATCTCCTCGGGAGCCATGTACGACTTTTGTAAAGGATTATTCCTAGCCTTATATATCATAGAAAGCACAATGAATGAATGCTTTCCAGAGGCTTCGTAATAATCATATCACCTGTTACCCTATCACCAAAAACAAATCTAAAATGAACTGAATATTACATTTATCAAATATTAATCTGTAATAACTAATATACAAAGTACAAAAAATTTAATGTATGTGAACAAAATCAACATTTTGAAATTTCATTTTTTTATAACCCTTGTCTGTACTCTTGAGGAACAGTAGGTTTTCTACTTACTATTTGTTGAATTCTTTATTTAGTGGAGGTTAAACCTTGCAATTAAAAAGAAAATTGAAAGTATGTCATTGTAAAAATTAAAAGAGGGGCCAGCGCTGTGGCATAGTAGATAAAGCCACCACATGCAGTGCCAGCATCTCATATGCGCACCAGTTCGAGTCCCGGCTGCTCCACTTCCAATCTAGCTCCCTGCTAATGTGCCTGGGAAAGCAGCAGAAATTGGCCCAAGCTGGGAGACTCAGAAGAAGCTCCTGGATCCTGGCTTCGGTCTGGCCCAGCCCTAGCCATTGCTACCATCTGGAGAGTGAACCAGCAGATGGAAGACTTCTCTCTCTCTCTCTCTCCCTGTACCTCCCTCCCTTCCTCTCTTCCTCCCTCCCTCCCTCATTCCCTTTCTTTCTCTCTCTGTAATTCTGTATTTCCAATAAATAAAATACATCTTTGTTAAAAAAAAAATAAGAAGGAAAGGGGAATGAGGGAAGGAGGTAGAGTAGGAAGTATCATTATGCTCTTAAAACTTTATATATGAAATACATGAAATTTTTTCCCTTCATGTAAACTTTAAAAAGTTTTAAAAAAATATCAAAAGGAGGAAAAAATAATCCCTGTTCTTATACTGACAATGTTATACTAATACACCATCAGTGACCTTCATAAAACCAAGGTCTAAATTCAATGAAAATAAATAGAAAATAAAAGTACCATAGTACATGTTTATTATCCTTATCCAAAATCCTTAGGACCAGAAGTGCTTCAAGGCTGTGGGATTTTTCAGATTTTGGAATATTTGTACATACATAATAAGATATATTGGAATGGGACCCATGTCTACAAACAAAATTCATTTAGATTTCACACACCTTACTCATACACCTAAAGGTAGTTTTATACGGTATCTCTAGTGTGCTGGCATTTTGACTGAAACAAGCCACATGAGGTCAAGTTTGGAATTTTCTGTGTTGTCACTTCCTACTTGTGAGATTCAAGAAGCTTTGGATTTTGTAGCAAGTTAGATGTCAAATTTTCAAATTGGGGACACTGATCTTTTAACCCCACACAGGAGTTAAGCTCTTAACAGTGTCCAGCAAAGATTTTGGATTTTCTTTCCTCATATATTTCAATATCATAATTGACATTACTATTTTTCATTAACTGTTTACTCTCTTCTTTTTTATTGTTATTGGACTTTATGAATCCGGATAACATTTACAGTGAATTAGTAATGTTTGAAGATCCAGAATGAAAGAATAAAAAGTGCCCACACTCCATTTTACCATTATTTGTTATACCTGCTTAAGAATCATAACTGAGTGAGTAAACAAAAGTCATGACCTGTAAGATTAAATTGTAAAATAGTAGGACCATCGGACTGTGGTGCTAAAAGACCTAAACATCATCTTAGTTCAACTCTCTCATGACCAAAAAAACTGATGCCAAGAAAAATGAAAAGACTTTGTGATAGAATCCAGATCTTCATTCATCCATTCAAACTTGCTCATAGTCAATGATATTTTCCCCTAATTGTCTTCTGTATGTCAGAAACTGTGCCAGGAATACATCTACGAAAACAGAGCAATTGCTCTCATGGAATTTATGGACTAGTGGGAAAGATGGATTTTAATCAACCACAGTCACACATTTTTTTTTAATAACTCTATTAGATGCTATAAAAAATAGGTGTACCCTGCAATGGGAGCTTACATAGAGGAAACTGACCAACTCAACAAAGGCTTTCACTAGAAGAATCATTCGTCAAGGATTTGCAGGCACTAATTAGGCAAAGAGGGAAGAAGGGAGTTTTCAGACAAAGGAAAGAGCAAGTGCAGAATCCCTGTGGAAATAGAACACAGATGTGATAGGAGGCTGGTGTGGCTGAAGCCTTGTAAATGAGAAAAAGCGTTTTCAAAAATTGAGGATTCATTGGTAAGTAAAGATTAGATGGTGCACAGCCTTGTAGGTCAAATGGATTTTTGCCTTTGTCTTACATACAGTGAAAAGAAACTGAAAGATTCCAAGCAGAGATTTGGAGGCAGATGGTAAGGACAAGCATGCTTTCACTTGCAAAGATGACTCTAATTGTGGTTGGGAGAGAAGACTGGAGAAGAGTCTAGCCAAGATAGGGACTTTTAGCAGCCCAGGGCTCTTGCTATTACACTACATGTGTGTTGGAAGCTGTCCATCAAAATCCATTGTCCCGTTCTTCCAAAGCACACTGTTGGATTCCATTTCCCAGGTCCCTTTGCAGTTAGATGTGACCATGTGCTTAAGTACCAGTCACTGGAAGATGGGCCAAAGTGAATGTGCTCCTTTAAGGGCATTGCTCAAGACTAGACAACACCTCCTCCTTTCTCAGTGTATATGACATGAGGAGGGTAAAAATTTGAAAGTAACAAAGTAGCTGTCAGCCTGAGCTTCTGAGTGACCACATGGCTGGTGACCCTCACCAACCAGAACTGTACACCAGACTGACTCCTGAGCCAGCGATAGACTTTATCTCTTAGAACTACTTCATTCCTGAGTCTGCCCAGCACAGCAATTTAGCCTGTCCTCATTAACTCAGTGCACGTGTCTCTCTGTGTGTTTGTGTGTGTAACCTATCTCTTCTGGAGCAATGTCTAAACTGGGAGAACTGGCAAATTCATTGACTAGGGGGCCTGCTTCTAGTTTTTTTTTGTTTTTTTTTTTAAGATTTATTTATTTATTTGTAAGTTAAAGTTGCAGAGCGCCAGAGGAGAGAAAGGTCTTCATCCACTGGTTCACTCCTGAGATGGCAGTAACAGCTGGAGCTGTGCTTGTCTGAAGCCAGGAGCCAGGAACTTCCTCCTGGTCTCCCAGGTGCGTTCAGTGCACTGCACACAGTGTCAGCCCCTCTAGTTTTATTACATAAAGTAGTTACTTATTAGCTTATATAAGTCCACAGTTTCTCCTAAACTGACATTCTCTGAATAATTCACTGAGCCTATGGTGAATTCCAAACTCAGGAGCTTCTTACAAGGGGTCATACCTTAAACACTTTCTCCCTTAAGTGAGACCAATAGTTTTTTTTTTAACATCTGTGGTTGGTCTTTGATTCCCTAAAACAATAGAAGTATAAACAAGAGCTTAAATTATGAATACGCAAGTATTTTTCCCTTAGGCTAAGGTCATTTCTTCAGCTAATATGCTCTTTAACTCACTAAAAATTATTTGTTACTACCTGGCTAAGTCCCTTCCTATAGCAAATGCCAATATGTTGGCTGCAATGGGTATTGACTAACCCAGTTCTAAACACTAGTAAGTATTCCTGGTATATTATTCCGGTTCAGGTAGTAGACGGGTTTGTAGATTCAAGTAAAATACACAGCCAGATCATAGAGTTGGAAATAGAAATAGAATTTAGTTTAGAAATAGAAATAGAACTAGTGACATGCTCAGTCACTGGTTGTTCACTTGTTATTATGGGTGACCACTTGAATCAGCTAGAATGCTTTTGGCTGCAAGTAAGCAAAATCCAAAACTCAAAATGGCTCAAACAATAATAAATGCATACTATATTATCTAAACTAAAAGGAAGTTTAGAGAAGACAATGACATTCTCAAGAGCCCAGACTATTTCTGTCTGTGGGTGCTCCCTTTACTATCTGGGCTGTTGTCCTCTGAGTTGTCCCTAGATAGCCCAAGAACATGAAAAATTTTTCCCAAAGCCTTTCAAGAATAGGCCAGACCTGTGTCACATAGCCCAATCCAAAACTAGACACTAGCAAGGGAGCAGAATTGTCATGAAAGATTTAGGTGAGTTAGGATTCACCAACCAATTCGCTAGGCTGTGGAATGGCCCTGAAAAAGCCAATAGTTAAAAAAATTGGAATATTCTTAAAAATATTAAAAAATTTAATGGCTTTGGGGTTCACAACTGCCATTTCTACTCCATCAAGTGATCTTTTCTCTATAACTTTTTGTACCTTGGAATGTCCTAGCTTTCTCAGCTTTTTTCATGTTCAGATATATATTTAGGTAGATAGATGATAGACAATAAACAGATCCTTTCTCCTTTTTTTTTTTAAGATTTTATTTATTTAGTTGAGAAGTAGAGTTACAGACAGTGAGAGGGAGAAACACAGAGAAAAGTCTTCCGTCTGTTAGTTCACTGCCCAATGGCCACAATGGCCGGAGCTGCGCCAATCCGAAACCAGGAGCCAGGAGCTTCTTCCTGGTCTCCCACGTGGTGCAGGGGCCCAAAGATGTGGGCCATCTTCCACTGCTTTCCCAGGCCACAGCAGAGAGCTGGATTGGAAGAGGAGCAGCCGGGACTAGAACCGGTGCCCATATGGGATGCCAGTGCCGCAAGGGGAGGATTAACCTACTGGGCTACAGTACCGGCCCCTCCTTTTTCAAAGATTATGATACTTATGCTGATTATTATACCTCTGTGTGGGTATCATTTAAAAATATTTATCTTAGAAGAAGCTACTGCATTCTAACATGTCTATGAAAAATAGCCAGAAAGTTTTGAAAACAAACCTGTTCAGTTCTTAAGGTACCAGCCTCATATTGAATTATTACCTGCTGAAATTTTGATGACATGGTCATCACTCATTCAATCAAATGTGGCCATTTCAGATTTAGTTAAGTGTCTTCATTCAAGGTGTCTTTATAGGCTCCTTTGTTTGTTAGAACTATTTCAAAATGAATAGACAGATGAATTACCCAAGCACCACAGCACAAAACTCATGGGCCAGAGTTAAACTGAGAAAACAAAAAACAAAATATTGATACAAGCACAGATTTGGAGAATTGTTCATGATATAAAATTTTAAGAGACATAATCTATTATTGAACATAATGTGTGTTTTGGGGGGAAAATTAATAAGCAAAGCCAAAACATTCAAACCAAATGAGAGTTACCTCTTTTTGGTGAAATTGCAGGTGGGTTTTGGTGCGTTTTCCATACCTTCTATTTTAACTTTTTCTTTTGTATAATAAGAAATAGCTCTACTTCTTCCAGGTTTATATAGTGTCCTAACTTTTTTTTTTTTTTTTTGGACAGGCAGAGTGGACAGTGACAGTAAGAGAGAGAGAGAGAAAGGTCTTCCTTTTCTGTTGGTTCACTCCCCAATGGCCGCTGCAGCTGGCTCACTGTGGCCAGTGCACCGCGCAGATCTGAAGCCAGGGCCCAAGCACTTGGGCCATCCTCCACTGCACTCCTAGGCCACAGCAGAGAGCTGGCCTGGAAGAGGAGCAACTGGGACAGAATCCGGCACCCCGACCGGGACTAGAACCCGGTGTGCCTGTGCCACAGGCAGAGGATTAGCCTAGTGAGCGGCGGTGCTGGCCATGTCCTAACTTTCAATGCCATTGCTCATCCCTCAGCTTCCAGCCTAACCCCTGGAAGCTTGGGGATTTCTCTGTCCTCTCTGAGAACTTGGGAGTCTTATGGCTGTGATCCTTAGAACACAGCAGGTACTGTTTTGATCCAGGGAACCAGAAATGGCTTTCCAGAAGTGCTTCTTGTTCTGAAGAAGCTTCCAGTCTAGGGTAGATATATTACCAGGCCCCCCGCAACCAGTAAACAGACACATTGCCCTTGCTGTATTAAGATGACTTCTAGAGCAAGATTCCAGGAAGGATTTGGTTGAAATCAGCCTCATGTTGCTTTACTCCACTGAGCTCGAAGTTTATAGTTTATAAAATAGATGAGTAGAAAATAGTCAAAAGGAGGCAATGTTGAGAAGTCTTTTCCTAAAACTCAAGTTATATTTCTGACTTAAAAAAACTAGAAAATTGCCTTAGGAGAACACATTTTAAAGAATATTTCCAATTGGCTTAAAATTGAAACAGATGCATTCCCATAAAGTGAAAATGAGCTAAAGGTAGTGATTTGAATGAATGCTTTAGTTACTTATTATTGCCTGTCTCCAGCCTAGGCCACAGCTCTGGAAGAACAAGAACCATTTGTTCCAGCTTTGCTCACTGCTCTATCTCCAACCTCTAGCACCGCGTCAGCACAGACTAGGTACCATAAATATTTTGTGGAAGAAAGAGCAGAAGGTGAACAAACATGCTAGCTGCCTGTTTTCACCACTAGTATTTTACTTTCCTACCACTACAAGAAGATGATATGGTAACTATAAAAGTATAAGTAAAACAAAGCTAAAACTATGATTTATAGATTTTAATATTATCTACACTGAAAATTCATGAGACAAACTATTCTAAAATATCAGTAAGAAGTCAGAAAAATAAATATTAAAACATTTTCTACATTTCAATAATAAATAGAAAATATAATGGAAAAATTGTATGTCAGCAACACACATGCAAAAGATTTAAATGTAATTCCACAGAAGTATTTATAAATTTGTTGATGGTCATCTGAGGCCAACATAATACTTGAGCCATTGAGAAGAGTAGAGGAGTGATGAAAACAATGAAAAGTAATACAGGGGAAAGACTTTCAGATTTCAAAACATTTTGAGATTAAATTACTCTAAAGTAGTGTATCAGTGAAAAATAGAAGCTAAGTTAATGAAACAATTTATTTCATAGAACAGTGTATTTGAGTGGTCCAGTCTGTGAACTTTGTTGTCAACTCGATCCTGAAATCCCTTCACAGTTGTATCTCATAATAGATAGGCAGCTTTAGCTACCTGAGCCTCAGTTTTCTCCTCTAAAAAACAGAGATTGAAAATAACTATACCGGCCGGCGCTGAGGCTCAATAGGCTAATCCTCCGCCTGCAGCGCCGGCACCCTGGGTTCTAGTCCCAGTTGGGGCACCAGATTCTGTCCTGGTTGCTCCTCTTCCAGGCCAGCTCTCTGCTGTGGCCTGGGAGTGCAGTGGAGGATGGCCCAAGTGCTTGGGCCCTGCACCCACATGGGAGACCAGGAGGAAGCACCTGACTCCTGGCACCACATTGGTGCAGCACGCCGGCCGCAGTGGCCATTGAGGGGTGAACCAATGGAAAAGGAAGACCTTTCTCTCTGTCTCTCTCTCTCACTGTCCCCTCTGCCTGTCCAAAAATAAATAAATAATAATACTATACCAGAATGTTATTGCAAGGATCAAATGAAATGCATATTCATTAAAGTTAAAACTATTTACTACTGTACATATGTATACAATAAATGACACTTACTGTATACCTTACAAATCAATGAGAAAGCAAAGGAATCTCTTAGAAATTATACTAGAACAGTTATTTCAGAAAAAAAGTTTACTGTTATATATTTATGTTTTATAAATTCTACAGAATATGCCAAACAAGATAGAGCATTAAATACAAATACTACAACCATAAAATAAATAGGAAAAATATGAGTGATTATTTTTCTGATCTTATGATAAGGAGAGCTTGAACATGCAACTTTAATGAGATATTTCCACAAATAACAGACAAATAGAAATTTTAATTTTTCTGTGGGAAATTTTAACCTGTGCCATGTGAAAGAAAACTCACTATAAATAAGAATAAAGAAAAAAAATACTTTCAGCAATATGGAATTGATAATTTTACTATATAAACAGCTCTTTAAAATCAATACAAAATGTTAATAATCCAACCAAAAAACTTCAAAAGATCAGAATAACTTACAAATTTCAAAATTAAACAAAGGAGCACTTGTTTGAACTAGTAAACACTCCAGTTACGACGCCTGCATCCCATATATCAGAGCGCTCGCATTTGATTCCCTTCTCCCATTCCTTATTGAGCTTCTTGACAATACAGAATCAAATAGTTGGGTCCCTGTCACCCACATAGGAGACTTGAAGTGAGTTCCTGGCTCCTAGCTGCAGCCAGGCCCAGTTCTGCCCTTTGCAGGCATTTGAACGGTCAGAAGGAAGCTCTCTCTTATTTCTGAGTCTCTGCCTCTTGAACAAAGGAAAATAAAGAGTTAAATACAAATTGTTAGTGATGATGACAAAGTGTTTAGTTTCATCAATTCTGGAATCTTGTCAATTCTGGGATTTAAATACCCCAACATTTAAATTTTTGGTATATTTAAAGCCAAAACACCCATAAAGGGAAATATAAAAATAAAAATATTTTGTGCACTGTTCAAGAACTGCCTAAAACGGACTCAGATAGGAGAATCATTATGCACTTTCCATTTAACCCCCATGTGTTTAGCCATACTTCAACTTTTCAAATAACATGTCAGAACTCATTGGTGACTCACACTTTTTGTGCCACTCCACATGCTTGCTTTCCTGACGGGACACACGTGACCCTGACACCACTGATGGTTTCCAGACCATAAATCTCAATCCAAATGAGTATGAGCTGAGTGGATGCCGAAGTGATCACTCAGGAAGCATAAAATATGCTTCTGGGTCTTGACTTTCTTATCCTGAGCTGTGAGGCAAGTTGTGGGTGAGGCGCAGCAGGTTTTTCACATGGGGGTCAAGTCGGTCGGTCTTGTTCTCAGAGAGCCCCAGGATCCCTGCATCTCACTTCAGCCTCCTTGGACTCAGAAGACAAGACCAGGAATTGGCATCTTCAACAGGCAGCTCAGTGAATGCTTAGATACTTTAAAGTTTGAAAAACCACTGTAATGGCAAACCTCTAAGTCCCTTCTCACTCCAAAATCAAGTATTTTGAAGGAAAAAATATGCATGCTATACAGCAGTTCTGCTGTGTACACTTGAGAGTGACCACCCACCCCAACTCTCAAATTTAAGTTCTCAAATTCTTGTTATATTTTAGGTAATATCTCTATAGGTTTATTCTCTCAATCCCATGCATCAGATTACACTCATCGAAGCTGTCAGTCTTCAGAAGGCACATAAATTCAATCTGGAGTATTTATGATTCAGACATTTAATCACACCGTAAAGTTAATGGAATCCAATTTGAATGCAGACACCTCAACAGCTACATTGCATTGAATTCACAACATTCATAAAATGTGGGTTTCAAAATGAATCACCAGCCTAATGGAAACTTCAGAGTAGAAAGCTTCCCTCTCATTGGTCACTGTCCAGATCTTCGGCTGCCAGGAAAAGGACCAGAGCTGTCAACACAACACTGTAGCCCAGGCAACCAGCCACACCGCTGGGAACTTTTCAACACTCAAAAAAAATGAAAGTTATTACAGAAAATTTCAGATGCTCTCTCAGTTGTTTGGATAGCCCATGGTTTATAACAGTAATGGTGTCTAGAGGTCAAACTCTGCCTGTCAATTTACAGCCTCCCACCATTAACAGCCCAGAAGTGAGTTGTTCTTTGGGTGTTCCCAACTTAACCTGATTGTCATAAAGTGTATTCTTCCAGGGGTGTAAGGTCTCTGGGGTAAGATAAAATAGATACTATGTCGCCAAGATCCCAACAACCCATTCTTTACACAGCAGGAAATAAAAATGCCTTTGGCCCTCCAAACATCCAGATGTGGTCTCAGTGTTGTTTGGCACCCACTGGGTGCAGACATCTGGATGACTGATTCTGAGCTTTCTATCCAGATGTTCCGCCATAGTGGCAACTCAACCCTCAACCAAAGCTGAGTGGGGTTTACAGTCAGGACAGAGCTACCTATGAGAGCTTGTTTCATCAGAAATGTCTTTGCACATTAGATTAGCTCTTCCACTTTGGATAGGATGGCTTTGCTAGAAATAACTTCAGGATCTGCAGACAGCTTAGACCAGCTCTCTCAACCATGCTTTCTGCTTTTCAAACATTCATAGTCATTGTTAAGCTAAACAGCAAGTAAACCATATCCTGTCTGAATTTTTTTTCTTACAGACAGATGCTAGAATCCACTCATTCTTAAAAAGTTATTTACCTGATAGGAATCATGCATATAAAAGAAGGACATAGGGCTCTCAACATGTCTTGGGTAGTTTATGAGTCTAATGTGCTGCACTGCAAATTTAATCCACTGAAATGGTTTCATGCAAACGCTCTTCTCAAATTCCTTTTGTACAGAATCTCAATGCATAATGTATATAGTCTGAAAATGGATAAAACTACATTTGGAGACTGTTGGAGTTGTTTTTTGTGTTTTTTTTTTAAATAAGCAAAAAATGAGCAGGTTTTTTGTTGTTGCCTTTTTTAACCCTCCTTGCTCCCAAGCGATCACACATGGACTGGGTCTTCTCAAAGCTGTCTTCCACACAACATTTCTTGTCTTTTTCTTTTCCCGACAAAAAACCTTGAAATATGATAAGGTTTAATTAGAAATGTGAATGGTGAGTTAAAAACACTTCTCTTAGATTTCCCCGCTAAAGCAAACAAATAGAATGGCAAGAACCTTATGATTCATTTTTGGAAGATAATTCAGCAAATGCATGGAATCTTACTGAATAAAATGCTTCCTTGCCCTCCATGATGATAACTACCCTGAGGACTGTAGCCACAGAGAGAACAGCAGCCTATGTGTTGGGGAGAAGGCGTGGGAAGTGCTTAGAGCCACAGGTCTCCCAGTGCTCAACTGAAGTCAAAAGGGTAAAAGGGGATATGGCCAAAGGGAACTGCCAAAGCCTCCAAAGGAATCAGAGAGACTTGGCCACAGTCTTATGCTCATGTCTCTGTGGATCAATGCGTTTGCTATGCTCTGTTTCATCGTCTGTTTATTTTTACATATCATTTGAATACTAGAAATTGTCATGGAAAGAGAATCAAACTAGAATAAGACGATTTGGACTCAAGCCCTAGGTCTGACCCTCCACAGTTAAGTGACCTTGTCAAGTAACCAGAACCACTGTCCCTGAAGAGTCCTCTCTGTATCCTGGGCTTCTGGGAGGGGGAAATGAGAACCCTAAGAAAGGGCTTTGTCGTGTCTTAAACTTTATCTACCCTGCTGTGTTCTCTGCTTTGAGCAAGCTGTTTTCTCCTATGAAAATGATGGCATCCTTAGCTCTTCCACACTCTTCTCCCTCCATGTTTCCCAAAGCCACAGGTGAAGTGAACAAGTTGTCCTAAGAGAAGAACCTTCCAGCTACCATGCAGCAGACTACCTCCAGTGGGTTCCGTTCATGTGGCTTCAGATAAGTATGCCCCTCACCACTTCTCACAGTCTCCTTCTGATCCTGTCACCTAGACCTTCCTTGCTCTTGACCTTGTGAGCAGTCTTTTGTTTTCACTGGTCTGAGCCCTGCAACTTCATAGGTAGTTCGGTTATCTGGTTTGGACCTTTTGATTCTCTTCTCCATTATCATTCAAATGACTTACTAAATCATATTCCCATCACCCACTCCAGCTGGTCCCAGCTCCTTACAGCTCATCCCTGTGAATGGGATGCACATAAAGGGAAATTTTTATATGCAGGTGTAAGAGATGTGATGTGCTTCCCAAAATAGACAATGGAAGGGTTTCTGTCAATACTGTGGACACATTTTCTCTTCTGAAGATACAGACTTGAAACGATTGGACAATTTGTAATTCTACAGGGCAGGTGCCTTGGGAGAGGATGACAAAGAATAGTTTCCCTGACTCCTCTCAACCTCCCAACCTTAAGTGATCCCACACACCAGCATATGTAAAAATACGAAGAAGCAAGATCCTGCTCATACCACCCCTGTAGACACAGGGTCAGTGCATGGAGTATTCAATGGGAAAGATTCATTCAGATTCAAATTTAAGCCCTATAATTTCACAGTAACATAGACATTGTAAAACATTTCTTAATTCCTATAATGTAGTGGGAGCAAAGACTGTATCTGTCTTGTTCACTGGAGGATTTCTAGAACCCAGCATAGTGCCTGGCACATAGTGTTTTTTAAAATATGTTTTGCCAGAATAAAAACATAGAAGAAAAAAATAACATGTGAATGATTTCTTATCTGATGCTGATAGAGAGTACAGTTAATGATTTAGAGAACAAGTATCCAGCAGTACAACTTGCTAATACCTCTTAAAACGTGTTGATGCTCATAAATCCAAAATAAACGACCTGTAAAATCACTTAAGAAGAAATAATACGCATTTAATCAGGCTTCCAGAGGCAAGTCTGAAGAAAAAGCAGAGAATTTCAAGAAGAATTATTAAATCCCCTCCAATTCAATCACTGGCTGATCACAGACAAGCCACGTGTCCTTCTGCCCACAGGGCTGTCAATTTAGACATTGTGGTGCAGCCTTTCGTTATGAGACTCCTGAATTACAGCCACTTCCTGGAGCCACAGGGAAAGGTTTTGGGTCAGCTGAAAAGGGCAAGTCCTCTCCCTGGTCTCCCCAGCTCACTCTTCCATATTCCACAGAGAGGTCTTAAATAAAGGGGGAGACATTGAACACATCGCTGACAAACCAAAGACAGCATCTTTAAAGTCTTACACGTGTCCCACCTTAGCTGCATGTCAGCAGGGCACTTCCTCCAGCAAATGAAATGCAAAACACTCTGAAATGCCAGTCTGTGCCTGAGCTTTATAATCCTGTGGAAGTTTCTAGAATTTAACAGTGTTTGGTACGTCCCACGCCACCCTGGATTTTTACCTTTAGTCTGCTATTAAGAGTTACTTTACCTTTCCTGGAGTTTGATTAAGGTCCTGAGGGTGGTTGTAAAATAGATCCATGTTTTTGTTTCAAACTCAATTAGCAGAAGTTGGAATTTCTCTCTTCAACAAAGTTAAATAAATTGTTAATGAGAAATTTACCTTCACTTGATTCGCTGGCTGCCTTATTAGCTTGGAGTCAACACTATTAAAGGAAAAGATGTTTATTAAGGCTTAAAGTGTTTTCTGGATTGAATGTTAAAAAGATGATGTGAGGATAGCAACACTGACTCTCCGCTTCCAAGACCCAGAGGACCTTCTGTGATTCATCAAAAATGTGTGATGTTGAGGCTTCATTAGGGTCGCCTCACCAGGGAAATGGCGACTTACCTGGGAGCACATTCCTTTCACCCATTGTCATGAGAGCATTTTCTAAGCCAAATGGACAGTAGCCTGAAGAAAGTAGGTGGGTGACTCTGAACAGGACACAGCAGGACCTCTGCAAAGGAGGTAAATACAATACACTCACCATAAAGGCTGGGGGCATGGGAGATAAGGCTGTTTATTCAAGTATGTGCACTTGTAGATCTCAAAACCACTTGCCCCCCAAAACAACAATGTCTTGCTGGCATGGCCTTCCAAAATCCCTAATCTTAATAACCAAGGACAAGTTTAGGCAGAGTGATGAGGTCAGTCCCCTCTCCATTTGTTTCTTTCTCAAAAACGTTTTCTTGGCACAGCCAGCTAGGAGCCCCTGTCTGGGAATCTGCAGACTAGTCCACTCAGTCCTCACATTTCCTACACAACCCTCCAGAGGCTGCAAAGCTGAAAGACTCACATCCCAGAAGCCCCTGCAGCTTAAGTCCCATGTGAAACCTAGTGTCAGCAAAGTGGACATTGACTGCACCATGAGGTTTAAAAAGGAGAAGCAAACATGAAGTGGAGTCTGCACTCCACTGCTTCTGCTAGCCAGCACATTGTGAGATGTGTGGAAGCTATACCAGAGGCCCTAGGTCCAGACCATAGCATTGTGTCTATGGAGAAGCAAGTGGAAGACATCTATTTTGCTGGTTCAGGGTAAGAAAGACATGGTAAGGTGCATGTTCCAGGGATGTAGACATGACGTTCTTATTCATCCACACCATCATTGCAGAGGCAGTAGCTGCTTCACTGGGCCATCCCAAGGTGTTGTTCGGAGGTGGACTCTTGGAAGTTCTGCTCAAAGTCTACTCATCCAGACTTGCTTGTGGTTTTTGTAAGCTCCTTATATCTTGTGTGAAGTCTATTACTGTTAAAAATTCTAATGGTGATTATCCTACCATTAATAGCCTAGAATGTTGGTGCAGATGTTTTTTCCCTAGACAGGGAGGTAAAGATGTTTTTAAACCTTAAGGAAGTTGTTGTTGTTGTCAGTAATGATGTTGCTGCTAGTGTTTACAAGTATTAGCTGAAACTAACTTCTGAGTCTCACTGGATTGACATCCTTAACTCTCCTCCTTCATCCAAGCATCTACACAGCATGACCATCACCCAGTTCCTTGTCTTGCACTTCAGACCTATTCCAATGGAGCTCTCTGAAACCAGAAGGACCATCTCAAAAAGACTAGAACAGCAATATAAGGTAATGAACAAGGGCTCCAGCATTTTCCTTCAGGTCAGTATGCACTATCAGAGAAAAGACAAATAAGCAAGCCAAGGGGTGAAGGTAATTGGATAGACAGAAAGGATCGACAAGGCATCTGCATATCCACAGATGTCCCTTGAGGCTGCACCTCAGACACTTGTAGAGGAGCAGGTTTCATCCTGGCTACTAGAAGCTCATGGTACAAGGGAACAAGAGGAACTGCCATTTCTTTCTTTAAAAAAAAATAAGGTTTATTTACTTGTTATTTATTTATTTATTTATTTTGAAAGGATTACAGAGAGAGAGGAAGAAAAGAGAGATCCTCCACACACTGTTTTACTCCTCAAATGCCTACAACAGCCAAGACAAAGCCAGGAGCCAAGAACTCCATTTGGGTCTCCCACTTGGGTCAGGAACTCAAGTACTTAAGCCATTTGCTGCTGCTTTTCAGAGGCACTAGCAGAAAGCTGGATCAGAAGTAGCAGAGCCAAACTAGCTCTCTGATATGGGATGCAGGCACCCCAAACCACAGCTTAATCCACAGTGCCACAACAGTCTCCACAGAATTGCCATTTCTTAATCACTTTCTATGTACAGGACTTTATTAATTTTATTCACTCAACAAACATTTTGTTTTCATTTACAATGTGCATGAATAAGCTAGATTTCCTAATTCCTTATAAAGAAAGCCAAATATGACAACAAGACTCACACAAAATGTTCTCCACTATGACTTCTTTCCCAGAAGAAAAACCATTCCAACTGAGTGCTTGGGGGTTTGAGCATGAGAGCCCATTGGAAGGAACAGTGTGAACAAAGGCCCTGAGTTGGAAGGAGCTTATGCCATTGAGGAACATATTGCTACCCCCACGTTAGACATGAATCAACTGATATCCAGAAAGACTAGATAACTTGCTAAGGCTGTGTTGAAGGTAGAGCAGTGTGAACCCAGAGATGGTGTTCTTGCATATAATCCAGCCTCTCCAGAAGTGGAAACAGAGATCTATGGCAGCCTTTATAAACAACCAACAGGACCCACTGTCATCCCCTTCAAGGCCACCACTTCTTCTGAAGGAACTGGGGACATATTTACATTTGTTCACTCTTCTGAGCTCTAAACTCAATTAAATTAAAATCCTACTATTTCAGAAGCAAAAGACCTGGGTGCTTTTCGAGAATGAAACTGTTCTCCCTTTCTCAAGGCCTTTCATACCATTATGGTGCAGTCCCAAGCTATCAATGATAGTGGAAAAAATGGGGCTTTGCGGTAGAGGAAAGAAGCTATTCAAACTGCTCCTGATTTCTACAAAAGAGAGATCTTTTGATCTTTGAAACAGCCAAAAGGGCAGTTTGATCTTCCTCAAACTCATTTATTTTAGATTCTTGCAAATTTCTTTTCTGTAGGTTTACTTCCTTAGAAAACTCTATATTCAATTGAACAGTGACTTTTATACATTGAAATGCAATATTGAATAGCTGAAGTCTAATAAATGCCATCCCAGCTATATAGGATATTTTAAAAATCATAAAAGAGCCGATTGAGCCCGATCCAGGCAAAGATGACAAAGCGAATTCAATGCTTCTTTTGAAAATGAGTCATGGTCAGAAATACTCACTTTGACCAAAAGCATTTCTTTGAATGCCAGAGGTAAATTTGCTCACTTTCATTTTCTGCCTGGGTTTCAAATCGGCCCTGCAGAACTGAACAAAATCAACTCCAAGAGGCCCTGGCAGCTGTTCCAGATGTAAATGTGAACAGGATAGTGAGTCGAGCCTACTCCCTTCAATTTATAATTTTCAAATTATGCAGATTATATTCAAATATGGATTGATCAGACTTTGTATATTTTTTCAAGGAGGAGTAAATCATTGCTGTTCTCGGTTACATTAACATTCCCCAGTACTACCCCTTATTTTACTAAAAAAGGATGTTTCATTGTCATGAGCCTCCAGATTACTGGCAAGAGGAGAATCTGACATATGTTCCCAGTCGTGGGGGGCGTAGGGGAGGATGGGCACAACAGACTCAATCGATTAGCCAAAAAGAACAGCCTTTGATGTCAGGGAAACTTTCCAAATTTCATTTAAGACTCAAACAATCTGTGGGAAATCAAAGTTCTCAATCAGAACTCTGTCCCACTCCTCTGGGTGCAGCCATGGAGGAACTTTTGTTTTAACTATTTGTAGCTGATTACTCAGTTTGAGAATGTGTTCCTCTTTTGGCCTTTTCAGCAGGTGGCAGACTCTTGGAGAAGGTGGATAACTTCATTCCCCATTTGTTTCTTGTCACATGTAATTTTTTTCCTCTTGGGTATATGTTTCAGGAAAACACAGATTAGCATTGCAAAAAGTAGGTTGTTTTGCAGCTACCCTTTCCTTGATGTGACCTTCTAAGAAGATTTGATTTTATAAAGTGTTGCAGGAACACACTACCTTTTGCATACTCCCTGTCTCAGCTAAAGGCTGGATTGGAATTGGGAAAGGGACTGGGGTCAGATGAGCATGATACCCATGGAGGAGGAATGGTCCTCACTTGGAAGCAGGTAGTAGATGAAAAGGAAGAAGCAGAGAGGCATGTAAGATTTGGATCTTACTCCCAGACATAGCCAGTTCAAAAAGAGGAACCTAACATGGTGTCAGTTAGAATCTAGATAAATTTAATTTTCCATGGTTCTTTGAATATCCCAAGGAGAAATATCAAATTTTGGGCACTGCCTAAGAGCCTGAATCACTTTGGTATTTAAAGGCAGATATTTTTTCCATAAACAAAAATATGAGAAGGCTCCAGAAAGGTCTTCCTTAGCCCAGGCATGTTCTGCACTGGTGAGAACACATCAAGGATACCATGTCACCCAGAGTCTGGGCAATACATTTCTCTTCATCTGAACACTGTCAGTTATTTATGATCTTTCTAATACAGGTGATCCCTAGTTGTAGTTTCTACAATCAAAGGTGGTCAAAATGATGTGAACACTCTAGAGATTTTTTTTTTTAATTTTTTTATTTTTGACAGGCAGAGTGGACAGTAGAGAGAGAGACAGAGAGAAAGGTCTTCCTTTTTGCCGTTGGTTCACCCTCCAATGGCCACCGCGGTAGGCGCGCTGCGGCCGGCGCACCGCGCTGTTCTTGGAGAAGGTTGGACAGCACTCAAGTTCTGCCAGTTGAAAATGGGTAGGATGTGACGTCTTCACTCTAGAGGACAGAAAAAGAGAATCCATGGGAGTCCCAGGGAATGGGGAAGGCAGACTTCCGTTTGAAGAGGATAATTCACATAATGACAGAAATCTCAGATAATATGCCTTGCCGAAGCAGTGATCTCCCTACCATAGAAGTCACTGAAGCACCAGCTGGACATCCTCACATGAAAGAGCAGTTGTAATACTGGAATCGGAGGGGGCCTTCCATGTCACACTGCCCAAGTGTTCACAAAGTGTAAGGAACCAGGACAGTTCCCTTTTGGGCTTGCTGCTCTACTCACAAGTATACACTCTTGGTATCAGCGTCCCAGGAATATTCGTTAGGAATTAGGGACAAAGTTGTCTCCAGTATCTTGAAACTTTTTATTAAGGTTGTCATTTTCCATCTTGTGGCCATCAAAGACAACACCAACATAAGAAAGCCTCTTTTATAGCTCAAAAAAGATTGATTGGTAATTAAAGACCCTATAAAGAACTCTATGTAAAGTATTTCAAGTAACTCAAGGATGAAACTCTGAGAGCCTGGATAGCTGAATATACATGGGCACGCCCATCCCTGTCTATAGGGCCATTAGCTGTCCAATGAGCATTTGGGTGAAGGGGCTATTTTATCCTTAGAAGCAACAGAAGCTTCTTTTCCTTCCCTCCAAGAACATTTTAAAACAAACGTTATCAAAAAACAGTACCTGGATTTCTAGATACAGATCTATCGTTCGTAGGTTCCTTATATTTCAAGGCCTAGGAGAAAAGGGAATATATTCTGAGAAAAATGTAAGGTATGCAAGAGGTAAGGTTATGGAACACATGGTAATAAAAACCAACGGCAAAACAGCACCACACTCATCTCAGCAGAGGCACGTGTTCTGCATCCCTTCCAGAATGGGTTTGCGTTTTACCACTGTGACAAGATTGCTTTTGTCACTCAGTTAGCACCTCTTGTCTCCTTTTATTCACTTTGCTGTTTTCCAGTTGTAATTTTATCAGGGGATTGAATCAAGCTGTAGACTTCTTATGGAATAGCAACCTCCGGATACTCATCTAACAGTAGTTCAGGCAAAGTTGTCAATGTCAAGAATAAAAATATTTTAACTGGAAAAGGAGTACAACCAAATGGAAATAGAAAATGGCAGAGAGCATGCCCACCAAATTGATGAGAAAAAAGTATGAGACAGGATGTTCAATGTTAGGAGAAAAATGGAGGAACCTGGCTTCAAATCAGTAGGACCCACTCTCCTAACAGCATTTCCCCTACGCTGCTGCCAACCTCTGCAAGATAGACCATCTGCCAACTGCTCTGGAAGGGTGTGTCGCCAAGCAGAATGGGTCAATCGGCACAGCTGTTTGTTGTATTCATTAATTCTGGAATAAAGTTAGGAAAAATCCTCCAATGCAGAAGTCAATCTAACGTGAGTGACTGCAACCAAAATATCCAAAGATCTTCTAAGGAAATGAGAAAGAAAGCGGCAATGAAATCCTAAAGCAAAGAAAATATGATTTTTTTATTATTTATAAATGAAGTAGGTTATGGTTTGGGGGAACATTCACTGATAATATATCAAAAGTTTGACTTTTGCCCCATCAAACATCCCCAAACCTCCTATCAGGAAAATGCTATCAAAACAAGTCAGCAAAAATACATTCCTACTTCAGTTTCTATTTCGGTACAAGATATAGCTTTCAAATGTCAGTTTCATCTAGTTTGGCCATTCCAAGAACGTGCATAGTTAAACATCAGTGAACTGTAGTGTTTGGAAGATGCTGCTTAACTGAATGTTGAGGTTAACTGGGAACTAGGCAGAAAACTTTTCCTTTTATTTCTGGATGGAATCAATATAAGATATTGATGGAATGAAGGTGAGGTTGTCCTAGTGCCCCAGAAACCTGGGTAACTCCTAGGGGAATCATATACACAAGAAATTCTGATGAAACAAAATAAGTACTATCTCATCATTGGCTGTGCTTGTGTCCTAAGCCCTTAGGTAGAGCTTTCTGATAGGGTGAGCCAGAGTTCAGGACTCCTGGATTCTCTCACAGTCCATTCACTTAACTCCAAATCTTACTATTAAGAGCATCATAGAACACATGAGCAAAGGACAAAACATTCACAATGAGAAGAGAAGGCAAAATAACCACACTAAGGAGCAGTTAAGCTGCTGCTTGGGACACTTCTATCCCATATAAAAGTCCCTAGGTTCAAGTTCCAAATCCACTCTGGATCCCAGCTTCCTAGTAATACACACCCTGAGATGGCTCAAGTATTTGGGTCTCTGCCACTCATGTGGGCTACTTGGATTGAGTTCTTGGCCCCTGGTTTTGGCATTGCCCAGCCTTGGCTATTGCAGGCATTTGGGAAGTGAGAAACTAAATCAATCTCTCTCTCTGTCTCTCTATCCCTCTCTTCTTCTCTAATTTACAAATAAACATTTTTAAAGCATAAACTCAGTATATCACACTGAAGTAAGGGCTGAACTTTGTCTATGTCAACCACAAGAAGTAGATTTTAACTCTTATATGTGGACGTGGTTCACAGCAAGGATGCGTCTCACTTCACAGACAATTTTATGCCTTTTGTTAATTGAAATCTTTCTATCTACAGACATTTGCATGTCACTTCTCCTTGTTTTTACTAGGTTCAGGGCATGTAACGTTACCACCATTCTCATAAACAAGGAATTCCAGTACAGTTGGGGAAGCAATCGCCCAGAACATGGTGCTTACTGCAGGGAAATGTAAAGAGAAGACAGTTCAGTCTGTCTTTCAAATAATAAAAATAAATCATCCAAAAAATTCTCCTAAAAACCCTTCAAAATTCTGAGAAGCCAAGCAAAATTAGTTTAATTCTAAAGTAAGAATACATTTTATAATTAACGTATTGCCCTTTGTTTAAATTATAGTAGTCGCACACATTTTTATGTGACATATTCTTGTATAATTGGGTATGAAACATATTCCATTTAAACATATCATTTTACATTTTTGCAAGTTTATAGTAATTAGATCCTAATCTCATAACCTAAGATTTTATGGTTTATATCTTGGATTTGGTGACAATAGAAGGTCATCTCCAAAATATTTGATGCACGTAAGAGACCAGCGTCCACCAGCCTTGACTACCAAATAGACTGCAACTCCTTTTGATCCTCTAAAGCCCTGAGGAGGCAGAAAGTGATCTCCAAAAAGCGTTTGGAGGGCTTACCTGCCCATATGTAGGCACGTAGCTCAGTCAGGTTCAGTTCAGAGGCTCTGACTTTCCAGGCTAAGGAGTTTTCTTCATGCATTACTCAGAAATCATGGGCCACCCTCTCCAATCCTAATGCATTCACCCTCCCTGCAATGTACCCCAGGAGACCAACAGGCAGGGGTCAGGAGTGAGGGCGGGGACAAATTGGTATAAAACCATCACCATGCCCAAGAGAAGAATCTTAAATGTATATTTGGCTCAAATATGACCTGGAACATATTCAGGGAGCCTGAACATGACAATGGACTTGGGGGAAAAAGTCAAACACATTCTTACTAATGCTGTTCATGATCAACCATACAAAACAAATAACATGGGTAAAAACGTCACATATGAAGAAGCACAAGCATAAGGCAAAGCCATAAAGGAACAAAAAGCATTAATTTCAGGAATGAAAATGCACAGTATTTTGTTTCACACTGAATTAGTCAGACTACAAGTTGTTACTGACTGACAGAAATGCAATTAAAAAGGAAATCTGTCAGTTCATAAATTTGGAAATTCAAGGGGTGTCATGATTCAGGTACTGCTGAACTCAAGGACTCAAATGGTGTCTTTATCATACGTTCACTCTGTCATTATCAGTTAGCTCTGGCTGTTCCTGGCTTCCTTGCTGACTTCATTGCTGACTGCACAAGTTCCCAAAGAACCAGAGCTCCAGGCTTGTTCCTCTTGCATGCAATTCTCAAAGGAAAAAAGGCCTCTCTCCCATGACTTGGAGCAAAAGTCACAGGGTTCCTGTTACCTGCCCAGCTTGCGTTAATACTCACTCTGAGGTGTTTCACCCAGGGGATAAAATACACTTATGAGACCCACTTCTGGCAGAAGAGTATGGGCAACACCACCTAAACAACACTGATCAAAGTGGGGAGGAGGGCAGTTCCACAAAGGAAAAGTGAGGACGTGATGGCAAGGGGGAAAAGGATGTTTGGCAAACAACAGATGGCCAGATAAGCTGCCCCCATGCAGATGGTATTCTGCACACTGGACTCAGACATGTCTAAAGTTCTCTGGACTCTCTTGGTGCTCTTTCGGGCATTTGTTCTTGAGCTTTAAGACCCAAGATTATATCAAACAGAAGAGAGTGTCCTTCATCCATTTTATTCCATGATTATTTATTGATCTTTCCCCAGAGTAAGACAGTGGGGATACAGTAGACAGCAAAATGCAGATAGAAGGTTAATAGATAAAATGGTGAATACCATAACAATGAAGTTTAATTAAGTGTTCATTATATGACAGGCACCCTGATAAACCAGCTGATGTGTATTTAAGGGTGATACCAGAGTACACAGAAAGAAATTCTAGCCCTCATTTGGGGACCATGGACTACTTCCAGAGTAAGTGGAATCAAAGCTGAGGTCTGGAAAATGGGCAAGAGCTTAATGAGTTGAAATGAGAAGTTGGGGTAACTCAAGCAAAGGAACCATACAAGCAATGTCCCCAAATCAAGAGCCAGTACAATATTTTAAAGGGAAAAAAAAATGAGTATAAACCTGAAGAGTCTATTAAAAAGGCAAACATTTGTCTTACTCCATTCACTATGTGATCTTAAACAGGTCACTTGAGCCCTCTGAGTCTCCTTCACAATGTTTTTGAAGGATCAGATATAGTAATATAAATGAAATTAAATCTAAAATCAGCTACAACTGTAAGGCACGTGTACAGAACTGAAAGTAATACATAGATTCATAAAATCCTGAGTGATTAAGGGACAGTCACTGGCTCTGTGTACATAGGCCTCTCAAGAAAAACATCCTTTAGGGGCAAGCATTGTGGTGCAGAAGGTTAAGTCACCAACTGGGATGCCCACATCTAATATCAGAGTGCTGTTTCGAGTACTGGCTGCTCAGCTTCCAATGCAGTTTCCTACAATGCATCCTGAGATGTAGCAAATGTTGGCTGAATTTTTTGGGATCCCTGCCACCCCCATGGGAGAGTGGGATAGAGTGGGCTCCTGGTTTTGACCTGGCTATTGCAGGCATTTGAGAAGTGGGCCAGTGGATGAAATGCTCCCCTCTCCCTGTTTGTGTGTGTGTGTGTGTGTGTCTGAGAGAGAGAAAAAAATGCTACCTTTCAAATAAATAAATCTTTGCAGATAGAAGAGAGAAGAGAAGAGAAGAGAAGAGAAGAGAAGAGAAGAGAAGAGAGAATGGCTGAGCTTTCTGATGTCTATTTGGCCATAGGGTGACCTTATCCTCATTGGGAGGGGTTAAGCTACAGTCTTTAAATGATGGACACAGGAGTCATGTGGCCTTTGCATCAGTGATCAGAAATTCCAGAAGAGGGAGTGAGCAGTATAGAAGAGTATGCTCTCTAGGAAAGCAATGGAAGTGTTCAAACCTTGTGCGTACAATGCACTGTTATAAAATCATCCTTGGCAGAAAAGAGGGATCCTGGGATGTTGAAAGGAAAGGAAGAAAAAAGTTCACATGTTAATGTTCTAAGAATATAATCTACAAAAAAGATGTGCTTAGAAGGTACTTGAGAGGAGAAAAAAATATAGGGCATGAAGTGAATATGGAAGATTTGAATTATAAATCTTTGAAAAAAAAAGTAGAGGAAACAGTCCGGGGACTCATACTCTCCAAATGTGAACCTAAGGTATGTTTAAATTGTAACCCAGGCCAGAGAGTCACGAATAATCAGTTTGTCTTGGAGAATACTGGAATTATAAATAAAAGGATAGAAAGCATTGTCCAAGGTAAATATTGACTTGAATGAAGAGGAACTAGAAAAACTTTTAATGAAGCCAAAAATACTGCATCTGGGGAAGATGTTTCACATTCTTATAATAAACACCAGGGTACAAGAAATTTAAGGACCATGGGGAAGAATCCTGTCCACTGGGCTGAAAAATTGACTTTGAACAAAGGCCTTCTCAAATTTTAAAACAGTAATACTATGAAAACATTAATATGAATTTCTAAGACCATGTTATTTCTTTAAATAAGGGCAATTCTCTCTGCCAGGCACTTATTTGCCTACAAATACAAGGGGATTAGTAGTATTATACTGAGAGAGTCATCCAGTTGTCCTGTGACAAATGCACCATGCTGTCTCCTCAACTCCCAGCTGCTCAGGGGGGAAGTGGTCTGGGAAGTCCCTGCCTGCCCTCTGGACCTCTGCTGGGCTCAAGACCTCCTGCCCCTGAGATGACAAACTTGATTTGCCGAGGCTCCTCCCCTACCCCACCCCCAGCTGCGGAGAGCCTGGGAAGTACTTGACTAATTTCTCCAGGTTCACACCCTGCTTCCTCCCAGAAGGATGTTCAGGTGGGGTAACCTGAAACTTAGAATAAACAGAAGCCCATTATTGCCGCTTAGTGGGAGCCAGTGGAGGATCTTGTCAGCAGAGCAGTGCCATGGCAACCGGTTCTTCAAAGCATTTTTTAGAAATACAAGTCGAATTTCATCTGGAAACATCCCAATTACCCAATTAGACTAAGCTGCAAAGGCTTTTTAGAATAATCTCAGATCCTAAGTGAGTGAATAGCTCCAACCCAAACCATTGCTTTCTGATACTCAGAATGCAAGCTTGTTGGTACTGTACTCTGCTAGAAAGACAGTTTTTTATTAGCAGGAGGAATGAAACCAGTCTGCATTTGCACCAGAGTCTCCATGCGAGAGTAACATATGACTATATCCCGTGGGGAGCCTTGCGATCCCAGTTTTATTTTTCCCACTTAACAGATGGGAAAACTAAGGAGCTATAAGTAGACTCATCCCTAGGGGACACAGAAAGAGACCGAGATGGGATGGATCTGGATTTCTCTTGCATTTGAGTGTATTTGTGTAGACCTCTGGGAAACTGGAGAAATCAGGCTCCAAGACCTATGGATTCCACCCTTGAATGTCTCCTCTGCTCCATCTCCACATTTTCCTTACTTGACTTGGAGTGTTTACCACCAAACCCTCCCCCACCCTCGAGAGTTGCAGTCTTCCGCTACTACTGCTAGACACATCCAGCACAGATCGTAGGCTCTCTCTACACTGCACAGATCAAACCCTTTCTGTCTCTTACAGGCTGAAATACATCCCCCCAAAATCCATTATGCTGAAGTCCTAATTCCCAGCAACTCAGAATGTGACTATATTTTGGGATAGGATCTTTAAAGAGGTATTTAAGGTAAAATGTGGTCAGACAGCTGGTCCCTAATCCAACTGACCTGGTTTTCTTCTAAGAAGAAGAGATTAGGACACAGAGGACACAGTGACCAAGGGACCACCATGGGAGGACACAGCAAGAAAGTGGCCATCTGCCAGCCTAGGGAAGAAGACTCAGAAGTCAACCCTGCCAAAACCTTGTTCTTGCACTTTTAGCCCCCAGAACCCTGAGAAACACGTGTCTATTGTTTCAGCCACTCAGTCTCTGGTGTTTTGTAAGGGCAACTCCAGCAGAGTAAGACTGTCTTTTGGGTGGCCATCAATGTCCCCTCAATGTCACTGGTTAATGAAAATTTTCACTACACGTTCATCCACCACAAACCTGGCATTCCAACCATACCGTGAACTTGCAGCATGCTATGCACTTCCTAAGATACTCTACCCGCCTGGAATCCCCTTCTCCAGCTTTGCCTCCTATCAGTCCTCCTCACGCCCCAAGGCCCAGACCCAAGCGGGCTAGTTCAGGAGCCCCCTCGCAGGTGTATTGCTAAGCTATGAGAGATACTTGCCATGCGGCAGGCTCTGTGCAAAAGCATCTTCTGTGCACCATCTCATTTCATCCGCATCACTACGCTTCATGTCCCTGATGATCACATTTTATGGATGAGGACACGGAAGCCCAGAGAGAAGGTTACGTGCTCGCCATCACAGTTAACAGGTGGCAGCCTCACTGCAGAATGCCCACAATCCCTTGGCTGTGTCACTCCTCTTGGGGATAATATTTTCTCTGCACTCCAACGGCAGTTGGAACATTTTTTATTTATTTTTTTATTTTTTTTTTGACAGGCAGAGTGGACAGTGAGAGAGAGACAGAGAGAAAGGTCTTCCTTTGCCGTTGGTTCACCCTCCAATGGCCACCGTGACAGGCGCGCTGCGGCCGGCGCACCGCGCTGTTCCAATGGCAGGAGCCAGGTGCTTCTCCTGGTCTCCCATGGGGTGCAGGGCCCAAGCACTTGGGCCATCCTCCACTGCACTCCCTGGCCACAGCAGAGAGCTGGCCTGGAAGAGGGGCAACCGGGACAGGATCAGTGCCCCGACCGGGACTAGAACCCGGTGTGCCGGCACCCCAAGGCGGAGGATTAGCCTGTGAGCCACGGCGCCGGCTAGTTGGAACATTTCATTCACTCCACATTCGATGAAAGGTAAGTGGCCCTACCTGCACATACGGTGGTAAGTCTCTCTGTGCCTCAGGTTCCTCATCTGTCAAATTGGAACACTACTTGATTCTATATTTTTGTTTGATGAAGAATACATGAGCTACCATCCTACAAGAAAACTGTGGAGCCATACCTGGA
Source organism: Lepus europaeus (assembly GCF_033115175.1). Taxonomy (NCBI): domain Eukaryota; kingdom Metazoa; phylum Chordata; class Mammalia; order Lagomorpha; family Leporidae; genus Lepus; species Lepus europaeus. The sequence goes on from NC_084843.1 coordinate 52,053,370, forward strand.
ATACCGCAAGTCCTTCGGAATGTTAGATATTAACTGCTTAAACTGCTGTCCTGTCCAGTTTATCTTGGCATCCCTAAAACCTAAGCACATGTCAAGCACTAGGGACATAAGCAATCAAATATACATTTAACCTGTCATTTAAGCAGTTGCCACACACTGAACATGCCTCTTCCCATAGCAATTAAAGCAAAACCCACAGCCTCTACCCAACCAGGCACCCTCTCTCCCGGACCCACTACCTGTGTGTCTTCCTGTCTCCCTTTCCTTCTGTCCACTCCCACAGCACTGTGAACATCTAGCTTCTCCTAAAACGTGCATACCTCTTTCCTATTTCAGAGACTTTCTGTAATCTCTCCCTTACTATGCTTACTTTTCGTAGTGCATGACAGTGTTCTCAGTGCGAGAACAGTGAGAACTCTCAATAAGTTTTCATGATTGACAGAAAGAATGAATGAATAGCTAAAGCCTACAGCAATGCTGTAAGGCAGGTTTTTCATGTCCATTTCATGGATAACACTGAGACCTGGTGTTATTAAGTAGTTTCCCCACAGGCACACATGTAGTAAGGGACAGAGCTTGGATTTTATTCATGTCTGCTTGATTCCAAAATTATTTCTGCAACACCAGTCTCTCCCAATCTTAAGACATTCATGTGGGGCCAGCACAGTGGTATAGCGAGTAAAGCTGCCACGTGCAGTGCCCGCATCCCATATGGGTGCCAGTTGAGTCCGGCTGCTCCTCTTCCGATCCAGCTCTCTGCTATGGCCTGGGAAAGCAGTAGAAGATGGCCCAAGTCTTTGGCCCCTGCACTCACATGGGAGACTCAGAAGAGGCTCCTGGCTCCTGGCTTCAGATCAGTGCAGCTCCAGCTGTTGCAGCCGGTTGGGGAGTGAACCAACAGATGGAAGACCTCTCTCTCTCTCTCTGCCTCTCCTTTTCTGTGTAACTCTGATTTTCAAATAAATAAATATAAAAAAGACATTCATGTGCCACCTTCAAGAATTTTGCCATCATCCACACAAGCTCTGAACTAATTTACTTAACATCTTTAAGTTATTTATATGTTATGCAAATAATTTGGTTTTGAAAAAAAGTAATCATTTCCATGGAATGAATCACACTGAAATAGAGATGTTTCCATGAAAATTCAAAGTATTCATCAGCATATTTTGAAACACAGATATGATTTTTACATTCAAAAACACTGTTCCATGTTGCCTTCTCTTCTCCATACCTCTGGATTGGCCCTGAATCCAGCGGCGCCAGACACCAGAGTCTACAGCCTTCAGCGCCTCTTGCCAGCTTCCCTGATTCATTCAATATCCTTATGCACAAATCCCTCTGCTCTTTCATGGAATACTTCCCACTGAGAGAAAGCAAGAAGGAGGTTTCAGATGCCTTTAAAGCCCCTTACACACACACACACACACGCACACTGGGAGATCCTATGAGCAAATGAAAACCTCAGCTCTCCCCAGCTGAAAGCAACAGCAAGATGCAAGAGGTGGGGAGAGGAAAATTAATTGAAAACTTGAGGCTATCAAGCCAGACTGAGGAAGATCTCTCCCTGAGTTAAAGATCGGCGACATAATCAAGGAAAGTGGCTTCCATAAAAGCTTGATTGGTTGATCGAAATCTCGAATCATCTTGAAAATAACTGCCTGGAAAAAAGTATGGAGTGACCCGTCTGCTTGGAAAGGAGCAGCCCGCCCTGTCAAGGTCGGTGCCCCAACCAGTACCCCCTCCCCTGACCCCTGCGGATGAACTGCATCTCTTTAAGGAAGCTCATTGTCTGCTCCAATGCTCAAGCCTGTTGCTCTCCCGTGTTAACTCGCCGGTGACCTAGAGGAAGCATTTGTGCAGTTTCTGCAGCTTTCTCATATCCACCTCAGTGCTGGTTACACATTTGGACTGCGCGCCCCTTGACGAGGCATGAAGAGGGCCAAACACCCAGAAACAAGACTGTTTCGGGAGTGGATCTCTTCCCTGGGTCCCCAAAACTTCAACCCATTGGGGGCTTTCTCTTTCCTCACTGCCTCCTACCTGTTCTACTCCTTCACCACTGTGGTCTGCGAGAACACAAATGGCAGCACTTTCTTCAAGTTCAAAGGCACGGCAGCCTTGCCCTGTCTCCAGACGGGCACCTGCCTTCCTTCCTGTGACATCCCAGGGCTCTCTGGTGTCAGCCCCTGCTTGCCTCTTAACTCACCTCAAATCCTCCCAGCATCAACTCAGAGCCCTCTGGGGCTGCCTGTGTCCCCAGGGCTGTGCTTCCTTCTCACCCTTTCTCCTCCCAGCCTTGTCTGCCCTGGAGACGCCTATCTGTCCTTGGAGGCCCTATTCCAGGGAGTCTTCTCTCACCGGTCCCCCATCCAAGTGAACTGACATCTGGAAGAAAGGTGACCAGGGAGCCACAGATGCTGCCTCCCCACCCCTGGGGCCCCATCAGGCTCCACCCTCTCCACCAATCCACCTCCTTAGGGAAGTTTTCCCCCTTTGTTTTATTTAAGTCTCTGTCACCCATCTGAACACTTTTTTTCCTCCCTTTCCAACAAAGATCTGAAGAAATGCTAAAATTTCGACCAAGTCATTGTCTTCAGGGATTCTGTCCCGAGGAAATCATCAAAAAGCTGATCAAACATTCAAATACGCATTCATTGCATCTTTTTTATGCTAACCAGTAGTGAAAATAGTGAAAGTGAACAACAGTGGGAGGTAATTATGCAAAACATATCCATACAACCATTAGAAGCATTTTGAAGGGGCAAGCATGGTGACACAGTGGACTAACACATCACTTGCCTCACTGGAATCCCATATTGGAGTGCCAGTTCAAGTCCTAGTTGCTCAGTTTCCTTCTATTCCACCTGGGAAGGCAATGGATGATGGCCCAAGTACCTGAGTCCTTGCCACCTGTATGGGAGACCCAATTAGAGTTCCCAAACTCCTGGTTTCAGCCTGGCTTAGCCCTGGCCATTGTCGCCAGATGGCAGGACAAGGAATGCACATCTCAAACCAGACTGCCTGTGAAGGCATGACACTGTAGCCTTGGGAAATTCACCTAAACATTCTTTACCTTACTTTCCTCATCTATAAAATTATACACACACACACACACACACAGACATACAGAGAGAGAATGTGTGTGTAATTATTACATGCTATTAGGTCAATTATCTTTGTTATTACACACTGAAGAAATACTATCCTTTCTGAGAGAAATTTTAACTAATTTTATTCTTTTTATCTGATTTATTTTCTAAAAATCTACAATAATCACATATTACTCTTGGGACCTAAAAAATAGATGATTTTTTTTAAAGTGAAGTTCCATTCAAAATCTGTTTTATTCTTGACTTACAGAGTCAAGGCTGAATCTTTTTGTATCTATCTATAGATATAGATGATACAGTTAGATATAGATATAGATGATATAGATAGATGAGGGAGAGATGCATGTCTCACCATCCAATCCACATTACCTGAGTCTAAGTCTAATTCTTAAGGGACACAACAAAGCCTCTTGGGCTCTGAGAATAAAGGGCAGGGAGAAGGGGAGGCAGCTACAAACTCTGAGCACTGGGACTGAAAAGAAAATTGTACTGTTTCACTTTGGGCAAGTTGCACCTTTCTCTTAATTCCCAGTTTTCTCAAACGCAAAATGGGGAAAAATAATTCCTACTTCACAAGAAAGCAATGCAAACATAAAATCAGCACGTAGTAGGTTCTCAGGAAATGTTGGGAATCAGAGTTATGGTCAAAACTCAGGATAAAGCTGCCCAGTTGGCATATGTGTAATGGCAGGAAAAGCTTTGCGAGCAGACTAACTTGACTATAAATCAAGACTCCTCTCCTAATTGCAACATAACATCAAAGATCAGATGAGGTCCTCCCACTCTGCACCTTCGATTATTCCCTAACTAGGCATCCTATTTATTCTCTTTTGGAGTGTTTACCAACCACCTAAATTTTATTGATTTATTTCTTGGTTTAGTTATTTTTCATCTATGCTCCCAATTATATTATAACCCCCATAAGGACATGGACCAAACCTGCCATTTTCCTTAGTGCCTGGCACAATGCCTAGAATAAACAGGTGATTAGGAATTAGTTTTCTTGTGAAGGAATGAATGTTCAAACAAATAAATCTGGGCAAGTTACTTTAGTTGCCTTTTCTATTTAGAAAAAAATGAGGAAGGATAATCTCTTCAATACATGGTACTGCCATATGAGATGTTTATATGTAGGAGAATGAAATTAGATCCTTACTTTTTACCATATTCAAAAATCAAATCTTGATGGATCAAATACCTACATTTAAGACCCAAGACTATGATGTTGCTGGAAGAAAATATAGGGGAAACACTTCAAAATATTGGAGTAGGTGATGACTTCTTGGATAAGATCCCCAGAGCACAGGAAACAAAAGCACAACTAGACAAATGGGATTGCATCAAGCTCAGAAGCTTCCGCACGTCAAAGGAAAAAAGCAATAGAGTCAAGAGACAGCCAACAGAATGGGAAAAATATTTGCAATCTACGTATCCAACAAAGAATTAATATCCAGAACATATCAACAACTAAAAAAACTCAACAGCAACAACAAAAATCCAATCCAGTTAAGAGGTGAGCAAAGTAGCTGAATAGACAGTTTTCAAAAGAATAAATACAAATGACCAACAAATATATGAAAAAACACCCAACATTGCTAGCCATCAGGGAAATATAAATCAAAACCACAATGAGATATCACCTCATTCCTGGCAGAATGACTACTATCCAAAAGACAGAGAGTTGCAAATGCTGGTGAGGATGTAGAAAAGGAGAAACTCTGATATGCTGTTGATAGGAATGCAAATTTGTACAGTCACTGTAGAAAACAGTATGGAGATTTCTTTAAAAGTTAGAAATAGACTTGCCATATGATCCAGCAATCCCACTATTGGGTATATGCCCAAAAGACATGAACACATTGTTATCAAGGAGATACCTACACCATCCTGTTCATAGCAGCACCGTTCACAATAGCCAAAATATGGAATCAACCAGTCTGTCCATCATCAGATGTATGGACAAATATATACATATATATATATATATACATATATACAATGAAATATTATTCAGCTATAAAAAGTGAAATTCTACCATTTGCATCAAGATGGTTGCAACTGGAGGACATCATGTCAAATGAACTAAGCTGGACACAGACAAATACCACATGTTCTCCCTAAATTTAAAATTGTTATTAAATTAAAAAGCTAAAAATAAAAAAAAATGCTTATGTGTATCAGTACTGCTGTAAATATAACTTTATCAAACTTTGTTTTACATCTTTGTCAAGTTATTAGGAATGATATACTACTATAGTTTTAATGATCTGTGATTGTTTTAAAATTTACTCTGTATGAGTGAAATTTTTCCTTTGATTTTTATTCATAATCTTTTTCTATTTTCCTGCTGAACTATGGTCTTTTTACTTTTTACTTGCTGAATTCTTTGTTTAGTGGAGCACTAAGCCTTTCACTATAATGTAAATTAAAATATTTTATCTCAAATTTTTTAAAGGGGGGGTTAGGGAAGGAGGAAAGGAAATATCATTATATTCTTATAATTATATCTTTGAACTACAATAAATCTGTTCTCTTTATATTAATATCACAATAAGAAATTTTATAAAAGAAAATCAAATGATACAGAAAATGTGATGCCAGGTGCTTAGTAGGTGCTCTTTCACTATTAATTTCTTCCTTCAGGATATTCATCAAACTACCTTTTATCACACCCAGACATTTTCTAAAGTTACCTTGACAAATTAATTACAGTCTGGGTAAAAACTGTTCATGATGCATCTTAAACTACTGTCCCTTGTCCTTGCAAAATTGCTTGATAAAGAAAATTTTTATCAAAGAACAGGTCAAAAGAAGCTTTGAAGGGCAGGCATTGTGGTATAGCAGGTTAAGCTGCTGCTTGGGATGCCAGCATCCCATGGTGAAGTGCCCAGTTTGAGTACTGGCTACTCCATGCTACCAACCCAGCTTCCTGCTGATCTACCTGGGAGGCAATAAGTGATGGCCCAAATACTTGGGTTCCCACGACCTACAAGGAAGACCTGGATGGATTTCCTGGCTCCTGGTTTCCAATTTGATTAGTCCTGACTGTTGAAAGCATTTAGGAAGAGATCCAACAGATAGAATGTCTCCCTTCCTTATCACTGTGCCTTTCAAATAAATAAATCTTTTCTCTTAAAAAAAAAAAAACTGTTCGGCGCCGTGGCTTAACAGGCTAATCCTCTGCCTTGTGGCACCGGCACACCGGGTTCTAGTCCCAGTCGGGGCACCGGATTCTATCCCGGTTGCCCCTCTTCAGGCCAGCTCTCTGCTATGGCCCGGGAAGACAGTGGAGGATGGCCCAAGTCCTTGAGCCCTGCACCTGCATGGGAGACCAGGAGAAGCACCTGGCTCCTGGCTTCGGATCAGCGAGATGCGCCGGCCGCAGCAGCCATTGGAGGGTGAACCAACGGCAAAAAGGAAGACCTTTCTCTCTGTCTCTCTCTCTCACTATCCACTCTGCCTGTCAAAAAAAAAAAAAAAAAAGCAAATTTTAAAATGAATTTTATGGTTCACACCCTATGTGTGCCAGATGCAAAAATCACTTTGAGGCATTAATTAGTGACATAAAAATTACACAGAATAAGTGAAAAATAGAAATGCAACAATGGATTTCAGCAGCCAGGAGATGAAGTTCTTTTCATTCTAAAAATGATTGCCATCCCAATTTTTATTGCCTTAATTCGTTCTTAATACAAGGGAGAAAAACATGATGATTAAGATGAGTAATGAAAACTTTTCAGGACAGAGTGAGGAAGTAACTGGAGACCATATGTTACCTAAGAACAGAGCACTCAGCAAACATTGAAGAACCAATGTGCTGATTTCATGCTGTTGGTGATTATGTCCTGATGAAAGAATACATCCCAATAGTACTAATGGGCATTATATACACACACCATTAGAGCTACATATAACCTTTCCTGAAACTAAAAGCAAAAGAGAGGCTGACAACACACTGCCAGGGTGGGATGGGGAAGGAAGAGCAAAAGAAGCTGCTGGATAAGATTTTTTTCACACTTGTCCACATAGGAAAGGCCACATTCCCTATATTAGCAAAGCAATGGCTCTCCTAGCATCCTGTGGAAAAATCATCCTGCACTATTAGAAACACAGACTCCCCTGTGGCTATAGCAATGAGTGCACCTACATAATAAGGCATAATGGGCCTTGTTATTTACCTTGATACTTAGAGTTCAACCCAAACAGTAAAATTTACAGTTAAATCATGCAGTAAATACAAGTTCAGCACTTACTAGGGTATTCAGCAAACAATGCTGAGCCAAACTGCCAGAAAAAAAAATTAAACAATTCACCTTGGAATAGTTTAGGAAAAGTTTTCAGTGTCACAAATAAACATGGTGTCACATGCCTCATCAACCAGTGGTATAAACACAAGTAGTCCTGGCCCACAAATTTCCCCTGAAATTCTAGGTCTTCTGCAGTCAGAAGTGAAGAAGTCAAGCCTAAAGTGGGCAATGTCAAGGGTATTGGGAAGGCAACCATTTGTTCTTTCTCAGGTAAGACTAAGATAGGTTACAGATTAAATTTAAAGTCATGAGTGAAAGGAAAGGTGGAGTGAATGTCAGAGCAAGGCTTCCTAGATTATCTGTAGATGTTTCCATACATCTGGATTAGGGGAGTATATAAATAGTATGAATTGGCAGCAAGTGTCACAGGCCTAGCCTTGGTCCTGGACAACAGCACTTCCTGCTTTTGCCATGGTCCAATGACCTAGGATTTGATGATATGATTGTAAGCATTTAAAATATTGTGTCCTAGGACCCACTTGAAGGACCTCCTTGAAGATTGAGACCATATAATCGTTATCTTTGGGTTTCCCATAATGCCCACCACTGTACTTTGTGTAATTAGGCACTCATACACAAGAACTGGTGAAATTGTGAAGGTAACTTTATATCAAATACTTATACTTTCCTTTTTACCAGTCACTATTCTTTTTTCCTCAAGTTCCAGTACCCTCAAAGATGTCACTGCAAGGGTCTACGAAAGCTAAAGATCCAGTCAGACCCAAGTCCACCACTTAATAAAAGTAAATACTCTACCATGCCAAACATGTGTCAAGCATATTACACACATTTTTACAGATGCTCCGTGACTTACATCCCAATAAATCCACCATAAATTGAAACTATTATAAGCTAAAAACGCATTTAGCCACCTATCCTATGTACTATCATAGCTTAAGCTTGCCAACATAGTAACCAGTGGAGTACCAGTTGTTCACCCTCATGATTGCCTAGCTTAGGAACCTAGGTTCAAACCCCAGCTCTAACAGTTATTAACCGTGCAGCATTGGGCAATTCGCCTAACCTGCTGAGCCCTATTCCTTTATTCAATAAATTATACAATTCCTTTATTCAATAACCTATAAAGTGAATTCATTCTCTGTGTCAGAAATTGTCTTCAGCATAGGGAATTAAGTGGTGAATAAGACTAAGATGCCCCTTCTCCATTAGTAGAGACTACTGAAAAACACAGGTAATAGTCAATGAATAAAAATACTTTACCTAAGCACAATGAAGAAAATAAAGCATATGATATAATAGTGTAGTGAGAGTAAGTCCTTAATTAAGGAGCTCAGGAAATCATTTCTATAGTAACAGCAAATCATCTAAAACACAAACAATAAATTAACCACCCTCTTGCAGGAGATTAAGTTTCTGTGATAAGATGAACTTTGAATGTTAGTGCCACTCTTGGGAAGGGTGTAGGTAGGGATTAGTATGCCATACAAAGATCCTCATGCCTCATCTCCATTTCTGTAACTCCATCCGCACACCTCTTACCCAGATCTTATCCTACTTCTTCTAATCTTGCTCCTCCTAGGCCCCTGACCAACCAATGATGTGTTTCTGTGTGTACTTTCTATTCAGTGTTACCTTGGGCTACTTATTTTTTCATACATAGTAGAGGGCCAAGTAAACCCCATGAAGCTCTTCTCACTGAAATTGTGCATTTTGCTTTACTGCTACCTTTCACTTGGCAGGGCTGTAGTACATCAGCTGTCTATTCTTGGCTTCCACCCACACACGGAACCGACCCTCCTGTGAATCAAAAGGAACTCTGCATGCAGCCATAGGTGTGTGCTGAGGCAAGGGGGCCAGAGGATGGCACAGCACAGGGATCTGCCCACTCACTTGTGCAACTCACTTTTTGACCATGGCCAATGATAGATGATGATGAGGAGGAGGAGGAGGAGGAGGGGGAGGAGGAGGACATTGATAGTAATGGTATATTGAAGGTGAATATATCCAATATTGATTAATCTGAAAGAATCCAGCTCACAATGGGCATCTCTGGCCACAGCCTCTTTGATGGTATAACCTCAAACACCATGTCCTCTAACAGGTCATCAGCATGGCAGAGTCACTTTTTGAAGGCTGCATAGTTCTCTAGTGCAGATGGCATGTGCTTAATCTAATATCCTAAGAGTCAAAACAGTGATTCTCCTATTGGAGGTTGTCATAAACTCTACATGGAATCTTTTCTACCTCACAGACTAACAATCTCATAGGACCTGCCAGGTCTTATGGTCTAACACTGAGTTCATTGTCTCTGCTTGAGCAGAAACATTCATCTTCTGTTGCCCTCAGACATCAGTGTTCCTGATTCTTGGATATTCAGACTCACTCTGGGACTTATATATTGGCTTTGTTGGACTTCAGGCCTTCAGGTTTGACTAGAATTACACCACTCAGTTTCCTGGGCCTCAGCTTGCAGGTTGTGGGACTTAGCCTTCATAATCACATGAGTTGAGCCCTCTAAGTGATTCTCTATCTTTCTAGTCTATCCTACCCTAGCCTACTCTATTGCTTCTCTTTCTGTGGAGAAATTTGACGAATACAATGTAAATGAAAAAAAACTGCACTCTTCAGATCATTGATCCCTCTCTGGCTAATTAGCGGAGGCCATGTTAACCTGCTCTTAGAAAGATATCATACACAGCACAGCCACTGATATTGGGACTACTACTTCCTTATGACTGTGAGCAAACAGCATTGACCACTATAATCCATACAGTATTTGTAGGTGTTAGACTGATCAATTAAATGGGGCTGTGATGGGGAAATCAACAACATCATTTAGGTAGTTAAGAGTGCTATTCATTGATGCCATTCCCACTGTACACAGTACTTTGACTTACTATCATGTAGAGGTCGGGGGGGGGGGTATTTTCAGAGACTTACACTGAAACTTCTGTTTCTAGACAGCTTTTACTACAGAATATGAAACTGATATGCTGATTCTGCCTACCATGAAATATATCCATCAGATTATATATCTGAGGACCAACAAAACCATCACTGGGTATACTCAATGATCCAATACAAGCCAGATAGGGACTGTATTCCATTACCACATCCCAAATACTTCCACTCTAATCAGGAAACCATGATTTTGTTTTGTGTCCTTGAATGCCAACGTCAGTCAATCCTGTGTCCAACATTCTTCAAAATGCCTGGTAAATTATCTGATTTCAATGCACTCCAAGTCAATGACCATATGTTTCTTTAGACAACTACAGGAATTAATATTCATTTACTCATTATGGTGTCACAGGGTTGTTCTTTTGCTCTTGTTCAAAGGAACAAAATCTGTCCCTTTGTCAATGGGTTTCAGGTTCAAGAACCAGCTGAAGTATAGTAAATAGATAGTTGTGGATTTGTTTATTTATTTATGTATTTATTTATTTAACTTTAGAGGCCTGCCTCCAACTTTCTGGTTGGGATGGTTAACTTTAGGTGTTAGCTTGATTGAATTAATGAATAACTACAGACCTGCTAAAGAATTCTGGTGTGTCTGTGAGCATGTCCCGAGGGGACTGAAATATGTGCCAATAGGTTGAGTAGGAAAGATCATGCCCAATAGAGGCAGGCACCATCCAATAAGCAGGGATCTCAGATAGAAAAAAAAAAAAAAAAGGATAACTTACCTCTCTTTCCTGGATCTAGGATTCTCCATTTCTCAGAACTCCTGCTTTTCCAGCCTTGGGAATTCCAGAACGTACAGCAGTGGCCTCCAGGCTTTTCATGTCTTTAGTCTCAAACTGAGAATTAAATCAGCAGCTTCCCTGCTTCTGAGGTTTAGGGTCTTGAACTGGCAACTCAGTGTTTCCAAACTGTAACAACCTGGTGCTGGGGTTTCCTGGAATCCCTAAGCATGGGATCCAGCTCCCCTGACAAATCTCTTCTTATATATTAATAAATCTACACCCACGTTTATGTCTAGATCTCAGTCTAGGCATAGGTCTTGGTCTAGGTTGGTTTATCATCATCTATCTATTATTGCTTCTGTCTCTCTGTAGAAACCTAATATATTTCCATCTATATTTCATTATCTTGAATTACATATATTAAGCGGTACCCTTACTGATGTCCTGCCTGTCTTTTCCCTGGAAACATCATGTTCTATCAAACATCTCCAAAGCTTTCTGCAAGTTAGGCCCCATGACTGCTGCTCTGACCTTGGCACTCATCACAATAACTGCATCTATCTTGTCCCTGGCGGCTGTGTGCCACTGCCTAGTCACTATTATTTGGGTATTTTACCATCCCTTTTACCACTAGGGAGCCCAGTTCTGTGTTAACATCTCTTAATTGTCAGCATTAGCAACAGAGAACTGATTACACCAAGCTGCTCGGATATACCTCACCAGCATATCCCTTACTGCTTTGATCAAAGACTGTTCTCCTGACCCTTTTGTGGAAAACAGTTGGCCAACAAGTTTCATGGCCTTATGTTTTATATCCACTCTAGAGTGTCTACTTCTTTGATCCTCTTGCTCACTTGCTCCACCATCTGTATGGGCAGTTCTGACATTTTCTACTTCATTTGGTGTGGGCCATTGCATTCTTGCAGGGTCCAAGAGTCATCCTAGCCTGTATCCTGGGGTACTTGCTAATATGTTAAATTTGGTATCCAGGGAGAATGCTCTCATATATGTAACCTTTTCCTTTATCCAACTTTATATCCCTTCCCTTGGCTTATGTCCCTCACAAGGCAGACTCTCTCTTGAGTAGCACTTTCTGTTTAATAGACTCTGAGACAGTGATTTGTACAGTGGATGCTTATGGGCTATGCTCTTGGAAACAACACCTGTAAGAAAATAGGGAGAAGTTTAACCAATGTACTTGGAACAGAAGCCTTGGCTGACCCAAAGGAGCACTGGAGCTGAAATGGTCCCTCTGAGTTGCTTTTGAATTTTGGCACATACAGTGCCTGAACGCACACTTACTCAGTCAGGGACACAACATGAACAAGAAAACTTCCTTCCACCAAAAGCAACTGCTGAAAAGCAATCCTAACTCCCAGCAGCTGGGACCATGAAACAAGGCTCAACATCTAGTAGAGAATTCACCTGCTGCAAACTTGTATAATAAAATGAAAATGTTCAAAGGCCTAAGTCAGCAGCTTCATTCTAGCAGAAAAGCAGACCCTGAGAATTCCAAAGGATAAACGCCTCAAATCATAAGATAGGAGGCTTAAATATTTGGGAGAAACATAAATATTTCAGGCACCCATACAAAATAGGGAACTTTCCTTTAGAAAGTTTAATTACTCAAAGAACAGTATTTCTGTGACCTCCAGAGTACTGCAGCTTTCACAGACAATGGAAGCAAATATATGCTATTTGGAGTCCTCTTAAACCAAAGATAAAGGTAGAGTTCACGATATGACTCAAAGCAGGGTGTTGATGTGTTATCACATGCACAGTCATTCCTAGTGTCATGTTTTCCTTACAACACAGAAGCCTTTATGAAAATAGTTCTCAGCATGACAAGATATTTTGGCATCAGAGAAGAGTCCGAGGTTTATTTCCAGTTGCCTAACTAGCTGTATGACCTCAGGCAAGTTGCTTCCCTTCTTTTGGCCTCAACATTCTCTCTAAGACTGGGTGGAAGGAGCTAGAGGAGATGCTACGCATGGCTTGCACACATGTGTTCACCCTTTTCCCTCATAGGAGATGTTACTAATCCATGAAGATCCCCTTTTCTGCTGAGCCTAGATGAGAAACTTAGGATCTTTCTCAACAAAGTGCTGCAGGAAATCACCACAGACTAACTCTGGATTAAAACATTCCTTTTTTGCATCTCTAGGCTATGATTAAATGCTCAAAGCCATGTGTGGATAAGCCAAGGCAGTCCCAGTGACTCTTACACATGGATGTGCTAGGATCATGATGCTGGTATGAGAAGCACCATGGGGACACCCAGCCGTGAAAGCAGAAGTTCCAGACTGTCCTCACTTATGCAAATGTCATTCATCAAACTCTTTTAGGTTCCAGCTAAATGTAATGTAGCCCTCTAAGGAAACTGATGTAGCCTTAGGGCATATCAAAGAATTACACAGGGTAGGGCTATCACAGAAAAAGCCAATTTTTTAGAATATGTCATCACCTGACTGCAAATTACTTCTAGTCTTTACATGTTATTAATAGATATTCTGTTTGGGTCCGGCGCCATGGAGCTGTAGGGTAATCCTCCACCTGTGGCGCTGGTATCCCATATGGGCGCCGGTTCTAGTCCAGGCTGCTCCTCTTCCAATTCAGCTCTCTGCTATGGCCTGGGGAAACAGTAGAAGATGGCCCAAGTGCTTGGGCCCCTGTACCCATGTGGGAGACCTGGAAGAAGCACCTGGCTCCGGGCTTCGGATCGGCACAGCTCCGGCTGTTGCGGCCATTTGGGGAGTGAACCATCAGATGGAAGACCTTTCTCTCTGTCTCTGCCTTTCACTATCTGTAACTCTACCTCTCAAATAAATAAATAAAAATAAAATCTTAAAAAAAAACTCTCTTTCTCTGTCTCTGCCTCTCTCTATAACTCTTTCAAATAAATAAAAAAATTATAAAAATAGACATTCTGTTTTGCAGAAATGAAATACTTTATTTTCACAAGCATCACCAAGACCCGCCACTCTTAACCTTGTCTGTCCTCACAATTTTCATGAGCAACAAATTTTCCTCCCCTCCCAACAGACACTAGTAAGAAATCAGCTACTATGAGGAAAAGTAACAGTCCTCTTTCCTAGCCCCTGTGTTTCAAAGCTCTCTTCTTCCTCCTAACACCTCTCTAGCTCATGCTGCATAATGAGGATTTTGTAAGACAAATCTTGTGGTTCGTAAAAGAAATCTAGTGTCCTCATTAGGGTCAATTTTTAAGACCCTTCAACTATTTTAAAACTCTTAACTCTGTCCTTGTTCCCTAATTCATCAGTAATGCTGCCAGATGCAATGTATCATTCAATAAGTCCAACCACTTGTCAAAAATAGTAACTGAATTTCTCATATTGCCAACTCAAAGCTTGATCTCTTGAAGCCCAGATGCGAAAATACATTAAGCTCCACTGTGTTCAAATTGCATTTGGAGATTTTTTGCTGATAGCTGCCAGTTCCCAGGACCTCAAGTCCTAAAATCTAGCCAGAGTTAGTATCTCATTAGGTAAAAGGTATGACAGAATATAGAATGTCACAGATAGGGAGGACTTTAAAGATTATGTAGTCCAATTCCTTTGTTTTTTAAGTAGGGGAACTACCCTCAGGAATATTAAGTGGTTTACTCAGACTCATACAGCAAATCAGCAACAAGTCAGGAATTGCCTTGTTTGTGAGCACACCACACACACATACACATGACCATGACCATCATCTTTTATCCCAGAGAGTAAAAAGGCACCATCTCTTTGGCAGTCTAAGGAATAAATGGAGCCAATTTTCCAACACTAGCTCCCCTCTGGCAAATATGTTAATGGCCTACCCAAAAGCCATTCTATTTTCCCTCTGCTTAAAAGAATTAAGAAAATTTGAGAGGGGAAAAACAAATTTTAAAGACAAGTTGAGGGGCAGGCGCTGTGGCGCAGCTGGTTAACGCCCTGGCCTGAAGCCCTGGCATCCCATGTGGGTGCTGGTTCGAGACACGGCTGCATTACTTCTGATCCAGCTCTCTGTTGTGGCCTGGGAAAGCAGTGGAAGATGGCCCAAGTCCTTGGGCCCCTGCACCCTTGGGAGACCGGGAAGAAGCTGCTGGCTTCTGGCTTCAGATAGGTGCAGCTCTGGCCATTGCGGCCAATTTGGGAGTGAACCAATGGATGGAAGACCTCTCTCTCTCTCTCTCTCTCTCTCTCTCTGCCTCTCCTTCTGTCTCTGTGTAACTCTGACTTTCAAATAAATAAATCTTTTTTAAAAAAGAGTTTAAATCAGGAGAATGTAATTATTGTGTCAAATAGGTAAGTCAAATAGGACAAAGGCTGAGGATTGTCCAATGTATTTAACAGTTTGAAGACCAATGGATGACTTTCACTGGATTAGACTTAGTGGGGTGTTTGGGGACAAAACAGACTGGTTCAAGACAGAATGAAAAAATAAATTAGATAAAAGCTTAAAGATAATTGTTCAACCAGTTTGTTTCTGTAAAAAAATTACCTGAAATGGAATGGCAGCTAGAAGTATGTGGTAGGAAAGGTTTTTTGTGTGTAGATGTGAAAAAATCTTGGCATATTTGCATGTTGATGGGAAATACCCAGGAGATCAGTGAACTGGCAACATCAGTGATGCAGTTGAGAAGGAGGCAATGGCAAGAATCGAATCTTGAGAGGAGAGAGGAGCTAAGGTCTGCTGCCCAAGATGAGAGACTTGTCTTAGATACATGAACTTAGCCGGCGCCGCAACTCACTAGGCTAATCCTCCGCCTTGCGGCGCCAGCACACTGGGTTCTAGTCCCGGTCGGGGCACCGGTTCTGTCCCAGCTGCCCCTCTTCCAGGCCAGCTCTCTGCTGTGGCCCGGGAGTGCAGTGGAGGATGGCCCAAGTGCTTGGGCCCTGCACCCCATGGGAGACCAGGAGAAGCACCTGGCTCCTGCCATCGGATCAGCGTGGTGCGCCGGCCACAGCGTGCCTACCACGGCGGCCATTGGAGGGTGAACCAACGGCAAAGGAAGACCTTTCTCTCTGTCTCTCTCTCTCACTGTCCACTCTGCCTGTCAAAAAAAAAAAGATACATGAACATAGATGGTTCACTTTGGTGAAAGGAAGACATTGAATACAACACAGACTAGGATAGCACTGGAAATTGGAGCATGTAGCTATCTTGATTACCTTCCTGTAAAATAGAAAGCAAGATTATTTGTTGAGAGTCAAGTGTGGATGAGGAGGGGTAGGGACACTAAAATTTTTAGGAGAAGGAGGGAATTACTTATATTTGTAAAGGGAAAGAAAGGCTGCATCAAGTAGGTCTGGCAGCCCTACTGGTGTATAAGTAAAATATCATTTTCCAGCAATGAAAGTTTTCTCCAGCCCCATTGAATTGCAATAGACAGAAGTAGAGAGTAGAATTTAAGCCAGGTTGAGGATTTCCAGAAGAGTCTAAGAAAGAGAGAGAGAGAGAGAGCGAAACTAATTGATGGAATGTATGAAAGTGATTATAATGATGGCCCAGGATGTCTAAACCAGGCATAGTGAACAGAGAACACTTAGGATGTGAGGGATGTGAAAAGATGGCAGGATAAGTGGAGTGTAGGTCCTAGGGAGGGGAAGAAATGCAGAGCTGAGGGAGGGAGAAGCACATTAAGCCATTATCAGGTATCATCACCTCTGCCTGAATTCATTTACTTGTTAAATGGAATTAAATTTTAACAAACTGGTATCATTGGCAAAATAATGTGGTGTACAAGTTGGCTGGGACTACCACAAATGAATGGCTTATAAAATCATCAGAAATTTATTGTCTGAGTTCTAGAGACTAAAAGTCAAAGATGAAGCAGCTGTTAGAATTGGTTCCCTCTGAGCATTTCAAGGGAGAATCTTTTCCCTGCCTCTCTCCTAGCTTCTGGTAGTCTTGGAAGGCCCTTGACTTGTAGATAGCATTCCCTTTGTGTTTGCGTGTAGTCTCCCCTCTATGAGTGTCTGTCTTTGGAAAGGCAAGCCATGTGGATACCTGGAAGAAGCAACTAGACTGAAGGAATGGTAGCTGCAAAGATTTGGAGGCCAAAATGAGCAGAATGAATGAACAGGAAAGTGGCAAGAAGTCAGGTAAGAGATTAGGAGAATAAGGAGCAAATAACATAGGACATTAAAAGATATTGTAAGGACTTTGGATTTTACCAAGTTTGATGAGGCATCACTTAGAGAAATTTTCCCATTTTATAAAGACATCTGTCATAATGGGTTACAGTCCACCCTAATGACCTCATTTTAATATGGTTAAGGAGCCCATATACAAATAAAATCATGTTCTTAGATCATGGGGGTTAGAACCTCAACAAATTTGTCTTGGAGGACATAATTCTATCCATAACACAGGAATATAAATAAAAGATAATATAAAGCTGAGATAGCACACAGCCAAGATGTACTACCAGTATTTTAAGTTGAGAATGATCAAATTTGAGCTTTAAAAAATGCTTTCAACTGGGTACATTGAGGTTCTTTAGAACAGGTACTGAGTCATTCACACTTCTACTTAGGTACCATGAGAAGGTGGGGTGCAAGACTGAGGGGTGAAGTGACAGGGAAACCAGTAAATTTACCTGTTTAGAGTTCCAGAGAGAAAGCCTGGAAGAAACACACACACACACACACACAAGCTTTTTGTTAGACTCTCCCAGCCAAGGATCCAAAAAAAAAAAATAAGCATACTGCTTGAGATGCCTTGTTCTCATCCCTGTGTCCGTGAAGAAAGCTAGTCATATCACCCAACTGATCTTTGACAACAAGGACAGACATTCACGCAGCCTTAGGAAACACAATACTAACTGAGGGTCAGGACAAACCTGCAAGCTCTAGATCCAAGACATTTCTTTCTCAGTACCGAAGCACCTAGAAAACCAAATGCCTTCTTAGAGGTGATCAATGGACCAGCAAAAACCTTTTTAAAAAGGTAGGACAGTTACCCCATGCCTTGCAGGGGACTAACGAGGGATTTATCAGAAGATGTGTTGAAATAGATGTGTAAATGGAAAAATTGGTCAATTTGATTCACCAGCTTTCCATAAGAACGATTATCAGACTACAACAAATGTAACCCACTGACCAGCTGCCATTTGGAAACTGATACTAATTTAATTCATAGACCTGCAGACTACTAAATGGACAATTAGAGGGCACTAAATTTCAGTCTTCATAAATTCAACTTAGCACATTATTGGTTTATTGGGGACACTAATTCATTGCTTTGTTAACAGTTCCGGCTCCCACACAATGCTTGACAATATGGCAAGCTCCAACACACGCTCCTGCACACGCAGCTAGAATTCTCACAAGTTCCAGAACTGTTCCTTTGTTGTCAGTATATTATCAGTGCTGTCTTGGGTTGGCTGATTATGGTTTTTAAATTGCTGCTGTCCTTGTTTTTCATTACAGATTACTGTGGTTTTCTTAGGTCACTATTAATTTAATTTGTTGTCATTGTTTGGTGAACCCTACTGGGGAAATGGTGTATAATTGTAGTAACACTATTTTTGGACAATAACTATCCAATAACCACATTTTAAAGCATGTATATATTATGGCTAAAATATGCATCATCCAGACCATTATTTGCAAAGTATATATGCAATGTATTTATATTCACCTCAAATTTGCTTATACAATGACATTTTTGGTGATAAATAGCTGTGCTATTTTTGTAACTTCTAACATATTATCAAGTTGGTAGTGTGATATAATTACTGGGTTATTTTTATAGGTGTAGGACATTGTTTTATAACAAGATACCACGTGTATGTGGCTGTAGACTTCTCTTATGAGATAAAGAATAATTTTGTTGTTTGTAAGCAATATATTGCGGACATTTTCTTATTTTGTTCCTGGGTTGTGAAACGTTAAGACTTTTTTTGTAGGTTTGCTATCTATTGGGATCCATCCCTGAGAGATCTAAGAATCTGAAGCTTTGGCATTTCTGTTGTATGATGTCTTAACAAACGTTGGAGTTTTAGGGATGTAGCTCAGTGACAGGGTGCATGCTTTGCATATGCAAGGTCTCAGGTTTGGTTCTCAGAACCTATAGCTTCTTATTCTGGGGCAGGCACTTGTCACAGCAGCTAAGTGGCCCCTTGGGATGTCCTCATTTCATATTGGATTGCTTGGGTTCCAGGCCTGAATTCTGCATTTCTAATGAAACTTCCTGGGAGGTTGTGACAGGTCAAGTACTTGGATCCCTGCCTCCCATATGGGAGACCCAGATTGAGTTCTAGACTGCTGGCTTCAACCTGGAACACCCATGGCAGTTACAGGCATTTTGGGAATGAATCAGCTCATAGAAGATCTCTTTCCATTGCTGTCTCTACCTTTCAAACAAAATGAAAATAATTAAATAAATATTTTTTTAAGAAACACATACTCTGACTTTAAAAGAAAAGTTGTGGGGATGCAGTTGTAAAATACAATGAAGCAATTAAGAGCAAGGGTCAGTTCAAATCCTGAACACACACACTAGTGATGTGACCACAGGAAGCCTTTTCAACCTCTTTGAGTTTCAACTTTCTCATCTATAAACTGAAGGAATTTGTCCAGTTCACGATGTCGTTTCTGCATTAAATAAGATAGAGTATGTAAAATGCTTAGCACAAAGCATAGCACCAAATTTACATTTTTCAAAAGCAAAAACAGCAATATGCTTATTGGTATGTTTATTGCTGCTACTATTTAATCAGCCATCATGGGATAGATTATGTTGCCATGATAAGCAACACCAAAACTCTCAATGATGTACAGCAACAAATATCTCTTTCTTGAGCTCACTACGTGTCTTTTGATGATCAACTGTAGCTTTGTTAGAAGTGACTTTGCTCTTGGGATCCAATTTGGAACATTGTTGGCTCTAGTAGTACAGGAGAAAGAGTTGTGTTGGCTCTTAACATTTTTATCCAGGAGTAATATATCATTTTGGCCCATTCTTCATTGGTTGAAGAAAAGCATGTGGCCATATGGAAATGTGTAACTGGCCTGCATAAAATATACTGCACAAAATAATGCAATATTTGTTGAGCAGAAATGCCATCAACCATGTTTTTGATGACTTAAATATAAAATGAGGAAAGTGACTTACCAAATGATTCATCCAAGTTTTATTCATGAATGGAAAGGAATAAAGTTCAGTCTTGCTTACTGAGAATGCAATCTTAGCCCCATTTTCTTTAGTCTAATTGTTGACTCATCTCAACTAGTAGAGTAAAACCCTGACCAGTTCCACCCACACTATATTTAAGAATATTCTATACATATATCCTACCATTAAGGATCCATGCATCAGACAATTCTAGCTACCATTTCACGAGTACACAGGGCAGTGAGTCTAGGTTGCTGTCACTGCTGGGACCTCATTTTCAGATTCTCTCCATGCCCAAGGCTACTCCAACATCTTAACAATGCAAAGTTCTCTGCAGTACCCACTCTACATTGTTCTTCCCAGCCCCTTGCCTTTCTCCTCTTGCTTCTTGATGTAGGAGGTCTTGCTAAACCATAAATGTCTCTAAGGAATAAGTAACTAAGTGATTCTTAGGGAAAACCATTTAAAAAGCTGATATAATTGCCTGTGAGTTGAGTTTACACAGTGGAATAATGTTCAATCTCAGGAGTTTTGTTTTTATAGCCACTAAGGACCTACACTGAGCCAGACTGGGAGCTAGACACTGAGAAGAGAATGTTCATGTCTCTGTCAGTTCACAATCTGAAAGAGAGTGGTCAGTAATTCAAGGGAAGGATTTATGGTTGGGAAAGCTGGGGGAGACCAAATGGAGACAGGGAACTTACCCATATCTACAGCAAATCAAAACCGGAGCTTAAATCACTTATCAAATGGAGAAACACAACCACCCATAGTGACCCCTCCCCAAAGGCCACTCAGATGCAAACTCTCATTTAAGGACTGGTAACTCAGGGGTCTGACATTTCCCAAGCTCAACTGAATAATGAGGATGAGTAGATCAAATTCTCAAAAATTCACAAGCAGTCTTAGAAAACCAGCTGAAATATTTACCTGGGCCTAGAGAGATCTAGTCTGGTATTGTCTCCCTTTAAGTGTGAAATTGGGCCCACTGAGATATATTACACATAGGTAGCCAGTGAAGCTCAGGCCTCCTGCCTCTACGAATGAGACTTCCAAAACTTAAGGCTTCTTCATGTTGCCCATGTTCTCTCCCCTGCTAAGAGCTTGGGGTGGGGAACATAGCCTCAAATACTTCATCATCACAGTGCCAATGGCACCCAACACAAAGCTGGGAAAGCAAGTACTCAGAAACTCCTATGAAATGACAGAGGATCTCTTCCTTATCCTCACATACTACACTTGAAGAACTCTGGCTACATAGTGAGATGCCTCATTCACACTTCCTATAGGAACTCCTATTCTGTGTCTACCTCCATTCAGGCATATATCCTCACATGAAAGGTAAACAAACATTTACAATCCAGTGATGCCAAGAATTTAGAACACACTATGTCATAACCCCCAGGGTAACTAAGGCTATATGCAAAGGACACTGCCGGGATGGTATCTTAATCCAAAAGACTGAGCATTTTTTTCATATTATTAGTTCTGTAATTATGGCCACAATAAATGGTTACCTGGATTGCAAGCAGCTGAATGATATTCTGCATTACTAAGTCACCATTCCACTGTGTATTTACTATGAATATAAAATACTATTTACCACCAGATCATCTGGGGTTGATGGAGCAGCCCTGGATTGGGTCAACACTTAGTGCTGTCAGTAAATAAGCAGAAACTTAGAGTACATTAGGATAGGCTGTGCATACATTATTTTTCTAGTCACACATGGCTTGTTACTTTCTGCCATATATTTGGTTTTTATCTTGGGTACCATGCATAAGCAATGCCATTTGCACTGCTGTGAGGAGTGGCGAACATGCATGCTTCTATTTGTTTGGAGAATGTAAGAGCTGTGGGGTTTTAATTACCCTGAGCTGGTAGAGATCAATTAGAAAAACAAACATATTAGCAAAGAAAAAAAAAAAGAGCTTTCTTGCTACCAGAAAATTACAATGCAAAATTATAGCATCCTAGGGCTTTAGAACTGGAAGAAATAGTAGAGACCAGGGAGGCCCACCCCTCATTGTACAGACAGGGAAACTGAGTCCCAATGAGGAAAAATGGCATGCAGAGTGCAGTAAGAACCTGGATTCTGCCATGAGAAGGACTTTGCTCAAATCCCAGGTCCATAATGTACCAAGCAACCTTGGCAAATCACTCAACTTTTCTGGGTTTCAGTATCCTCATTTGGAAAATGAGGACAATGGTAGAGCTGTGAGTATTAAATGATGCAGTGGGTAAAAGGTGCTTAGCACAGTGCCTGAAAGAGCAAACAATCACCAGTGCTAACTTTCCTCATCACTGTGACTATTATCCCCATTATTATCATCATCATTATCAACGGCTAGAGTCACACAGCTTATTAATGACATCATTCTTGCTTAAACTAACACTTCCTTACACAAACCTGGGCTTATTTTTATGGATGCTAATAAATGTTTTATAAGTCTTGTTTCAACAATCATGTAGTCCAAATTAGTTTACAAGTCAAGTTTTACAGTAATTCGGTGTTTGTAAGTGCTCATGAATCTTCTAATAATTGCATGTTCGACATTGTCATAGTTCTGGAAACGTAGCTCACTTAGCGTGAATATATTCTTGTCCTAAATGTGTAGTCACTCAAGAATCATTAATGATTTACCAAGATGTTTCACTTTGAAGCGTACAGAATCTCTTAGCACATTTGACGAGAATTCTTTTGCCCTTCCGGAAAGCCTCAGATTAACAAAACACAATGCTTGTTGTGGCTTGATCTCAGCAGAGGATCTATGACTCAGAAAAAGATGATTTCAGAGCATGACATGCAAATGTTTGTTTAAAATCTGGGCCCTATCCTTGACTCCATTTACTATAATTAGAAGATTGGCCGTTCTCACAGAGGTTACAAACACACCATTGACGATGTCATATGTGAGATGCCAGAGAAAAGATTAATACTTCTGCTGAGTGGCTGGAAGTTATCGACCCACAATACAGCTTACTGTCTAAAATAACAAGATCCAAGAGAAGGAGAGATGGGGGATTTGGATGACGAATAATATCCAAGGGAAGAAAAGACTCTACTCAAAAAAAAAAAAAAAAGCTACATTAGTGATGGGAGTTAAACAGTGGAAGGGACATGTGATCATCCAGTGTTTTCAGGGACAGATGCAAGTTTTGTGGGACACAAAACTTCTATAATGGGGGGGGAGGCTTTAAACTTTGAAAACAGAATGCGACTGTGTCAAGGAAAAAGCCAAAAAGAAATTCAAAATATTCTGCTGCTTCCCATATGAAGGATTGGAGCATATTCAAAGGATGAAGGACCTCCAGAGGTCAAAAGGACTTTCTCTTTGGTCCAAGACCAGTTTGGGCCCACTTGGTACACTGTAATGAGAAGGATATTGAGGCCACACCTAGGTATATCAGGAAGAAGTGCTGTAACATATTAGTAATGTCTACCATGGACATGAGAAGGGGGTTTTGTGACACATACTACAAATCTACTATCTCTGGATTCTCTTCTCCTGGCAACTCAGTACATTTTTCTAGTTTCCACCACTAGATAAGATATGAGGTCCCTATTTTAGGTACCAACAATATCAATCTTCAGAACTAAGAAGAAGCTTACTATTTAAGTAAAATTAGATAAATATTCATTCAAAATAAGTCTGCCAAGAATTTGTCCAGGAGAGAAAAGGAGCCTCTAAGGCCAGTTTTTGTTCCTATTAAAGTGTTTGGACCCTCTCTAATTCTGCTTAATCTCTGTAGTTTCAAGAAAATGTTTGTGATGAATCTCTGTTGAAATGGGGAGGGGGTCCTGATTTATAGATTTCTAATTTAACTGTTCAAAACACATCATGTTCATTATATCTCTATCACTTGGCACTAGACCTGGTACATAATAGGTGCTCAATAAATATTTTAATGCCTTAACAAGATTTATTTTATGCCATCTCCCCATTAAGATGTGAGCTTTGGAAAGACAGATGGGATGTATTACTCATTATTTCCTCCCTTGTCCCTATTCTCTACAGTGATTGGCATAGTATCCAGTACATGCTAAGGGCTCTATAAATATTTGTTAAATGAATGAAGTATTAATGGCAGTACCGCCAACCTCCACAGCCTGAAATTTCCTCTTCTTTCTGTTATGGCCTCTTGCTACATAAATCTTTCATATCAGTGCATTGCAGTATTTGAGAATCTAAAGAGCTCACCAGAGAATATTCCCCATTAAAAGGAATGGTCCCCTATATTACCTTATTACTCATTAATTTCATAAGAAGTGCTATTTGCTGAATTTCCCAAACCTGCTTCCTCCTTGTTTTTCACTTTTGCTGCTATTATCTGCTTTGTACCAAATTGGCCCCTTGTTCTTCAGGGACCACAGGCAGCCGCCGAGAGCCAAAACTTCCTGGTGAAACACTTTCCTTCTGCAACACAATCTCTCTTTTCTCTTGTCCCATTACAGCAAATCTCTCCTGAAATTCCACGGGGCCCTTTTTGAGTGAAGGAATTCGTTTGCTACATTCAGGAAGTATCTTCAAGGACCAGTGACTCAGCACTTGATTTTGAACGATCAATACATGCTGTATTTCTGTCATGTGATGGCTAAATTTAAGACAACAAGATTTCTTCACACTCTTATTTCACTTTGCTTCAGTATCCAAGGCAAAATGTGACTGTGCAGAATGCAAACGTGCTCTCTGCAGGCAGAAGGCTATTGGTGTTTCATTCTATAGCAGTCTATCTGCACTCCAGCCACCTTCTTATCTTCCTAGTCTCAATCCTTTGTTCCCTCCATATAAACCTTTTTCATTTCATGTAAGTTTATTTTATTTTATTTTGTTGCATTCATTTTTAAAAGGGACTTTGAATCCATTTGAAATAAGGTGATTTCTTTAAGTCAATGAATATAAAGATAAACTGATACACCAAATATAGACAGAGGGCCTCGCTTAGACATAGCTCCTGATCCCAATATAAGAAGAGTCTTCCTAGAAAAATTAAGAATAATGGGATGGCTGCTTGTTACTGGAGAAGCCACGTGAGGGACTGAGTGGTCGAGAACAGAAAGTAGGCAATAGGTTTCCAGAAGTCTCTGCTTGGAGGGACATTCAAAATCATCTAATTGGGGTCTATAACCTACATGGAGTCACCTGGGTGCTCAGTGGCAGAACTGAAACAATCCTCAGATCTAACCTCAATTTTTTTGCTTGTTCCATGTCCTCAGTATCTCACCTAGAGCCTGGTGTTAAGGTAAATGTATAAAATAGTCCATTTAGGCTTTTCACTCAACATATGTGAAATAAATTGTTATCACAAAGCAAACACCAAATGTCCTTTAAAGTCACCCCAAAAAAATCTTAATCATAAAGCCTTCTTCAAATTTTTCTGGTGTCCAATGGAACTTAAGTTAGTATCTCAATTGACCAAAAGACTGTCCATTTGATTCTGAATCAATTTAATTTAATCTTTGAAATGCTCACCTTTCAGGCCGGCGTCGCGGCTCAGTAGGCTAATCCTCCGCCTTGCGGCGCCGGCACATCAGGTTCTAGTCCCGATTGGGGCACCGATCCTGTCCCGGTTGCCCCTCTTCCAGGCCAGCTCTCTGCTGTGGCCAGGGAGTGCAGTGGAGGATGGCCCAAGTGCTTGGGCCCTGCACCCCATGGGAGACCAGGAGAAGCACCTGGCTCCTGCCATCGGATCAGCGCAGTGCGCCGGCCGCAGCGCGCCTACCACGGCGGCCATTGGAGGGTGAACCAACAGCAAAAAGGAAGACCTTTCTCTCTGACTCCCTCTACTGTCCACTCGGCCTGTCAAAAATAAAAAAATAATAATAATAATAATAATAAAAAAAAAAAAGAAATGCTCACCTCTCTCCAAGAGGTATTTAAAGCAGCTTAGGGAGAAAAAGGAAAATTAGAAACACAAAAACAAAAGGAGGATACAGCCTGGAAAACAAATGAAAGTTAAGTTGATAGTAAGTGACAAGAATTGCAGTCTTTACATCTTAAATATGGTTCTGAGCCTCCCAGGAGCCCAATCATACAGGGTTGTTCCCAGGGCCAGCATTGTGGCACAAGGGGTTAAGCTGCCACTTGTAATGCCAGCATTCTCTATCAGAGTGCCCATTCTAGTCCCCAGCTGCCCCACTTATGATCCAGCTCCCTGCTAGTGCACCTTGGAAGGCAGCAGATGATTTCCCAAGTGCTTGAACCCCTGCCACCCATGTGGGATACGAGAATGGAGTTCCTGGCTTCCGGCTTCAGCCTGGCAGAGCACTGGCTATTGCAGCCACTTTGGGAATGAACCAATGGATTGAAAATTTCTCTCTGTCTTTCCCTCTTTCCCTCCTTCTCTCCCTCTCTTGCTCTGGCTTTCAAATAAATAAGTTAATCTATGTTTTGTTTTTTTTTTTTTTTTTTTTGACAGGCAGAGTGGACAGTGAGAGAGAGAGAGACAGAGAGAAAGGTCTTCCTTTGCCATTGGTTCACCCTCCAATGGTCGCCGCGGCCGGCGCACCGCACTGATCCGAAGCCAGGAGCCAGGTGCTTATCCTGGCCTCCCATGGGGTGCAGGGCCCAAGCACTTGGGCCATCCTCCACTGCACTCCCGGGCCATAGCAGAGAGCTGGCCTGGAAGAGGGGCAACCAGGACAGAATCCAGCACCCCGAACGGGACTAGAACCCGGTGTGCCGGCGCCACAGGCGGAGGATTGGCCTGTTGAGCCACGGCGCCGGCAGTTAATCTATTTTTTAAAAAAGAATGGTTCTCTCTAGCTGAGAAGCAAAAGCAAATCTCAGAAGAAAAGAATTTTTATTATTTCAAATTCTGATATTTTCTTTTCCACAAATAACAATATATGGGGATGGGGATGGGCCGGCGTTGTGGCGTAGCGGGTTAAAGCCCTACCCTACTGCACTGTCATCCCATATGGGTGCCTGTTCGAGTCCTGGCTGCCCCTCTTCTGATCCAGCTCTATGCTATGGTCTGGGAAAACAGCAGAAGATGGTCCAAGTCCTTGGACCCCTTTGCCCGCATGGGAGACCCAGAGGAAGCTCCTGGCTCCTGGTGCCTAGCTTTGGATTGGTGCAGCTCTGGCCGTTGCGGCCAACTGGAGAGTGAACCAGTGGATAGAAAACCTCTCCCTCTCTCTCTGGCTCTACCTCTCCCTGTAACTCTGTCTTTCAAATAAATAAAATAAATCTTAAAAAAAATATATGGGGATGAACTAAATAATACTTTTAATAATAATTCTAAGCTAACCCAGGAGCAGATTGACATGACTTTATTTATTTATTTAAGCAATTCTAGCAAAGAGACTGGTATCTCCCTTAAATTACATGAGGCAGATTTCGTGAGGGCCTTAGCAGTCAACTTGATCAAAGGGGAAAATGTAGGAAATGTCAAGAAGTGGGTAAATTATATAAGCCTTAAATTATTCTTTTCTCGATTTTTCTCTTTCAGGCATTTGACAAGTTGTAATTATTATACAGTTTTAACTCTAACAGGAACACAGAGGGCAGTTATCCTGAAAACAATTAATTGAATGCCAAGTTAATACTTTCACAACAGATAAGCTGATGTTAAATTTGATCTTGCCACCTGCAAACAACTGACCCTGGCCAATATTCTTGCCTGAGAAGAAGGCCTCTATCCAGCAATTGGCCAAACTTCCCAGTTAGGAAGCTGAACTCTCCTCTGCCTCACCAAGGACATCCCGAGTCCCCTCATCTGCAATATGAGACTTGTCTAAGTCACAAAGTTGTCAATAGAGAGCAATTGTGTGAATGCAGTTGGCAGGTGGCTGATTCCCAATAAAAAGGTTTGCAGCACACATACCTAAATGAATGAGTTTCAATTGACACTATAGATTTCCACTGGCTGTTAAATATTTGTCAGTCTAAAATATGGAGAGCTGATCCTGTCTGCAAATATATGGTCCTTTACCAAAGAAGTTTACTGATGCCATGTCTTTATGGCACACATCTTCCTAGACGCCAAACATCATTTTAAACTCAATATTCCCAAAATAACATTTGCATAGGACCATGTACACACACACAGATGGAAGCCCCCAGCCCCACCTTTCTCTTCTCAACTTCACTATCGCTCCACTCTGATCTTCTAAATCCAGCAAAGTCTTAAAATCCTACCACCTGTTTTGAAATAGAGTCATTGCATTTGTAATTAGGTAATATAAGATGAGGCCATATAGATTTATGGTAAACTTTTGATTATCCTTTTTATTACATTTTTAGTTATTAATATATACAGAATGTAGTTCATGAATTTGATAGATACAATTCTAAGAATACAGCAATACTTTCCTCCTTATCTCCCTCCTTCCTTTCTTTCCTTTTCTTTTTCTTTTAATTTTCAGTGAAAACATACTTTGAATTTTAAGTGTCCTCCTAAATAGGAAAATTTGAAGCCAGGAAGAACAATAAATGATCATCAAAGCAAAGATCTGGGTGGTGCATCTACAAGCCAAGAAATGCCACAGGTGGCCAGCAAATAACAGAAACTAGGAGAGATGCATGGAGCAGATTCTCCCCAAAACCTGGCCTTCACCTTGATCTCAGCCTTCTGACCTCCATGACTGTGCGACAATAAACATTGGTTATGCAAGGCACCCAGTCTACGGTGGGGGTCTATTACATCAGCCCTAGAAAACAAATACAGCTTCCCAACTAAAGTAGGCACAAAAGACTTCCTGAAAGAAGCTAGGTCTGGAGGCCACATGAGATCTGCTGAGAGAGAGAGAGAGAGAAAGAGAGAGAGAGAGAGAGAGAGAAATGAGGGAGGTGGGGTGGTGGGGGGGAGGGAATGGGGAGAGAGAACGACTGTGATCAGCAAAGGAGCAACTAGTAAATCCAGCAAATTGTGGGTCCTGTCTTCCAAAAGGAAGCCAAGTCTGCTTCCTTGAAAGATTGAAAGACATTACCCAACTGTAGCCCACTCCTACTTGGTCAGAGAAACAGCATGAATGAAGGAATGAAGATAAGGAGATCCATCTTCAGTGAGCTGCTTTTGAGTGTCTACACTCCCCTTCCTTTCTTTTCTCACTGAAGACTTAAGCCACATTTTTGTAAAGGGCAAGTTCTGGGCCAAACAAACCCCCTTCAAGGCTCAGTTGTCACAGCCTCCCTCTGCTTCTGTCCTGGAAGTCTCGACATCTAGCTGGACAGTCCACAGTCCTTGAACAAAGGCCGCCTGTGAGAGGTTGCCAAGACCTGAGCATTGTCCAGGAACTTTAAGGAGGCCAAATTGGGATGTTTCAAATCATTAAGGAGACTTATTTCAGTGAATTTGACCCAGGGGACTCTGAGAGGCAGAATACAGCACTACAGCTCTGCTTTGCTCTGACATACAAGTCCACAAGACTGGCCAGTTGTCAGGAAAAATATGAAACCCTCTCCAAGTCACTCAACTCCAGGGGACCTGAGGCCAAACCAACCCTTCCACCACCAGATCACAGACTGTGCATCTGAGAGCTCAGTATCTCTTCCTGGAGACACATAGTAAGTCTGAATAGCTTGGTAAACTTCTTATCTCAAGTGACATTACAACGACCAGATTTTCTTTGACTCAGAGAAAAAAGAAACACATTCTCTATAAGGGAGGACATGACTGACTAGATGGAGAGGGACGCAGGGCCAGCTTTATGCACACAGGGCCCCTGCACCTGTGTGATTCATATGCAGTCTTAAAATTCTTTTGGGGCCGGCACTGTAGCATAGCAGGCAGAGCCACCGTCTCCAGCACTGCCATCCCTTATGGGCACCAGTTCGAGGACTGGCTGCGCCACTTCCGATCCAGCTCTCTGCTGTGGCCTGGGAAAGCAGTAGAAGATGGCCGAAGTCCTTGGGCCCCTGCACCTGCATGGGAGACCTGGAATAAGCTCCTGATTTCTGGCTTCATATTGGCGCAGCTCCCGCCATCGCAGTCATCTGGCGAGTGAACCAGCGGATGGAAGACCGACCTCTCTCTCTCTCTCTCTCCCTCTCTCTGTCTCTGTCTTTCTCTCTGCCTCTACCTCTCTGTAACTCTACCTTTCAAATAAATAAATAAATATTTTTAAAAAATTTTAAAAATTCCTTTTTTAAAATTTATATTTGTGAATTTTTATTTATTTGAAGGGCAATGAAGCAAAGACAGACAAACAAGGAGATCTCCCTTCTCCTGGTCCATACCCCAGATATTCTCCACAGCCAGAGCTGGGCCACACCAAAGCCACAGACTGGCAACTCATTCCAGGTCTCTCACATGGGTGGCAGGGACCCAATTACTAAGGCCATCACTGCTGCCTGGAGCAGACCCAGTCCTAGAACCTAGGCACTCTGTTATAGGATGTGAGGGTCCCAAAGGATGTCGTAACTGCTACACCAAACACATGCTTTAAAATTCTTACAATTATTGAACAAGGAGGCTTGCTTGTGCTCTAAATCCTGAAAATCTTGTAGCCATCCCTGGGGAGAAGTGTGTGTGTGTATTTAGATAGGGAATGGCGATTAGTGGTAAGTAATGAGTGGAGAAGGGACAGCTCAATTTCAAACCTGGCAGTAGACAATAATGAGAAGTGCAGTCTATTCTCATTATTCTGAGTAGCTATAGTACATCTATACAGCCACCAGACACTGAGTTAGTGAATACTGACACATTGCTCCTAGAGAAAATACAAGGTTAGGCTTCTGCAAGCCTCTGGCCACAACATGTTTACAAACTTATCAATATATAACCTTCTTTTAAAGACATCTTAGTTAATACATACTGCATATTTATTACCGCTGAACCCCTTGACAACAGCAATATTCTGCACTAACGTGAATTTCATTCCTGAATGAAACTTACCTAACATAAATATTTCTCCAAAAGGCCCCTTCAGCCTTTGTGTACTTAAGAACACTTACCCAGCACTCGGGACCATTCTTTTTCAGTTTTTACTTACTTATTTGAGAGATCTGCAGACAGAGGTCCCACCAATCTATTGCTTCACTCTCCAAATGCCCACTGGGAAAGGCCAAAGCCAGGTGCCAGGAACTCAATCCGGGTGTCTCACATGGATGACAGGAAGCCAATTACTTGAGCCATTACCATTGCCGGCCCGCCAGGTTCTGCATTAGCAGGAAGCTGGAATCAGGAGACAGAATTGGGTGTCAAACCCAGGTGCTGTGTCTTCATCTCCAAGCTAAATTCCTGAGGGAATCATTTTAACAGTGAAATCACCAACAAAAAGAACAAAGATGTGAAAAACATGGCACAAAACAGACTACAGGAGCCGGCGCTGTGGCGCAGTGGGTTAATGCCCTGGCCTGAAGTGCCGGCATCCCATATGGGCACCGGTTTGAGACCCGGCTGCTCCACTTCCCATCCAGCTCCCTGCTGTGGCCTGGGAGAGCAGTGGAGGATGGCCCAAGTCCTTGGGCCCCTGCACCCACGTGGGAGACCAGAAGGGGCTCCTGGTTTCAGATCGGCACAACTCCGGCCGTCGCGGCCAATTGGGGAGTGAACCATCGGATGGAAGACCTCTCTCTCTCTCTATCTGCCTCTCCTCGCTCTGTGTAACTCTGACTAAAGATTTATTAAAAAAAAAAAAAAAACAGACTACAAAAAGGATGTTTGTTTGCAATACGAAAGCTGAAACACAAAGGCAGTGTCAGTGTCACCCTGGTTGACCTGAAGTGGGAACATGTGCCTCAGGAAACTCAAGTTTTACCTCTCTATATGTGTCTGTGAATGGCCCTGAGTGTGCCTCAGGTCGTACTTTGAGTTATGAATAAATATTTGCAGGTAGGTGAATACACAAATACAGAATTCACAAATAAGAATCAACTGATATTCAACTAGGGTGAGGAGCCTAGGGTTCAATTTCTACTGTCACTGTTGGGTGATGGTCAACAAATTATCCTCCCTGTCCATTGGTTTCCTCTTCCATTTGCTAAATTTCTATCAACAACCAACACTTCCTCTTCAATGAGGATTTTCCAAGGACCTCAGTTGAAATGAACTGTTTCTTCCTCTCAAACATCTTTTTATAATGACATCTATTCTGCCAATGATGTCATTATAGTAGTGATTTAATTATGAATTATTATAATGCATTGATCATGTATTATTCCAACAAGTAGGACTGTAGCTTTTGTATGGGCAGGCATTATTACATTCTACTCACCTTTGTAGCCACAGCACTGCTGCATCTGGATTTTCAGATGCAACTGATAAGCATTAGTTTATTAACTTGAAATGAAAATAACAAGCCTGAGGGTCAGCACTGTGGTGCAGTAGGTTACACTGCTTCCTGCAGTGCCAGAATCCCATATGGATGCCAGTTCAAGTCCCAGCGGCTCCACTTCCAATCCAGCTCACTTCTAATGTGCCTGAAAAAGCAGCGGAGGATGGCCCAAGTCTTTGGACCCCTGCCACTCACTTACAAGACTTGGATGAAGCTCCTGGCTCCTGACTTCAGCCTGGCCCAGCCCTGGTTGATGTGGACATTTGGGGAGTGAACCAGCAGATGGAAGATCTCTCTCTCTCAGCCTCTGTCTCTATAACTGTGCCTTTCAAATAAAATAAATAACTCTTCAAAAATAAGAAGAAGCCTGGCCTTATTTACCATCTTTTTCTGCATTTTTAATTGTAGTAAAATATACATACAATTTAATGGCATTTCATATGTTCACAATATTGTGCAACCCCAACAGAACATTTCAAAGCAAACTCGGTACCCATTAGGCAGTCACTGCCTCTCCCAGCCATGTTGACTAGTAATCTACTTTATGTCTCTAAGGACCTGCCTACTGCAAACATTTTGTGCAAGCAAAATCAAACAATGTGTGGCCTCTTGTATCTGACACCTTCCCCCTAGCATAATGTTTTCAAGGTTTGTCTACCTGGTATCATGTACCTGTACTTCATTGTTTTTTATGACTGTATATTTCATTGTGAGATAGGCCACATTTTGTTTGCCCATTCATCAATTGATATGCATTTGGGTTTCTGCTACCTTTTGGCTTTTTTTGAGTAGTCTGCCTTCATGTTTTAATAATATGATTCACTATAGAAATGTTCTTGTTAATTCTTGTTTACTGTTATAGATGGAATCCCTGTTTACTTTCTCCCTAACATACCCACTACTAGACCATAAGGTTTGAAGGCAAGGATTTTGCCTTATTCCCTGTGGATACCCCCAATTCCTTGACTAGTATCTGAAGGGGATTGCTTACTCAATCACACAGATATGAGATATACCAAAGACACTCAAATAAAATCAAAGAATATGATATGAAGGAGTCATCCAACTCAAGGTTGTCATTCAATATCCTTGGCTCCATTACTTTGCACTGAAACAACCATGGGCAAGTTCCTTAGTCTATTATACAAATTCCTCATCTACAAAATAGAGGCAATCATAGAATCTTCCTCAAAGAGTTGTTTTGATGATTAAAATGACTCGTGTGTATACACAATATCTATCATTAGGGATAGGGCTTAAGACCAAAAAAGGTAAGCAAATTATTCAAGTTTGTCCAGCAAGTTAGAGCCAGAGTAGGCCTAAATCCCATATCCCCTAGATTTCCCATATTCTGCGCAGTTGTTGGACAGTTGCTCAGAACCTGATGGGGAGCAGAGCTTCCCTCTACCATGAAACCATCTCTGCCTCCAAAGTCACATTCTCTGGCACAAACTTCTCTGCTTCCTTCCACAGGGCATTTCAGACCCAGGCTTTGGGCCTCCTTCAGCCTTCTGAATCTGACCTCAAGTCTACCTCAAGAAGAAGGATTCTCAGTGCCCAGCACTCAAAGCAATTTTTCCAAAGTATTTCCTCAAAACGTTCACTTTTGTCTAGGATAATGTTTAGCTTTCTTTTTCCTTAAATAAGGATGGTCAACCAACATGATAAGAACTAGAAAGATGGTGTTTGACTCTGGCCTAAGAATCAGCCCTTAAGGCATTTGGATCTGGCTAAAAAGCCCATGAGAGTTTCTCAGGCATGGAAAGCCAAGACACTGTGGCAAAAAAAAAATGACCTAAATGAAAGATCTCTGTGAGTGAGATCCCAGCGGAAAGAACAGGCCATCAAAGAAGGAGGTACCTTTCTCTGAAAGGAGGAGAGAACTTCCACTTTGACTATGGTCTTGTCTAAATAAGGTCGGAGTGGGTGAACTCAAGAGGCTTCCATAGCCTTGGCAGCTTATGACAAGAGCCTCAGGTGATCACTGATGTCCTAAATAAGAGTTTCAATTGTTAAATCAACAATAGGAGTCATTGTGCACTTACTATCCATATAGGATCTATGTCCTTAATGTGTTGTACAATGTGAATTAACGGTATAACTAGTACTCAAACAGTTCTTTATACTTTGTGTGTCTGTGTGGGTGCAAACTTGAAATTTTTACTGAGTATATACTAAGTTGATCTGTATATAGATAATTAAAAGTGAATCTTAATGAACAATGGGATGGGAGAGGGAGTAGGAGATGGGATGGTTTGTGGGTGGGAGGGTGATTATGGGGAAAAAAACACCTATAATCCAAAAGTTGTACTTTTGAAATTTATATTTATTAAATAAAAGTTTTCTAAAAAAGAAAGAAAGATGGTGTTTGAATATCAGATTGAAATTTTTGAAATACTTCCTTAGGGTAATGGTGACAGGTTTAATTTTTTTTTTTCAATGACTGGAGTTGCTTTTTTTAAAATGATTTCTTGGCTATAGATATTTGAAAAAAAGGAGACATCTCTTAGGAAAGGACAATGCAAATTAGCACACAGAATTCCTAGGAAGTTTTGCATCTAGAAACTTTTTAATCCTGCTCTTCCAGAGCATAATGAAACATGATTCTCAACACAATACCCGTCACCATCCCTGGAATGCCATTGAAACTCATTTTGGGAACCACTGGCATCCATGGTTACCCCTGCCATCAAATGAAAGAGGCAAATTTTAATGTGAGTCTAGGAGGGAGCAGTGTGTTTCAGGTTTTTTTCATTGCTCATAACAGTGTCAGGCACACAGTAGAGAATAAATGAATATTTATTGAAGAAAGGAATGCACATTCATGGGAATCACAACCTGGAAATTGGAGCATCTGCCACTGGTGCAGAAGCCAGCATATCAACTCCTGGGTCTTCAGTCTGTTTCCAAGAAGGCCCCTGTGGTGTTTGTTGGTGCTTCCAAAAGAAAGAAGCTCCCACCCACCCAGGAATGGCCTTGTGCCAGCCAAGACGGTGAGTTCCTGGAGAGTAGAACAGAAACAGAAGCTGGGCCCTAACTGCCTCGTTCACAAGACTGCTTCCCCAGCATATGGATATTTCCAGGGGCACCCCTCTCCATGACGTCCACACAAAAATAAGAGTCCCTTACCAATCTTAGGTCAGCTAACACATCTAACCAGAAAATTCGAGAAAGCATGAACTCCCCTCCCCCGCACCACGTCAGCCTCCGACCTTATCCAGGCGGCAGCCAGGAGCACTAGAGAAAGGGAAGGCAGCTTCCACTTTGCCTGGCGAAGTGGTCTTCCTTTTCAGAACCTTTAGCTCAGCTAAGTGGAGACACCTGGTGTTTGTTGTTGCAACTTCAAGAACAATACATCAAAGACTCTGGACAGAAAATCAGGCTTCTCATAAAAATTGCATCATCACAGGAACAATTCAAGAAGAGGAAATGCAAATGGCAGCCCTCTCACCCAGGAGGTTTTTCCTCCCTCTTAATATTTCCACCAGCTGAATCATTTTTCTCCATACGCTTGCCTTTAAAACAAAGAGAAAAATATAATCACATTTCTTTCAAAATTTGTGAGAAGCCAGGAAAGAGAAGAAATCCTCTTTTCTCAGTGGCTTCATTTTGTCAGGTGTTAAATCAGAGTGCTAGCTTTTGTGCAATAACCATTTGGTAACACTTAATAAGTAGCTGGTGTAGCACAGTCCAAAAAAAAAAAAATTTAAGCCTATACAAGGCCAAAGGAATATTAAAGTTTCACTACGGAAGAAATATGGCCACTGCCAAGAACTGATTAGTCATAAAATCCGAGGCATTATCATCATCCATCATTGCTTTTCTTTTAATGACTGAACTAAAAAGAGAGACATCAAAGTTTTCAAAATAAGGTTATAAAAACGCTGTACGCAGATGAAGCCTCCAAATATTTTGATAGAACCTGAACAAAAAGAAAAAGTAAAGAAATCATTGAAACAAATCACAAAACATATGTTGTTATGTTTTGCTCTAAAAACCATGAAGTTTATCCAGAACCCTATTATGGTAACTGCTTAGCTTTTCATGCATTCCTAAATTACCATGTAATCTAAAACCTTGTTTTCAGCTGCCCTATATTGGAAAGTCCCTTAAAATCATCAGGATGATTACAGGCTAGTATTCGGAAAGAAACTTGCTTGTATTATTACAAATGAAAGTGTTATTTATCAAGCAGACCCCTTTAACACGCGTGCACACACACACACACACACAACTGCCTTGAAAACACAGAAACACAATGTATGCAGGAAATACCTAAACTGAGTATTACATTTTGGGCTCCCTACATTTTCAAACACATGGATAGTTGGTGTAAAAATATGTTCTCTTCCTGCAGGGACTTGACTGTAATTAGTGTGTGCCAAAACTCTCACAGAGATTTCATTGTCTTATCTACTTACATCATCTTAATGCGATTTTATTTTACTTTGTCAAAGTCATATTAATGTAAATGTGTTCTTGATAGCAAACAGAGTTCTTTTTTATGCAAAACAGGATTCAGCTGACTCTAATAAAACAGCTTGCCATCTATTAGACTATAACAGTAATGTGCTTATTTTGTTTCTCAAATCAAGACTGTGTCAGAAAGCTATAGACGGAGATTTGTCTTGTTTTTCACAATAATTGCTAGGGTGGGGTTACATTATGATCTTTAAATGAATAGTATCGCTTAGAACAAACACTTCATATATCTTTTATCTTCCCCTGCATACAGTGCTGAGTTTTCTTTGAAAATGCTGCTCTACTTTTCCACATAAGTCATCAGAATGTTTCCAAAGAATTTTAACTGCCAGATTAATTATATCTTGCAAACAAAGATAGATTGCTTACATTCTTTATTCAGAATTCCTGCCAGTATGGAGCAACTGGCAACAAATTAATTTCTTTTGCAACCATGCAAAATGTTTTGCTATGAAAAGCTCTGGAAGGTAAATGGATCCTTAAAAAAAAAATCAGGTTGCTCATTCTGAAAGGCTAATCTGTAAGCAAAGAACAGAGGATTAAATGAATTTGACTGCTCCCCCAACCCTTTTTTTAGCATCTAGGTTATAGCCCTCTGTTAATATATTCAGTTAATTAAGTATCGCTGTGACCTGGTGGCAATTTTTGAAATCCAGAGAATTTTTCCTCCTTTAAATTCTGCGTCCCCCACAGAGCAGAATATAATCTGCTTCCAGTGTGTTTATGTCAACTGTGCCTCTACTACAAACCTCTAAAATGTTTTAATAAATTTATCAACCAAAAAATATTACAAACATTTCATTTCCTTTGATTCAGACACACAGAAAAAAAAAGCCTCTGCCTTCATTGCAAATTCTTGCTGGTATGAATCACTCTAAGTAATATTTGCTTTAACTTTCGTGTGGTTCTACAAACAACCTTTATATGGCTGGACTTCAAAGCGAGGAGAAATAAAGGTTAGAAATGTGATAGGAGTAATCTATTATTAGGCATGAAACATTAAACCACTTTTAGCTATAAGTCTTAAAACCTGAATAATCTAGGTTTTTAACATACTGCCTATTTATTGTGCTTTTCCTTACACAAGCATTTATCACAGAGGAGTGTTTGGAAGGGAAATATTTTCCATTGCACTATGTTCCACAATTTGGTTTAATTTTTCCTAATATTTAATTTAGAAAAACAGTAATATTATAACAGGATTCTCATGTGTCCTGGCCAAAATGCTTGGTGTTCCTCACAGAGCAAAATTAATCTGTTACCAGCTAGCTGACCTGCAAGTCAGGTTTCAGTGAAGTAGGCACCGGAGGGGGAGGGCTCAGGAAGGGGGTAAGGTCGGGTGGGGAGGGAGATAAGATCTCTTTCTTAGACTGGGGGGTGGGGGGTGGGGGAAGGGGGGAGGGACTCGTACAGGAATGTCTCAACCCACCCATGCCATCAAATGACAGAAAATAAGCTGAATGTGTATGTGAGCCAGGGAGTGTTTGAAAACATTTATTAGCTCCATCCATAACGACATTCACTGCAGGAATGTTAATTGTTAAAATCTGTACTGAGAGTTATTTCTTTAAGGGGGGGAGAACTGTGTTGAGTGGAAATTCAGCTCCTTGTTTCTCTTTTTTCTCCACATATATTTGCACTTAAAAAAAAAAACTAATGTTATGAAATAAGTCAGATGTCAGATGGAGAGCTTTCTAGCACAAGGGAATGCAAAGCAGTGTTAAGGATATATGCATATGCAGGAACAAAAAAACAACATTGGTAACATTTTGTTCTTGATTAAATTTGTGCTCCTAATACAGTAGATTAGAAATAAGTCCAACTGTTAAACACATTAGTGTTCCGCCGCCGCTGCTGTGCCAGAAAAACAGCTATCACTCCAGACCTGGCCTGACTCTGGGAGCTTGGAGGAGACAGTGGAAATCAGACCTCCAGGAAGCCTGAGCCTGAAACTCCATCAGTGACGCTGCAGTTTGGGGAGCCCTGACTTTTCTCTGTGGATTAAACCCCAGAAACGTCTTCATATTTTCTCAGACCATGTCAAAGCTGGGGGTCTTCTCGGCAAGGCTGAAAGAGAATACTGGTTTGTAAAGATGGAGAAAAGACTGCTAATAGTCACAATCACGGCACTCTGAGGGAGATTAAGTTGTAGTCTATTGGATAATTATTTGTGAAACTTATCTCCTTCAAGAATATTGCTGTAAGCCATATCTTCTGCTTTCCTGGAATTTTATAATTGGGCCTAAAGATAGGATTGAATCCCAAAGTGTCTGAACTGGAAGACCCTCAGTAGGTCAAGGCTAACTTTTTTCTTTCCTGGGTGATGTTCAATGAGGTTGAGAGGCATTGGCCCAGGTCATACCAAGAGGTGGATCTGGCTGGACTTGGAATTCAGGTTTTTGGTTTTCTGCTGCTATATTATGGAACCTTTCAGTTTATTAAAAAGAAAATGAATTAAATTCATGGGTAAGAACATATATTTCTCTTGGCTATTATTGTAATGACCCTGTACCTAAATTTCTATTACGCCACCTATATGTTTTCTTAGAGTATGTGTGTGTTTGTTTTGAAATAAAAAATACCTACACTTCAATTCTTATTCCCACCTTTCTCCACACAAATTCTCTCTCCCAAGCCTCCCCTGCTGCAACCCCGGTACATTTTCCTGGTCTCTGGTCAATGTGGTTTAATAGGTTACTGTTGCTGACGCTCTCGTTTCACATAGGAGTGGAGCTGTCTGCTGTGACGTGCTTTCTGGGAGCAGATGGGTATGAGACTGTAACATTTGTAAATCTAGGAAGTAATAGTTCCCCAAAAGCAATGCAGATAGCTGTAGATATTGCCAGGGAAGAAGAACAGTTAATTGAAACTATTTGGGGCATGCAGTATTGAACAGGGAGAAGGTTTCTGAGCAACACATATGTAAACGTGGCTCGCCAAAGACCTGCACACATTTAATTTGCTCTACAAATTTGGTTAGCCCAATAAAGTGTAAACATCAAACACTGGTTGTGGAGAGCATTAAACATTAACCAACTGAGACCTTAAAGACTTGGGCAAAACACTAAAATTACAGGAGAAAGATAGGCTGGGCAACTCTGGGAAATTAGGTTAAGACTCCAAAACAGAATGTTTGTTGGCTGAGTAAAAATACAGTAAAACCTATTTTGAGATTGGTAACCATTTGTCTCCACAGACAGGCCATTTCCCCCCGGGATTATATTTTTAAAATCAAGCAAACAGACCAAAGTCAATTTGATTTTCTGATTGTCCTCCAGGATGAAACGTATTACCACCCAAATGAACCCTGAAAAGGGGTATTTCAATTGTTGTTCTCAGCCCCATGAACCCCTAGATGGAGTTGTGCCTTATATCCATTTGTTGTGTTTATGTGTGTTCCCTGTTGCTTAGCCCGGAGCTCAAACCCAGATAAGGTTCAATAAACTTTTGTTGAACAGCAGAATGAAAATGCCCTCCAAGGAGCTAAAGATGACTCCCTCGCTCACCCATTCAGGCTTGTTCTGTACCTGACCAGAACTGGAGAGTCCTTT
Organism: Lepus europaeus; assembly: GCF_033115175.1. Taxonomy (NCBI): domain Eukaryota; kingdom Metazoa; phylum Chordata; class Mammalia; order Lagomorpha; family Leporidae; genus Lepus; species Lepus europaeus. The sequence continues at coordinate 52,093,798 of NC_084843.1, forward strand.
CCTACTCCACAAGAGCAGGAAGTGCTTCCTTCGAAACACTCGGATTCAGGGAAAGGAAAATACTATTATATTCAAGTTCTCATTGTCTAGGTATCCTTTGCCCCAGCAAGGCCTCACTAAATAAACCTCTGTAAAGGAAGAACAGCTTTCTCTCAGGAGAATATTTGGTGCGTGACTTCTTTGAGGATATAGTAGGTGACAGCTCCCAACAACTAGTATCACTCATGGAAAAGCTGAAGTACACATGACCTAAACCACTAATAGACTTAAGAGTTAACTTCCAGGACAATTTAAATATGGCTGCCTGCCTTCTTAAGATTCATGATATCCACTGGTCACAGAATGGAGGAACCTGTTGGAACTCTGACTTGGGTTCCCCTGGAACTACACCAAGAGACAGGAAGTAAAATCAGTTGATTTCAGGCTCAAAGTAAATACCAGTAGAAGAGGAAGAAACTGAGATAGGTTAGGGAAAGCAGTCAATCTAAGGTGTATTGTCAAGCCAGCTACCCCTGTGGGAAGCTGGACTTTAATCTCAGTGGGGAGATCTAGGAGCCCTTGTAGAACACATACCTCAGAATCATCCCACCAGAGAGAATGGACAATTATACACCAGCTGCCAACAATCTTTGGATGAGGTTGTTCTTGAGGGGCATTAATTCAGCAGCACTTGGAGCTGGTCCCATGGGCACCAACGCAGGTTTGGGTGGTAAGAGAAGGCTCCCAAGCAGCTGCAGGAGCTAGTCATTGAAAAGCAGACTGGCCTGTTCTGAAGTCAGCAGGGGCTATCGGCAGGGTCCCGGCAGCCATCTTTGGTCAAGTGCCTTGACAATGCAGTAACTCTGAAGAAGTTTACATGTCGTTCTTTTTATGTCTAGCATAATGGTTAACACATTGTAGAAGCTTGACCAATATTTGTTGAATGAAGGAAGGAAAGACAGATTAAGATATCAGTTAATGAAATTTATAAAATGCCTCATAGAAAGGGTTTATATTCTGTTCAATGTCTCAAAACAAGTTCAGAATTTTCTCTGGTAGCCACATAATATGAGCCTGGACTTGGTGTTAGAGCAAAGTTTAAAGCATAATTTCATCACTTTGTAGCTGTGAGATCTCAAGTAAGTTATATTACTTCTCTAAGTTGCAGTTACTCCTTTTATAAAATACCTATTTCATAGGATTCCATGATATAAAACTGGAAAAAAGAGGCTTGGTTCAGTAACTGACACACAGTAAGTACTCAATGCTACTACAATGGCTCAAAAGTCAGCCTCCTGACTTGAAATCCCACTTAGGCCACCAACATCCATATATTTTCCAGAAAATCACTTAGTTTCTCTGGTACAAGGCTTCTTTATCTCTCAATAGGAGACAAAATTGTCTGTGATTCCTTGCCCAGGGAGAAAAGCCCTAAGCAGATATCATAAGAAAGTAACACACACCTATAAAGCACTTTACAGTTTACACTCTGCTTTATATATGTCCTCTAGTTTCTGAACAGGATAGGGTTTGAACCTACAAATCATTGTGCCAATAGAAAGGAATGCTTCTCCAGTTTTAAAAATGAATGCGAGTGATTTGTTTCGATTAGGTTAAAGACTCTGAGGTGACTCAGAGACCTATAAGGAATGCACACAGGGGCCAAAGGGAATTGAATTTGAATCACTGATGGCTGGCCAGGCAGTGGGCATGAGAGTCAGTTTCTGGTAGGGACATGCCCAACTGGATCCTGAGGCTTATGTTCAGCACACAACGTTTATAAAGATTCACAGCGAACCAAGAGTAGAATTTATACCAAGAGGCATTGAACCAATGAAGTCATCTTAGTGGGGCTGACCAGAATGAGCAGGCAAGCAGGGCCTCTTGTCATCCAACTGGGAGACGGAAGCTGAAAACTTAGCCAGAGGGTGATTCCAGGAGAAAGTCTGAGCACTAATTATGTGCCAGGCAGAGTGGAGGAGACAAAGATGAATGCCTTTTTATCATCTCTATTTCATAGTTGATAAAACTGAGGCTTAGAAAAGATAACTTATTTGTGCAGGCTACCCAAAACCAGCCTGAGCCAGGAGGGGTTTTAAAACACTGCGTAACACTGACTTTCTACAATACCATAACACTTTCATATCACGCAAATTACAGCAGTAGTAGATAAAAGCAAAAAATCGAATTAGTATTATATATTTTTCTACTTTAAGCATTTTAAGAAGAAAATATTTTACAACAAAAAATTGGAAGTTCCCAGCCTGATCATTTGAATCATGAATATACTTTCCAAGAGAAGACAAAGTCGTGGCCATGGCTTTTCAAATGCTGTCATTCTAAAGTATTCCACAAGAGTTCAGCCAAATCAACAAGAATAAAGTTAAGAGAGTAGCTCTTCCTGTGATCACCCTTAATTGCATCTCAGTGAGCTCACTCTAACTTAGAGGAATCCAAGAATAAAATAATAATGATGAACTTGCCATTCATTTACTGAGTACCTATCCCATGTCAGATGCTGAGCTCAATGCCTTGCCTAACTTTTCACATTTATTCCTCACGACAGCATTCTGGGTTAGGTGCCATTGATTTCCCCTTTTATAGATGCAAATCTGAAGCTTAGAGAGGTTGAAGAACTTTTCCAAGGTCAAGTACAAGCTAACATATTGGAACACTGAAAATCAAATCCCACCTACCTGATTCCAGGAGCAGTGCACTGATCCACAGAGCTGTGCATCTCCCAAGCCTTGAATCTCAGTGGCTTCCCATTTTTAGTTGGCCATTGCCTCTTAGAAGGATAAATATGGGCTTTTAAGTATTGTAAACAACTTTTTTAAAAATTCACTTGAGCAAACTTAGTTCTTAGGAATTCTTGAGGACAGAGTTTATGTTCCAAAACAAAACAAATCTCCCCAAAGTGAGTCTGTTCTTGGTAGACTAGTATTAACAATCAGGATATATAATTGCATATACCATATTATTCAAATTTTGGAAAAATATTTTAAGGCTCCTAGTAAGTATTTGGTATTAAAACAACTTCACTTTCAAAAAACTGTATTTTATATACAAATCTATAATCCTGACACTTTTTACATACCATTACCATATGTCTATACAATCTCTATAATGTGGAGCATGGAAAGAATTCCAGGAAAGAATTCATTAGAAATCAAAATGTGATTTCTATTTTTTCTTACCCAACATAATTGAACACTGGTCATATGAAAGGAACAGGGCTGAGTTTTCTGCAAAATCTATTGTCTCAGCTAACACCCACAAGCCTTTGATGTAGCTATCATTTCATCCTGTGCATAAATAAGAAAGCAAATTTCAGAGAAATGAAGCCACTCTTCCTGGGTCATTCAACTGAATTATAACAAAGCAGGATTTCAACTCCTTCTTATTCCAGGTTTAGAGTTCTTTGTACTACAACACAGCCTATCATACAAATTATTTATATTGGCATCTATGTACGTGTCAGTGACTTTATTAACTGAGATATTAATTTTTAGTTTGTTTCTAATTGTATAGGAGACAAAAAGGAAAAAGTATTTTCCCCTCCCTACATGAAGAAGTCAGAGGAGTCTTTGCCTGAGGCAGGACAGATTCCCAGGATGGAGATGATCTGCTGGTGGGGGAATGCCCTGGGCTTGCTAGTGTTGGAGAAGGGATTCTAGATTCCCAGGGTATCTGCTCACCAGCCCCCAGGCTACTTATTTTTCCCAGGATCCTGCTGCTCCAGCTTAGTATGTGGTGAGTGAGGCTGTCCATCTTTGAAATAAGGAACCTAGGATTTCTCAGGGCCCAAGTTGAAAACCACTATCTTAAAAACTAAAATAATGGAATTTTTCCTCTTTGTGTCAGATCAGGGCTCAAACTTTGCAGTAAGGAGATTGCTCAGACATGGACCCACTCCCTCTTCACCAAGGACTCTGAACCATTGAACCTGTTGGTACCATGCCAAGTCATTTATTCCTGTTGGCAAGGACAAAATGGTTTGCAAGTTCTAGAGAGTACTCACAAAGTTTCCCAGGAGTGTTTCCTTCTCAGGCTTCTCCAGGGGCAATATGGCAGCTGTTTAGGATGGCAAGAGTCAATGCCACACCAGAAAGAAATTTGAATTCCATGGAGCCATTGAGCCAGGTCTGCTGCCCCCATTGCAATAGGAGCCATTTTTCTTTCCCATCAGCTCCTACTCCTCTAGCTGTGGCCTTTGTCACGGGCTCCACTTCAATCATTAGCAATAAATAAAAATGCAAGAAACCTCAAAGAGAGTCTCCTTTTCATTTAGAGCATTCAGATTTCATTGCTTGTGCTGTGGCTAATATCAAGCCGCAAAGTGGCAAGGCAGTTCCCCAAGCCCATTCTGCTTCCAAGCTCATTAAACTTCGGAATGGAGTTTGTCCTTTGTGTGTGCATGTGTTTTAAAGCTGTTTTATGACACATTGTCAGAAACTCAGGTACGAGGCCTCTTTAACTCCAGCTTTCAGCAGCTGCCTTTGCACTTCCCTTTCACATAATTAAACACCCTATGGTACTTAACAGAGTAATAAGTAGCACATCAATAAAGCAATAAATAATTGTATTCAGGCAAACTCCAGAGCTATCATCCATTAACCAGCAGCTGTGAGCAATAGTTTTGTTGATCAATAAGGTTATGTAATAGGAAAGCAAAATTCGGCCAAGGCCCTGAGAAGAGTCAGCCAGACCTGCAAGCCATGAAGGAGTCTTGTCTCTGTCTGAAATTAACGTGCACAAGAATACAGCTTGGAAGCGCTCCTCCAGAGAGCAACTGCAGCAGTGGGAAGCCCCACCTCCAGGATCTAGTTAAAAATGCTAGTTAAAAACAGAGAAATGGGGCGATTCGCCTCTGAGGCAGGAAGGCTACCTACTGGGGATATGCAGTAAGGGGCCCGTAAAAGCATAACGTTCCCACTTCGGGAAACAAGTACTTACTGGAGACTGAGCTAGGAAGCTGAGTTGGATGAGGATGGACCTGGAACTCCATCCATGTGTCTAGGGAAACTTCCACAGATGCATTCTGGGAGGAGGAGAATTATTCAGCCACCTGACAAAGAAAGAGACCATATAGGAATGCTGCGATTAGACCACAGCTCTGCAGGCCGAGGCCAGCATAGGGCCAAGGAAATAATTTGGTTAAGTGTACTTACAGTCCTCAAAATCAACTGAAGAGCTTTTATTTTTGTAAAAACCAGTAGCTGACCTAGGTCTCACAAATCGAAATCTCTACAGGCAGAGCCCAGGAATCTGTATTGTTAACACGCTCACAGGAGGTTCTGCTACATGGCGAATGTAGGGAACCTCTGGTTTGTATCTACGTGGACGCAGTGAGCTGGGACAGTTGCCTTTTTTGGGCCACAAGTCTGTTCTCAAGACCCTCAGCTTGCAATGTGAAACAGATCTCAGACATTCTAGTTTTGTAAATAAGTCATGAATTTGTTTGTTTGTACCAAGAGTCACAAGACTGTGAGGAAGCCTCCGCGCAGGCTTGTGTCCTCTCCCAGGCTTGTGTCCAGGCCTCTGTGGTGTAACATGTTTCCCAAAGTGATTCTGATGGAACAAGTCATGTTGAGGCACATGGATGCGTTCATTCTTCAGAATACTGAGGGCCTACTGTGTGCCAGGAGCTCTTCTAAAACATTGGGAATCCATTCGAGGTGAAAACAAAACTGCCTGTTTTCACGGATTTTGTCCCAACTATAACAAGACAACCAACAATGCTTGCACCGTAGACATTTTAAAATATATGTAAAAGTAGAGAGAGTAGTATAGTGGAGCCTCATGAACCTCTCACCTAGTTTCCAGAGTTATCAAGTCTTAGCCAATCTTCTTTCATATCCATATCACTCTCATTGCCCAGATTAAGTTGAAGCAAATCCCAGACATGTTATAATTTTATCTGTGAATATCATCAGCATGTACCTCTCAGACATAATCATTTTTAAAAAATCACATGCCGTTATTCCACTTTAAATGTTAGCATTAATTTATAATACCATTACATTTAGTCAGTGTCAACATTTTCTCACTGTCTGATTATTTTTTAAGCACATGTGCTCAAATCAGGATAGCAATACAGTCCATATATTGAAATTAGTTGATATATCTCTGAATTCTCCTTTAATTGAAAGATTTCTCCTCTCCTCTCTCTCTCTCCCCCCTCCATCCCTGCCACCCTCCCTCTCTCCCTTTTTCTCTCCCTCTCCCTCATCCCTTTCCCTCTCTTTCTTCATCTCTGTATCTCTCCCTGTCCTTCACTTCATAGGATCTGGGTTTTGTTGTTCATCTCCATGGTGCTTTTTTAACTTTTTTAACATATCTCTCCTCTGACCTGTGTATTTCATGTAATACAGCACTTATAGCTAGAGGTTGCCTCAGTTTTTTTTTTTTTATCAGAGTATTTCAGAGGTCTATCAGAAGGCTTTTAACATCTAGTTGATTCTGATCTCTGAACAGTTAACAGCCATGTATGATCTTTGCCTAGATCCCTTATTTCATTAGGAGTTTATGAACTGATTTCTGAACAACTAGGAGGATTCATTAGGATCATTGCATTCAGTTCCCTGCATCAATTGGTGATATTTCAGCAAATTACCATCTGAAATAATTCTATAATGAAAACTTCTCATCAGCTCTCTGGTTACCCTGAAGTATGGGAAAAGCAGGATAAATGTCTTATTTCTTTATTTACCAGTATTCAAAATGAATCGGTTGCTTAGCATCATCCAAAGATGTTCTCGCATGATGAGTCAATGAATTTAAACAACTTGATGTGTTCTAACTCCTTGCAGTTAATGTTTTTTTGGACATTGTCTAGCATGTATCCCATCAGCTCCAATGGGAGCTGACTCAGATTCATAGCTCCTGGGTCCTTTTTACATGACCCTTGTAGTCTTTGATAACTTTCTAGTATGTCAAGATGTTCTCAGTGCCTCTTGCACATTTCCTGCCCCAGATCTGGAATTAGCCATTTTTTCCAAAGATCTCTGGCTTATTTTTAGTGAGCAATGATATTTAAAGATTACCTTCTGGGACCCTACTTTTATCTATTGTATTCATTGAGTTCTGGTGTGAGAGTCCTGCTGAGTTTTAAAAGATCTTGCTACTTAAGGATTTCTTTTAAAGTCACTTGTCTTTGGAAAAACAGTTAATAAAATGCTAATATTTAATATTTAAGGGCTTCCTACAAGTTAATTTTAAAAATACAAATAACTCAATAGAAATATAGCCAAAATATTAGAATAGATGAGTGAGAGGAAAGAAAATACAAATGTATAATAAACAGAAAAATGTACAGCCATCCAGCTGCCAAAGTATCACAAATTAAACCACTAAGAAGATACTAGTTTCAAACTTCTGTTTTGGAAAAATGTAAATTTGAGAGTTCACTTTAAGTAGTTGTACTAGCCAGTTTTTTCATACTACTACAACTAAATCCTGAGAGGAAACTACTAGGAAGAAAGAAGATTTAGTTTGGCTTACAGTTTTGGAGATTCACAATCTAAGATTAGGCACCCTGTTAGTCCAGCATCTGATGAAGACAGACACACGTATGAAGAGAGGATCACTGCTGGGAAACAGGGAAACTAGGCTGAACTTTGTTCATATACCAGCCCTCTGGAGAACTACTTGTAAGGCAAGCCCTCAAAAATCTAAAGATCCCCCACTAACTCTATCATCCCAGACACCATAATTCGATCAACCGTCCACCCTTAATCTACCAATAATTGACATTAATCCTCTAGGGATTAATGTAAAATTTTGGGCACCAATCCCCCAATACATGAGCCTTTGGGAAACATCCAAACTATTAAACTAGTATCCAGACAGTAACAGTGTTGGAGGTAACAGAAAGAGTCACTCTCATTTACTGATGTTGGTGGGAATGTTAATTGGCTCAATTTTGGAGAGTAAAATTTTTAACATCTTTAGTCTTTGACCATATAATCCTAGTTCTAAGAAATTGACCTACAGAAATGAAACCAAAATTATTATTTAATTATATGGATTTTGTCACAGCTTTATTTATAGCAAAATTTAAAATGCCCATTGTTAAAACAGTGAATAAATTATGATATACACTATAAAATGTTGTATAACCTTTTTTAATGTTGTAAATTCATATCTATCAATATATTAATATATTAAAATATCCATAATAGATCCATAGTTTCAGACTTATATAAAAATAAAATATTCCACCAATATGTACTCATATTCATATGTACATGAGAATAAGAGAAGACAGAGAATCTTAAAGTTAACTCAAAAAAGAAGCATGGCAAATTGTTCAAAATGGCTACCTTTGGTAGATGGGATAGGAATCTCATTTTTAATTTTATTGCTTCATTTCACATAATTGATAACAAAAATGATGGCAATATGAATAGTTTTTGCTTTTCAGTATAACATCCCCCCAGAGAAGCAAAAGAAAACTCACAATGTCAGTGCAAGTTGAGACAATATTATTTATCACAGAGTTTGACACAGATCAATCAAATTCTTTCTTCCTAAGTCCATCGTGGGTACATACAGGACAGCATTGTGCTCAAGAATAATTGCTACTTATGTCAAGCTTGATATCTGTGCCATTATTAATTAGCTTCTAGGCCCCCAAAGTCTCTGTGGTCACAGTAAGTGGTTCCTCTAGGCACCACTTTCCTCAGACAGAGGTGCCTTTCTATGCTATTGCTTTTCTTCAGGTCTCAATAAAGCTGTTCTCAATAACATTGTTGTCTCTAACAACTGAGGAAGCTCCAGAGGATGAGATGCTGAGTGCTGTTGCTAAACCGTCAATTTGTAAATTGTTACTGGCTTTTGTGACTCTCCATGACACACAATCAGTGATCCCCACAGACAAACCAAATGAGGTCTTTCCCAAGGTGTTAAGGAAACTGTTATGTAGAATATAAAATGTAATCAGAAGCAGCAGAAGGGCTAAAGACAGGCATTAAGTTTAATGCTCTCCATTAGTTGTACAATAGCCTATACTCTAAGGCTTCCTCTCCAAGTCCCATAATTTTTTTTTTCAAGACAATGTGAATATGTGGCTCATCATCCCACATGAACATTTATAGAGCCCTTGATCATCACATATGAGGTTAACCTAGCTCAACACCCAAGGGTTATGAATCAGGGTCCCAACCGTGGTACAGGACCCTGAATGCTATATTGTAAGTTTAACTTGAGTCCCACAAAAACAATCCTGTAAGTTGGCCTTCCCACCAATACATGGTCTCTTCTTTCTTGCCATTCCCATGACAATTACTACTCTAATATTTTCCTTTTGCTTTATGATAGTATTATCAACTCATTGCCAGGCAGCTCTCTGAGTTCCAACACAGAGTCCATTTGCAAAAGACTTGGTAAAATCAGCCACTTGGCTTATGCCATTTCAATTATTTTCCTAAGACTCCACAAGTTGCCTCCATCTCTTAAGGAGAAGGTCATGAATTCATGTATGTGACATCTACTCTATGTTCCAGGCACTGCCTCTGTCAAACGTTCTACTTCTAGTCTTGTAGAACATTGGAGTATCAGATCTAGAAGTAAACTATAGATCATAAGCTGGTTCATCTTCTTATTACACCTGAAGAATAAATCAGGCATCCATGATTTGCCAAGTAACCCATAGTAGTAAGGACTATAAATCCACTAAAATGTGATTCTCTTGTATGATCTAAGCAAATACTTTATTACACCATGTAAATTTAATTCCTTCTCTAGTCTTTCATTTTGCTTAAATGTTTTTGTATTTTTCACTTTCTGTTTGATTAATTTCCGGTTCCATCAACCCTCAACACACCTCCACCTTGCTTCTCATAACTGAAGCAAGTTTCCAGACTCACAAATAGCAAGTATTTCTTCCCTAACTAAAAGCATTCTCAAATTTTTTTTTTCCTTTTTTTTACTCCAAAAAAAAATTCTTTAGGAATTCCTCATTCCTTTATAACAATTTGGTTATGGTGATATCTAAAGAACAGCAAGTTATGATTTCTTGGGATGCATTTTCTTTATATATCTGAAAAGTGCAAATTCTTGCTTATCCTACCTTGCTCAACCATTGTAGCTCCTCTTAGTCTTCCCTGCCACACCTTTATCCACCCAGAAAAATAATTTTCTTTTATTTATGCTATAGATATTTTTTTCACATGTTGCATTTTTCTGCTAGACTAGGAACTCTCCAAGCAAAAGACCCAATCTCAATCCTTAGGTACCTGTCAGGTCCAGATTGATATATGTCATATGATAAGGGTTTGATAAATACTTGTAGAAACAAAGTAAAATGGATTCCGATGACCTTTTCTAATGAGATCTTTTTCCTCAATATTTATTTTCCTATCTATTTTATTCATAATTTCTCTGTAGCCCTAAATACTTCTTCACTTTAAATTTCACATGTTACCAAAATGTGGTCTGATTTAGTATCATTGTAAAATAGGCATCAAAAAATGAGGTATATCACACAATGAAATTTTAAGTCTTTTTAGCAGGAATATTTTCTAATTTTAATTAATTCTTAATGACCTTTATAAAGAGCATTACAGTCTTCCTTGCTTTTTTAAACAGAGTATAGTGATTATAATGTATTGTTTTTGTAATGAGTTGGGCAATTTTATGCCCACCAATTATTGTATTTTGATATCACATAATGAAGCCCACAGGGGCTGTTAAGGCAAGAAGACTTGGTCTCAATACCAAAAATCTCTAAGATTTCTAGTTTTAGTGTTTGGGTCTTGTTTTGGAGCTTTCTGTTTCTTTATTCAAAGTTTAATTGTCACTCTGTTAGCATCATAAAGTGAGACCTGCCTCTCTCTATTCATATTGTGCTTCCAGTAAGTCATTGTTGATTCTGATGAATTGGTTAAAAAGCAGGGGCTTTTTGACAGCTACTCTGAGCTTTTTCCTGCTCTCTAGGAGGGGCATAATTGACATGAAAAAAGCCAGCCAGCAAAAGAATAGGCAAAATATCATGTAACTGTTGGCTGCAGAGCTCATGAGATGAGAAGATTTAGGGGACACAAGAAAACAGACACGTTCTGTAGAATTCCAAGGGTAAATCTAGGCAGGATTAGCAAATGAATTGCACAAATGTTTTTGCCCATGGCATTCCTACTTTTTCCCCATTCCTAATGCTCATACCATGCCAGATATCACTAAGTCTTCTTGTCTTTATTTCCACTGAAAAGGATTTTACAATCCTTCTGATCATTGATTTCCAGGAAGCCACTATGATTTGGCTAAAGAAGACCTGAGAGAGAGCAACTATATGATTGATTGTCTAGAACAAGGGCTTTACTTCAGAAAGACAACCTTCAAATATAGAAGTAAAAAATTTCCAATAGTCAATTGAGTAAGAAGTTCTTCATGAAAAGGCAAAAGGTCTACCATTTTTGAGTGCTCATCGTGTTGCAACTATTTTATGTCTCATTTAAGTTTCACAATAGGCCTATTTTTTTCTTTTTTTTTTTTTCATTATTTTCTTCATTTTGTAGATGAGAAAACTAAATCCCAGAGATGTTACATAACTCCCTAAGGGCACCGGGCTGCTAAGTAATGACATTGGGACTTGAATATAGGGTCTGGTCTACCCCAAAGTCATGGTTTAAAACCTTGTCCAGGGCCAGTGCCGTGGCTCACTTGGTTAATCCTCCACCTGCAGCGCCAGCATCCCATATGGGCGCCGGGTTCTAGTCCTGGCTGCTCCTCTTCCAGTCCAGCTCTCCGCTGTGGCCCGGGAGGGCAGTGGAGGATGGCCCAAGTGCTTAGGTGCCTGCACCCACCATGGGAGACCAGGAGGAAGCACCTGGCTCCTGGCTTCAGGTCGGCATAGCTCCAGCCGTAGCGGTCATTTTGGGGGGTGAACCAACAGAAGGAAGATCTTTCTCTCTGTCTCTCTCTCTCACTGTGTAACTCTATCTGTCAAATTAAAACAAAACAAAACAAAACAAACAAAAAAACACCTTGTCCAATACCTTTTTCTCCAGAGAGGTATGTTTCTCCTCACTGAAGACATTCAAACACAGATTGAATATCCATTTTGCAGGGATATTGTAAAAGAGCTTCAAGTATCATTTCAGTTGACCCAGAAGACCATTTAAATACTTATAATTCTTACATGGAACTTACATGAAATACTTACATGGAACAAGTCTCATGAATCTCATAAATCTGTGTATTTATAATTTTAGAATAGCATTTAGGAAATGTTGGTTAATGACATTTATTTGTTGAGTTCTTTCACCAGAGATACCTGGTGAGTTGAAAGAGGTAATTGAGAGTTAAAGAGCTAAATGTTTCCTGAAACTGGAAGGGTTGGGATAGAAAATTAAGGTTGGTTTGGAAGGGAACTTAGATTCTTTAAGTTGTTATCTACCTCTGCTTCTCTTCTTCATGAGACAAATATATAAGAGTACTTCAAAAAATTCATGGAAAGTGATGTCTAAAGATAAGCTTATCTTGGAACAAAACGTTTGAAATTCATGCATAATTTTCTCATAATATGCATTTTCCATGAACTTTTTGAAGAGCCCTTGTACTTTCTTAAGTAGCAGTTATGACCAGGTTAATGGCAGACTATGCGGATGCAGCTGGGTCCAAACAGTCTTGCCCTGACTCAGAAATCTGTGATCTTCTGAAAGAAGCACATTTTGTCTGAGGACAGCTCCAAGTAGGAAGAATGTATAAGCCCACTTGAATATATCTATCATCTTGTCTGCATGCTCACATATCACCTACTTATAGTTGTCTGTCACAGCTTCTTCAGGTCTTCTTCGAGTCTAAACACTCTGACGATCTTCTCATACATGACAAGGTTTCTGAACTTTTTGATATGCAGGAGGTCCAGTCCAGAACACCCTCTGGATCTGTGTTAACAAATGGATTTAAGAGTACTATAGGGGCCAGCACGGTGGCACACTAGGTAACTCCTCCACCTGCAGCGCCAGCATCCCATATGGGCGCCGGGTTCTAGTCCCGGTTGCTCCTCTTCCAGTCCAGCTCTCTGCTGTGGCCTGGGAAGGCAGTGGAGGATGGCCCAAGTGCTTGGTTCCCTGCACCCATGTGGGAGACCGGGAGGAAGCACCTGGCTCCTGGCTTCAGATTGGCATAGCTCCAGCCATGGTGGCCATTTGGGGAGTAAACCAACAGAAGGAAGACCTTTCTCTCTGTCTTTTCCTCTCACTGTCTGTAACTCTACCTGTCAAATAAATAAATTAAAAATGTTTAAAAAAAAAAAAGACTACTGTATTCCAATTGTGTTTTGACCAACAATGAGTTCTCTAGGCCTCCCCTCTCCCTCATTGGGTCCCTATTTTTGTTACTGATTCATGAAGAGAACAGGCAGGACAGAAGATATCACCTTGTAATAAGAGCTGCCATCTATTAAGTACTCATCATGCACCAGGCACTATGTCAAGAACTTTCTTTGCATCAGTCCATTCATTCTCAATTATTTTTCCATGTTAAATATGAAGAAACTGAGATCCCTTTTACCCCATGTATTTTGTTATTTTTTTCACAATTCTAAGAACATAATGATATTCTCCCTCTCTCTCTCTCTGTCTCTCTCTCTCTCTTTCTCTCTCCCTTTCCTTTTTTAGTGTTTGAGATAATTCTAAGAGATTGAGTGTAACTTACTCAAGGTTATATTGCTCATAAGCACTGAAACTGGGATGTAGAACACTAAATCAAAGTTTATTGAACCCTAAGGTCAAGATCTTCATTCCTGCATTGTGTTCCATTAATCAGAGATCAAGACTTCTCTGTCCTGACATCTGATACAAGGAAAACTTTCCTGATTACTGATAAAGGAGGCAGTGCCCTACATCCCCCCATGCATTCTTTCCCTGACCATACTTCTATTTACCAAAGCAGCAAGTGGGCTTGTTCCCTCACTTCTTCACTTCAGAAATATCTGCCGAGTAAGTACTGCATAACGAGTACCATTCTAGGCAACAGGAATTGAATGATTCCTGCTCTGAAGGATCTATAGAAGGTAGATAATAAACAAGAAAACAAACGAACACGTAGTGTTGGGAAGTGATGTGTGCTCTAGAGAAAAGGAAAGAGGAGTAAGGAGAGGATAGATTGCTATTGTAAAATACAGCTGGGATCTTGTTTTTATTCAAAGGTGGTAAGACAAGCAGATCAGGAGAGGATTGCCTTTGGGAAAACAGTTTGTTATTCATAGTTCCCAAGATGAGAGAACATGCCACACATCATGAAAAACCAGCACGGGGAGACACTAGGAGTATCAAGAGGCAAAGGAGTGAGAGGAACACACAGCAGGAACCTTTGCTGTGGTCTTGGTGGGAAGAACTGAGCGAGACAAAGTGAGTGGCTGAGCATTCCCAGGGTTGAGGGTTTTTCTACACTTGCATGAAGGGATGCTCTCTAGTTATTTAGTACCTGGCCCTTGGGAGGGGAGGATTAGAGTCGGGGGAGTAGCGTCCTAGAGTGCTGGATCCGGATAAAGGGTGCTGTGGGGAGATTAGCTGGTTTTCACATCAAAGGCAAGTTGTTTGCTATCTCTAGGAATTAGCTAACCTTGGAAGGCGAAGTTCTTCTCTGGGTTAGGAAGCCTCAAGATGTGCCTCTTAAAATATAGAAATTAAATGATTAAAATACAATAGAGATTTAGCAAATTGGTGGTGGGGAGCAGTACTCTGTGCACTGGTTGAGGAAGAAATAGGAATTGAGCAAAGGCCTGCAGGAGACAAGGTGTAGAGAGAAGCCTCCAAAAAAGAGAACAATACCAAAGCTAGAGAGGAAGCAAGCCTGCTGCTTGGAGATCAACCAGAGGGACTACGTGGGAAGCGTGGAGCAGGCAAAGGAGAGGATAGTTGGAGCCAGACTGCTCAGAATTCCGTAGGCCATGATGGAGAGCTTAACCCGTATTCTGAAGCCCCTGGTGGAGCTGATGGGGAGGCATTTTTAGGTTTGCTGACTTATTATAAAGTGTGTTTCCTTATAAAATTTTAAACACAAACAAAACTAGAGGGAACAATAAAACAATTGTCACCCAACTGTTAATTGTCGATTCAATTGACCTAGTTCCATTTAAAACCAAGTCCTCAAACCTTAGGTTATTTAAAAACAAATCCTAGACCTCATGTGATTTTATGTGCAAGCGTGTTAGCATAGATCTCTAAAAACTAAGAATCGCAACACCACAATCTTTTCTAAAAAATAAGTAATATCACTAGGCAGTCAGTGCCCACACACATACACACACACAGTATTATTCAAATAGAATCCAAAAAAAACCCAACTATCTCTTAAGACCCTTTTCATTTGTAGGATGTTCCTCCCTACCTCACCACAGGTGAGCAACCATCTTGGTTTGCCTGGAGCTGGGTGGGTTTCTAGCATGCTAAAACAAGAAAAGTTTTGGGGGAGGCAGGTGCACACTGACTCCTCTTCTTCCCCACTCCTTACTATTTATTTGTTGACGTAGCCTAATTATTGTCCTGTAGCATTTTCTACAATTTGGATCTTGCTAAGTGCATTTCCATTGTGTTATTTATTATGTTTCTCTACTGCTTATATTTCCTACAAGTTGATCATAGGTCTAAAATCTTTATTTAGATTTAATATATTACAAGAAAAACATATAAAATGAAAAATAGATGCATAGGTTTCTGATTTTTTGCACCAATATAAACTTCCTAATTCTATCACTGTTTTTTTTTAATGTACTCATAGAAATACTTTGATAAAGAGAAACTTTTCACACATACTCTGGCTTATGCTGAGTTAGTGTTTGGAGGGTTCTAAAAGGGGGATATCTCTGGATGTTTTACTAAGGATCATTCTGTCTCTCAAGTGACTAGAAGACCATCAGGAGTTAAGAAGAGAATCAAGAGAACAATCAAGAGGCTAACCCAGTGTTCCAGGAGAGAAAAACAATAGCTTGAACCAGGATGAGGTCAGTGAATATAGGAAAAAAAGTGGTCAAATTCAGGATGGAGAGCCAGTGCATATGGGTTAGACGTGAGGTTCTAAAGAAAAGAAAGGATGACTCCAAGGTTCCAAGTAACTGAGTGGATTATGGTGACATCATCACCTCTTGAATCCTGCAGCTCTCTAGTTGAGCATGACAGGGAGTATTTATCTGATTTTCGAGGTGAAAAAACTGGAGTTCAGAGAAGAAAAGAGATTTCCAAATAATTCCATAGCTTCTAAACCACATGCTGAATCTTCCGGCCTGTGTCTTCTGATTCTAGTGTCTTTGAGTACAAGGGGGTCTCTTGTTGAACTGATAGCAAATGGTGGACTTCAGGCTTCAGTAGGGGTAGTGTCCTCATGCTGCTTCTGCAACAAACTATCTGAGACTGGGTAATTTATAAAGAAGAGAAATTTTTTTTCTCACCGTTCTGGAAGCTGGAATGTCTCAAATCAAGACACCAGCATGAGCTGGGGGCTTTCTTGCTGCATCTTGTATGGCAGAAGGCAGAAGGGCCAAAAGTGATGACCACTGTGTCTTTTCATGGCAGAAGAGGAAGCCAGCTGGATCTGTGTGGAATCCCCTTTATCAGGGACTTAACTCCACCAGCAAGGAAGAAGCTCTCATAACTTCATGATCTAAGTGCCCCCAATTCTTAATCTGAACACATTGACAACATCTGAACTTTGGAGAGGACACATTCAAAGCACACCATGGAGACGCTCCAGGCAATATTTTCCCAATATATGTCTTCAAAAGCTGTGGTATGAGCTACCATTACCACTACTGATGATTAGGCCAAACATATGCTCACAGCCCACCGCCTATCTTCTCTGGAAACCTCTTTCCTGGAAGGTCAACATTTAACAATGTTTTTGGTTTTCCTTTACAATGTTCCATTTATTTTCTTCATATTTTTAGGAGTACTACAAGTCCATTGCTTTTAAAAATGGAAAACACAGAAAGGTCCCCTAGTTTCAAAGATTAAAAACTGTTGACATTGTGCTGTAAGTCATCTGGAATTATAGAACACAGATGTTCCCATAGCTAACTTTACATGCATTGTCACACTGCTATTCCATTTTACAGCCTGACTTTTTTCCGCTTTGTATGAATATACTAAAACATTAAACATTTAATAAAAATATTATTTTTTACATTAGCAAACTAAGTTTAGCCTACTGTGTGAAAGCACCATAGGTATTCAGTCATATCCTTATTGGTGGACTTGTCCAGTTTCCATTGTTTACCTTTCTTTTTAGCATTTATCAGAAAAGAATGGGTTTATATGCACCCCAAATATTTCATAGGCCTGACTTGAATTATCCCTCTGCCCAACTGCAATCATCTAACCCCTCCCCAAGTCCTGCTCCCTTAACTCTGCCCTTCTTGCCTCCATCTCTCCCACTCCACACCTACACCATATCTCTCACCTGAAACCAGTGCAACAGCATCTTCCAGAGGTCCTAAGAGTCTATCTGGTTGCACACCCATACATTTTCCAACTCCAGCCAGAGTAGTCTTTCAAAAACTCCACTGGACCATGTCATTCCCCTGCTTTTAAGTCATCCAATGGCCTCCAGTAAACTAAGGATAACGCACAATCTCGTTTTATGGAATATGGGCCCTTGATGATCAGACCCCTGCGAATCTCCTACTTCTTTGAGCATCCTCCTTAGCATATCAGACATAGGAAATTATCCCTGGGACCCAGGCCTGCCCTCCTGAGTCACACTGTGCATTTATAGCTCTCCCACCTGTACTCAGGCTGTTCTGCTGCCCAGAAAAAGCCTCTTCTCCATTTCATTTCTCCGCCAGAATAGGTCTTATTAATTGCTCAAAACTCTTATCTGGAGCATTTCCTTGAGGGAGACTTTCCCTTAGTGCCGCCCCATCAACCCTTCACCCATCCCTGAGGCTGTGTTAAGAGCCTGTCCTTGATGCTCCCACAGGCCCCAGAGCACACATACACACATCATGTTGAACTCACACACACATCTGCATCCCTTGCTAGACTACAAGGAGGACCAAAGCAGGCACTAACCCTGTTTGTAATCTCCGTACCCCAGTCCAATACACAGTACTTGGCACATCACAGATGTTGAAGAAATCTTTGGTGAGCTCAACTAATTTATTCTAAGTTCCTTTATTCACAAGTTCCTTGTGTGCTTAATCTCAAACTTGTCCTAAATTGCTTCTGAGTTTCACTTCTTGAGATTGACTTAATCTGATCTTGGATATACTGATTGTCCACATGCTGTGCACATGCACATAGTTGACATCATTATTTTTGCTTCCTCCCAACATTCATTGTTCCTTCATCTCACAATATTGCTCCATTTTTTTTCTCCACATAATCTTATATACTCTACTGTAAGATCAAGTGATTTGGGTGGAGGAATTAGTGCAGACATACACAACACAGAGGTCAGCATATGACCAAGACTAAAGCCAAATAGTATTTTATATTCCTCTAGCCACAGAAGTTGTTTCAGAATTGAGCACATGACCAAATGAGCCAATGAAGGGCAAACAGACTTGTGTTTGGGCGACTCTGATAGATGTATTTTTTTTTGGACAGGCAGAGTGGACAGTGAGAGAGAGAGAGACAGAGAGAAAGGTCTTCCTTTTTGCCGTTGGTTCACCCTCCCATGGCCGCTGCGGACGGCGCATCACGCTGATCCGAAGCCAGGAGCCAGGTGCTTATCCTGGTCTCCCATGCGGGTGCAGGGCCCAAGGACTTGGGCCATCCTCCACTGCCTTCCCGGGCCATAGCAGAGAGCTGGCCTGGAAGAGGGGCAACCGGGATAGAATCCAGCGTCCCAACCGGGACTAGAACCCGGTGTGCCGGCGCCGCAAGGCGGAGGATTAGCCTGTTAAGCCATGACGCCAGCCAGATGTATGTTCTTTTCCCCAGAAAGTATACTGAAGGAACTACAGCCATCTTGCCTCTCATCAGCCTCAGAAAGAGGCCAACACAGAGGTAGACAGAAACAAGAGAGGAAGAAACAATGAGTTGTGATGATGCTGGAGAAGTTGGGTTTAAAGACTGCTATAATCTGGATTTGCCATTTACTTGAGTAATCAACTCCCTGATTTTTTTTAAAGGTTTAATTTATTTATTTGAAAGACAGAGTTAAAGAGAGAGAGAGATAATGTTCATCCTCTGGTTCAAATGGCTGAACTGGCTGGGGCTGGGACAGAATGAAGCCAGGAGCTTCATCTGGGTCTCCCACAAAGGTGTAGGGGCCCAAAAACTTGGGCTGTCTTCTGCTACTTTCCCAGGTGTATTAGCAGAGCTCTGGATCAGAAGTGGAGCAGCCAGGACTCGAACCAACACCCATATAGGATGCCAGTACTTCAAGTGGCAGATTAACCTGCTATGACACAGCCCCGGCCCCAACTCCCTGATTTTTAAAACCACTGCAATCAGTTGGATTCGGTTTTCTGCAACTTGCACATCAGAGATCTAATCCATAAACCTAGGAAGAAGTACAGATGGGCCCCAGCATAAGATGATTTGGCTTACATTTTTTGACTTCACAAAGCCATAGGCATTCAGCAGAAACCACGTTTCAAACTTTGAATTCTGAAATTTTTCTATTAGAGATATTCAGGACAATACCAAGATGCTGGGAAGTGCCAGTCATCCCTGAGATCATGGGGCAATCAATACTCTACAGTGTGCTGGCTGCCAAGCTGTGATGTTCAGTAGGTTAGATGTGTTCCAGCATTTTCAACTTATGATGAGTTTACTAGGATATCAAGGAGCATCTCTTACCGGTAATCACTATCGTTAAGTTAAAGCTTCAAAACACCATGTTAAGCAAATTAGTGCAACTAAACAGCACAGCTAAGAATTGTATTTGAAATTTTTTAACTTTACTTGATTAAATTATGAGATGGAAAGCCTGACACAAGCTGGATAAGGGAAAATTCACAGAGATATACTCACACATGATTTCTATACTTTTCTACAAGATTGCAAATTGCCTCTGTGGGTCATACTGCCCCTCTATCAAGTCAATGCCTGCAATTACCCCAGACAATTCTGCAAGTCTTCCTTACATGATACAGAAAAGTTTTTTCTAAAAGCATGAGTGCTCATTACTTTGTACTGGTCAAATTTTATTGTATACACGTGTTCTTCATTTAAAGAGATTCTAGGGGGCCAATGTTGTCACCAGTAGGAAAAGCCACTGCTTGCAGTGTTGGCATTCCATATGGGTGCCGGTTCAAGCTCTGGCTTCTCCCCTTCTGATCTAGTTCGCTGCTATAGCCTGGGAAAGCAGTGGAAGACAGCCCAAATGCTTGGGCCTCTGCACCCACATGGGAGACCCGGAAGAAGCTCCTGGCTCCTGGCTTTGTATCAGTGCCATTCTGGCCATTGTGGCATCTGGGGAGGGAACCAGTGGATGGAAGACCTCTCTCTCTCTCTCTGCCTCTACCTATCTGTAACTCTGCCTTATAAATAAATAAATAATAAATAAATCTTTTTAAAAGAGAGAGAGAGAGATTCTACAGTGATCCTTCCACAAAGTGAATAACCCTAATCTTGAAAAGCAAATTAATAACCTAATTTAATTTTGAAAATTTGGACAATCATTGATCAAGTGCTTATGAATAAGTCTGGCATATGATTTAAAGGAGAGGGAATTCTGGCAGGGTGTAGGTTATGTGTAAAAAGCAGAGCACTTCCTATCATGAGTTTCAAAAGTTGGACAAATATGTTATCCAAAATACCCAAAATGCTGATCCTGAACTATGTAGAGATAACTTGCTAAAATCTCTTGGTACAATTTATCTGGAAGACATTTATTGTTTTTTAAGGTGGACATTTTTTGGGCACCACTAAGTTCAAGGAACTGTACTAGGTACCAGAGGTATGACATTAAACAAAAACAACAAAGCCTGTTCTCTTGGAGTTTATCATATTAAAATAAAGCCTTCTGTGTGCCATGTTAGAAACAGCAAATTCAAAGATAAACATAAGGACTATCACTCCTAGCCTCAAATGTCTTGGCCAACTACACATCTCAAAACCTCTTGGATTGCTGCATATCCCTAACGAATGTATACTTGTTTATAAATTTTGTATTTGCACTACTTTCAAATATGTGTAGTATAACACACACACACACACACCCCAGAAAATTTAAAAGGATGAGACCAAAATGTAATGTGAAGAATTCAAATATTTTCTTCTTCGTCGTCATTCTTGAAATGTTGTTGATCCAGTGGGCTGGTTTTCCAGTGTGCAAAAGCTGGCCTGACTTAATCCTTTTGGGCTCAGTTCAGTTCAGGACTGACCCACACTCTGGAGCCAGGAGCAGGCTGGGTATTACTTATTCCTGCCCTGGGGGCCACCTGTCAGTGCTTGGCCTCCATCCCTGCTCTTGTGATCTGTGGGATTTGCAGACACCTAAAATCTCCAGAATTCAGGGCAACCACAGTCAACTCAGTCGTCTGACAGGGTGAGTTTTTACTTTGTAGCATTTGCCTTGACATTGGATAGAGATGCTAGTTGAGTGAATATTCCTCACAAAATATCTTACTTACACACCAGGAATATCTGGGTCATTGACCAATGCTGGAAAACGCAAGGACTCAGAAAAATGCCTGCGTTCTCTTCAGAAACACATCATCTGGACAAGGCTAGCTGCATGCATGATCCCATTTTTCCCTATTAAAGCATCAGTACTCTTACAGTCCTCTGTTTCCTAGGTCAAATTACAAAGACCCCTTAACTACCCCATATTCCACTCATATTCTTGCAAACTAATTCAAATAACATGTATTGAGCGCCTACTATAAACAAGATGCAACAAATAGTAATTTATTTTTGACAAAGAACTTGAGCCAACATACCCTTTTTTTTTTTTTTTTTTTTTTTTTTTTTTTTTTTTTTTTTTTTACAGACGGAGTTAGATAGTGAGAGAGAGAGAGACAGAGATAAAGGTCTTCCTTTTTCCGTTGGTTCTACCCCCCCAAGTGGCCGCGATGGCCGGCGCCTTGCTGCCGGCACTACATCGATCTGAAGCCAGGAGCAAGGTGCTTCTCCTGGTCTCCCATGTGGGTGCAGGGCCCAAGGACTTGGGCCATCCTCCACTGCCCTCCTGGGTCACAGCAGAGAGCTGGACTGGAAGAGGGGCAACCGGGATAGAATCCGGTGCCCCGACCGGGACTAGAACCCGGGGTGCCGGCACCACAGGCAGAGGATTAGCCTAGTGCGCCGCAGCACCGGCAGTATACCCATATTAATACCCATATCTATATCCATATGTATACTACACAAGGGAACTTCAAAAAGTTCATGGAAAATAGGATTGAAAGATAAGTTTATTTTAGTGTGAAAAATTGAAATACATGCATCTTTAAATAATATACATTTCCACAAAGTTTTTGAAAACCCTCTTACATCTGGATTTCAAGATTTTTCTACTAAAATAGGTGTATCTTTTAATTCCATCTTCCATGAACTTCTTAAAATACGTGTGTATATGTATGTGTATGTGTGTGTGTGTGTGTGTGTTAAGAGACTCAGTCATATCCATAGCCCCACTTTAAGAAAACCATTTCACAGAAATTGATTGCTAAGTGGGGTTTACAAACCCATCCCCTGGCATCATTGTGAGCATACATTAACAACCAACAGCATGCTTCATTCTCGCATACACTAATGAAAAATGATTGCTTGTCTTTCTAAAACCAAACCAATTATTCTTGTTTTTGTTGGATGGAAATTTAGCTTGTGTTTAGTGACAGAATAACTAAATCAGTCTTATTTGGAATCCAAGCATCAACATGAATCCTGTCGCTTTACTGACAGGAAATGTAACCCAGATAGCTTATTTGATAAAACAGGGCTATTTTGGCTTTGAAACAAAAAAAAAATCTCCACTCATGTGACTTCACAGCAAATGAACCATGTGCCCTCACCTCCATCCCTCTCTTTCCTTGGCGTCTGTCCTAACGCAGCCCATAACAAGACAACATTTTACATAACCAGCGGTATCTGTATTGAGCTGGGATACGAACGCCTACCTGATTGAATATCACCATTTCAGAATTGCTGCCTAATCACATTTTTTCAGCCTGTGTGAACAAAATAATGTTTCTTTAATTACGTGAACTCTTTATTTTTGATATTTTAATGACATTTTAGAAGATAGAACGGCTGCTTCTGTTAGATCGGGTGGTATTAATCAGGTGTGACAGCTAGTTATTTGATACATTTTTAAATCCCACTTGTATTTTTCATGCAAGTAAGCTGGGACTTGATTTCTCAGTCCTGGGTCTGTAACATCACTTGTGTTTCTGCCCATAATGAGCAAAACAATTGAACCAATTTAGCACTATCTGTAATTCAGTGCTGGCTAAGAGGTGTGACTTTATTTTTTTAAAAATATGAGCTAAAAAAAAACCATTCTCCTCTATAATAACTGTTAATAAATAAAGGTTTATGAGATCCACATTCTTTACCATGTGTTGGCCCAACACACATTTTCCCTTGGGGCTGCACCCCGCTGCCAGGCTAGCAAAAAGGTATGTCCATTTCTTCAGTGAGCTAGTCCTTTGTACTGAAGGATCACTCAGACCGACCTTGGGGCTCTCACTCGTGAGTCAGGACCCTGGGGATCATTTACTGCATCTTCAGGGCCACTTGGGGATCATGCAACTTTCCTATCGGGTGTAAGCTGGGCTCGTTTTTGCCATGAGGGCTGTGAGAGTTGATCTCCTGAGCACACTGAACTTCAAAGCCCCAGGGGACTGCAAGGACTTGCAGTAGCCTCAGCACCCAGCACAGCCAGAAGCTCTCCCCTGGAAGTCACAGCAAACCCTAAGTGTTTTGGTGGAATGCAGTGCATAAATAACATTCAGTTCTCTCATTTTACGTAGAAAGATGACGAGACCCAGGGTAGACTTGACCAAACTCACGAAGCAAATTAACTTGAATTCCATTCTCAACTCCCAGACCAGTCTTGCACTGGCCTTCTCTGTAAAGCTGAGGGTCCAAATGTCCAGTTTATAATAAGAGATGCGAGCAGTGTTTCTCCGATGTTAAGGTACATGAATCACCTAGGGGCTTCCTGAAGTGCAGATTCTGATTCAGGGATCTGCGTGGGACCCAAGATTCTGCATCTCCACCAATCGCAAGGGGAGTGGGGATCGCTGGTCTGTGAACCGCACTCTGAGTGGTGAGGCCAGAGAGTAGGGTGATTACTCATCTGGCTCTGAAACCACACAAGCAGTTCAAATCTTGGCTCTGCTACTTCCTGTATGCTGCTACACATCAACTGCAACGCTGTGGTGTCTACAGGAACCACATGAAGAAAGCAGACAGTAAGGAGTCCAGGGGACTGTGGTGACAGAAGCACACATGCCCTTGCCAAGGTAGTAACTGCTGTGTGTCTATTTGATTACCATCTCTTGGGAACAAGATCCCATGAGGCTCTCACCAGATTTTTTTTGAAAATTCAAAAGAAAATCTTCTCAGTGGATCACAGATTTTGTATTTTGAGAAGGAGATAAAGATAGATGGACCAATAGATACAGAGAATGTCAGTGACCTCTCACAATAGTTAAAAATACCTTGTAGGCAACTCATGGGCTGTATTCTGCTTCCAATTTGCTGCTTCTTTACAAACATGTTGTCATTTAATATTCAAAACAGCCCCTTGAGATGTGTGTTGGTAAGATTACCTTTTTACCATAGAGGGAACTGGTTAGAACCATTCTGTAAATAACTCCCTGTATATGGCTAGTTAGAGTTAGAACTCAAGCCGAGGATGACTGCTTCCAAAGTGCACTACATAGCACTAATGATGGTAGCCAAGTCTTGCTGCAATCTTCCCACTCTCTCAAATGTCTTTTGGTCCATGGCTGCCTCGCAAAGGAAAAAGGCACCAACAACCATTGAAAGGGTTTCCCTCTAGGAAAATCCAACTGGCCAGAAAGACAGTGGTGTGACCTGGGCCTCTTGAGATGTCTAGTTCCCACCAGGCTCTGCCATGACGCTGTTCAAAGGTGATGCAGTGAGCTTTGGACTCAGGTCAGTCCAGTTTGAATACTGGCTCTTCAAGTCAGAGGACATCTGACTCTCTATGTGCCTTCCTTTATAGTAGAACTCTCTTGGCATTGGGCTGTGACAACGCCCCAAGGCAATCATTTCCAGGCTACCTCTCTCAACTTCTCTCCCGGAACCACCAGCACCACTATTTTATCACCAACCGCAATGCACTGCAGATGGAAATGCCTAGAGGTCGGAGACAGGGGCCACCCAGTTTGGAACTGGTCTGCCTTTAACTGTGCCACCCACCTCCATTATGTCATTTGAGTTAGTGGAGGTCCCTTTTGCTCAACTGAAAATAATAAACTCTACCTCCTAAATTTTCTTTCTTTCCTTTTTCAGGTATTAAATGAGATGATATAAGAATAGATATGAAGTGGGCACTTCATAATTTAAGTTTCTAAAGTCTTATTTTTATCCGTAGGCCACTTCTGAGCAAACCTGTCCCAGAATACCTCTGGGCAAAAAGTGAGCAGATAATGTCCAACTTACAAACATTCCTTCTCCAAATGTCATAGAAAAGAAACAGCATTTTGTCAAAAACAAAAAGGCAAAATTATACCACTGACTATAGTACAACAGAGAGCACCCTGGACTTGGAATTAAGAATTTAGAAACTTAGCAACCATCTGTGAAAGTGCAAAGAGTCATTCACTCCATTTTAATGAGGGGATAACTGAAGTGTAGGAAGGTTAAGTCACTTGTTCAAGATCATCTCAACCAGGACTTGGGAATCTCATGCCTCAGTGGGTACACTCCACTGCAAGCCACTTTACCTCCTGGGGTCCTAGTTTCTTCATTCATCAAATAAAGATATCAGAAAGGTTCAGTCATGTAAGAAATTAATATTTTTCCCTGACTCTTTGGGGTCCTCTCCACCAGATTCTTTACAGAGACCTGCCAGGATGCAGCACTACAAAAAGAGCTGAAAGATATTTGTGGGCAATCCCATTAAAGACAGGTCATGTTTGGTAATCCACCTCATTCTCTCTTCAAACTGGCCCGTGTGGACAGTGGTGTAGTCCTCCTCTTAGATCAAACTATTTTCAAGCGACTCAGATTTCCAGGATGGAAAGTATCGCTGTGATACAGATCAAGTTCAGCTTTGATCATTAAACCATGTCCCACTTCCCTGTGAATTTTCACCAAAGTAGAGAAACTGAGCCAGTGCATGCAAACCACCTCAGGGGGTGTGGTGCTGTGGATAAAGGCATGAGAAAGACGGGGAGACAGCAATGAAGACACCTACTTAGAACCAAAATTCAGGACAACAAGGGGTATGTTGAATAGAAATCAAATACCGGTACTTTCTTTCTCCCTCTAACTCCACTTGCAGATAAACACATAAGGTCTATGATTGGATAAAGATTTGGTTTCATTCCAAGCATAAAAATGGGTTTAGAAGACTTCAGTTTCCTGTCTCTTAACTTTCCTGACCACAAATATTTTTTATTGTAAGCCTTGAAAGCAAAGGGTTATTTAATAAATTAACACTGCAAATGCCTTTGGTTCAACTCTCAGTTTGTTCTGTGCTCAATAATTGACCTCCTATTCCTCTGGTTCAGTCATTCCCACCTTGCCTCTCTTCACCTAGAAGGCTTTATTCCTATCCTTGCTGTATTGCTGTATTTTATGGTTTCACAATACTTTACTGAATCACTATATTGTAAGATTTCTGCCTTTCACCAACCTCCCCCCCCCCCCCCAATAATCCTTGAGGAAGAAGCATAGACAAAGTTTGGAATGCAGTGAAGAAAGCATAGCAGTCTTTATAGCATTTTACAAATTTCTCTTGGCCTCAGAAATCTCAAAATAATCACACAAAGAAACCAAGCCCTTTGCCTGCAGGACAATGCACAGTTTTTTATTAAAAGAGGAATTTAAATTCCTTCTGTGCACAGACTGTTTTAACTATAAAGACTTAGAAAATTAATTTTTGCCTATAATCTCTTATAGATAATACTATAAAAATAGTTCCTCTTTAAGAAGCATATTTCATGCAAATATCAAAAGCCTTTTATCTGTGTTCAAGATTTCTAATTCTATTTCTGTCCCTTGTTCCGTTCTCTTCGTGCAGATCAGACTTCGGGAACCCTGGATCGCTGGATTTGCTGCTGAGAGCCAGTACAGAGGCAAGCAGCAGGTTGGCCTGTTGGCCATTTTACAAACAGAGAAACTGAGATCCCGGCCTAGTTTCCTACTATGCGCTGGACACTGGGCCAAGAGCTGGGATGAAGAAGTGATGAATCCAAAGGGCAAGCCAGGTAGGGTTCCAGCCAGAAAGCTCACGGAGGCTTGGTGCTGAAGTAAGAGACTGTCGTGGTGGTGGTGCAAAATGAGAGGGAGGACACAGCGATATGTGTTTCAGACAGGGTAGCCCCACCTCCTTCACACACAAGCCACCTTTGGGATTTTGCACAGCCTAATACCACCTGAATTATTATTTGCTAGATATTTTTCTTTAGATGACTCACTTTTAAACTTTAATTTAGCCTCATGCTAAGCTATAATATAGGTGAAAATTGCTGTGTTGATTGGGCTAGCTCCATATTTTTTTCTAATACATAGACCTTAAAATAAGAGAGAGTCTTCAAAAAGTTCATGGAAAATTGGCATTACGAAAAAAATGTATGAATTTCAAAATTTTCTGGCACAAAAATCAGATTATCTTTTAATTTCATTTTTCTGTTAACTTGTTGAAGTCCCCATGGAAGTACATAACTATTGAAAGAAAGAAATGCTCATCCAACCAGGCCTGAAATGTATCTCAAGCACGCCATCCATCATCTCCACAACAAAATGAGGGAAAGTCCACCTTAAGACAGGTCTCTGGGTCCTGGTAGATCTGCCCAGATCCATCATGATCACTGGAACACCTATCCAAGCACACATCTTGTTGTTGGAGTTCACTCCATAAGCTTTCATTGGGAAGAAAATCAGCATTCATAGCTATATTCAGCTGCAGTCCACATAGAGAATTTACTGCCCACTCTCTTAGTCCGTTCAGCCTCCTGTAACAAAATGATAAACAACAGAAATTCATTACTCACAGCTTTGGAGGCTGGGAGGTCCAAGATCAAAGCACCCTTCACCTTAATGATGGCCCTCTTTCTGGTCCATAGATGATGATGTTGCCTTCTCACTGTGTCCTAACATGATGCAAGGACAACGAGCTCCTGTGGGCCTCTATGCCCTCAGGATCTCGTCATCTCCCCAAAGGCCCCAACTCCCGATACCATCGCCTTGGGGGTTGGCGTATCAACACAGGCATTTTAGGAGACGCACACATTAAGATCATAGTATCCACAAAGGATTCAATAATTATCCATGCCCCAAATGTCACATATTTTGTGACTTGCTGCTAACTTTTGGAAAGCAGTTGTGGAATAGTGGAAAGGGCCCTAGATATGAAGTTTAAAAAGTCTGCCCTGATGGGGCTGGGGCCCGCACTCTGGTGTAGTGGGTAAAAGCTGCCTCCTTTGATGCCATATGGGTGCCATATGGTGCATCTCATATGGGTGTGAGTCCCAGCTGCTCCACTTCTGATCCAGCTCCTTGTTAATGTACCTGGGGATGCAGCAGAGGGTGGTCTGAGTGCTTGGGCCCCTGAACCCACGTGGGAGATGGATGAAGCTCTTGGCTTCAGATCGTCCCTGCTCTGGCTGTTGGGGCCATTTGGGGAATGAACCAGCAGACAGAAGATTTCCTTCTGTCTCTTCCTCTTTCTCTTTTTAATTCTGCCTTTCAAATAAAAAGAAGTAAATTAAAAAAAAAAAAAGTCTCTCTTGACATTTCTGCCCATTCATCAGATATTCAATTGTGGGTAAGTTACTTAAGTCCTGCAACTCTCAACCACAACGTTTACAAGATGGAAATAATAGAGATAAAATGGAAACACATACTTCTATCTATTTTCTTTTTTTAGTGAGGGACAGCAAAATGCCTAATGTTTGTAAAAAGCATAATGTTGGGGCCAGCGCCGTGGCTCACTTGGCTAATCCTCCGCCTGTGGCACTGATATCCCATATGGGCGCCGGGTTCTAGTCCCCGTTGGGGCGCCGGATTCTGTCCCGGTTGCTCCTCTTCCAGTCCAGCTCTCTGCTGTGGCCTGGGAGTGCAGTGGAGGATGGTCCAGGTGCTTGGGCCCCTGCAGCCGCATGTGAGACCAGCAAGAGGCACGTGGCTCCTGGCTTCGGATTAGCGCAGCGCTGGTCATGGTGGCCATTTGGGGTGTGAACCCATGGAAGGAAGACCTTTCTCTCTGTCTCTCTTTCACTGTCTATAACTCTACCTGTCAAATAAATAAATAAATAAATAAAGCATAATGTCTAGCATATAATTTGAAATCACACAGCAAATATATTTCAACACCAACTATGCAGCCATTAAGAATGACAACATCATTGTCATGAAGATTATAGAAATAACATAAAGAAATCCTTAAGCTAATTTTAAAATATCCCAACATTCTGCTGTGTATATTTGCATATATTCATTCTTATTCCAAATGAGAAAAATAAAGCATATTTAAAGACAGGTAGAAATGCGGAAATATCTATGTATATGAGAGATCTCTAAAAAGTTCATGGGAAAGCATAGTCTCAAAAAACTATGAAATGATTTCAAAATTTTTTGCACCAAAACAAACATCTTTTAATCCCATTTTTCCTTGAACTTTCTCAAGTACCCTCAAAAATTGGCCCAATTGTCTCTGGTAGTTAATAAATTTGCAATAAATGGTCCTGATGTTGCGGTGATGGGATTATGGTTAATACTTTTACCTTTTAAGAAAAGCTCTTTCTTTGTTCGCTCATAGAAACTGTGAGTAGCAAAATCACAGCTACATCCACTGAGTGTCTTTTGTTCAACTCCAAGTTGTGATGTGGGAAAGAGACTGAAAAGCAAAGATTCCCCCCACTCTAAGGCTGCCCCATCAATGGCCAACCACACCTGGGCAGCCTGTGACCAAACCAGAGCAACAAAGGTTCACCTCCCACCTGGCACAGTTGAATAGGACCTAATGATCCAAGTGCTTTTCTCACACAGAACAAATGCATCTTAAATATCCCTGGGCTATGTGTCTACTACTGCCACTTCCAATTTCACTTCACAGGCTACATTCGAAAATTTTCAACCCTCTTCAATTGAAGCTGCTTTTATTTGTATTCAGACTAAAATAGAGTGTGTGTGCCAGGGGACAACTTGACCATTAAAAAAAAAATCTATTTGACTACATATATTTTTATCAATTTGGGAAAGCTATCAAAGCAGGCATTTTCACTTAAAAGCTTGGAAATAAAGCTGATATTATCTGGTTGGGGGAGGGCTGCGGAAATCACTAGAGCCAAAAAGAAAAAAGCAAACTCTTTTGTGTATCCAGTTTCACATTGCCGTTGTCTTGTACAGGATGTATATTCAAATGTGTTTGCATATTTCTAAACTGATCATACATCAAAATTAGAGCCATATTGTTCCTTTTACAGCAAAACTGTTTATATAGGAAATATTGTACCAAACATTCCCTGCCTCCACCCTGGGTTGTGACTGATTGCACAGCAAGATAAAAGCACTTAAGTCCACAAACATGACAAAAGTCTATATGCATGCAAGAACTCAAAAGAAGGTGTGATTTTAACACAAACACTATTATCAAACCTCTTTAAAAAAAAAAAAGAAGAAGAAAAGAAAGACTGCTGAAGTTTATGCAAATTCAGAGAAAGCAAAAAGTATATACTTACATATGGCTAGTTTGCTTATTGGGGGTTGGGTTGGCTAACAGTAGACTTCAGTTTAGTACAGTTCAAAACAGCCCCTGGGTGCTGTTTTATACCCATGTGACCAACTTATTTAGAGTCATTTACAAGAAACAGATACGGCTCACTAAGGGGAATCCATTTCCTAATTCACTATGCGACACAATAACTTAAAGCTGGCCACTTTATTCTCTGGTATATTTCTGGGAGGGCTGCGTTGGTTTCAATAAATTTGGTTGAATTTTTCCTCCTCCACACTCAGCCTTTATTTTTTTTTTCTTTCCATGTTCTTCTTACTCAAAAGCTTGGTTCAAGTACAAAGTGAAGTGGGAAGTTGGCAATTATCCTATAAATCCGGGTTATGTTGTTAGGTCAACACAATTGTAGATTTGATGAAGCTTAAAGGAATTTTAGAGATTATCCTATCCCACAGTTTTCAAACTTGAAATATTTTGCTAATGAAATCATATCAGAACGCCAACATATAAATTTGGTTTTAACAGCATTTCACTAGTAAAAATTGATCAAAGATTATAGAAAAAAGAGAAAAAGGTGGGAGTATGACTGCCAAAAACTAAGAGCAAGGAGGAAACAGCCACTTCTGGCTGGATGAGCAGGAGAAACTTCATGATTGTAGTACTTAAGGATGAGTATTGCTTCTTCCGGTCACTCACCCTTCCTCATCAAAGTTACAGGTTAGAATCATTATGTTCTGCAAAGTCTAGAAGGCAGGCACATGGAACTGTTTCCAACCTGAGGAGGGTTGCATTTCCACATCATGTCCATCACGCCTTCAAATCCTGTGGCAGAAGTTGCTGGACGGCCACCCAGCAGTTTTCTCTTCTTTTAATGAGCACAACTACATTTCCCAGCCTCCCTTGCTTCAGGTAAGGCTGTGCGACTGAATTCTGACAATGATGTGTGGAAAGAGCAATGTGTTCCAGGTGTGCCCCCTAAAACATAGTCTCCCGTGTGATCCCTCATTCTTCCCTCTATTTCGTCTCTCATATATTGGTGCCCCGCATGTCATTGACTGGGAAATGACAGATTTTAGATGGCAGGGCCTCTATTCACCTGGATACCTGAATGGCTGCATGAGTCCCACCGTCACTAATCAGCAACACCTGCTCTCAACTGTCACCTAAGTGAGAAAAAATTTTTATGGTGTTAAACCTCTGCAATGTTAGGATTTGTTGCAGCAGCTGTTATGACCTTAACTGATAGAAATCTTCTTCCCAATTATACCCATTTCACCTTTACCTTTCTTGAAAACCTTTGCATTTTTCCTATGCACTTTTTGTACATCCTTGAGCTTTTAGACACTATAAGTTATATTATCTCAGTAGCATAGCAATGAGTGAGATAAAACCCAAGTCTCTTTGGAGGACACATAGGTGTTTGAGTGAAACTCCTCTGGGCCTCATTTTCTTTACTGAAAAAGAATAGCATGGAAGATACATTGGCTCAGCCTCTTTGCAGCATGAAAAGCCTGCCTCTCTGATGTGGGACAAAAATGTCATCGAAAGCATGCCCGGGTGTCATGGAAAGGCTACCAGATTTGGAGTGAGAAGACAAGTTTCTTCACTTGTAACAGAAAGGTAAACATACCTGCTTTGCAGACAGTGTTGTTCAATTCATTTGCCATTAAAGAGGCATCAATTAGGTTGCAGCACCATAATGATAAAATGAGCAATGTACAGGGCCCACATTGTGGCACAGGGCATTAAGCCGCCTCCTGCAATGCCAGTATTCCATATCGAAGTGCAGGTTCGAGTCCCAGCTGCTCTGCTTCCCACCCAGCTGCCTGCTATTGTGCTTGGGAAAGCAGTGGAAGATGGTCTAGGAGCTTGGGTCCCTGTTGCCCATGTGAGTGACCAGGATAGAATTCCAGGCTCCTGACTGCAGCCTGGCCCAGTACTAATTGCTGTGGTCATTTGGGGAGTGAACCAACAGATGGAAGATATCACCCCACCCTTCTCGCTCTCATTCCTGCACTCCCTCCTGCTCTCGCTCCCTCCCTCTCCCTCTCTTTTTCTCTCTGTCACTCTGCCTTACAGGTAAGCAAATAAACCCTAGGGAAAAAAAAAAAAGCGAGCATGCCCATCTGGAGGAGTTTTAAAGCCAACAAAGTCTGGGATTACGTTTAGGTGTCTAGCTGCCAATGTGTGCCTTTGTTTGAAACCAGTAAGAGTCATGAATTGCACTATCATTTTATCCAAAATAGTCAAGTCTGCCTTGAAGATAGCAAATAAAGGTTTTCTAAAATTGGCTGTCATGTCTCATTAGCTATTGAGCCATGTCTTCAACTTAGAAGCACTGAGCTTCATTCACCCCCTCACTGTGTGTACCAGCATCAGCAACAGTAGGTCTCTTCCTCTTCTATAGATTCTACCACTCACCAGGTCCAGCAGATAGGCAAGAATCACAATTTGCAGCAATGGCAGGCAGGGTGTAGCCCTCACTCTGCAGTACATGGTCAAATCACCTTCGAAGCCAGTGTTTCAGAAAGCAGCTCCATAAGCACTAAGTGGGCAATCTATCTCATCTCACCAACTCTCACTAGATTTCAAAGTCATATAGGAACCTGAAACTAAAGAGCTTCCTTCTCTCATGACCACCTGTCAGTGCTGCCATGGTCCTTGTCAAAGAAAGCCACCATCCTACCTCATATTGGGGATCAGTGCATATCAGTGCCAACAGGAGGGTTGTTGTCCAATTCATGTGTTTTCTCTTCCAGGGAATATTTCAGTTTTAGAAAGAGCTTTACAACTACATAGTAGCATAAAGGTTTGTAAACCTCTGAAGCAAATGTCATGAACAAAATGATTTCTCTCTCCAAACCTCAATTTTCTCTACTGCAAATGTGGATAATAATGTGTGTTTTGTTATCATACAGAGATTTCTGTGAAGCACAAGTGAAATCATTACAACCACATACAAATTTAGGAGGTATTATCATTATTATTATTTTTATCACTATCATTGAAGACCATCGCCAAGAACTGTATCTCAAAATCATGTTACAGACAGGACATAGTCTAGGTCAACTGCACAAGGTATAAGACTACATTGGTGGCCGGCGCCGTGGCTTAACAGGCTAATCCTCTGCCTTGCGGCGCCGGCATACCGGGTTCTAGTCCCAGTTGGGGCGCTGGATTCTATCCCGGTTGCCCCTCTTCCAGGCCAGCTCTCTGCTATGGCCCGGGAAGGCAGTGGAGGATGGCCCAAGTGCTTGGGTCCTGCACCCTCATGGGAGACCAGGAGAAGCACCTGGCTCCTGGCTTCGGATCAGCGTGATGCGCCGTCCGCAGCGGCCATTGGAGGGTGAACCAACGGCAAAAAGGAAGACCTTTCTCTCTGCCTCTCTCTCTCACTATCCACTCTGCCTGTCCAAAAAAAAAAAAAAAAAAAAAAAAAAGACTACATTGGCTCAGATTGAAAATACTCAAGATCTGGGGCAAATATTTGGTGTGGCGGTTAGGGTGCAATTTGAGATGCCTGCACCCCATATCAGAGCACCTGGGTTTGAACCCTGGTTCCACTTGCAACCCCAGCTTGCAGCTAGTGCATACTCTGGGAGGCAGCAGATGGTGGCTCAAGCAGTTGGGCTCCTATCACCATGTGGGAGACCTGGATTGATTTCTCGTCTCCTACCCATGGCCTGGCCCAAGCACTAGATGTTTCAGAACTTTGGGGAAGTGAACAGCAAATTGAAGATCTGCATCTTCCTTTAAATAAAAAAAAAAAATAATCAAAATATGTGAGATCTTTTTCAAAATTAAGGCTTTGGGTAATAGTAAAACCCTAGGAATCCAGAGACTGCAAATTCAAATTCAACTTTTACCTTTCTTTCTTTATTTATTTATTTTGACAGGCAGAGTGGACAGTGAGAGAGAGAGACGGAGAGAAAGGTCTTCCTTTGCCGTTGGTTCACCCTCCAATGGCCGCTGCGGCCGGTGCACTGCGCTGATCTGAATCCAGGAGCCAGGTGCTTCTCCTGGTCTCCCATGGGGTGCAGGGCCCAAGCACTTGGGCCATCCTCCACTGCACTCCCGGGCCATAGCAGAGAGCTGGCCCGGAAGAGGGGCAACCAGGACAGAATCCGGCACCCCAACCAGGACTAGAAGCTGTACAGCACCGCAGGTGGAGGATTAGCCTATTGAGCCGTGGCGCTGGCCAACTCTTACCATTTCTTATAGGGAGCTACATTCAATACACATTTGCACAAAATGACATAAAGACTTACTGTAGAGGGGCTGGTGCTGTGGCATAGCAGATAAAGCTGCCACCTGCAGCGCCAGCATCCCATATGGGCCCTGGTTCTAGTCCAAGTTGCTCCACTTCTGATCCAGCTCTGCTATAACCTGGAAAAGCAGTAGAACAGGCTCAAGTTCTTGGGCATCTGCACCCGTGTGGGAGACCCAGAAGAAGCTCCTGGCTCCTGGTTTTGTATCGGCCAAGCCCTGACCATTGCGGCCATTTGGGGAGTGAACCAGAGGACGAAAGACCTCTTTCTCTCTGCCTCTGCCACTCTGTAACTCTACTTTTCAAATAAATAAATAAATAAATAAGTCTAAAAAAAAAAGGCTTGGGGCCAGTGCTGTGGCATAGTGGATAAAGCTGCTGCCTGCAGTGCCGGCATCCCATATGGGCGCCAGTTAAAGACCCAGCTGCTCCACTTCAATCCAACTCTCTGCTAAGGCCTAGGAAAGCAGTAGAAGATGGCTCAAATCCTTGGGCCCCTGCACCTGCGTGGAAGACCCAGAGGAAGATCCTGACTCCTGGCTTCGGATTGGCACAGCTCTTTCCGTTGCAGCCAATCAAGAAGTGAACCAGCAAATGGAGGACCTCTTTCTCTCTCTGCCTCTCCTCGTTTGTGTAACTCTGACTTTCAAATAAATACATAAATCTCTATTTTAAAAAAGTAAATTTGTGTAAAATATTCTGTAGCTCAACTTTACGCCATGAATAAAAATTAACTTTCATTGATTTCTCACTGACATCAGGCCACTCTTTTAACCATGTTCATATACATCATCTCATTTAAAAATATGACAACTCCATGATGTATGGTAGAGGCAATTCTTTTCTCTTTACCCATTGAAAAGCCAGGATGACAGTTTAAGTTACTGGTCCAGTGTTCTGAAGCTAGAAAGTAATAAAGCAAGAGCACAAATCAAAGATTACCTGATTTTTAAAAAGATTTATTTATTTAGTTAGTTAGTTGAAAAGCAGAGTTACAGAGAGGCAGAGGCAGAGAGAGAGAGAGAAAGATGGGGGGGGGGGGGGCGGGAGAGAGGTCTTCCATCCACTGGTTCACTCCCCAGATGGCTGCAACGACTGGAGCTGCGCCAATCCAAAGCCAGGAGCCAGGAGCTTCCTCCAGGTCTCCCATGTGGGTGCAGGGCCCAAGCACTTGGGCCATCTTCTACTGCTGTCCCAGGCCATAGCAGAGAGCTGGACTGGAAGAGGAGCAGCCGGGATGCTGGCACTGCAGACCGGGCCTTCACCTGCTGCGCCACAGCGCCGGCCCCAGATTATCTGATTCTAAACCTCTTCCTCCTATGTTTTTCTACTTCGTCTCTTAAGATCACCATTTATTATGTTAGCCTAACTTAATAGGGACTTTGCTGCGATGAAATATCCTGAGAGAGTCCATCTTCACACCATCAGTGGACGTTCCTAAAAGGTGATAGCCACCCTTGATAACATCTTCACTCAGTCCATTCAGCGCGGCCAGGTGCCATCATCTGTGGATGCCGGTGAGATATTTGGTAGTCATCACAGTTTCCAAATTGCTCTCACTACCAGAGAACTAAGTTTTGGGTTTTTTTTGTGTGTGTGTGTGTGTGTGTGTTTAGGATTTATTTATTTATTTGAAAGGCAGAGTTACAGAAAGGCAGAGGCAGAGAGAGAGAGAAAGAGGTCTTTCAGCCTCTGGTTCACTCCCCAAATGGCCACAATGGCCAGAGCTAGGCAGAACCAAAGCCAGGAACCAGGAGCTTCTTCTGGATGTCCTACGTGGGTACAGGGGCCCAAGCACTTGGGCCATCTTCTGCTTTCCCAGGCCATAGCAGAGAGCTGGATCAGGAGCGGAGCAGCCAAAACTTGAACTGGCACCCACATGGGATGCTGGCACTGCAGGCAGCGGCTTTACCTGCTACTCCATAGCACCAGTGCTGGAGAAGTAAGTTTTAAAAATGACTTGTGAGTAGGTATCTGTCACAGCAATTGGGTCACCACTTAGAACCCTGCTCCCCATACTGGAGTGCCTGGTTCAAACCCCGGCTCTGTTTCCAACTCCACCTTCCTGCGAGTGCACACCATGGAAAGCAGCAGGTGATGGCTCAAGCAGCTGGGTCCCTGACACCCACATGGAAGACCCAGATGAAGTTCCAGCTCCTGGTTTAGGCCTAGCTGTTGCAGGCATTTGGAAAGTGAATCCACAGATTGAAGATCTGTCTCTCAGCCTTTCAAAGAAAATGGAAAAAAAAAATTCTTAAGTGACCCATGTGAGATCACAAAATCATCCAGTATGTGGGACCTGACCAAGGGAGGTTTAACTCAGAGAGCTGTTAGGCCCACCTTCCACCTTCCCTGTGAGCCTCTACTGACATCACTGCATGCAGCATCCCTGGCCCGTGGAAGGTCAAGGACAAGGCGTCTTGATCCTTCTTAAGGAAAGAGAGCCACAAGGAGAGGGCAGTGAAGGTGTTTGTGGGAATGCAGGCTTCCGAGGGAGCTGGCCCTGACATCAGGAATGTGCGACTCTACCCGCAGCCGATTTTCTCCCCAAAGAGAGACCCTCTGGGATGTAAACTTCAACTAAGATTCAGACTTACCTTACAATGTCAACAACTGCTTTGTGATGGAAGAAAAAATGTGGGGTTGGAGGAGATAGCAGATGGGCACATCTGACAGGGAGCTGGGAAGAGGGGGCAGTGTTCCAGGTAATTGGGGAAATTGTTTAAGCACAATTTGTGTGTGAAAATATAAGCCCTATAAATCTGCCAGAGCCAACAGGGCTGAAGACAAATCACTCACAGAAATGTGCGTCTCCCTAGCAAAGCTAACCATGGAGTTTAATTTAGATGCAGGCCTTGTTTGTTCTGGGTTTCAGATAGTGTTTTAAGGGAGTCATGGGCAACAAAAAAGTAAATTGATATCAGTTCCCCCATACCTTATCCTGTTAATTACATCTTTTGGCTTCTGGTATTTTTAGACCTTTTATTCAAACTGTAAATGTCTGTGCCATAATCCAGACCAGCAAGCATATCATTACCATGCCAATAAAATACTGGCCTAGCAGCAAAAGGGTCAACTTTCTCTTCTCAATGCCACCATCAACTTTCTTGTTCTTCTTGGCATGGCTAAAAGAGAAGGAAGTGCTGATCCATCATTGAGCCTGTTGAGAATGGCCTCAGCAGCTCATCCAGCTCACTAAGATATTAGTCACTAGAGCATGGACAGTTTCTCTTGTTCTTGCTCTATCCCTAGTATTTGAACCATGAGTAGCTCACAGTAAAAGGTCAGTCATTATATGTGGTGTCAATGAATGAATGAATCATTCATCCATTTATTCATCCTCCAAGATTACTGCCAAATATGCATGAGTTTTCTTTCCATGGAATTGCAAATGATACTCATGATCTCATTTAACTTTATCTCTGGAGCCCTGGGTAAATCATTGACATACTTCCACATTACCTTACAGGCTGGTCCATGATTTTAGAATAGAGGCTCATTTCTGTAAATGTCTTGCACCGATGAATACTTCCATTTAATTTTCAAACCCTCTCCTACCAACTTATTATTGCTGTGGTCCACTTTCTTAACTTTTTGTTTTCACCAGCTTGGATAATACAGGATATAGACAACTAAACAAAGGGCTTTGCTCAGAATTATTGCTCTCTAGATTATCAGTTTCCAGTTTTATTCCATTGTATAGTTTTTTACATGAATGATCTGTCAGCTTTTCATAGGAAGTTTAAGAACAGAGGCTTTTAGTATGACCCTGGTTAAGTCACTTCTCCTAGTCCGGCCTCTGTTTCCCATCTCTCTCTCTCTCTCTCTCTCTCTCTCTCTGGTGTGTGTGTGTGTGTGTGTGTGGCTACAGATGAGGGTAGGAGGGGGTGTGTTTAATTGTGTACTAATTTTAACATATAAAGAAAATTTTACATAAAAATCCCATATGCCAAATCTCTACCTTCTCTTTAGCAGTCAAAGCTGGTAACACTGAGTCAAAAGTTTCACATGGGAACAGCTTAGGACCGCTCCCTTTCTCTCATTCCCCTCGTGTCCCCAGACCCACATCATTTTTTAATGGTAGACGCCTGACTCCTGAGCTACACAAGCCCTGCATTTCCTTGCACTGAAATGCTGTCAGTTGACATTGGGTCACTAATAAACATTAAATGAGAGTGCACATTGTGTGATGCTCTGTGGTTTTATAATTGTGGAGAAACTTGATGCAGTGAGTCTGTTTCCTCATCAGTAATTAAAGAACCAGGCTGCTAAATGAGGGGCTACTGGGGCCCAAGGGCCTCTGTGTTCCCTTGGACTTGCTTTGTATTGAAATCTAAGAGATTAAAATGTTGCCTCTGGTGCTGCTTCTCAGACACACCCAGATATTAATATTGAGTGACTATAAACTGTGAAAATTTTTTCATTGACATTCTTCTAGTCAATGAAGTAGATCATGTAAGTTGTAAGACAGTACATTTTTCCCATGGGACTCAATAAAGCTATTTTTATTTCGAATGGAAAATAAATACAGCCCATAAATGTTGTTTATTTTTCTGAGCAATGCAGGTCCATTCCTCAAATGCTGTGATTCTGTTTTGTTATGTTTTTCTCCATCCAAGGCAAAAATACTTGAAGAGTGGAGCTGGTCGACACATATCATATTTGAAGAAAAGAATTTCCACTGTTAGAATATTGGTTTGGGAGTGCTCCTGCCCCTCCAAGGAATGTGCATTAAAGGTTTGGTTCCAAAAGTCTTGAGATAAGGGCACTAAGACAGTAGGAATTTAATCCCATTGTGTTGTGCAGAGGTGAACCCTTGGTTCGTGATTCATTTGAATCGGGTTGTTAGAGTGCGGCCCCTGTGATTGAATCCCGGTGGCTTTGTAAGGAGAGAGAGACTTGTGCCTTTCTTGCCACGTCATGCTTTGCACCATCTTGGGATCTTTTTTTTTTTTTTTTTTTTTTAATTTTTTGACAGCCAGAGTGGACAGTGAGAGAGAGACAGAGAGAAAGGTCTTCCTTTTTTGCTGTTGGTTCACCCTCCAATGGCTGCCGCGGCCGGCGCGCTGCGCTGATCCGATGGCAGGAGCCAGGTGCTTCTCCTGGTCTCCTATGGGGTGCAGGGCCCAAGCACTTGGGCCATCCTCCACTGCACTCCTGGGCCACAGCAGAGGGCTGGCCTGGAAGAGGGGCAGCTGGGACAGAACCCGGCGCCTCGACCGGGACTAGAACCCGGTGTGCTGGCACCACAAGGCCTAGGATTAGTCTAGTGAGCCGCGGCGCCAGCTAGGATTTTACCAGGAAGATCGCCATCAGATGCTGAACATGGCTGCCCAGTCTTGGACTGTGGACCTCCAACACTATGAACTGAAATAAAACCTCCTTCCTTCATGAGCAGCCTATAGCAGGTACTTAGTTATAGTGGCAAAAAGCTGACTAATACGGAAAATAAAGCTAAATTTGCCTAAATATGTCATAAACGCTTTTCTTGAGATTTATATCTATTTGAAAGGCGGAGTTACAGAGAGAGACACAAAGAGAGACAGAGATCTTTCATCTGCTGTTTCACTCTCCAAATGACCACAATAGCTAAGGTTGGGCCAGACAGAAGCCGGAGCCTGAAGCTTCATCTGGGTCTCCCATTTGGGTGGCAAGGGCCCAATCACTTGGGCTATCTTCTGCTGATTTCACAGGCACATTAACAGAGAACTGGATTGGAAGTGGAGCAGCCAGGACTGGAACTGGCGCTTAAGTGGGATGCTGACCTCACAGGTGGCAGCTTAGCCCTCTATACCACAATGCTGGCCCCCTACATACTTTTCAATACACTTATATTTTGGTCTCACAACAAACTTTTGAAGTAAATACCATGAATGATCTACCAAAAAAAGCTCATATTATAAAAATTATGTATGGATTTCAATCTATTTTTGCATCAAATTTAACTTATCTTTTAATTCTGTTTTCCCATGAACTTTTTTATATGTGAAAGGTAATCACACACACATGCACAAAGAGATAGAGATAGAGAGAGAAAGAGAAAGAGATCTAAAGAGATCTTCCATCAGCTGGTTTACTTCCCAAATGCCCACACCAACCTTGTGGGTCACCCCCCTGGGTGGCAGGGATTCAAATACATGGGCCATCATCTGCTGCCTCCCAGGGTGAACATTAGCAAGAAGCTGAATTAGAAGTAGAGGAGCTGAGACTGGAGTTAGGCACTCCACCATGGGATGCAAGCACCACACGTGGTTATTTAACCACTGTGCCAAATGTCCCTCTATGAGCTTTTTAAAATACCCTTAATCATCCTACTTTTTCTGTGTGGAACCAGTAACAGTTGGGACTAGCAACATCAAGTTTTTCTTAACATATCCCACTGCCTTCTTGAAAAGTCTGTTTCCCATACCATAAATAATGACATAATTTTAGGAAGAACCAAGCACAAATGGCTTACTTATCCCTCCATTACTGCCTATAAATAAATAGGTCTATTCTTTTCATTGAGAAGCCTACTTTAGGTATAGAAATGTGTGTGTGTGTCAGTTTTATCATTCGTTATTTTTCATAACTGTATTTTTAAAAAAATTAATCATCTTTTTGTTTTCGTTGTATTTATTTTAATGATTATCTGCTTTTTACTGGAAGTGGATCCTGACTTCTCTTTCAGTCACAAGCATTTTAAAAGTCAGTCAATATAAACAGATACTCATTAGGAGGGAGGCAATAACTGTGGTAAAATGATAAAGCAAAAATCAGAAAGAAAATATGCCAATGTCTGAAGTTTGGAAAGCAGTAAGCTCAATGAAGAGGTCTCTGGTCAGGGTCCTTGGGAACCATTTGCCTTATCCACATGTTAATTAAAGTCCCACCCCTGGGAGCAGTCCTCTTATTGGCTGATTATGGGGAAGAGCCAGAAATAATGAAGTGTCCACCAGGAATGACATTAATGGAAGAAAAGCTCTCTCCTCTTTTTGTCTTCTAAACATTTCCTCCTCAATAAAACTCTGGCCCTATCCCCTAACACTACCCTACTTAGTGCCTGTTATTTTTCTATTGGGTAGCTCATGCATTTTTTACTCCAGTTTAATTGGATACTAACATATCTGGCTCATCTCTTTAACCAAAGTTATCCAATGAAGTAAAAAGTTTTTCTCTCCTTACTACTGCAAATGGAAATTATCTGCATGTAAAAAATAAAATAAAAAAATCCTTCTGTGAGAAAGAATATCAACATACCAAGTGTTTAGAAAGACAATATTGGCTTCATTTTGTTTAAATGCTACCTTGCTTGTAATAAATTCTTAATAGCTGGAAAATCTCAATTTTTCCACTACAAATTGTATCCTTGGTCACTTGGCAAATATTGTCCTTTTTTTTCCTTTGTGCCTCTGTTACCCCAGTGTAAAAACTGGAAATTTTGATATGTGAGTCCTTAATGGTGAACCATTACAATAAAAATATCAGCTCTGTACTGGGAATAGTACCAAGAGATATAAAGACATAGACTGTTATAAATTATTTGGGAGCAGACTATCTCTCCACCCTAAGATGGAAGGGAGACTTAGAAATTTTAGAAAATAGAGACAGAAAGTCTTGGGGGTGGTTGGTCAGGACTAAAATCCTTTTATAACTTAGAAGACACAATCGCACCTAACTTTTGTATTAATCACATATTATTCATTGCATAATTATCACCGGATTGACAATGGATGACAAATGTGCTATAACTCTCCCCCACCACAGCCACTCTAGACATTATAATTGATCATGGTCATCTTTCTTACTAAATATTCAAATCTAGGCAGACACTACTGTTGGGATAGTTGGAGGGGTGGCAAAAAAGCCATCTCCCCTCTTCCTGATATTTCATTCTTATGGAGGGAATAACTAAATTTCCTCTATTTCTTCATTTAGTCTTCCCTAGGGAAAGAAAAGAGATGTAATCCAATCGGTGAACTTAAAAAAGTCTAGCTGTGAGTTGCCAAGTCCCTC
This sequence comes from Lepus europaeus, assembly GCF_033115175.1. Lineage (NCBI taxonomy): Eukaryota > Metazoa > Chordata > Mammalia > Lagomorpha > Leporidae > Lepus > Lepus europaeus. Next base: position 52,136,807 of record NC_084843.1, read on the forward strand.
CTTAGGGAGGCTGCGCACACAGAGCATGAGCTCCTGGTTCTCACCAGCTAATGAATCTGCCCATGAATTTTCTCCTTAGCCCACAAAAAAATCGGTAGTAGTTTTGGTGCTGCCTAAGACCGGGCGTGGTTCCTGTGACGACAGAAGAAAGGACAGGGAAGCCCACTTGCACAGCAGACATAACCCACATTGCTCAATATCAACCTTGACAACAACAAAGATTTGATTATCTTATTCTTTAGTTTAGTTACAAGTGATACTTTTCAGGGAATTTTAACTACCCCTCACAAATAGCAGCTGATCAGAATTTTTACAGGAAACTAATGGGCCAGCTAACAAATTGTGGGAGCCATACCATGATCCAGTTTACAATTATGAAGAGATACAAGATCCACGTTGTTTAGGCTGAGCTGCAGCATGCATAGACAAGACCCTACCCAGAAGCAGCTCTTCCATCACCAAGTTCCTAAGAGTTTGAAATCCAGGTAATCAATTTTGTCTTTGCTGCAGACTTAGTCTACCCCAAGCAATCAACTGAACCAATCAAACTCATATGTGGCTGCTGGAGGTATAAATATGTACACTCCTTATTGGGCCAGTTTGGCAGGACATAGCCAAATTGTAAATTTACTTACACGTGGCAATTCATTCTCCTGTATATCTATCTCACAGAAAATACTTTCATTAAAAACAAATGTCTAGGCCGGCGCCGCGGCTCACTAGGCTAATCCTCCGCCTAGCAGCGCCGGCACACCGGGTTCTAGTCCCAGTCGGGGCACCGGATTCTGTCCCAGTTGCCCCTCTTCCAGGCCAGTGCTGTGGCCAGGGAGTGCAGTGGAGGATGGCCCAAGTACTTGGGCCCTGCACCCCATGGGAGACCAGGATAAGCACCTGGCTCCTGCCATCAGATCAGCGCGGTGCACTGGCCGCAGCGCGCCGGCCGTGGCGGCCATTGGAGGGTGAACCAACAGCAAAAGGAAGACCTTTCTCTCTGTCTCTCTCTCTCACTGTCCACTCTGCCTGTCAAAAATAAAAAAATAAATAAATAAAATTAAAAAAACAAATGTCTGAGGCCAGTGTTGTGGCGTAGGGAGTAAAGCCACTGCCTGCAGTGCTGGCATCCCATATGGGCTCAGGTTCTAGTCCCGGCTGCTCTACTACTTCTGATCCAGCTCTCGGCTATGGCCTGGGAAAGCAGTAGAAGATGCCCCAAGTCCTCAGGACCCTGCACCCACTCCTGGCTCTGGACATCAGATTGGCACAGTTCTGGCCGTTGCGGCCATCTGGGGAGTGAACCAGCAAATGGAAGATCTCTCTCTCTCTCTCTCTCTGTCTCTCTGTAACTCTGCCTTTCAAATAAATAAATAGATATTTTTTAAAAAGTCCAAGTTTATTGCAACACCTACTGTAGTGATGGAAAATTATTAATTTACCTAAATGCCCAGCTATAGAGAGTTGATTAAATACTTGTTATGGGATATTAAGAATTGGCTTCTAGTCATTTTGTTTTTTAATGTCGCATATCTAAACTATGTGTCATGAGAATAGGTAGGGAAGGATTGTCTTCACCTACTATTTATTACTCTATATTTCTTCCTTTTGAAATTTAAAATGAGCACATGTTAATTTTTTCATTGCTAATAAGAAAAAATATTGATTTAATCATTTTTAGTTTGTGGGTTTTTTTTCCTTGATGCTGCTGCCCATCATTTAGTCTGTTCGCCATTATTACAGTGCCTGGAAGATGAGTGAGATATCAGAAGGATGGTACATGGGCCCAGCATTGGTCTGGAGAGAGATTGCTCCCAGACTTAGGTGAGCCTGATTAATTTCTTCACTCATATAAGAATCCAGCTTTCCTAGGACCATAGTTCCCACAAAATCCCAGACCAAAGTCTTTTTCTCTCCTGGAGTGCTGGAGGAATGTCACTCGAGTCCTCCTTTCTTGGTTCTCATTTCAGAAAGTCCAAGAAAATCATGAAAAAATACAAAAGGGTTCAAAAAGTTCATGGAAATGGAATTAAAATATAGTTTTTTTTCTGGCACAAAAAAAATTTTGAAATCCATGCATAGCTCTTTTACACATCCATTTTCTCTGAACTTTTTGAAGGCTCCTCATATGCATGGATTTCAATAGTCTTTGCACCAAAATTAACTTATCTTTAATTCCATTTCCATAACCTTTCTGAAGTATCTTCCTACTTTCTTCAGTCCAATCAAATACAATGAGTTGAGTTTCCTCTTCAGCCAGGTTATTATTGCCCTTGAGAAGATTAAAGCATCCGGTGTCTCTCATTTTTGATGAGTCATGTTAGCGTTGTAAAGGCTGTGAGTGAAAATTCTATTTGGCTTTATCTAACTCAAACTTATTTGACCCATTTTTCTTCTTGAAAAACTTGTTTTACAGATCAAAGTTTAGATAGTACTTTAGGAAAAAAAACGGCCCAAGCTCCATTTTCCAGCAATATTAATATGGTCCTTTGATTTAATATGAGCTGTCTTCATCTCCCTATGACCGCCTCAGCCACTCGGGCTTTTTCTTGGTAGATATCATTTCTACAGTTAGTCTCATTGATCATAAGCGATTCCTAGTCATTACCACCCATCTTTATGATGTCAATCTCCTCTGTGACTCAGGGTTTGCTTTTTGCTTTATAATAAAACCAAACAAGGCATTGGGTTCGCCTAGTGCTTTCAGCTTTTGAAGGCTTTGTCATACCTTTTTTCATGTGAGAGGCAGAGAGAGAGAGAGAGAGCGCGCGAGAGAGCTCAATGGCTGGGGCTGAGCCTGGTCAAAGCTGGAAGCCAAGATCTCAATCAAGTTTCCCAAATGGGTGGCAGGGACCCTCTACCTGAGCCATCACTTGCTGCCTCCCAGGGTGTGCTTTATCAAGAAATTGAGAGCACATCCAGGACTTGAAGCCAGGCACTCTGGTATGGGATGTGGGTGTCTTAACTGCACTAAACATCTGCCCCTCACATAAATTATGTTGTTTTCTTCTCACAGCAGTTTTATTATGTATGTGCAGCTTTGAGTCATTTGTCCCATTGACAGACAGATGAAGGAACCCAAACTCCAAGTAGTAACTAAGAATCTGAGGATGCTTCAAAAAGTCCATGGAAAATTGAATACGAGGATAAGTTTATTTTAGTGCAGAAACATTTGAAAAGCTCATGGAAAATGCTTATTATGAAAAACTATTCAAAAATACACCAAAATAAACATCTTTTGATTCCATTTTCCCATGAACTTTTTGAAGTATCCTCAAATGTTATAGTGAGGATCAAACCAGGCCTCTCTACACCGTCTTCTACTTTTCCTTCTTGAGTTAAAAGTCAAATAACCCCATGCACAGACTAGGTGCTCAGTACACTGAATTTCTCGATCTAATTGAAACCTCATGTACTGAAGGCTTAGGCTGATGGATCTTGTCGCCTATAAACCACTAGGCTTCTCTCTACTGAAATAAATAGGCTAATGCCATACTAGTCATTGCTGTCGTTTTCTTGTTGTCATTTAATAAAGTTCCTGTCCCTCCAGGGAAGAGGAACGTAACTCTAAAACTTATTTTAAAAGTCACCGCCAAGGAAAGCAGTACAAGCTTCCTATAGAGTTCCAGGTATATTGAGATCATTCTCACTTTGTTGCACTAGAAATTCCTTATAGAACAGGGGACCCTTGAGTCGGTTTCAGTGACTGGGGAGCAAAGCAAGGATGACAAGAAGCATTTCAGGAACATAAATGTCATCAATAAAAGAATGGCAGTCACAAAGGTTCCCCTGCCCTTTCAAGATCCTGGTGTCTTCTATCTGAGATAAAATATTGATGATTGTTAACAGTGTAAGCAACTAGTCTGGGTCTGTAGGCTCCCTGAGGTTAGGCAGACACAGGTATTAGGGCACTGGATACATTTTCCTTGTAGCTTGGTAACTAATTACTTGACTTTCGAACCAAGTTACTTAACAGTGGCCCATTCTTTCATTTACACAATTGAGGTTTTCTCACTCTTATGCTAAGCATTATGCAAACTTAAACAAAGTACTTAGGGGGGCCGGCTCTGTGACTTAGTGGGTAAAGCTGCTGCCTGCAGTGCCAGCATCCTTCCAATCCAGCTCCCTGCTATGGCCTGGGAAAGCAGTAGAGGATGGCCCAAGTCCTTGGGCCCCTGCACCCGCGTGGGACACCCGGAAGAGGCTCCTGGCTCTTGGCCTAGCTCCAGCCGTTGCTGCCATCTGAGGAGTGAACCAGCAGATGGAAGATATTGCTCTCTTTCTCTGCCTCTGCCCCTCTGTAATTCTGCCTTTCAAATAAAATAAATAAATTTCTAAAAAAAATAAAATAAAACCAACTAAAGTACTTAGGAACCTTACTACACTACCACTCCCAGGGCCCTACTGTTTAGAAGTTCTGGTCTTACCAGGGCATTTAGGATTTCTGTGCCTACTTTTCCCAGCCAATAAATGAGGAACAGCAGGATATGAAAGGTGGAAATCTCAAAGACGTAAGGATCAAGATCAATTTTGTGTAGAGACAAGTATTAGAAGGGAAATTGGGGGGGTGGGGGGAGCAGCGATGTCCGGGAAGAGGAGGAGGAAGGTGATACTAAACCAAGCAAAATCCAGAACTGAATTGACTTACTCTCAGATTCTTATTCAGATTGGATATACTTTGCAACTGACCTAATTTAAAAAAAAAAAATCAAAGAAACAAGAACCTACCACAGAAGTATTTTCTATCCGGAAGAAAAATCAACTGCAAGGTCATACATCACTTACAGTAAGTCACAAACTATCGGTATTCACCCATCAGCCATCACGTGTTCCCTCAGGGTCAAATCTCTACAAGGGATGGTTTTAGTTTTAACCAGATAAGTGATCCTCTGGGTTAGGTGAACTAGCGCATGCTCCTTCTTTTAGGAGGCTCAACTTTATCTCTTTATTTCTGCTTTATTTCTGAATCCTACAAATTATTCACACCCCCTCAAAACTACTTCCTCTGTGAACTTGAGCAAGTTATTTAATCTCTTTGTACTTCGTTTCTTAGGCTGTAAAAAGGATGACTGAGAGTGCTCACATATCAGAGTTGAAAGAATGAAAAGAAATCATTCAAAGTCGTTAGCAGAGCTCCTGGCACACAGTGAGTGCTCAATAAATGCTAGCCTTTAATTTCACTTTGAGCTTATTCTGGTTAGAGCAATTGCTTTCCTTGCACACGTGCAAAAAGTTTTCCAGAGGCTCAGGCAAGGAAGTCTAGGATTTTTCTTTTTCCTTCCTAATACCTCGTAAGCAATATGTTGTTGGAAGTTGGAAGTTTCCATAAAGTACAAAGAAATTTGTAAATTCTCTATTACAATTACCAACATATTTTTTTTAATTTTTAAAATATTTATTTTTAAAACTTTACATTATTTTGAACACCTTTAAATGTCAGCAAACATGTCTTTATTACTTTCTTAATATCTGCATATTTTCCTTAGCAAAGGAGCTATGTCATGATTTTGCCAGTTTCCAAATTTTCAATTATTGCTGTTCATTCCAACTTTTCGCTATTTTTAATAATACTCTGGTATAGGTTTTGTGCATGCACTTTTTTAACTTGCCCTAAATTTTTCTTAGTATGAATTCATGGATGTGGAATTTCTGAGTGTGAGGGTCCACTATATCTGAGGGACTTGTCATATACCGCCAAACTGTCTTTCAGAAAGACTGTATAAATTGACACTCCCACCAGTGAGGCTAGTTACATTTTCTCAGTTACCTCAAATACTAACTTCCATCTAAGAGCTTCACCACATTGACAGATCATAAATGTAATTTCATTTTTTTAACGTTTTATTTGTTTATTTGAAAGGCAGAGTGACCGAGAGAGAGGGAGAGACATAAAGAGAGATTTTCCATCTACTAGTTCACTCTCCAAATGCCTGTAACAGCAAGGCCAGGACCAGGCTAAAGCTAGCAGGGTTTCACACATGGGTGGCAGGAATCCTAGTATATAGGTTATCATTCACTGACTCGTAGGTGCATTAGCAGGTAGCTGGTTGGGAAGCAGAGGCAGGACTTGACCCAAGGCACTCCAACATGGGATCTGGCTATCCAAAGTAGCAATTTTCTCTAGCACAAGTCCTGCCCCAGCAATTGCATTTTTTAATTAAAAAAATTTTATTGAGGGCCAGCATTTGGTGGAGCAGTTAAGATACCCCTTGGGACATTCGCATTCCACATTCGAGTTTTCTGGTTTGAGTTGGGGCACCACTCTCCCTTCTCCAGAAAGCAGCAGCTCAAGTACTTTTGTCCCTGCCACCCACATGGGGGGACCCAAATTGAGTTTTGGTCTCCTGGATTTTAGCTTGGTTGTTGTGGGCATTTGGGAAGGAAAGTGGGAAATGGGAGATCTCACTCTCTGTCTCTCTCCTTATCTCTGCCTTCCAAATAAATAAACCCAAACAAATCAATAGTTAAATAAATAAGTTTTGTCACAAGTAATGACAAAAGATTTAATGCATTCATCAAACATTTGAAATTCTTCCTCTGTGACATTCCTGACAATGTCATCAATGGATGTAAAGTGTATTATTTAAAGCACAGACAAGAGACTGATCCCCGAGGCCGAGTCCAGACTTGGTCTCCAGATCCAGTGGTCTTGGACAAGTCACCCACTCCTTCTGTGCCTCAGTGTCTTCGCCTCAAATGGAGGCAATATGAGTATGTAGCACATTGAATTAGGTAAGCACAAGCATTTATAACAATGAACTGCTGTTACTGTTTGCTCAATGCTCATCCAGCATTTTGAACTTCTTTAGGTGGCTATGGGAAGAAGGCAAGGTAAGGGACATCCAGAAGAAGTAATAGCACAAACAAGGCAGGAAGGGACGTGAAGAGTCCTCCTAGCACCTACAGTTAAGAATCTGCCCAGTATTTTCATGTGTTTTGAAGAATGAAGAACTGTTTCTTGCATTGTTTTCCATTTCATGAAATCCAGTTAAAACCTATAAAGAAAGCTTTGACAAGTTGTCAGCATGAACTTTTCTTGGCTGTACATGACACTGCCCCTACCCTCTTGGATCTAACAGTGGGTGGGTTGTGCTTTCACAGGTATTGGCCTGAATGGAGCAGGCATGGCAGAGTAGAACTACATTTGACCCAGAATTCTGTGGGCCCAAGCTTCTGTATTCTCAACTGCAAATTATCCAAGAATATGCCTACTCCCTAATATGTCACACAATGGAGAATTACTAGACCCCAATTTCATGCTCTGATGGTGTCCTCAGGTTTGGATGACACTGTCTAGTGAGGCACACAGGCCCAGAACTTTCATGGAATTACAGGAATCTCGGAGCTCATCTAGTTCAACCTCCACATTTACAGATAAGGTTATGGATTACTACAGTAAAAACAGATCCAAGAATGAGAAAGCAGACATTCTATGGGGCTTTCTCACTTCTATAATTTGAGAATCCACGAACAATTTGTTTAAAAATTTTTATACACAAGTCTAGGGGTGATATGATCAGTTTAAAGTGGAGAAGCTACAATTATTCTGCCCTATTGTGTCCACTGAGGCACTTTATGAGGGTGGAATTCCACAGCATATGTTTGAGGACCATTTGTCTAATGACAACCCACCTCCCCTTCCTCCTCCAGCCAATGTCCCAAACCATTCCTCTCAGTGTCTTGCCCTATGTCAGTCCCCTCCCTCCACTCAGCATCTCTGTGCCACATTTTCCTCATATGTAAGAAAAGGTGCTTGTTCTGAGAGTTGCCTTCCAGAACTACAGAAAATCACCACCGCCATAATTACTGTTATTGAAAACTAGCCCAAGGGCTCAACTGAAATTCTCAACCATGCACAAGAGACAATTCAGGGCTCCTCATCCCAAGATCTTGTCAAACCAAATGGGTACTGTTTCAAAAAAAAAAAATCAAAACATGGGCATTAACTTAGGTGAAGAGATTGATAAAACCACCTTGCTCTATTTCACAAATGGAACTTTTCAGTTCTTCCACGTAAAAAAGCCAAAGCAGCCAATAACAGCACCTTGTCTGGACATAGTCCACTGGTCTTTCTCCATGGCACAGTAGTCATTGATGGTCAGATCAATGATTCTCATCTCTGGTTGCACATTTGAATTCTCTGCTTGGGGGAAGAGGTGGTTAAAAAAGAAAGTTCTATGACATATAAAGTAGCCCCCAGAAATTCTGATTTAATTTACCTGAGAGGTGGGACCCCTGCGAGGTATCTTAAAAACTTCCCAGATGAACTCATTTATAGCCAAAGTTGAGCACCACTAGTTTAAAAGAATTGCTAGAGCCTAGGGAGATTACTGACGCCATGAACAGGAGTGTCAAATTGTTAAGTCAGCAACAGGAGTCACTGTGTACTTACATCCCATGTGGGATCTGTCCCTAATGTGTTGTCTAATGTGCAGTGAGGCTATAACTAGTACTGAAACAGTATTTTTACACTTTGTGTTTCTGCGTGGGTACAAACTGATGAGATTTTTACTAATTATATACTGAATCGATCTTCTGTATATAAAGATAATTGGAAATGAAAAAAGGAAAAACCTGGTGTTAAATTGGAAATGGCATAGAAAATTAATTAATTTTTTTAAAAAAATATATTATGTAAGATCTCTGTCTTTAATGTACTGTACACTCTTATTTAATGCTATAACTAGTACTCCAACAGTATTTTTTTTCACTTTGTGTTACTATATGGGGGCAAACTGTTGAAATCGTTACCTAATATATACTAAACTGATCTTCTGTATATAAAGAGAATTGAAAATGTATCATGATGTGATTGGAAGGGGAGAGGGAGCGGGAAAGGGGAGGGTTGTGGGTGGGAGGGAAATTTTGGGAGGGGGAAGCCATTGTAACCCATAAGCTATACTTTGGAAATTTATATTCATTAAATAAAAGTTTAATTAAAAAAAATTGCTTCCAAAGTGCAGTACATATATTCATCAGTGTGCTAAAAAAACCTTAGAATACCTTTATATTTTTTCTCATTCTTCTTTCATTTCTTTATATCTTTGAGTATGTGAATATGTGAGGGTATTTCAAGAGTTCCTGGAAATTATCAATTCCACTTTCCATGAATACTTTGAAGCATCACATATGTTATTAGTATATGTATAACAGATCAGTTCAATAGCGAATATAGAATTCATTAATTAATATGTATTTATCTTGTATGCATTCTAAAACAAAGATTTTCTAAAAGCAGTACATTTTCAAAAGTTTCAATCTAAACAATTCATCGGGGAAGTAGCCATTTCGAAATGAGCATTTCTTTAATTATAGTCTTTGTGGTCTGCTGTTAGCTAACTTCTGTATTGTTATTTGCCTTTCATTTGTGCATGTGTCTTGTCTCCCACTGTGGATTTTAAATACATTTAAGGCAGTGATTATATTTCCTGCCTTTTTACTATTTCTTGTATACTTGGCATTGTGTCAGATCCATCAGAGTCTGCCACTTTTAGCTGCTGAGCTTTGGGCAAGTCTTGGTTTCCTCACACAAGAAATACTGATAATATCAGCACCAACTTCACAACACTAGTATGAGGATTAAACTTGAGACAGATCATGTTTAGTTCATCACAAATATTGTGGACTCAATGAAAGTGAGTTTTTATTACTTGCTGAATTAAATTTTTATCTTCCATGCGAATAGAATATCAAGTACCATGCTAGGAAATAAGAGAAAAAAAAATATGTAAAACGTGGTTCTCTTTAAGAAATTTATAGTCTAATAACAACAAACAGATATTTGAACATACCATCACAATGTCACATAGTAGATGATCTGATTAGTGTATGTAGAAAGTGCTATGAGAATACAGCTACAGGAGCAGTAATTTTTCCTAGTACTTTTAAGCATGAATAGGAGTTTTCCTGTAAACAAGAGGCATATGCTTGAAAGAATAGCGTGGTGAACTCTCTACTTAGTGAAGGGTTAATTTTGTGAGTGTAAAATTAACTGAAAACTGATCTTTGTAAAAAATTAGAATGGGAAAGGGTGAGAAAGGAGGAAGAAGGGTAGGAGTATGGGTGGGGGGAAGAATCTCCATGTTCCCAGATTTGTATATACTAAATGCTTGAAGTTCATATTCCTTAAATAAAATTTTAAAAATAAAAGAATAGCATAAGCAAATGCATAGAGCACTAGAACACTAATTTTCAAAGTATGGTCTAGGGATCTTTAGATAATATGAGGCAGCAATCATCATCATAATAGTAAGACACAATTTGCTTTTGTTTGTCTCATTCTATCACAAAGGCACAGTAGGGTTTTCCAGAAACTATATGCTCTATAATAAATTCAATGTGGAAGCAGCAATGAGAATCTAGCCATCTTCCATTAAAGAGAGTTATAAAAATATAAACCAATGCCTTCCTTCTCACTAAGTTTCACTGGTTTGAAGAAATATATTTTACTCTAAAAAAAAAAGTGTTTTATCTACATGTAACAGGTTCATTGTTATTTTTAAGCTCTTTGGGGGTCCTCAATAATTTTTAAAATGGAAAAAGGTCCTGAGACCACTAGTATGAACACACAAAATTGCATGGTGTACTTAAGGAATAAATGAGTATGTGCAGTTAACTACCTCCCATTCTTTTTGGAGGTAGACAGAATATAAATTATAAGTATATACATCACTCATCCATACACAATGAATATGATTATCATATTCTCTTAGCCTACAGATAGAAAATAAAGTATACCAAAATGCTGAGAGGGTTAATGTGAATTTATTGGTGATTTCGAGAAAGGACAAGGGAGCAGATTTAGTTAATCCAGTGAAAGTCACTGCATATAAATTTGCAAACTAAAATACTCCCTGGGCTGAGGTCATGTGTTTAATTTTAGCAAGTAGGGTGAATATGTTTGGGTAGGTATTTATACTAAGCAGCAGACTGACTTGGAGATGGGTTTGACAGTGGAAACAGTGATACAACCTTTATTATTTTCAATGCAAAAAAAATGAACTATTAATGTGATGTTCTGGTGGAGAATTTAAACTCTCAAAAAATCTGGAAATTCAAAGTCATGGTACCCATAGCAACCATAACTCTGCCCCCTTGCATGCCCAGTGTGGAGTATTTTGTATTGCAGTACATGCTGTGAAATCTATGCCTAAATGTGCTATATAGCAGAGTTACAGTTGCTGTGGGAACTGTAACTTTGAATTGCCTGCCTTTTGTGTCATTAAACTTTCAGCTGAAGTATTGCATTAAAGGAGTTTTTTTTTTTTTTCCTCCACTGCATTGCCTCATTTAAAAAAAAAAAAATTGATTGGGCATTTCTTTAAGAAAAAAAAAAAGGAATGTAAATGACATTAGATTTAAATGGTAAGATAATGCATTCTAGCTTCCCAGATATCTACACTGATAAAACATTAGTGAATTCTCACATTTACATATTTCAACCTGCAATAACAAGTCATAAAATAATCCTCTATTTATATACTGCCTTTAATACTGAAGGGTCCCATCACACACACAGACACACAGTAACTGAACCACATTGGACAAGAAAACTCAATAAATATTTAACAGGGCCCAACAAAATTATACAAGCAGGGAAGAAGAAAGCCACTGTCACTGAGTGGCCAGAACATGAACAAGCAGTGAGAAATCTCTCGCTCTACTCTCATTTTTTCTGATGGCATGGGCTCTCTCCTGAACCTCAAGTCAAGGATTTGAAGTCCTCACCACGTTGGATATTCCACGCTCTACTTACCGAGGAAGTATTTCTAGAACCAATGGCAAGAAAAGACTTCAAAAGACCATGTTGTTGAGTTTACTAAGGACTGTACCTACATATTCTAGGAGAGGAGTCAGAAAATTTCTACTACAAAGGACGGGATGGTAAATATTTTAGGCTTTGAGACCCATAAGGTCTCTGTCATAGCTACTCCACTCGGCTATTGTATCACAACAGTAGCCATCATCTAGTAAGCCATCAATGAAAGATTCACTCTAATAGTTTATTTATGAAACTGAAATTTGAATTTCATATCATATTTTATAAATGTATATTATTCCTCAGTCATTTAAAAATGTAAAACAGTCTTAGCCCATAGGCTATACCAAAGCAAGTGGTAGGCTGGTGGGCTGTAATTTGCTGATCTCTGCTCTAGAAGTTTGGGTTGCATTTCATGACCTTTAGACAAGGGTATGCTTCTGAATATTTAACAACTGGTTATTCAGCGTCCAAAAAAAGTACTTTTGTGTGTGTGTGTATATGTATGTATGTATGTAGATCTAAAGATCTAGAGCTATATAAAAGAGTACTTCCAAGAGGCCGGCACTGTGGCAAAGTGGGTGAAGCTGCCACCTGCTGTGCCAGTATCCCATATGGGCGCCTGTTCAAGTCCTGGCTGCTCCACTTCCATTCCAGCTCTCTGCTATGGCCTGGGAAAGCAGTAGAAGATGGCCCAAGTCCTTGGGCCCTGCACCCACATGGGAAACCCTTCCTGGCTCCTGGCTTCGGATAGGCACAGCTCTAGCTGTTGTGGCCAATTGAGGAGTAAACCAGCGGATGGAAGATCTCTCTCTCTCTCTCTCTCTCTCTCTCTCTGTAAATCTGACTTTCAAATAAAATAAATAAATCTTTAAAAAAAAAAAAGAGTACTTCCAAAAGTTTGTTGACAGAATTAAAAGATAATAGATATTTTCCATGAACTTTTTGAAGACCTATTGTATGTGTATATCTAGATCTAGTTGTACACATGTACATGCATATGAACGAGTTTATTACCCATTTTGCTGACATACAGCAAATGTAGCATAGATGTACAAAAGATGATAAAATAGACAACTCCCCATTGTAAATTCATATAGTCAATTTATTCACATAGGGTGCTTTTGCTACTGTTTGTTGAACTCTTGTATCCATAACTAATCTATGAGTCTAACAAGTGAGTGTAGTCCCAATGTGAATATTGGTTGATATTTTCACTTACACTAAGGAGTAAGACCAAAGTGAAAAAAAAACGTTGTATCCCAGAGCATTATTCTTCCATCACGAGTTATTTCTTTGCTAGTATCAGATAATAGCTTTCAAATACTTTCTTTCTCAATTTTTTTGTACTATTCACAGAGTAATTGGCTACAAACCTGGAAACACTTTAAAATTTACTCTGTGTATTAGTCAGGGTTCTCCAGAGAAACAGACCCAATAAGGGGTGTGTGTGTGTGTGTGTGTGTGTGTGGTATGTAGGGTAGGGGGAAGAGAGAGCAGGTTTATTACCAGGAATTGGCTCAGATGTCTGACTATGGAGACTGAGAAGTCCCAATATGGAAATTGCTAAACTGGAGACCCAGGAAAATTGATGAATACTTCCAGCCAAAGTCCAAAGGCCAACAAACCTTAGCAGGTCAATGTTTCAGTTGCTGTCTGAGGGCACTGTTCCAGCTCCAGGAGTCAGGCAGAAGTAGTTCTCTCTTACTCAGCCTGTTTATTCCATGCAGGCCTTCAACTGATCGGGTGTGGCCCACCGATAGTAGGGCGGGCCCTCTGCTTTACTCAGTGTACTGATTCCAATGCCAATCTCATACATACACATACAGAATAACGATTGATCAAATATGTGAGCACCGAATGGCCCATTCAAGCCAACACATAAAATTAATCAACACAGTCTGCAATATTAACATTCTTCCCATCCCTTTCTGAAGTCTAAACAATCAGCAACACACTAAATCAAGGCCCGGTTTGTTGAGTTTGCTGAATTCCACGTTCTCAGTACTCCCACCATGGCTAATTTCAAGCTCCCAGTGTGGAACCAACGGATGTGGAAGAGATTTGACGTAACAAACCACTATAGAGAATTTTGACCATGAAAATACCAATGACATAAATGACTTCAAAAGTACAGATAATAGTGAAATAATTAGAAAGTCAGTTTTTAGAATGCACTACCTTTATTTTTTAATATAATTTACTTCGTTGTGAGCTCATATAATTTAATGCCTAATAATGGGTGTGTTTAAGAGCCAGCTTGCAAAAATTCCTGAAAATGTCATAATCAGCTTTGGGGAGTCCATAGGAACTGGTTCCAGCATACCCCTGGCATAGTATTGTGTAAGCCCCATGGGGAATGTATCACACACACAAACCACCCCCCTCCCCGTCCCACCCAGTCTTTGTGGAAAGCCCACCCAATTTCATTTTGGCTAAGGCTTACTGAAGAAAGAACTGAAACAATCTCACTATTCTTCTTGGTTTTATTTTTCTTCTGAAGTATGCAGATCTCTTTACACCCTTAGTGAATTGCCACATTTACATATTTCAACCTGCAATAACAAGTCATAAAATTATCAGCCTGTGATATGGCAAAATGTTGGTGGAGGCAGCCAAGGGACTTGCTGGGCGCATCCATGGGTTCGGTCGATGACCCAGCACAGGGGGGCTGCCACTACACAGATGACAAGGCTGGGTAATTCTGCCACAATGATCTGAGAAATTCTGACAAAGCCAGAATCAGAGCTTGAGTTTTGTAGATAATTATAGCCATGGACTCCCGGACACAGAACGTCAGTGAAGAATGGTTCCCTTGACTTTCAGTCTCATGATTTACCCACCGTGCCCACTAGTGTGCTTCTAAATAATGAGTTACTTAATGCCTGTCAAGTAACTTTAAGTTGTAAATCACCACATACAAGGCATCATTAACGTCCATTTGAAACTACACAGAGAAATTTTTAGTGAGCAATATACAGCCCCTTGGTGGAGGCACAACTCCGTGTCTGTACATTTTCTTGTCTTCTTTTTTAAAAATCAGGTACGGCAAGATGTTTTAATAACCTCAGATGGCTGGGACGTCTGTTTTTAGTATAACTTTAGATAGCTGTTGCCGGCAATTTCTTTAATGCCACGTTGGGAGTTAGCTGGATCAAATTATTTATTAATATGTGCATCCCAAATGAGTCTGAAGACCAGGGAGGCTGTGAGTCACCATTACCCTTCTCCCAGCACCCTGCCATTGAGATGGAATGGAGTGGCATTCAGAATACACGGACAAGGTTACAATTTGGTCAAAAGTTACACACACACACACACACACCTGCATTGCGTGAAATGCGCGAATTATTATTATTTTTTTTAAAGCAAGCTTAGTTATTTCTGAACTAAGTAACCCATAAATGTCAAGGGCATTGGAAGGGGATGACTTTTTAAAAATTAAGGGGCGTTTGGGTGCGTTTGTGATTGGGGTGAAGAACGGGCCTTGACTTTAATTTACAAATAAATTAGGAAAAATAACCAGACTCAGCATTGCTATTGTAACCGAAAATGGCTCGAGTAAATTTAAGCCAACTTCCCTGAGAATACTTGATTAATTTCAGACCTGGGAGGAAAAATCAAGATAAGATAGGAAGTTTCCAGCTGTACTGAACGCGCAGGACCTTGGGGTTTCCAGTGCCCACAGAGCGTATCACATGACCCCTCTCTGGGCGAGCCCTTTCTCCCGAGTCCCTGCGTCTCCCTCGGCTCTGGCTCCAAGCCCATGAGAAATCTGTCCCCCAACCCGTGCTTCTAAAGCTACCAGCCTTTGCTAGGGGCCCACCCCCACCACAGCCCCGGAGACTGGCGACAAATAAGATCCCCAAATTTAAGATGTAGCTCAACCTTTGACCACTAGAGGTCTCCTAGAAAGCAATGACCCGTATAACCCGGTTTATCCTCTTTCAAACCAATAGACTTGTTGCACTAAGACTTGGCGAGCCTGCTCTGCTGGAGGCTGCCTTATTAATAACGCCACCCACCCCCACCGCCCGTGATGGCGCCAGGCTTGGAGGGGGATGGGGCCAGTCGGTGGCTGACCCTCAGACAGTGCTAGCTTTTTAATCCACGGATCAATCGGCAGCTCTAGGGCGACCCCCTCGAACCCCACAACTTGATCAAGCAAGAGGGGAGAGCGCCCCTAACTCGAGGTTCCCAGGTGGGCAGCGCGGAGCCCCACTGAGTTCCAACCTGAGATGGACAAGCCAAGGGACCAGTGTTCAGAATCACCTACCATCAGGTGCACCAGCAGGGCAGGATCCACCGGGATCCAGCCCCCCATCCCCGCCCCGCCTCGCCCCGCTGGTTCCCCGCTGCCCCCTCCCTCCTCCCTTTTGCCTCCCGATTGCCAGAGTGGCCCGAGCTTTAACTGGGGGAAGAAGATTTAGGGGTTCATTCAGCAGCACTGTTCTGATCCATGTCGTATTTTCTGGAAAAATTAGCGGCTTCTAACTGGAAGAGGAAAGAAAAAAAAAAAAAAAAGTGGGGGGAGGGAGCGCCGAGGGGCAGTAAGAAAGCAAACCGCCAGGTTGAATTCCCAGTCTTTATCAAGCAATTCGCTCACCGATGAAAGAAAGCTGCAGTGGCAGATTCGAGCCACAAGCGGTAGTGTGTAGCAATTAGTAGATAAAATGCTGACTAAAGTGCTAAAACATGAAGTATTATTGTAGCCAAGGTCAAAAATGCTTCAGTTGTCTTTTGCAATTTGGGGGAGGGGAGACCCAGGGGTGGACAGAGAGGTTTGCATCTTCGAACGGACGCCTTCTTTCTTCAAACTGTACTTTTTTTTTTTTTTTACGGTCCTGTTTATTATAGTACAAGCTGCCTAATTATGTCACTGTTGGTTTTTGCAACTAACTTAATCCTCCTGATCCTTTATGAAACGATTGACAGACACTGAATAATGTGTCTACTGCTTCCCCTATTCCCCAGAGGAGTGAGAATAATTTTTAATTTTTTTATCTTTTAAATATGCCAGGTAGCTTAAAAATAGAGAGTTGGATTTTTTGGCTAATAAAACAGCAGGAATATAGGTGTGTGAGTCTAGGTTCCTATGTGCCTGCACGAGAAAGAGCCTGGAAATAATGATCATATAAACATATACTGCTACACTCCCTCCTCTTTTCTGCACAGCAAGTCCCAACTACCAGCTTTTTTTATATATAGATAGATAAATAAAGCAGTTGCTTTCATGATTATAACTGTCCTGAATGGATTGTCTTCTTACAACATTCAATCTGTTTATGAGTATTTACTTTACATTAGCCCAGGGACCCCGCACTGCAGGAGTTTGCCTCTATTCCCCTGGGTGTCGGTGTCTCAAGTCTTACATCTGCTCTGTGATTGATGGAGTCTTGAATCCACGTTATTACTCTCTCACAAGCAGAAATCAAACAGGCTATTAACTACATTACTTCAAAGAACTGTTTCAATACAATCTCCTTATCTTAATTGAAACTTTCTTTGTATGGATATTTGCAACACAGATAATTTACAGGTGCCTATCAAGCATCACATTAAAGAAAAGGTAAAATAGAGTATTTTTTGGTGGGGGCGGGGGGGAGATGGGCTAAACACCATTGTGATCTGTAATTTTAAAAGCTGTTCACAGTATTGGACATGGGATTTGATTTATTAGATTTATTATGTTCATGGAAGTGGGGGTCGAGGTGCTGTAAAAAGAGGGGGAAGATAGCACTGTGATTGTTTTGAAATTCAGCATTCATCTGATTATGACTGCAGATATTAAAAAATATTCACACCTAGATCCCTGCAATTGTTAATATCTCAAAAAACCTTATCAGAGAGATTAGACAGCGAGCAGCCTGATTTGGTACCTACCTAGAAGACACATAGAAACAGGATTTCTAATTAGATGAAACCCGTTACAGACGCTTAGAGACGTACAGCACTAAAGACAGCTGAAGTTGCTTAGATGCTGTAAAGAGCTGTGTCTTTTTAAAGAGAGAGATTTAATGTACAATTGAGGGACACCCTCAGGCATTCTGTTGAGGTTTCCTGCATAAATGCTGCTGCATTGGTCATACAGGAAACTGACTCAGAGTGGATTTCAAATAAGATCTTGTCAAAATACTGCAACTCAAATTTTTTTTAATATAGGATTTCTTGAACTGGATGTATATATTTACCCGAATAGGACAGAGACTAACAGAAGCCTTAGGCATATCGTATCAATTTTTTTGGAAGAAAAAAAAAAACATAGAATGCCCTTCAGTCAAGTCCATTCATATGTTAAAAATGAGCAAAATGGGTTATTCTAATCAAATGTCTGCAGTATGCATCATAAAAGTTAGAGAGAGAGAGGGAGAGGCGCAAGAGAGCTGCTATTTCTCTTTGTAACCCATGTTTATAAAATAGGAAGATCAGATGAAATTTCAAGGAAGATAATTAAAGAGTGATGTGCAAGTCATAATTTGGCTAATGCAAAAGATGGAAGACTGTGAATTGTTACATTGTCGTCGTCTTCCATGGTGCAGAGTTGTGATATTACTTTAAATTATTAAAATAGTTTTCGACAGCTTTCAGAATACCGGCTCTTTGGCATGGGCTTTTATTACTTATTGTAATTGGAAGATCTGCCATTTTCTTTCGTTTATCTCTGTGTGTATAGAAACGAGATAGATCTAGCCTTTTATTACTTCCCCATGTTCTGAATCAAAAATGTGGTTTAGATAATGTTAAGTGCCCTAATTCTTACTGCAGCGGAGGCAGACGTTATGAAAAGGCATAAAAATACACACAGAGGGTCTTTCCACCTCAAGTCACCGAATATGAGGCATTTGTGCTCTGCCGGGTGTATTAACTTCAGCCATGTGAATATAATTTTCATTAAAGTAATCCTGTTTCAACTAGATGCTGTGACTAGAGGTGAAACGTTGCGAAAGCGTTAAAAATAGCTTACTAGTAATTTCAACATCCTGTAATTTTATCACAGATCAAGTTTCAACTGTCATACTATACAGACCTTATTCCCCATATAGTACATGTTTACTTTTTTAGCATGCCAGACCCACTTTGGAAAGATTGGTGCCAATATAATAAAATCCGAGGCAGGGGTGGGAGCGGGGGGGGGGGGAGGGAGTGTGTTGGGAGGAGTGGGAGGAGAGCG
Source organism: Lepus europaeus (assembly GCF_033115175.1). Lineage (NCBI taxonomy): Eukaryota > Metazoa > Chordata > Mammalia > Lagomorpha > Leporidae > Lepus > Lepus europaeus. The sequence continues at coordinate 52,155,727 of NC_084843.1, forward strand.
GCGAAGGGGGTGGGGGAACGTGGGGGAAGCGAGTACACCATTTTACATCAACACTGCGAAAATGCAATCTAGCCTGGCGGAGGACCGGCAGCTGGGTCGGAGCGAGCGAGGGCTTTGCAGTCTCTGCCTGTTCCTTGTTCTGTCGCTCTTAAGTTTCTCTGTGTTTGCATAATAGCCGTGCATGCAAACCTCGCAATGCTCCAGGGCTCCAGAACAATAAATATACACATTTAAAGCCTTTATTGTCTTACGGTTCATGCCCCCGGTTTTCAACAGCTTAATTTCTGGTTGTATTTAACTAGTTTGCAAATGGATTTTTTTTTTTTCAGTTTCAAACTATTATTGAGGAAGCTCCCCTCCCTTTTTTGGCGGGGGAGGGGTTGGGGGTGGGGTAGGAGTCGGTATATTATTCCTGTAGCGCTGGGTTATATAAACACATTATCATTTGAGAGCGCCCTTGGCGTCCATCAGCATTGTAAACACGTACTAGTGTATATACTTCAAAATTAAAGAATGCACAGCAGAACCGGGAGCCTGAATTCATATTCAGAGCAGACTCGCTGCTCGCATTTATTGATTTATCATGCATCGTTTATTGTTCCAGTCCCTAAATGCAGTCGCTGTCCGTTCAATATTGTTTGCAAAATCCTGAGATGTGTGTGCATTGCTCACTTGTCTTTCTGTTATTTTTTTTTTTGGCTTAGTATTTTTTTTGCGAAGCGAACAAATGCATTAATATTTATATGTTTATATAATCGATAACCCACTTTCCCCTCCATGTAAATAGGCATCAAAAGATAATTTAACAGATTAGTTCTCGAAAACATGGCAGTGAGGAAGCGTAATTTAACTATCAAACAAATCTACATGTCTAATAACAGCAAATCTGCTAAGGAGCATTAGAAAGAGGAGCAGCGCCCCGGAATCTCTGCAGGAAATGTTCTTTATATTAGACATATACAAGCAGGTCCTGTCAGATACACCGCAGAGCTCGCCAGCCCTCGTCTCCTCCAAAAATCTCATCCGACGATCCACGCAGACAGGCGCTTTTGGAAAGAGGGAGATCTCATCTTCCAGCAGTTTTAGGGTGGAATTTATTTTTACAAATCTTCCTAGCCGCTTTTTGCCTTGATCCATCCGCTTCCCGCCGAGATCGGACTGAGCCTTCCTTCCGATTATGAATTTGATCACCTCATCTTCGGCGGGAAAGGCACATCGTTCTGACAGGAGCTGAAAATTGAGTCGTCAGAGAAATATTAGGACATATTTTCTATCATTTTGGTGCCGAAGGGGAGGCAAGAGCTCAGTTTTATATTGAGACATTACGCCGACTGAAGGCAGAGAATGCTTTTCCCTGCCAGGACCTGATGCAATCCATTCAAGCCAACAAGTTTGGAGAGAATGTTGAGTTCAATCAATTCAGAACGTCGAGATGGAGCCCAACTCACTCCAGGTATTTCGCTCTCCTCCGCTCCTCCGATCCCGGCACCCCCCGGCACCCCCCGGCCCCCCAGCTCACCCACACCTCTGCACCCACCCACACCCCCCACAAACTTTTCACCAAACTTTTATCCTCTACATCCACCAAAATCATTTTTATTGTTTAAAAAAAAAAAAAAAGCCCTGCACCGATCATACATACATAATGTAATTTCACCGCCTCAGATTGGGGAGGTGGGGGGGTGGAGGTGGTGGGGGGCCTCAGAGTTTGTTGTTTTTTTTTTTTTTCTTTTTTAGGGAGGCAGAAAATTTGTGGGCTTTATTATGTTTCCACCCAGTGTTCTATCTGTGGGTTCGTCTTATTAAGAGTGTGGATGTCTGTGTGTAAATGTGTCTGGGGATAGATGTTTGTGCTCTGATGGCTACATTATTTATTTGGTGCTTTTTTTTTTCCCCCTGCAGTGGGTCGGCTCACCGTGTGGCTTGCACGGACCTTACATTTTCTACAAGGCTTTTCAATTCCACCTTGAAGGCAAACCAAGAATTTTGTCCCTTGGCGACTTTTTCTTTGTAAGATGTACGCCAAAGGATCCGATTTGCATAGCGGAGCTCCAGCTGTTGTGGGAAGAGAGGACCAGCCGGCAACTTTTATCCAGCTCTAAACTTTATTTCCTCCCAGAAGACACTCCCCAGGGCAGAAATAGCGACCATGGCGAGGTGGTAAACCTATCTCTCCCTCTCTTCTTTCTTTATTATCCCCCCCCCCCCAAGTAATGCTTATTACAGGGCAAGCTTGAAAATACTGTATTCACTTCTGCAGGCGAGCAGGATCGACTGTTTTTTTAAAGGGGTAGCGCCACTAGCTGGGGCTCGAGTATTTTGCCATTGTCAGAGTTTGGCTGTCAGCTTTACAAAGAGGATCCAACTGCTGATTTTAGTCAAGATCAAATAACTTGTTCGAGAAGGGTTTTGTTCAAGGGTGTGTGTGTATGTGTGTGTGTGTGTGTGTGTGATCGTTCGCTCTCCGGCTACTGCCGCTGGAACATCACATGCTTTTTGTATTTCTTTTTCTTTTTTTTTTTTCTTTTTTTCTTTTTGCCTTTTGAAAAATTTTTACCTTCGAGTCTGACTCGATCGGGGCCCGGTGGATTTCTTTCGGTGGGTTTCGATATTGTTCACCTTTTTTTTTTTTTTTTTTAAAGTAAGTATTTGATATGTTTAAGAGGGCGGAAATTACGAAATGGAGGCAGAATGAGATCAAAAGCTATTGAGTTGGCAAAGACGTGTTGAATAAAGTGATAAATGACAGGTACTGGAATAATACATTCAAATAACTTGCAGATCTGCCCGGGCGGATTTCAAAGCGGTCGTGTAACCGGCACAAACACGTTAAGCATTAACAACTATCTCTCGCCCACTCCCCCTCCCCCCGACAAGCCATTTGATGTTGGAGTTTTCAATTACTCCACGCACCGGGGCCGCCTTCCAGCGCGATCGCGGGGGGTGTGCGGGGAGAGGCAGGGCCGAGGGGTGTGTGCTCGCCCCCCGGCCCCCGGCCCCGGCGCCCTGCGAGCCCCGACGGCGCTCCGGGGGAGGGCGGGGAGGGACCCAGCCTGCCCGGCACGCTTCCCCCGCCGCGCTGCCCGAGGACGCGGGAGGTGAGCCCGCTGTCACCGCGCGCCGGCTCCGGCGTGTCCGGGGTGACCGCAGTCCTGCGGGCCCCCGGTGTGGGCCGGCCGACCGCAGCGCCGCGGTGCCCCCGCCGGGGGAACTATTTTGGGGAGTCGTGCCCGCGGCGCGGCGGGGAGGGGCGGGCGCACGGCCGCCTGGCAAGGCTTTTGTGTTGCCACAGCGAGAGCAGGGTGATCAAACTGAGACTTGTGAGGGCAGCGAGCTCTGGTGCCAGGCTCTGGAGCTTTCGAGGTAGGGCGTCGGGAGCTCTGTGGGCAATGAATGGTGCCCCGATGCGCTCCTCCCGGGGCTCCGGGCCGCCCGTGCTCGCAGGTTTCCCGGGGCTCGCGGAGTTGGTGGTACTTTGGGCATCGCCGGTTCACTCCCCCTTCCCAGGATCGAGTTACCCTTCCGTGGTCTACGCTGCCTAATTACCGGAGTTCGCCACATCGCTCGCCCCCGAATCTGCCTTTTCGGAGATAAGCCCCTCCCACCTCCCCGCACCCCCCACCCAGGCTCCCCCCGCCGCCCTCCCGCACCCCCCCCCCGCCCTTCCCCACTCCCCGCCGCCTTTCCCGGCCAGCTTGGGGGTTTTAAACGTTCATATTTCCCGACGTCCGCCTGCAATTTTACAAACGTGTTGTTTAGCAATACTGTGAAAAATCCGGCAACCTACCAACAGGTTGAGCTCCGTCCCCCTCCCAAGGTCTCGCTCGGCCCCTCCCCCGAACAACTTTCCTGCGCAGCTGTCTTCCTCCCCCTCCCCCTCCTGATTTCTTATTATTTGCTTTTCAAATTTATTACTTCAGCATGGCCTGTGATCTGGAAAAGGGAAGGATTAAATATCCAGAAAAGAGCTGGTGCCTAATAGACTTCTGACTAAACCCAGGAGGAAATTATTTAGTGTTTTATGGGATATTTTGTGGTCATCCCCCCCCATTTTTTTTTTTTTTTTGGAATTGGAATATTTTTAAAGACCCCACATTGACCCCACGTGGTCTAATTTTAATTTCTGTTGGTGTAATTAAATAGTGGATTCTGATTGAAGAATAAAAGCCATAGTCTCCTAAGATTTCATCTTCTACAACTGTTGACAGTGAATAGATATATTTTTAAATACACGATTTCTTTTTAATTGTTCATTATGGGGAATTGACAGCGAACCATTGTAATGATCTGTGCGTTTTGTCACTGCTGTACGAGCCATACCTGAGAAGATTAATCTTGCCATTTAAAAGTAAACTCTAGGGGGTTTGTGGAGGGAGATGGCTCTATTTATAATCCTCAGCTGCATATACATCGGTTAATATTATGCATGATTTGTTTTTTAATGCTCACACGGCTGGTAATTAGCTGTATGATTATACTTGTATATTTCATTAGGACTTTGGCTGATGTCATTGTGAATTATTCAGCCATATTAAAACAATTTTCAATTGAGATAATGACACGCCTCAAAATTATGCAAATGCCGGCTGCATTGTGCGAAATAATTGTGACAAATGTAAAACAGGTAGAAAGTTTCCCAATGCAGATCGGTTTTCCACCCTGGTGATGTCATTTCCCCCGGCCTAAGTTAGTCATTCATTAGCAGCGAAGCAGCAGCCTTCTCTGGAGGGGAGCCCACAGAAACCAGCATTTACTGTTGGCACCTAGAGGGGGCAACAGGGCCCTGGCGTTAAGAAATTTGCTTTGTTTTCACTTACTCCATTAACTTGTTTATATACATTGAAATGATTTTTATTATTGATTTTAAATAGTTTTGAATGATGCATTTGCCGTTTGCAATGTGTAACTGAGAGAGAAAGGTTTCTTGGTGAATATGTGCTTGGAGAAAATGTTCAGCACATTTAATCAGCCAGTACAGTTTATTTTAAGTAACCAAATGGAGGTTAATAATTTCTTGATTGAGCTGACATCAGCATCCATTTCAAAAGGACAGCCAGGACTCAGAATGCTTTTTTTGGTTTAAGAGAATCATTCTGCCTTTTTTCTTCTTCTTCTTTTTTTATAATTTCTTGAAAAATAAAGACGTCAGTTCTAAAAGCAGGAAAATGATCATTGTGCAAGATTAGAAATAGCGTCCCTGTGTGGTTTGCTGTGATTTGCAGAACCCTTTTTGGGAATGTTTTCTCACTGATCCTTGTAGTAATAATTATATGGGGCTAGATAGGGCAGGGCTTTCTATACCCATTTTACAGATGGGAACGTAACCCTTGGAAGGGTTTTGTAGTTTGGTCAAAGGTCACAAGTCTAAACCCAGTCAGTCCTTAAACTTTAAGGCTAGTTATTTTTTTCCTCCCAATGAAAACCTTCCTTGAAACCATCATTTGAATGCATCATTCTATAAACATGAACTCATGTGGGCAGTCCCTTAGAACTGCCACTGGTCAATCAGTTTTGCCAAAGGCCATCAGATATTTACATAGTAAAAGCATTCTTCTACAAACTTCAGCTAATTCTAGCCAGTAAAAAATAACATAGTAACTCTGTTTTAGTAATTCGTAGTCCTCATTACCAGCTTATCGTTAGTTGTGATAATGACGGTGATGATTTGCACGCTTACATTGCATTGCTGCTGTCATATACTAACAGTGCCCGTGACCAGTGCTGAAGAGAAGCGTTTCTGGAAGCAACACGTTTTCATGCTACCACTGTTTGACCTTCAACAGTCAGACATGCGTTGAGTCTCGGTTTCTTCAGCTGTAAAGTGGGAGCGATAGTAAGGATGTCTGTGGCTCTTTGTGGACATCAAGGGGCATTATAGAGGCAAAAGCACTTAATATATGTAAAATGCTTAAATAGAACACAGTTATGATTATAGTGGTCGTAGCTCTAGATATTCTGAACTTAATAGACAGTCGTAAAACATAACTTTTTGGGTCTCCGTGGAAATTCTTGGACCCAATCGTGATCCTGTCTTAAATTACCATGAAAGTGAATAGCAGGACCATGTGCAAGGACTTAAGTGCCTTCAGTAATTACCCACAATTGCCACATTCAGCCAGGAGCTCTTCAGAGCAGGAAAATGGCAAAATAGGTGGGTAATTGGTCCTGTTACTGGGTAACTTCTGATTATATTCATTTTCAAATTGCCAAGTGCTTAATCTATTGGCAGTATACCCACTTGAAAAGGTAGATGTACAAGCTTGGATTTCAGCCTGACTAGCCATGGCTTGGGTTTTATGAGAAGATTTGCTGGTTACCTGCAACTGTGAGTGTGGATGGCTCAGCTAATGATGGCACAGAGGGAAGATCAAGCAGTCCTGGCTTGATCTCGCAAAATAGTTTGGCTATCACCACCCTAACCGTTTCAGTTAAAAATGGCTAAGCATGCATATTCCAGGGCCCCTATAAAGATCAACTCCATTCATTCAGGGTCCAGGATTCTGAATTTTAATATTTTATCACCACCCTAACCGTTTCAGTTAAAAATGGCTAAGCATGCATATTCCAGGGCCCCTATAAAGATCAACTCCATTCATTCAGGGTCCAGGATTCTGAATTTTAATATTTTATTTGTAAAACTCATTTTTTTTAAAAATTTGCAATTTGAAAGACCGGGAAGGAAAGAAGGAGGTAGGGAAAGAGAGAGAGAGGGAGAGAGAGAGAGAGGTGTCCCATCCCATTCTCTAGTTCACTTTCCAAATGCTCTCAGTGGCTGGGATTGGACCAGGGCTGAAGCTGGGAGCCAGGAACTCAATCCAAGTCTTCCATGTGGGTGGCAGGGAACCAATTATTTGAGCCTTCAGCACTGTCTCCAAGGATCTGTATTAGCAGGATGCTGAAACCAAGAGCCTGAGCAGTGAATTGAATCCAGGTGCTCCGCTGTGGGACGCAGGTGACTTCAGTGCGAGGCTAAATACCAGCCCCAGAATTCTGACTGTTTTAAACAGTCTGCTGTGGCTGTGTGATGCTGGGCAAGTTCTGAACTTCTGTGCCTCAGTTTTCTCATCTATAAAATGGAAATACAGTACTTTCTAGGATTGTTTAAAGGATTAAATAAGTTAGTATATGTGATGTGCCTACAATTGAGGTAGGAATTTGGTAGGTAAATTGATAATTATTGACTGTTACTATTATCATTAATATATTCATGTTACTATTCTCATTGAATTGTGAGCTCACTATGATACACCTTACTAGGGAAAGATTTTCTCTGTGGGAGAGTGGCACCTAGATTAGTTTGCTAGAACATGTGATCATCCAAGTCCTTTCAATCCAGGCCGTCTTTCCTCTATGTATGTTGGGTTTAGCTGTGTCACCAAAAAGTCTTCTTAAGGATTTACAGCTTACTGTTGAGGTATACTACCAACTGGATCAGCAGGATTTTTTCATAGATTATCTGATTTGATCATATCTAGGGTTAGGCACACTCATTCTGGAATCTGGAAGGTGTACTGGATTGGCCTTGTCTTTTTTTTTTTTTTTTTTTTTTTCATGGTGGTGAGGATAGTCGGTAGTTGGTCTGTATTCATGTGCTGAATTTTTAATGATTTCTCAGTCCTCTTAAATGATCTCACTGGCTTGGATAATGCATTACCTTTTCTGAGTCTCAGTTTCTTCATCTTTAAAATGGATTTAATGATCTCTACTGTGAGAATTAGAGCTAACCAGGAAAAGGGCCTGACATCCAGCATACCACTTTGGCATGACAGCTCAATGAATGATGGTTGCAGACATAATAGTTTTCTAAATTTATTCTTAGTAATCATCTAAAGTCAAGAAAAGGAACATCTTCACTCTCTACCTGGCAGGCCTTTTACTAACAGATAAAGAATTATATGGAGAGAACTTACTGCATTGTGACAGAGTTCAACCAACTAGGGACTAACTCTGGTCCAACTGCCTGATTTTGTAAACAGTTTTATTGGAGTGTAGCTACACTCATTTGTTTCTGCATTGTTTTCACCTGCTGTTGGGCTGGAACTCCAGAGTTCAGTACTGAGTATTTTTGACAGTTACCAGTTACCTTATAGTTGTAGAGTAGAAATACTTACTATCTAGTTTTTTATGAAAGTTTGTAGACCACTGGCCTTTGGGGTTGATCTGAAAGAAGGTACATGAGTGTATACCTGCTTCTCTTTCCAACTTGAGTTGGCTATAAGAGCCAGTAATATAAAAAAAATGTAGCATTACTAATATGTTTTTAACATTTATATGAGAGTACATAAAATGTTTGTGGAAAATGGAATTAAAAGGTAACACATGGGGTGGGCATTTGTTCCTGCAATTAAAACAGTGCTGGGACACTAGCATCCTATATAAGATTGCCTGGGATTAAGACCCAGCTGCACTCCTAACTCCATCTTTCTGCTAATGCACACCCTGGGAAGCAGCAGGCGATGGCTCAAGTAATTGGGTCCCTGCACCCACATAGGAGGCTTGAATTAAGTTCCAGGTTCCTGGCTTTGACCTGGCCCAGCCCCAGCTACTGTAGGCATCTGGGGAGTGAACTAGCAGGTAGAAGATCTGTTTGTCTGTCTTTGTCTCTCACTCTCTGCCTTTCCAGCAAATAAAAAATGTTTAAAAAATTTAAAAATATAATGCATATTTTCCCATGAACTGGTTAAAAGACCCCTCCTAATATACACAACTCAATATTGGGTCTAGGATTGTAAAATCTGGGAATGAGTGAAATATATATTAAACTATGGTTTTTTTTTTTTTTTTAAGAAAATAAATAATTTGAGAGGCAGAGAGGAACAGATAGATAGAGCTCCCATTTCCTAGTCCATTTCCCTCAGGTCCACAACAGCCAGGGCTGGGCTAAGCTGAAGCCAAAAGCTAGGGACACAACCTAGGCCTCCCATGTAGGCTATGGGAATGCAAGTACCCAAGCAATCACTGCCATGTCCCAGGGCACACTCCAGCAGGAAGCTGGAGACTTGAACCCAGGCATTCAGAGATGGGACCTGGGCATCCCAAGCAATGTCTCAACCACCAGGCCAAAGGCCCACCCCCACTCAAATTATGTTTTACGGTTAAGATCCAAACTCCAGCCAATATTGGTGTTTTCTATCTTGAGTTAATCAAAAACTACTTGCTGAAGGCTAACCATGAGCTTGGTGCTCTGCTAGGTGAAGTGACATATAAAACACTGTGATCTGTCCCCTTTTCTTGATAGGGACATGAGGTCAACACATTTAAAAAATATAAAAACAATATGGGACACTATATAGCACTTGGGTAAATTGTACTGGCAATACAACTACATGTAATATGTGTTCAAAGGAAGGCTCATGATTGTCGTGTTTATGGAAAAAACATTCATTCAGTTCCTCAGATGTGAAGACCTACTGTGTGTTTGGCTGTTGGCTACAAAGATGAAAGACACTGGCCCTAGCCCTCAAGGGACACACAGAGGAGCCTACCCTCATAGACAAGCCCTGGTCAGAGCCATTACCCTCTCCATCTGTGTTCCATAGTTAGCCTGGAGATTAAGATCACTATTTGTAGCCTGTCATGATCTTTCTGGAAACTAGAAAGTGCTGTTTTCATCTCTGATTTCTCATTCACTGGACCCATACTTGTAGAGCACCTACTATTTTAGGCCCTGGGAGTCCAGCCTGGCCGACACAAACAAGAATGGCTGCTCTCGGGGAGCTTGCAGTCCAGGGGCTGTTTTCCACCACTAGAGCACCTGGCACTTTGTAACTACCCGCGTTCTTTTTCCTTTGCCTTGCCACCCCCCTGCCCACAGGAGCTGCTCTCAGGACCACAGAGGTCCGCTGTAAATACCTCCCAGCCCCCAAGGCCTTCAGTGTTTGTTGATCTGAATGGCCACAGAAGTGAAATACCTACCTGCCCACAGCCCGTCTTCCTTAAGCTGGGCTCAATTTCCTTCTGGCAGAGGGCTGATCAGTCGCTCACATGTGGGCCCTCCCTCCTACTTTTTCTTTCTCTCCTAAACTCCATAGTCATTTTGCAAGTCAGGATGTGAAAACGTGTGAAGTGGTTATTTGGGGAGTACTCACCAAATAAATGAGCAAATATTCAGGACCGAATGATCAGACTGGAGCTAGCATCTCGATTTCTTTGGGTATATTTCTGATCTGAAGTGAGGAGCCCATTACAAAGCCAGGGCTGAGGGATGGCAACCTGTGAAAAGAGAGTCCTTCCTCACCCAAGTGGGGGTAGACAGCTCACGTGAGCCGGCGTGTTTTCCAGGCAGATGGTCTTAACTAGGCCACATATTTGATAGTGATTCAAAAACCGTAAGCAATTAAAACCTCTCTTGACATTTAGATTGTCAGGCACAGACTAAGGAAATGTTCTTTTTATGAAGTACAAGAGTCCACACATGTAAATACTTCGTTATTAATTATTAATAAAGCATACGATTGCTCATAGTGGCGTCTAGTGATAGATGACTGAGGCTCATTTATCAAAGTCTAGTTTTAACCAATATCCAGAATATAATTGCTTGAATCAAATGCATTCACTTGTCATTTTTTATAGCCAGGGTAGTTGGATATTTGCCATCTTGTACTCAGAATAATATTGTAGCTAGTGATTACCCATTGGCTTGGCTTTTACAGAAATTTAAAACAAATTTATCGATTGTTGGCTTATGGACTCCCGTGCCTCTCAGAGATGTGCTCATGGATTCCTGCATTTCTTGAAGAGTCTGCTCCTGTGCCCTGGCACCAGGGTGCATGTTTCTGGCCACACTTTAATCCTCTCTGTCCTGCTGGGAATTAGAACCCGGGCCCTAGCCTTCAGAGTGTGTCACTCACACCCTGGACTATGAGCATCAGTGCTGACAACACGTTGGAGCCATGCAGATGATGGTGATTATCAAAAAGGTATTTTAGAATCATGCTAATGGCATCAATCTCTTGCACATACTTAGGTAAATTAATTCTGCTTTTAAAATCAGATGCACCATTAGTGTTAAACATGGATATTTGACATTTATCATGCAGACTAGGATGGGTGGATTAATTATGTGAATTTTCTGTAGGATCTTGGTAGCTGTGTATAAATAGCGGTATGTGTCCTTGTACACATGACCATCAAATTCAAGGGCTCATTTCCATCCCCGAACCCCAGTCAGGAGAAGAAGCAGCAGAGGCTACATATTGCTAGTCATCTAGTGACCCCGTAAGCACCCCCTTCCTTTTGCATGACTCCCAGCACATCCTGGCTGTGAACCCCCCACCCCCATAGTTGAGTTTTAAGCCTGATCAGTGGCACTAAACATTAAACTCTTGTCTTTGAGAATAATAGGCTTTGCTTTCTACACCCTCAAGCATGTTGAGCTACTGTGCAAGCTGGAAAATAAAAATGTTCTAATTGTGTCTTTTAAATAAGCATAGGAGTGAATTAATTAGACCATATTTTGTCTTTAGTTGCTTAGTTACACAATAGTATTCCTGAGCACGAGTAAGATAAATTGGCTCTTTTTGTGCTGCTTGTCCCTTAATCATAATTACTGTATTGCTTAGGAGAGTAAACCATACATAGATTTTGAATTTTTTATTAATAGTCAAAAATATGCATATGATATATAAAGTATATGCTGTTCAACCTGTTTTATATGCTTTTATGTGGAAAGAAGTTTTATTGTGGTGGTAATATTTGCATTAGTTGCACAAAGATGTAGTTCTGGGAAATACATAATTGAAATGTTTTTGAATTGCTTTTTCTGGCCTTTTCAATCTTATTCAAAATAATAGTGCCTCCAGTCCTAGAGCAGTCATTCTCGTTTGATTTAACGTCTTTCTTTGCACTGTATGTGCAGTGCTCAGTTTCAACCCTGCAGAGCCTAGGTTCTCTGACTCGTGGGACTCATACATTGCACCTTCTGGGTTTTGGTTTATACTCTCGGGGGCTGAGGGCCAGGGGTCAGAAGTACGCTTGTGTCCTGCAGTCATTCTTCCAATGCCCTTCACACTTGGCACCCTTCCATAATCCTTGGAGACTTTGCCAGGGTTCCATCACAAGAGTTTGAGCTTGGACTGGAGAACCCTATATGCTTGCCTTGTAGGGTCTTACAAAATGAGATGTTACTATTGTATCTTGAATTTTCAGGCCCCTACCCCCAACCTTCACCAAGGAGGGCAGCAAGAATTAGACAGCTTGATACAGTTATTGAACAATGCCAGAGCCTGGCTTAGGACCCAGGATACATGCTTGATAAATGTATGTGAAAACTGACCCCATTGTTCTAGTCTGTTTGGAAAGCAAGTAAATTATTTACAGATATTTGTTAATTAAAGCACATGTTGTTTCACCAGCTCGAAAGAACACAGCATAACTGGAGACAAAGAACTCCAGAATTCTGTGTATCCTTTCAAAGAGAGTACTATGTCTTAAAAATGTGTACATATAGGGTGGGGTCAATGAGGAGCTGTTGGTCAAAAGCTACAAACTTTCAGTTCTAAGATGACTAAATTCTGGAGATCTAATATACAGCCTGGTGACTATAGCTAATAATACAGATTTGATATGAAAATAGATCTTACCCCAGACCCAAAAAGGATAACTTTGTGAGGAGATGGATGCTCATTAACTTGATTATGGTCATCATTTTACAACCTATTTCAAATAATCACATTCTGCACCATAAATATGAACAATTTTCATTTGTCCTTTATACTTCAATAAAGCTGAAAAATAACAAACAATTAGTATGTACATATATGTAGGTACTTTAAAAAGTTCATGGAAATGGAATTTGTTAAATTTTAGTGCAAAAATTTTTTAAATGCATGCATATAAGGCATGTTGAAATAATTCATGGGAAACACTCTAAAAAATCATTGGTAAGGCTGAGCTCTTTGGCTTTGCCATTTGCAGGCATGTTCAGTTTTAGACATGAGGAGCCAGAGGTCACATGGTATTGACAAAGATGATCAAGCATTGTTATGGTTATTTAATGTCTAAAGTACCATAGACATTTTAGTATATAGACTTGCATGATATACAAAACTGAAGGATTGAGGAGAGTGAGTCCAGCCACCTTTATTTAATAGATGCAGAACCAAAGAAAATTCTTGGACAGCTGCTCAGAGCTTTCAAGTGACAAAAGTAGAATAGAACCCAGCACCCTTAGCCCCAGTGCTCTGATCTGCTGCCTTGGGGAGAGGGCCACTCTGTTGAAAAGTAGGCAAGTGTTTCCCTGGGATGGGTTTGGGATGGGTCACACCAGTGACTGTTTTACACCAGAGGATGGTGTTGAAGAGGGGCATCAGTTTTATAAAATCGCTAGTGGAGAATCTAGAATGACCAGAATCTTCCAGGAGGGTCAGTGATTACCCAGAACACGAGCTGAAATTCAGGATCCCAGGCTGTACCTCACCTTCATTTCCATCATCTTACTTGAAGCCAAGACAGAGATAATTACATTGATACCATAAAAGCCTTGCCAGAGGGTGGCAATCTTGGTGATACATGGAACTGAATTTTCTGCCAACATTCACTACCCATGGATGTTTTCATTCATTCAGAAATGTTTATTTTGAATACCATATTCTACACCAGGGATGGAATAATGAGAACAAGGACTAATACACAAAGATTTCTGTTCTCATAGAGCTTATTGTCTCTCCTGTTGTGAGAAGAAATAAGTAATGAAATCAGTGTCACAACAGTCTCCATTTCTTAAAAGTTATCTGTCAGGCATTGTGTATCTATTAATATATAAATTAAATACTAATAAAATATCTCATTCAATTCTCATAGATATTCTTTAGATTGGTAGTATTTTGAAATTTCTTTTTTTTTTTAAGATTTTATTTATTTATTTGAGAGGTAGAGTTACAGACAGTGAGAGGGAGAGAGAGAGAGAGGTCTTCCATCCACTGGTTCACTCCCCAAATGGCCGCAATGGCCAGTGCTGCGCCGAGCTGAAGCCAGGAGCCAGGTGCTTCTTCCTGGTCTCCCATGGGGGTACAGGGGTCCAAGCACTCGAGCCATCTTCTACTGCTTTCCCAGGCCATAGCAGAGAGTTGGGTTGGAAGAGGAGCCGCCGGGACTCAGAAGCGGCACCCATATGGGATGCAGCGCCACAGGTGGAAGATTAACCTACTGTACCACAGCGCTGGCCCCTTGAAGTTTCTGTACTTTGTAGATCATGAAACTGAGTCCAAGAGAGGTTAAATAACTTCCCCAAAGCCATATAGGTGAGACTCAGAGCCAGGATTGAAACTCAGATTCTCCTGGGACTACTGGGTAAGCTTCTTTTCTCCCTGTAACTTTAGAATATGGGGAGAATTCCCAAAATTAGGACTTTCATTCTATACTGTCCAATTCTATATTTGAGCCTTTGTGAAAGCTATCCTGCTTTCTAGGAACTTACATATCCCACACTTGTGCAATAATTCGTAAAAGGGCTCTTTAAACGCATCCTGGTGCCTTTCTCACATTTCGGGTCAGAAGTGTTTCCACTTTAATACCTGCCAAGGACCTTCTGTGTACAGCCCTCTGGGGCCCAGGAGAGGCTGGAGGTGGAAAGCCAGGCAGATCCTGCCCTCTTGGAGCTTACCATCCACTGAGGAGCACACACACGGTCAATCGAGATCACAGACACAGGGTTTGTGGTGTGCTCAGAGTGGTGAGGGTAAAATAATGGGACCTATGATAGGGGTTCTAACTTTATTGAGAAAGCCTTGGGAGACATTTGGGAAGAAATATTTTTTGATTATCCATCTAAATGGATTACACGGTGAAGAGGTTTCTGGCCAAGGCATAGAGGTGGGATCAACCCGTCACCCCCGCCTCAGGACAGTTTTGGACTGGACCCAGCCTTGGTGAATCCAGTAACCAAATTTAAGCTGCCCTGATGCCTGCTGCTTACTGTTCTAGATCTTGTCTAGACGGATCCCTAGATCGCATTTTCAGAGCTGATTTTCACTGCTTTGCTGGAGAGAGGATGGAAAACAGGGCACACTAAGGCCCAAATGCCAAATCTGGCCAACTGCCTGTTTTGGTAAATAAATTTTTATTGGCACACAGCCATGCTAGTTGTTGAAAAATGATCTACAGCTTTCATACGATAGCAACATAGACTAGATGACACACAGAGCCTAAAATAATTGCTACCTGGCCCTTAACGGAAAATGTTTTCAACTTCTAGTCTAAAATAATATATTTTTCAAAAAATATTCATCTATTTATTTGAGGGAGAGGGAGGCAAAGAACTCCCAATGGCTCGTTCAGTCCCCAAATGCCCACAATGGCTCGACTGCATTGGCAGCTAGAAACTCGATCCAGGTCTCCCATATGGGTGGCAGAAACCCAATTACCTGAGCCATCACCAGTGCCTCCCAGGGACTGTGTTAGCAGGAAGTTGGAGGCAGGTGGTAGAGCCAGACATTGAACCCAGATACTCTAGTGTAGGATGCAGGTGTCTAAGCAAAGTTTTAGCCACCAGGCTAAACCTACCACCTAAAATAATACTATTAAAGTTAATAGTAGTGACCAGCATTGTGGGGCAGTGGATTAAACCACTGCTTGTGTCTCAGGCATCCCGTATTGGAGCACCAGTTTGAGTCCTGGCTATTCTGCTTCTAACCCAGCTCCCTACTGATGTGCCTGGGAAGGCAGAGGAAGATGGACCAAGTACTTGGGCCCCTGTTACCCACATGAGAGACCAGATGGGGTTCTTGGCTGGCTCCTGGCTTAGACCTAGTCCAGCACTGACTGTTGCAGCCATTTGGGGAGTGAACCAATAACAGATTTCTCTCTCTCTCTCTCTCTCTCTGTCACTCTGGCTTTTGAATGAATGAAAAACTAAAACATTTTTAAAAGTTACTAGTAAAGCTAGGTTCTTAGAACTTGATGTGTGACCTTTATTTTCCCTTTATAACAGTAATACTATGAGATGGCTTTAGCCATCTCCATTTTGCAGAAGGGTATTCTGAGTGGTTAGGTAACTTGTCCAGGTTTCTAAATTCATTCATCAGGCAAATAACAGATTGAATAGGAACTTAAGCCATCTTGATTGCAAAATGCAAATGGCAGAAACATTGTGCTGTCCTGTTGACAAGTAGAGGGAATGGGGTGGTATCAGAGAGGTAAGATCAGATTAACTGAGGTTTTACTCTGTAAAGTAGAACGGTACAGCAGCTGTATCCATCCTGCAAGGTCCTTAGGACATCTGGCCTAGTGGTTAAGATGTCACTTGCGATGCCAACATATTATTTGGAGTGCCTGAGTTTGATGCCTGGTTCTGGCTCCTGAGTCTAGCTTTTTGCTAATGAAGACCCTATGCAGCAGATGATGGGTTCCTGCCACCCACTGGGAGACCTGGATTGAGTCCCCAGCTGCTCGGTTAAGCCTGGCACAGTCTCAGCTGTTGTGGGGAATTTAGGGGAATAAACCAATGGATGAAGCTTTCTCTCTCTCGGTCCCTCTGCCTCTCAAATATTTTTAAAAGTCATTCTCTCTATGACACCTTCCATTGACCAGCAGAAATGGACTTGTGGAACAGGGGTGCTTGTGCAGATGCCCACTTGGACAGGCACATACGTCAATGAATAAAGCAAGGATGAGTAGAGGAGAAAATGCGATGTTTGTGGGACCTAGGAAGAGAATAACTCATTTAAAGCGTGTCTCTAAAATACTGCTCTTCAGGTTCTGCCTATCATTGTTGAGCAAGAATGTCCTCCAGTATTGCCAGATACTTCCATTTTTCAAGAGAAGCCAAAAATCCAGATTTCTGTGTAATTTTAGTTGGCTCTTCAATGCACTTTTAAAAACACTGTCTGTGCGCCAAACAAAACATGTCTTCAGTCCAGATGTGACTGCCACCTTGGACTCTCTAGAGCAATGCTTTGGACTGTTACAATTTTAAAAGCTTTCTCATATTTGGAACCTTTTCTGTAATTAAAATGAAAAGAACCTGTTGGTCCTAAAGAGACAGTAAACAAAGGGATAGGGACAGGGAGGTGAGTTAAACACTCGCTATTGTCTTTAGCCAGGGGTCTAGGGACTGTGGAAACAGGAGGAATGAATGTGCAAGAAGATCTTGACTATCCAGGGGCCCACATTTAGGCTTGTGAAAGGGAGCAGGGATGGCAGTGAGGAAAGAAAGGAGTGGGAGTGGGGGACGTGGCCTCTAGCTATCTTGTAAGGTGTCCTGGAGAATGGGAGCTTGGGATAGGAGGAGCCCTGGAAAGTAACTAGGGCTTTATGGGTAGAGATTTCTGATAGTGGTGGTGAGAGAAGGAGACTTCCTAGGCAGAAGGAGAGCTATTTAGGCAAATAGGAAGAAAGGACCTACCCATCCTAGAGATAGTCTGGGTTTGGCAGGACAGCAGAGGTCTGGTGGGAAATAAAGCCAATAAAGCCAATTTCTTTCTTTCTTTATTTTTTTTTTAATTTTTTTTTTTAATTTTTGACAGGCAGAGTGGACAGTGAGAGAAAGACGGAGAGAAAGGTCTTCCTTTTTGCCGTTGGTTCACCCTCCAATGGCCGCCGCAGTAGCGCGCTGCGGCCGGCGCACTGCGCTGATCCGATGGCAGGAGCCAGGTGCTTCTCCTGGTCTCCCATGGGGTGCAGGGCCCAAGCACTTGGGCCATCCTCCACTGCACTCCCTGGCCACAGCAGAGAGCTGGCCTGGAAGAGGGACAACCGGGACAGGATCGGTGCCCCAACCGGGACTAGAACCCAGTGTGCCGGCGCCGCAAGGTGGAGGATTAGCCTAGTGAGCCGCGGCGCCGGCCTAATAAAGCCAATTTCAGAGTGTACCATGTCACATGGACTTGAGTCTGTAGTCAGTGCTGAATAATAACTGCCGTGGGGGTGCTTTGTCTTTCTAGTTAGAAAAGCCCAGTAGAATGGAGTTTTAATATTAACTCTGACACTTAGTAGCTGTGTGTCATCTTGGCCAACTTGTTTAATTTCTCTGGTATCTTGGTTTCCTTCACTTTTGTTTTAATTTGTACTTATTTACTTTAGTTTTATTTGAAAGGCAGAGAGACAGAGATCTTGCATCTAGTGGTTCACTTCCCAAATGGCCACAACAGCCAGGACTGGGACAGACGGAAGCCAGGATCCCAGAACTACATTAGGGTCACCCACACGGGTAGCAGCAACCCCAAGCCTTGTAGTTTCATCGACTGCCTCCTAGAGCGCTCATTAGCAGGAGGCTGGATCCGAAGCAGGGGTGGACTCAAATCAGGCATTCTGATGAGGGAGGAGGGCATCTCGAGTGGCGATTTAACGATTTAACCACTGCGCCAAAGGCTCACCACCTGTTGTCTTAGTTTCTTATCTGTAAAATGGTTTAATCTTGTTGGGCTGAGAATATCAAATGGCATTTATTGGGGCTTAGAGCACGAAACCGTCACCTGGCTTATCCCAGGCCTTTAGCAGATGCTTGCTATTGACCCACCCTTTCTGGTCAGAGACCAAATCCTGACTTTTGAAGACATAGTGCTAGACTGTTTTTAGCCCCTTAATAAGTAATTTATTGTTGAGTCATTGGATTATTATTTGAAAAACAATAACTAAGAAAACAATCGTTTTAAATAGAGTTAATGTCCTGGTTCTTTGTCTATCCTAAGAGACTATTGTGTTTTGCTTGAAAGTTTCTGACCCGTGTTTGAGGTTTCCAGGCCCTGTGGTGGGGTGGCAATCAAACTCATTCGGCTGGGTTCCTTTTAGGTCTTAAAGGAGCTTTAGGGGCCTTCTCTTCCGTTAGCCACACAGAACAGATTGGAATGGGAGGACGATGAAGTCAGGAGACAAAACCTGCATTCCAGATGTTCTTTCTGAGTATGCCAGACAAAGTTCAAACTGGTGCTTCCCAGGTCCCCCCTGCCCTTTCGTGATGCAACTACCAGGAAACCTGCTGCTCATCTGGTGAGTGTGCAAAACACTGAATTTATATTAAATACACCCACTTTCCCTCCATGTTTAAAAAAGCCTCTCCTAGTTCTTATTTTTAAAAAATCCCTTATTTGAAAATTGTGTCATGCCCTTGCTGCTGCCACCTCGTTTCTGCTGATGGTGCTGGGGAATGTGCACTCCTGCCCAGCCCTTTTGAAGATGTCAGAAGCACCAGCCCAAGGATGTCAAGGGAAGGGTCCCGGCCAAAATGACTGGGGATCTTAGAAGGATCTTCAAAACAGAGACTGCCTGCTGGGCCATTAAATCCTTTTGCTTTGGGTTAATCCCACAGCGTATATCAGATTACTAGGTTTCAGATGAAAACACTGCTGTCTTACTCAGTCTCCTCACCAAATTATCCCAAAATACATGGGTTATAAATACAGAAAATAATTGCATTCTGTATGTCTTAAGTGAAATAATCTGTTCCATTCTGCTGCTTCTGAATGTTCTCCATAATAGTCTAATTGTGTTCTGTGCTCCTGGGGACGGAATGTGTGTTCAGCAACAATACATTGGGTTGTAAAGTATGCACCCCCAACTCTCAGCAGGCAGAAAGAAGGTTCTGGTAAAAAGGCTGAGGATGTTTTTCTAATGCAAATTCTATGAGTCACATAGAATGGTAGTGTCTTTAAACATTATCAAGGGGCTCTGTTTTATTTTTTCTTTAGAGTGTAGGTCCTGTTTCTCACTCTGCATTTTCGATGTTACAGGATCAGTAATTCAACAGACAGCCAAGCAGGTGTTCACATCACTCCTGAACCCCCAGAATTCCTGAAATGACCCCTTGAAGCAGCAGAGTAAAAACATTCTCGGCATGTCAGAATATTGAGATATCTCAATTGCTTAATTTTCTTTCTTTGGCCTTAATTTTTAAAGGCTTTTTTGTGTAATTCTCTACCCCCCTCCCCCATTTTTAAGCCTTTCCTCCTTGTTGGCCTGCAGTCTAGAGGATTGTGTGTATGTGGGACCTGCAGACTGTGCTCACAGACAGCTGTAACTGGTCACCTATGCCAAGGGCCTTGAAAAATCTTGAAAGAGTACATGGAGGAAAAGAGAGCTGAGGCTTGGAATTCCTCTGTGGTCATTAAGGGCATAAAATAATATTGCTCTTGAAAAAATAACATTTCTGTTTCTAGAGGCCTTGTGACTGCAGCCTTTCATTCAATTAAATTCAATCAGTATTTATTAGTACATACCAAGGTACTATAAGGGGTGATAGAAAGGAATGAGTTTAGCCCCTTTCTCACTAGTGGTTTAGGGGAGATAGTACATATACAGGTTAGCCTTACTCAGCAAGAGGACCTTTTACTTTGTCCCTTCCATCCTAATCGGTGTGTTCATACTGTTAAAAGACTATTCTAAGAAATCTCTATGGATACCCAAAACTTAAAAGAGCTCTTGGGTAGGCAGTTGAATGAGGACTTAGACAATTGCATGAAGCATTTCTCCATTGACTTGTCTTTCTCCTAGCAGAAATAATCTAATTTCCCAGCATAGTTGAAAAGGGTAGGTAGCACCTTATTTCACAGACTTTATTTGATCATGGCACAATAGTGGCAAATTTGTCTCATGTTAAGGACTGATGTATTAGATATCTATTATTGGATAACAAGCCATGGCAAATCTGGTATCTAAAAACAATACTTCTGATTCACAGTTTCTGTGGGTCAGGAATTGGACTAGGGGTTGGCTGGGTACCCTTGGTGCTAGTGCTCTCCAAGCAGCAGTCAAGGTGTGAGCCCAAGCGACTGTCCTTTCAAAGCTCTGGTGGAGGACAGTCCGCTTCCGGGTTCACTCACTAGCCTGTTGCAGATCTCAGGTCCTTCTTGCTGTTGGACTGAGGGCCTCAGCTCCTTGCTCAGAGTTGCCCCCCCCCCCCATCCTCTCTCACTTCCTCACCTTGCTACCTGGGCCCTTCCATGGTGAACCCCACAACATACATGACAGCTGACTTCCTTCAGAATGTGTGATTGAGACAGAAGCCACAGCCCTGTTTAACCCTATCCTCCAAAGGGCATCCCATCGCTTGTGCCTAATTCTCTTTGTTAGGAGTGAGACTTTTGTTCGGCCCACACAAGGGGAGGAGGCAAACTCCAGGGAAGTAGGTATCTTTGAATCCTCTTAGAGATCACCTGCTACGGTCAGCACCACAAACAATCACTTCAGCGTACAGCTTCTTTGATGAGTGGTGAAAGATACACATTTTACTCTGTCTTGCTCTTTTTTTTCCTTTTATTATTATATTGATGTCTCCTTCCCAAACACCTCTTCCCTCCTTTGGGCATATAATTATAGATGCCATTTATGGGAGGCAGCTGATTGCCTTAATATTTTAAAGATTTGTTAAATCAGCATTTCAACAAGCCATAATCGGTCTTTTCTAAACCTAGATCAATGAATCTGCCGAGTTTTTCTAGAAATGTTGGCTAGAACGTTATGTCTGGTGCGATGATAAACCTGCAGGGAGAAAGGGAAAGAGGAGCCTCTTAATGCATTAGAAAATAGGTGCGTTTCATGCATGGTGACTGAGGTGGGGATTTAAATTAAGTTGGTGCATGCCTATGCAAAGACCACAAACTCCACAGAGTTATTGCTGTCCCAGTTTGTGTTTCTAATGAGTGTATCTACAGGAGCTGAGCATCTCCCAGCTGCCCTTTCACCTTGTCCATATGTCAGGAGGGCAGCGAGCCTACCATCTTGTACGTCCTGTGGAAATGAGCTGTTTCCTGGGAAAATTCACCTATTTCTCTTTGGTCTCCAGCAAAGTTCTCAGAACCTACGTATGTGGTTATGATAGGTTTGGGGGAAAGGTGGCATTTAAAAGATTCTGGTCAGTTTTTACTAATGGAAATTGACTTATGGGAAACCTACTGGATAGTTAATGAGGAAAGAGGTCAGGATTCAAAGTGAGGGGCACGCATCAGCTGTGAGCTGTGTGCCTGGGGCCCCACTGTATGTCTTTTCCTCTTTTCTTTTGTTCGTCTTAAAGTTGACAATGCGGCACACACTCCCAGTACCTTTACATGGTCTGTTCCTTCTGCCTGCAGTGCCCTGTTCTTTCCCTACCTCCACTCACCTCTTAGTTTTGCTGCCGCCTTCTTGTACTTTGGGTCTCAGCAGACAGAACTTCCCTGACCGCTGGATTTAAATCTCCCCTCTTCTACCCCTTAACTCTCATTATTGTCTCTGCTGTAGATTCTTTTACTGTCTGGCTCTTCTGCCACACGCCTCTCCCCCCAACTCCCTCTCTGACACAACGCACACACACACACACACACACACGACTGTAGGCTTCAGGAGGGTAGGGATTTTTATCTGTTTGATGCCTGGCACCAGTCGATGTTTAATAGTTATTGGATAAAGAAAATCACCTATGACCATTTCTCACCGTATCGATCCCAGTTAGCTGAGAACATATTGTTTCCTATCCTTTCCCCTACTGGGCAAGCCTCCCATGACTCAGAGGCTTATTCCTAGCTGTTTCTCTTGCTAGCCCAGCTCAGAGCGGGTGCTCAGATCATCGCAGATGCAAAAGTGAATGAACCCCTGACAACAGACTCAAAAGAGGGTAACTTTCATGTCCCAGGTGAGGACCAGGAGGCCCCGGGTGCCGTGTGTTTCTAAAGGATAACATCTATGTCTTATTCATCTTTCTCTCTCCTTGGCTGATACTCAGCCCAGTGCCTGGCACAGAACGGAGTCAATACAAGTTAGTTGGATCCAAGTGAATTGGGTTGGGGAAAAGCTACACCCAAATCTCTCCTGACAACAACATTGGATGAAGCTCAGCCTCTGAATGCTCTCTTAAAGGTGGCAGAGATGGCGCCTTCTGGATTCCCTTCTGTGCTAGTTTTGTCAGAACGCCCAGTAGCTTTCATTTGTTCATTCATTCATTCATTCCCAAGCCCCACCTGGGAGTGTATAGGGCTCTGGGCATGGGAAACTCTATCATTTTTCAGCCTTGTTTTCAGAAAGTTTACCTTCAGGAAAACTTGAGCTTTGTTCTCTGGTTTAGACAACCTCCCTGGGTGGCAAAAGAGTTGGAATTGAGTGGTTGTAGTTGCTCGGGTCTGTCCCCTCTGTTGGCCTCCACACCAAAGTCTTTGAACAGGAGTAGAAAGGTCACCAACTGTGGTTGCAAATTGGCTCTTGTGTTAATCCTGGCTTATTCAAAAACACTCAATATTTTTCCAAACTGAGTTTAGAGCCTTTGATTGAAACCTGAATCATTCACCATGGCAGAACCTATCAGTAGTATAGGAAAAGCTAGAACTTAAAAATACAAAGCCCCTTTAAGTAATCCAATATAGGATAATTACATTATTAAATAAAGCTGTGGGCCTCAAATTATTCCACTGCCATTGTACATGTGAGGATAATAATGTGAACTGTGCTAAGTGAACAGAGCAAAAAAACTGTTTAACAAGAGGGAGCATGTCTAAATCATATGTTTATGTTTAAACAGAGGCTATACAAAACACGAAGATTTATTTGGTTTCTACATTAAAGTGTTCTAAATAGGCATAAGGCTTTCGTTGGTTTTCTATGAAGAGTGTTTTTCTAATTAATGGCAAGGGTGTATCAAGACTCTGCCAGCTGACCACTAACCTGTAATAATTCAGACAGCTTCCACTGTGACCTTCATATACCAACAGGAGCAAAGGGTCGCCTGCTTCCTTTGAGGGTCTTTATGGTGTGTAGGCACTGTTGAACTGCATACTGAGGCACAGGGACATGTGCCTACAAAATTAGGTGAAAAAATAAAAACAGAAGGATATCTGGAATTAATGGTTTCGAGTCATTTAGCATAATAGAACTGCTGAGTTGGGTGGTTGGTGAATCATTATTATTATTGTTTGTGCTTTGATAGAGTGCTCCTTAAATTCTTTTCAAATTTATTTTATTTGAGAGACAGAGATTGACAGACAGTGACTGGACAAGAGAGATCTCGTCTGCTGATTGACTCCCCAGAAGCTCACAACAGCCAGGGCTGGGTCAGACTAGGGCTTGGAGCTGGGAACTCAATCCATGTGCCCCATAAAGGTGGCAGGGAACCAACTGCTCAAGCCATCACCTGTTGCCTTGCTGGGTGCCTACTAACAGGAAACTGGAACAAGGGGCAGATCTTAGACTCAAACCCAGGCACTTGGATATGGGCTATGAGGCTACTAACTACCAGGTCAACTTCCCTTCCCAATAGAGTGCTCCTATAGGTAGCTCAACTGAGCTTTGACACTGGAAATAGGCTCATTTACCTTCTTTTGTTAATGTTCCACTGGGCACAGCTAAGTATTTTGTTGCCAAGCTAGTTTTTATTATGGCATCCTGACAGAAATAAAAAAAAATAAACAGCAATATTATCTTATTAATTTGGCCAAAGAAAGGGTGGGCAAGCTCAATGACTGACTTGTGACATCTTCCTTACATACAAAATGCAAGTCTGTTCAGAGAGAAATATCTAGGATACTGGATTGCATTTTTTTTCCCTCTCTGTGTAAGTTTTCATTTTGGGGAGGAAGGAAGGTGCACACATGCAAAGTCCAAGAAGAAAGAATGAGAGGATGTTTCTGGGGCTTCCTTTAAAGACAGTATCTGGTCAGAGGAGCAGGCGGCAGCCTAACAGGTTTTAGATTAACGTGTATTAAATATGTATTTAGGAACATAAAATATTTAGGATTTTTGAATTACTTGTTTGATACGCAAATGCTGTTGGCTGTACCATGAAGGATGGTCACATTACGCTTGACAAATCGTGCCTAAGAGCAGTCTCCTGTTTGCTTACTTCCTCCTAATTGTGCCAGGATGGATTTCCAAAATCTGATGAGCCACAAGCTTTACCCGAAGAATGTCTGATGAAGGGGATGGAAAGGGTTGGGTGAGGAGGGGTTGGCTTGGGAAATTGGAACCCAATACACTAATGAGCCTCCATGGCAAATCCATTTCATCATGTTAAAGGAATCAAATTTTAACACATACTTGAGAGGCTATCTTCATCGTTCAGACAACATAAAATTCTTCACGTTTTTAACTATTGGGATTTCCATAGTCTTACTTGGGGCGAAAACACAAGAAAAAATTTAAAATTAAAATCCTTTTTGTTGTGAAGTGACTTTAAACCCCACCCACTGCTGAGAACTGACAGGGAGTGGGCAAAGGTTTGATTGTCCCAGGGTGGGACTAGGGTAGAGTGTGACTTCTAAAAAGGTCACTTCTGTAAGACCACTTTCTCAGCAAGATGGTGCTACCAAGCTGGTTCCCGGTTCCACTTCAGTTTTCTCATCTCTAATGTGGGCCTAATGACTCCTCTCTGAGAGAAAACTTAGAGGATTAGATGAGATGATATCATGTGGCCTCACATGAAAGTCATAGATTATTACCTGAATCAAATGAACCATCTCAAAGTTTTCCTCTGCTGTCTCCCTTAGGGTTGAGGGGAATGAGAAACCCATGTTCCAAATTGTCTTCTGGCCCAGAATTGTCTGTCTGTCTTGTGGGTAGCTAGCAGGAGCTACAAGGCCATTATTTTCCTAGACAAAGAATTAAGAAGAGTTAGCAACACACACAGTTACCTCTGGGGTAAAATTGAAACACTCATTTTCCATTCAAGTGATATCATATAATAAAGCAATAGCCATCATTTCTTGGATGCCTACTCTGTGTTAACCATCAATGTAGAAACAACTGAACAAGGGCCATGTGCCTGCAGGACTGGGTAAAAAGCAAAATGAAAAATCAAAAGGCGGGAAAGAATCGTTTGGAATCATTCAACATAATAGAACAACTGGAATGAGTGACAGTTGAGTTGAGTTTTGTTACTGTTTTTACTTTGATAGAGTATTCTTAGGGGTAGCTCCTATGAGCTTGGTTCTTTTATGCTGTTATCCTCCTTTTTTAGATGAGAACTTGACAGGTCCCGTGATTAGCTTGGACATTATGCACAGTAGAGCTGCATTTGAACCTGGGCCAATCATACGCAAAAGCTGGTGCTTTCTCAGTTATCCCTTAATCTTTCCCAACACAGAATATCCAGAGATGGTTTAAATCAGTATTTGCTGTGTGCTCTTGGTTCAACATGGTCATTGGCCCTTTGGGAATTACAAGAAAATTAGAAGTTAGGCAAGAGTACCTGCCTCTGAACAAGATTTGCACTTCAGGTATTTACTGTAGAAGAAAGAATTATGCAATTCAGCATCAAATATTTTTATTAACAAAGATTTGACATTATGCCACAGGTAATAAGAGCAGTAATTCCCAGTTCAGGGACCAGCTTGGTGTTGATACCTTTTTATTTTGCCTACTAAGGACATTATAAAGCAACTACTATCATATATTTCTGTCCTCATTTCAGAGATTAAAAATCAGACAAAAAAGAAGATGGATAAAGAATTAAATGGAAAGAGAGTGCAGGGTGCCTGCATATCACTGCCAGTCCTTTTTTCTTTCTGCTGTCTGCTGGGAGACTCCTTCTCCATGGGAGGCTGATCTGTGAGGACTCCGCTATCAAAGACCCTGGGCTGTGTGGTTCTGGGGGGGCTCAGCCATACAGGTGCCTTTCCAGGAGAATAGTTGAAGGAGAGAGTGAAAGCAGGTGTTCATCCCATTTCTTTTTAAGAAGTATCCCTGGGCTGCTGATGTTCCTTCATGGAAAGGTCATTGCCAGTGATAGAAGGGTCTGCTATGATCCTGGTACCTTCTGTGACTCCTCGTTTGCCCTTAGGACTGAGAGATGAGAGCTGAGTAGCTACTAGCCCAAGTTCCTATACTATCTACCTCCTATGCTGGCTTTATATTTCAAGCATACCTTTGTCTTTAGCCCCTTTGCAAAACCCTCCTTGCACTATCATTACTCATGTGTTCCAGCTATTTCCTGTTGGGATCCTGATGGACACAAAAGACAGTCCTGAAATCTAGAAAATTTAACTTCATGATACCTCACTGCATTGTCCTCATTTTCCTGACTATGAACACTTTATCTCATTTTGACTCACATTACCATCCTGTCTGTCCCAATTTTGGTGGGGGGGAGGGGGTCCCTGAGTGGCAAATACCTGTAGAATAAATCTTTTTCCTCGCTCCTGTTCGTGTCCCATTAACAGAACACATCAATGCATAAGAGGAAGAGCAACTGGGAAAACTGGTGGGTGCCTCAAATCGCAGTGTTTCCAAGGAAGGATTGAAAGCAGGGGAGTGCCCAGGCTAGCCAGGTTCACAGGTGGAGTTTCTCCCCGTTACCTGAGCAGTTGTGCACATCATAGGCCTGACAAGAATAGTCCCATGCAGGGCACAAGTTGAAATGGTTGTAGTTGGTCTTTCTAAAAGTTGACTCTTAACAGTTTTTGATGAAGATTTTCCACTTTCATGGAATGAATTGGGCTGTAACTTTGGTTTCATAAATTATTTAGCTAATACCGCATATGGTAGTGTTTGTATTCCCAACATTTATTATGCTTCAACATTAAAAAAAAAAAATCTGAGATGTGGAGGGAAGATTGTGGTGAATATGCTGCACTTTCTTGTTTACAATCCATTCCCCCTTGCCATGAGCTCTGATCTTGCACAGTTCCTTCTCCTTAGGATTCGAGCTCTCTTTAGCAATGGTCTGTTATTGGATACCGCATAGGATAGGAAAGGTTCCATTCATGTTTTCTTCCCTGGGGAATGATATAGCAAAGATACAGATTCAGTGGTATGCAAAAAAGACCCATCATTACAGTTGTTTAAATAAGTTGTGGGTTCAAAACCTTTTTCCAGTCACTGCTTAGAGGTAAATGGTTCAGGTTAGTTTTGTACCAGGAAGTTGTCCAAGGCTCAACCTTTTTTCTCCTGAGGGAATTTTCTCTTATTTTTAATGGTCCAAAGCCATACCCATTCCCTTTGAAGGCCTGGAAGTTGCATACAATACTACACTCACATCCCATTGGTCAGAACTTGGTCACTTGACTGTATGTGGCTTTAAAGGAAGCAGAGAAATTGTGTCTTTATTCTTCACCCAGCAGATTAGCAGTTTATTGTTATGGCATAAAGGAAGAATAGATAATGGGGAAAAGTTAGCCACAGTTGGGCAGTGTTAAGTCCTCATGTGTTAGGTAAGATACCTTCTTACAAATAAGCCAAATGGGCTGCGCAGATCTATTGAGCTTGAATTGACTGTGAGCCACTTACCCTGATAACAAGGGTCTGGAATGTGGATGAATTTTTGGAACCAAACTACAGAATGTAGTCATGAGCATTGCAATCTCCAGGGGGTACAATATCTCGAAAGAGTGATATGCAGGGTGGGCCCAGATTGCATCTAAGAATGTATGTTTTCTTTATTTCCCCAGTTGAGAGATGGAATGAGGAACAAGAGAAATTGAACAAAGCAGAGAAATCTGGAGGTGGTTGATGTTGGTGTTCTGTGGGTCCCTTACATGTCTGCACACTTCAAGCCACTAACTGCCTTAATTCTTGACTGCCTTTTCAAAGATGTTTATATAGCGAAGAGCCTTGGGAGACAAAGATAGGGGATTGCTCTAGAACAAAGAGCAGGCATGCTTACAGGACAGTGGTGAAGAGTTGGGTTCCCCAAGCTCAAGACTCTTCTCCTGTACTGTACCCCAGTGTAAGAGCTAGTGTCAGCTCGCCCACCTTTGCATCTCCTTTTGGGAATTCGATGTTAAACAGCCAGCATACATGCTGGGATAGGGGCTACTGCTACAAGCAATAAACCATCCTTTATCTCTGACCTGGAGTCTCATGGCTTTTATCAACATCCATGAAACTGGCAGGCAAATTTATGAGTTTGCAAAGGAAGGTAAAATCTCACACCTTCTCACCTCTTACCATGAGGTAGAGTTTCAAGTGAAAGGTAAGGTTTTTCATTATCAAATGCTAAAAAGAAGTCAAGGAAAATGAAGAATCAGAAAGGACCATTCTTTAAGATGTAAGATAGTGGTTTTCAAACTTTTTGAGCTTAGGATCCCTACACTCAAAATTATTAAGAACTCCAAAGAACTTTTGTTTATGTGAATAATATCTATTGCTATTACTGTATTAAAAGTAAAATTAATAAATAATTTGATTTAATATTATTAATAATATTTATTAATTCATTAAAAATCAACATGCAAAAAAATGGATATCAAGCTGAACTTTATACTGTATAACAAAATTAAGTCAATGTGGATTCTATTTCTAAAAGTAAAATATAAGACTCAAAAACTTTTGGAAGACATCATGGAAAAAATTCTTTGTGACCTGGAATTGGGCAGAGTTCATGGATATAAGAGCAAAGCCACAATCCGTAAAAGATAAAGTTTGACCTATTGGACTTAATCAAAATTTATAGCTTGTGCTTTGTGGAAGACACTGTTAGAATGAAAAGATAAGTTACCAAGTATTTTTGACCATATATTTGATAAAAGACTTATATCTAGAATATACAAGAACCCTCAAAAGTTACCAGTAAAGAAACAACCAGAATTTTTAAATGTCCAAAAGAGTTAAACACATTTCACCAAAAAGGAGTAAGGGATGGCAAATTCACACCTGAAAAGATGCTTGACATCATTAGTCATTAGGAAAATGAAAATTCAAAACCACGATGGGAAACCACTGCATGCATATTAGAATGACAATAATATATTAATTAACAGTGATGGCATCAAATACTGGCAAGGATGAGGAGCAACTAGGACTTGCATATGTTGCTGGTGGGAATGCAAAATAGTATGCCCACAGTGGGGCAGATTTTAAAAAAATTTAAACATATACTTGGCCTCTCCTAGGTATTTACAGAATTGAAAATATGTTCATGGGGGTCAGTGCTTTGGTATAGTAGGTTAAGCCATAGCCTGCAGTGCCAGCATCCCATATGGGCCCTGGTTTGAGTCCAGGCTGCTCCACTTCTGATCTAGCTCCCTGCTAATGTGCTTGGGAAAGCAGTGGAGGATAGCCCAAGTTGTGGGGCCCCTGCATCCATGTGGAAGACCTGGAAGAGGCCTCTGGCTCCTGGCTTCAGATCAGCTCCTGCCGTTGCAGCCATTTGGGGAGTGAACCAGCAGATGGAAGTTCTTGCTCTCTCTTATTCTCTCTCTGTAACTCTGCCTTTCAAATAAAACTAAGTCTTTAAGAAGAAAAAAGAAAACGTGTTCACACCAAACCCTGTAAGTGGATGTATATGGCAGTTCGATTTGAATTGCGAAATTTGAAACAATCCACATGTCCTATAGTCAGTGAACAGATAAACAAACCTTGAGAACCATTCGTTGCATGGACTATTATTCAGCAGTAAAAAAGAACAAGCTGTGGGCACGTGCAGTGACAAGCATGGCTCTCAAAGGCTTTGTGCTGAGTGACAGAAACAGTCTCGGAAAGTGTCAGGAAGTCCCATCCAGTTCATCTGACATTCAAGGAAAGAGGAGACTATAGCAAGAAAATATTTAATGGCAGCCGGGAGTTGGTGGTGGGAGAATCCGAAGGGTTCTTGAGGGAGATGGACAGCTCTGTGTCCTGATGGTTGTGATGGTGGTGGTTGTCTGAATTTCTCCATGTGTTAAAGCTCACAGAGCTGTATACCCAAAAAGGAAAACTTCAGGGGTAAGCGTTTAGCCGAACAGTTAAGACACTGGTTGGGACACCTGCATTCAGTTATTGGCGTGCCTGAGTTCAAGTCCTGGCTCCTCTCTTGATTCCAGCTTCCTGCTAATGTGCACCATGGGAGACGGCAGGAGACGGTTCAAATACCAGGGTCTCTGCCACCCAAGAGGGAGCCTCGATTGAGTCCTGGCCTGCTGTCTTTGGCCTGGCCCAACTGTGCTGTTGCTGGCATTTGGGGAGTAAACCATCAAATGTGACTTCTCTCTTTCATCTGTCTCTCTCCTTCAAATAAATAAATACTTTTTTCAAGTTTGTGAAAATTAGAATTAAAAGATATTTATTTTTAGAAATGAAAATATTACTCTATTAATTTTTTAAAGGTTATCTATTTATCTGAAAGGCAGAGTTACAGAGAAGTAGAGGCAGAGGGAAAGAGAGGTTTTCCATCCACTGGCCCACTCCCCAGATGTCCACAAGAGCCAGAGTTGGTCCTATCTGAAACCAGGAGCCAGGGGCCTCCTCCAGCTTTCCATGAGAGTGCAGGGGTCCAAGGACTTGGGCCATCCTCCGCTGCTTTCTCAGACACATTAGCAAGGAGCTGGATCAGAAGTGGAGCAGCCAGGATTCTAACTGGCACCCATATGGAATGCCGGCACGCAGGCGAAGGCTTTACCCACTAGGCCACAGCGCTGGCCCTCTGTTAATTTTAAAAACAAAATTAATAGGTGGGCGCTGCGGCTCACTAGGCTAATCCTCCACCTTGCGGCGCCAGTACACTGGGTTCTAGTCCCAGTCGGGGCACCGATCCTGTCCCGGTTGCCCCTCTTCCAGGCCAGCTCTCTGCTGTGGCCTGGGAGTGCAGTGGAGGATGGCCCAAGTGCTTGGGCCCTGCACCCCATGGGAGACCAGGAGAAGCACCTGGCTCCTGCCATCGGATCAGCGCGCCTACCGCGGCGGCCATTGGAGGGTGAACCAACGGCAAAGGAAGACCTTTCTCTCTGTCTCTCTCTCACTGTCCACTCTGCCTGTCAAAAAGAAAAAAAAAAAATTAATAGTAGAAACCTATTATGTATACATAAAACACTTTTATAAAAATAAACCATATTTTCAAAAACAAAAATATTAGTAAAAGCTGGTGGTTTTTTTTTTACATTTTTTGTAAATCTCTTTACTGTCTAGCTTAATAGAGAGCTGGATTCTCATAACTGCTTCTGTATTGTCTGTTGTGGTATTACATATCACATAGTCTCTGGAAAACCCCACTTCACTTGAAAGAGAATGAGAGTGAAAAAACTGATCATGTCCTGGTATTGTTATGATCATAGTTTTGCCCCTGTGAACCCCATGGTTCCCTGGACTGCAGCCTGAGAACACTCGCTAGAATACATTGTCCCCAGTTTGGGTCATTTTCATAGAATATTGGCTTTCTTTTGCTATATCCACGTGTTCCCTGTGCTTACTTAATGGCTTTGTTGAAATTGACCTACTGTTTAACTTCAATTTACTTAAAGGGGACACTTTCTAGGTCTCCAATAAATCTAAAACCAGTACAACCTGCTCATAAATACAGAGTAACCATTAGATTAAATAAGCCATGAATCACTTAATATATATTTAAAATATTAACCTGTGAACTATCTAAACTCATCTCTGCGTGAGACACTTTGGAAAACACTAGGGTAGAGAAGTAATGACAACGATAATGATAGCTAACTCTGACATTTGTGTCAACCCATTGAATCCTGGCAATTACTAGAAGAGGTAGATAGTATTATTATTCTTTTTTAAAAATATGTAAAAATATTTTGAAATATATTTTAAAAAGGCTGCCCAATTTTCTACAGTGAGTAAATTCCAGGGCTGGGATTTGAAGCCAGGCAAGCTGGCTGCAGAATCCAAGATGCTGTGTTGGCAGGAAACCTGGATTCTCTTCCAAGTCCTAGGACATGTCACTGAACTTCACCGCCCTCCTCAATAAGATGAGGGAGGTGGGATAAATCCAGGTATACAAGTTCAAGTGTCTGGTGCCTACACAGGTCCTGGCAGGCAAAGGAACAGTGAATATAACACTGTACTAAATATACACTTGCCTAAAGAAAGCAGCTGCTAACTCAATTTCAAGTGTTTTTTTTTTTTCTTTCTCTTTTTCCTGCCTTCTTTTTGGGGGGAGGTGGGGAGGGTGGGTGTGTATTAATTTATAAAAGAAGAATGTAATCGGGGATATTTTTGTGTAAATTTCTTAATTTTTTGAACATTTGGAAGGGCCAACCATGTACACAGACTGGTTGGTTTATGATTTCTTGCCCAGTTGATCTCTGCCTTACAGGAGTCATGATTAAATGAGCTCTTTTGTACTGTGGTAGAAACAAAACCCAAATTACAGAAAAATGTAGTTTAAAACAGCGATCAAAGGGGATAAGGACTTAGAAAGTGTCTACATAAATATTGATTAAGAGTCGGGTTAATTGAAAAGTCAAGGTACATTAACAGAATAACAAAGTGTATTTCTTTGTGTTCTTTTTGTATTGTATTAGAGTAAATCAGCAATATTTATCCAGTGCTAATTCTCAGTTTGCCGAGAGCTAATGTAATCATGAGATGAGCTTATTGAAATTCTTTTCTTAGACATAGAGGCTTTCCCAAGAATGGTGAATATTAGGAACTTTAGTCAGCACTTGCTCAGAATAGTAAATAAGAACATGTGATTTATGCCATTGTGTGTACAAAATAATGTTTCCTGAGACATTTTCTATATATATGTTGGCTGTTTTGTTTTGGGGGGTTGGTTTGTTGTCTTCCCCCTCCTCTGCTTATCAGATTTCCTTCTAAATCCTGGCATTTGACAATGTTGCAGGGCCAGTTTCTCCGTAAATCCACAGTAAAACATGCTGGTGGTTTCACAATTAATCCAAACTTGGGTTTATGGCTTATGTGTGTTTATGTGAATTCCTGCGTCTGTTTTTATGTGTGTGTATATTTAGAAGGTCTGTTTGAGAGAGAAAGAAAAGGAGGGAGCACACAATCTATAGTCTGAATCTTGAAAGATGAGTTTATTCATCGATGACATCATAAGGATTGTATTTTCTCTTGGTTAATAAACTATCTGTTTGGCGGGTGTTGTAAACCGGCCAGAGCGAGTCATGCCATTTCTTGGAAAAGATCTGAAGCAACTGGTAATTGAAATGATAATCATTTGATCATAGTTAGTGCTATTTGAAAATAACACTCATCTCCAAACTCGTCTCTTCTAAGGGACCATATTTGGTCAAAATGTTGCTAAATTCCATCTTTACTAATGTTGAGACTGATATACCATGCTACTTAGTTATTTTCCAGTACATTCTAAACTTGATTTCTAGTATGCCTTGTCCAGAAGCTGTTCCCATATGCTTTGAAACAATACCCAGGCTGAATTATAATCCTGACATTGAATAATCACCATGTAACAGCTATAAAATGCATGACAGCTACAGATCTTTTATTTCAAGAGGATGGTGTGGGGAATTCGAGGGAAATCATCCGTTGAAATGTGCTTTGTAATATGCCCCATTGTTTATAAAGTATTAAAATTTCTTCTTGAGCAGAGGATAAAAACACAGTTTTCGCTTTGTCTCCCATTTAGTGGAAGTTCATATTTAATCATGATAAGTGAAAGGACTCCATTACCCAAGTTTTACTTTTCATTTCTGATGGAGGATTTGTTACTTTGCTGCTGCTTAACAAACTTTTTTCCTCAGAACCAGCTTGGAACTGGATGAGGAAAAGTGAAATATTAGAGCCTACCTTAAAACATTTTTTTTTTAAAACTAAACCCAAGGCTTCTTACTGTGTGAAGCTTATCTTAATAAACCCTTTTTTTGTTTGAACTGGGGTAGTGTGTGCAGTGTGTGTGTGTTTGTGTAGGTGGGGGAAGGAAGAAAGAGTCATGATTAACAGCAAAATTAGCCAAAATCAGTTGTGAATTCCTTTTGTTTAAAATACTTGGAGACATCTTCCTGTTGTTGTTTGTTAAAAAATGTTTCTAAGGTTTTGTAAGCTTAGGAGTTTTCATAGCAAAGCTTTCTTCATAAATGTGAAGTACAAGAAATGAAAGAAGCCAGTTCAAGTTGAAATGTCAAATGCTTCAAATAATTTCACTTAAAACCCAGTGAGATGATCTCCTTAAGCCTTTTCCAAAGACTCTTGGGGGGGGGGGCACATTCTCCCTTTGTTCCGTGTATGGATGTCCATTAAATATCTTACTGGATTAATTCTCAGAAAAGTTGGTTGTTTCCTGGAAGTAATTAGAGATGCTTAAAATTCAAATTTATGATCCATAGGAGAAACTTAAGTTTCAACTACTTTTCTTAAATTCAAAGGCTTTCTGCTAACTCACCCTCTCACCCCTGCCCCATATGTATTAAAAGAAAAAATCAGTTCATTTCTCAGCTTACAAAGTTCTTGAGAAACATGAGAATGTGTAAGTTTCTTTCAGTGGGAAGCATATAACATTTATGAAGTATTTCTTTTGGGATTACATCACAGTTTTATTTAATTTTTAGGACAAAAGTTAAATTCAATATTTGTGTATAAGCCAAGGGAAAATGTACCATAAACATAGGAATTTTGGGGTGAGTCAGAGTTCCAAGAATCCTAGATTTACTTAGACCATTTATATAGAGACAGACTAACCATTAGTCATCTAGCTCTCGCTTTTTATATTTGCAATTAGTTGCACCTAAAAATTAACTTTTGCCCAAGTGGTCAGATAGGTAGAGCAGGCTTTGGCAACCAAAATTAAAAATGGCTATTAGAATTACTGTTCTATTTTTGGATATTTTTAACCATATAAAAATATAACATATAAATAATTCTTTAAACAACCAGCAATGTCAAACCATTGACTTGAAATGAGTTACTGAAATTCTCTGACTGAGGGACTCACACTGTGTACTTGCGTACGATTAAATCACACACATGGTACTTTGGGTCGACTTCATTGACATGGTGTCATTTACCTCCAACTCCCAGATAATGCTTTTTCTTCTTCCCCAACTCCCTCTTGTAGGATGAAGTCATTGCTGTTTCCGAAAAAGTGATTGTGAAACTTGAAGACCTGGTCAAGTGGGTACATTCTGATTTCTCCAAGTGGAGATGTGGCCTCCAAGCTGGGCCAGTGAAAACTGAGGCCTTGGGAAGAAATGGCCAGAAGGAAGCTCTACTGAAGTACAGGCAGTCAACCCTCAACAGCGGACTCAACTTCAAAGATGTTCTCAAGGAAAAGGCTGACCTTGGTAAATACAATTTATATGTCTCCATCCAATGAGTGTGAAAATATAATAACTTACATTTTCTGCTGTAGATTTTCCTGGAAACCTGGCCATATGGAAGATGTCTTTAACCTCAAAGGGGTCTAAGAGTATGGATGGAGAGATGACTGGGTGGGTGAGGAATGGATTTTACCTGTTGAGACACAGGACTTTCTGTGTATAGAGCCCTGTGCCGGGTGATGGAACACGTGGCCTTAAACAGCTTCTGTTGTGGAATCAAGGTGTAAAATGTAATTGGGGCACCTACAATTGAATTAATGAAGAGTTTAAATATTTGCTATAAGTAGATAGTGTGACATCTTTTAACATTGTGTCAGAATTTCATGTTTTGCATGGGCAGAAAGCAAAGTAGGGAAGAGCAAGAGAACAATGCTGAGGCAGGGGGTTGCTGCTTTAGGCAAGCTTTGGTCACCATCAACTATGCATTTTTTTTTCTTTCCCTCCACCTTCTCCTCTACTCTAAGTTTAAAAGAGAATCTGGGATTTGGAGTAGTTACTCTAATTAGTGTTTGAATGCTAACTCTGCCAATTATTTTGTTGGGTTGCCTTGGGCAAATAATTGAACCTCTGAACCTCAGTTTTCCCCATCTGAAAAACAGGCTAACTTTACAGGATCATTGTCACACGTTAAGATGTAAAGGATCTGGCATAGTGACTGTCACCTACAACAGGCTTCATCACTAATCCTGTTGTTTTTTCTTAACTCTTTCTTCACCAGTGACTTTTTGTGTCCTTTCTTTGTTGTTGTTTTTTCTCTTTGAACCCCGCTGTGTTATTCACTAACCTACTCTCCAACATTGCTCAAGAGCAAAGTTGTTGACCTCTGATTTAGGCTAGTTATTTCCTCTTTAGGCAAAGAGGAACTTCACTTATAACTTATTAAGGCAGCTTTTTCTTTCATTCTAGCACAGTCTTGAATTTTGCAGCTTTATTTTATGTGACAACTTCCTGTTTTTTTCAAACCTAGAACTTAACTATTACAAGAAACCTACACGGTTTATTCTAATTGGCATAAAGAAACTGCATAACACTGGGAACTGACAGTGTCTCTCATGTGACTCTGGTTTGTGATGAGCTACAGTGTTTTGGGAACTGCATTAATATTTTCTTCAGATTAACAATCAACAGTTCCCAGCATTTTAGTACATGCTGAACGGTGATATTTTGGACATGGTAACCTGAAATCATGAGCACAATTAGGGAAAAGTATTAAACCAGTGTTTTTCCTTCTAAAGCCAAAGAATTTTTTAATAGTCTTCTATATGTGCTGTTACCCACTCCAATTTTATGAACACACAATGACTAGTCTTATGACGTGTGAAAATGCTGAATACGTCTGTTGTGCTATTTCCCTAATTCATGATCTGGGTTGTATAGCCATTGTCTTATGTTTTTCCTTAACATTAAGACCTTTCTTTTGTTTGATTTTTCGAGTTATAGAATATACTGTTACTAATAAAAAATTAAACAGGAAACCCACAGGGGACAAAAAGGATGTGTAGATGGTTAAGCTTGATGTCACACATACAAACAATAGTATTTATAGCAGGGTTGTTTTGTGTTTAAAATGGATAGTTTATTAATGAGCACAAAAACAAACCTAATTTCTTTATTCCAGCAAAAGATTGAGAGATTTTGATCTCTCTGGATTCTAAAAAATATCAATAATCTACCTTTCTGCAATCAATTCCAAAAGAAATCGGTTTATTGTGAATGTTCAAAGCACTTGCAGGTGGTTTGGTCTGGAAAAATCTAGATTAGTGGTTTTCAAATCTAGTTGCTCATTAGACTGACTAGGGGAATTTAAAAAACAATCCTGATTACTGAGTCCAGCTTCCCCAGATTCTTCAGTCTGTGACAGTGAGGCAAAGCCAAGGAATGTATACTGATAAAGGCTTCCCAGGTGATTTTTATTTTTTGGATTTTTTTTTTAATCTCATTTGGGAGACAGCTCTACAATTAGTGCTGAGGGAGGGAAAACAACCCCTAGGAGGTTTGGTTGGGAGATTCTCAGGAGGCCAGAAACACCATGTACCTATTTTTTTAAAAAAATGTAAAATACCCCTTTAAGGATAGAATTTAGGGCCTTGAAATTCTACTCAGTTGGTATGAACTGTTGGGAATTTGAGACAAATAGCTTTTGTAATTGGAATGCACACTGTGTTGTAATAATGTGGAAAGAGAAACAAAAACTTTCCTTAATGTAATGAGTTTCCATTATCTGCCTGATCTAAGGTTTGTAAGTCTACATTGTTAGGATTTGTATTGGGGAGATAGAGGGTGTCATTTGCTGTTCACATTCCTGTCCCTGCAACTTTCTCTGTAGCCTCTTCCTTTCTCTGCATGTAACATCAAAATATTTGTTGTCTGTACTTTTCTTTCTACACAGTGGTTTTCTTATCTCTCTCTTGGCCACACTGAAACCACCTCCAATACCATATTGTTAATGGAAGTTCACACACTTATTAGGTTTTTCCTTCTGTAGAGCCCTTCCAACTCACTCATTGTTCTTACCAAAGAAAGAAGATGAACTGTGAGATTACTTTGGACCAGCCCCCTTGTTTTTTTTTTTTTTCTGGTGGAAGTAAGCAGAGAATGGAAAGATCTCACCTTTCCATGGAAAAAGTAAAACTCCAATATGTTATTTTTTAAACTGAATTCTTTCAGATGTTACCAAAAAAATCTATAATAACAAATTAGGTTGACTCTCAAAGAAGAGATTTTAAAACATAAAAGCTAATTAAAGAATGTTTCTTGCTCTGTATTTAAGTAGAGTAAGTTCCCTTTAATCCCAGTTTGTGTCACTTCCTGTCTCTCTCTGAATAGTTTTTTTTTTTAAAGAAAAGAAAAAAACAAGAATGTTCTCACAAATGTGTGTCTGCCAACAGATTAATACTCCACAAAGAGACACTCTGCCCCGAATGGCAGCTTCCAATAACTGCCCTGATTCAAATCACAACTCTGATTTTTTTTTATCCCCTTCCCCTTCAAAGGAGTACATTTGGACAGTATTTGAGGATGTTAGGTTTGCTTTTTAAAAATTTCTAGAGCTTTCATGAAAGACTCTAAAGAACTGATGACTAAAATGACAGATCTGGATGCTGGAAAAACCAATAATCTTCAAAAACACTTCCGAGAGCATTCATTCCCCTCCTTTCCTTCTCTTTGTCTTTTTCAAAGAAAGAAAGTTCAGTATGAAACCCGTGCAGATCGTGACTTTACTCAGTGAGATGTTTTACCTTCTTTCAGACTGTTCCATACCGAAGCTTAACAAAAAAAAATAAATAAATAAAATAACTATGTTAAAACAGAAGAGTTAAGGAATGTATTATTCATAAGCATGAGGAACACAGGAACCTGTTTTTCCAGAAGAATCAGTTTGATTAAATCATTCACTACCCAAGCCTCTAGTTATTTATTTTTGTCTTTAGAATTACAGTACTTAGCTTTTGTAATAAAGTGGATTTGATACCCATATTTGGTACAGCAGTTGGAAGTAGTCAAATGAAAAATTATTTTATTTTATGAAATTCTTAGCAACTAAGGAATAAAAATACTATCAACTACACATAGCAAACTTGCATATTTTATTCCTTGACCTATAGTTTGAAAAAAAATCAAATTATTTTATATAACACTGCTTCTTACAGAGTTCCTTAAAGTGAAGTATGAAAGCTACAGTGTAAGCTTTATTGGCCTATAAATATGTCATTATAGTTGGACTACATTTATATGCTTTGGATTGTTGTTTAAGCCAAGAAAATATGTCTCTACAGGTTGACTTTTTATTGAAACCCTTTGAGGCATACAACAGAATGTATTTTAGGCCAAGGTTATTAAAACAGCATTTTCATTTTTTTGCAGCAGACTCATTGTCAATTATGCTGCCACAAACTGTCTGTGGATGGGCAGTTATGAATGGTTTCATCTCAAGAAGTGTCCTTAGAAAAAGGAAGAAAAGATAGAGAAGTCTGAGCAGAAATCAAGAAGAGACCAAAAGATTGTCTGTGTTAGTCTGGCCAGGTTTAATGATGGGAGTGCCCTCAGTCTAATTTTTATTTGAAAATTACATCAAGTTGAGAAGAGTGGCTTCTCTTCTCCTTTATGTTGCTAGCATTTTCACTGTACTCTGGAGAGTAAAGAGCATAGGGTATTGACAGAGCAGTGGGTGGGATATCAGAGGAATCTTAAAAGTCACTGTGTTTGTATCTCAAAGTTCTTGGTGTGTAAAATGGACAATATTATGTACCTTGCTCTACCTCATTGGATTTCTGAGATGAACAACTGAAAGCAAATGAGTTAATATCTATGGAAGCATTTGGATGTTAAAAGCCAAGATGAAATCATCATTGCGTTGTTACTATTAGAAGGAAGTTCTCTACGATAGGGAACTAACTGTGGTACAATGTAAGCTTATTTGTTCCTTTTGAATTTTCCTAATTACACACATTCATTCTAGTATTTAGGGCAGGGTTTACTCTCTTTCCTGTCTGTTTCAGTAGAAGAGTACTTATATTATTAAAGTCCTTCAGGTTCTTGCTTGTGTGTGGGTGTGGATGTGGATGTTTGTGTTTGCATGCTTGCACTTGTACTAAAAACAGCCATGGGCTCCATAATGACATTTCAGTCACTGATATACCACATATATGATGGTGGTCTCAGGATTATATCACCAAGTGTTTGGCCACCTCAGTTTGTGTAACTACCCCCATGATGTTCCCACAATGGTGAAATCGCACAACATTGCGTTTCTCAGAATATAACTTCCAATTGTTAAGTGAGGCATGACTAACGTATATATAACTAATAAACATATTACTTAAATACTTATTTAATAATAAACACATATATGTGATATAGTGAGTATATATGTACTTAATATGTCTATATATTTATATTTTATTATATGATATAACTTTTCTCCTCCTGAAAATTCTGTCATCATAAACTGGGCCATCAACAGGAAATCAACAAGGTCTTAAGTACACCTGTTTAAAAACTGACTATAGTCTTTGCTTGGAAATTCTGGAATGAGGCCTTGTATTTCAAATGGTTGTTTCAAGTCATTTTGAGTTTGATATGCCAGGCGGGTTCCTGGAATGTGACCATGGGAAGGATTTTCACTGTCTGTTGATGAAAACAGTATAAATGCCTCTAATAAGAAGCATGGGAAGGTGCTGACAATTTTTCACAATAAGGATTTTTCACCTGAGTCATCTAATGAATGAATTGCAATTGAAGACATCGTTCTTACTAAGACATTCTTTCTTTCCTCTTGCTCTCCCACGTTCCTTCCCTCCCTCTTTTCTTTCCCTCTTTCCGTTCTAGACTGAGATTTTCTATGTGTAGTAAAGAATCTTGTGAGGGTATTTTTTGCTTTGCTGGACCATCTACACCATTTTCGTTCACTCTGAAACTTGAGAAGTTTCTTAGGTTATATAGTAGTATTACGTTATTCAATTGATGAATGTCATGAGGAATCCCAAACAAGTTTGGCTTTTATAGTATTTAGAATTCAAATCCAAATCAATTTTATGTGGATTTATCAAAAATTTTAGACAGACACTTTTCAAAGGATTTTCTCCCAAGTTCCTCTAACCATATTGTTGTGTTTATCATGCATTCTTTAAAGAATCTAATCACAGCACAGTTAAGATTGGATAAGCATGCTGTCCAAGTGCCAAGACGATTCTTATTCAAGAGTTGCCTCATGGCCTTCCAAAGGGACAACCCAAAGGGTCAACCCAAAGTGTCCTTAAGAAGAACAAGTTCACACTTCCAAGAATCCAAGACATTAAAAGCTTTAGAATAGCTTAGTAACAGGATATTTTCCAAGAATCTGGGACCATATAAGGTTATAATACATAAGAAATAAAATTATTCATTTCATCTGAATGTTAAAATTCAGTTTGACTATCTCATCAAATAGTTGAATATTGTCCTGAAACAATGGTAGAGTGAGAAAGTGAAAAATATGTCAAGTAAGTAACACTCACTTATGTTGTCCATAGCCATCTTGGCTATTCCTGCTGGAAGTAAAATCTAACCACATCTGAGCCAGTAAATAGCTGGTCATTGACATTGGTGCCCAGATACTTAGGTTCCATTACTCAGAGAGGATTCCAAGTTAATCCATTTTCATGGGGAACTTCTGTTGACTTAAGGGTCTTCTGATGTTTTCTAAGTGACGAATCATTTTTAAGAATTCCAAAGTCACTTCTTTTAATGGTACACTGAAGATGGACAATCAGCTGAAAAAAAAAATGTAGAATTTAGAAATTTGTGCTTAAGTTTAGACTTTGAGATAGTAGGGCAAAAGTAGAAAAAAGGTGAAACTGGAACTTGTAGTGCTATTTTTAGTATCCAGGTTACTAGTATTCACCTTTAGAAGGTAAGAAACTTACCTCTTAGGAAAAAATATGAACAAGGCAAGAAATCTGCTTCCTTTGGACCTTTTCATAGAATGATTCAGGCTTAAGGGCCCTGCGGGAACACTTGTCTTGTTGGTATCCCCTTTTCCTTGAGAGTCTTCAGTCTTCTCCTCATTTAGCCAAACAACCCCAGTGTCTTCCATTCTTCCTCAGGAATTGTTTTCAGGATTCCTCACTGCCCTGGCTACTCATCTTGGGGTATCCATGGGGTGCTTATTAAAACCTGTTGACTCATTTATATAGTAGGAGCTCGTTTTTTGCTATGAATCCTAGAGCCAGAGTAGGAGCGGTTTCCGGGGGCATAGAGGCGTGGTACATCCGTCATGTCAGCTGAAGGTCTAACGTACTGGCTTGGCACCCTCCAGACACGATGTGACCCTAGCAAAGCTATTCGACTCTCCTCATTAGTGTTGTGTGACCTTGGCTTTTGTATATTTCAGAGCAAAAAAATGGGGGAAGTAATTTTTCCCACCATTCCACACCCTGAAGTGTAGTCATCTGTTTTTGCATATTTGTTTTTTACACAGTAATATGGAGTGCAGACTATTATGTAATGAACATCATATTAACTAATAAGGTGGACACTGTGACTCATTTTCAGTGCTTTTGTGCTCTAAAGCTTCTGTTGTTTCTGTAGTTGTGTACTACAACATTTAGGGTAGGGCTTGCCTCAGTGTGGATCCACAGTTGAAAACCAGCTTGATGATCACAGACTGATAAGTCTTCCCCTAGAGTATCACGTGTATTCGTTTAATTCGTATCCTCCTGGACTTCACCTCTCAGTTGTTCTTTTTTTGTTTGTTTCTTTGTTTGTTTGTTGTTTTGTGATGGTTGGTTGGTTACTTGTTTTTCTGGAAACTTATCTTGGATCAAGTACTTTATGACTATATCTACGGAGGCAACTAACCCATAATTTTTTTTTTAGCTTCATTAATGAGAATTTTACAATG
This sequence comes from Lepus europaeus, assembly GCF_033115175.1. NCBI lineage: Eukaryota > Metazoa > Chordata > Mammalia > Lagomorpha > Leporidae > Lepus > Lepus europaeus. Next base: position 52,198,948 of record NC_084843.1, read on the forward strand.
AATTGTCTGTGGTGATCACCATCTGATAGGAAGATGATCAAAAGCAAAAGGAAAATTTCAGCTTGACTTGCTGTGTATACCTTTAGCCTCTTTCTATAATTTTGGATCAATTGAAAAAAAAAAAAAAGCCTCTTAGGTAGTCTTGGCTTTGTAAAGCTTATGAATTTGCAGTATGACAGACAAATTGCCAAAGTTAATGTTTATATTTGTATTTGGTGATAGGAGTGGGTCTCCTGTGAAGACCAAACCTATGATTCCACCATGGTCTTTTAAATATCTCTTAAAAACTGTAGCATTGACTCTGTGGCTGATAGGCCTCCCAAACAAGGTGTAATTCAGTTGGAGGTTCATGACGCATTTCTCACTGTGTCAGAACCCTGAAGTGTTTTTTGTTTGCCTTCTTTCTCTCTCTCATCTCTTTAGCCACTGCATGCCTCCCGACCTGAGCCATTATTACAGCTGCGGTCACGATAGCATCACCTTGGAACACAAGGCACATACATCCTCCGTGTGAATTGATGTGGCTTTTCCAGAGGGTTTTGCGAGCAGATATTTGATTTGGGCATTTAGTCTTAATACTCTTTAGTATTGACACCGATTCTTTTGAACAGCTCGTTTATCTTTTAGAGTACTTTAAATGTGAGGTTTTATTGCAAAACATTAATTTTCCTAAATGTCAAAGATTCACTCCCCTTCTCTCCTCTAACATTATGTGTTTAAGTCAGTAGTTTATACAGGTCATTGCAGAGGAAAGCTGAGGTTTGGGCTTTGTAGCCCATTTTAATAAATGTATTTATTTAGGACAGATTGGAATAATAGTGGGTTTTCAAAGGCTTTACAAAATGCTTCATGCACAGTAGGGGCTGAGCAAATAGTGCTGCTGATTTGGGTTTTCCTAGTTGCCTCATTCTGTTTTCATTTGGGAAGAAGTGGTACTGTTTCTTTTCTTCCCTAAAATCCCAGAACTCTGCCTTGCCTAGAACCTTCTTCCTTTGGACTTACCCACTTTTAAAATTTCAGTCATTTCCCTTTTGACCTTTTAAAAATACTGGCTTTCAGCTTGTAGCATCCCCTCCCTTCTTGGATAACTTCATGCCTACCGAATAAAATGCAGATATTACAGGCAAGCATCCAGTGAACTATTTAGTCAGTCCCAACCCCCATATCTTTTTCTTTCTTATTAAATAACTTTTTTTGTTATTTTTCTCACTACCAAAGTCATCCATGTTCATTTTGGAAAATGTAGGCAATACAAACAAAAATCAAAGATATATAAGTTGCTTATTTTCCTCTCAGCCAGAAGTAAGTGCTGTTAGCACTTACACGTGTGCCAATGTATATGAATATGTGTATAAACAAGAGTTTATATGCATATACTTTTTCCCCATAAAAATAAGATGTTTGGAAACCTACCTCCCTACCACTTAATTTTGTATAGATGTATTGTGACTACGCCTACTTGTTGTAAAATATCCTGCATTTTTTTTTCCCTCCTTGCAGAATGTTTCACTATAGAGGTGTTTCTTACTTTAATTATATTGGCCATTTCAGTTGTTTCTGAATCTCACAAACTCAATGCAATCCTTGTGGCTGTGAACATACCCATGACTGTTTCCTTATCTATTTGTGGGAGGCGGGGAAGCACTAGCTTAAAGTGCATAGAGAATGTTAAGACAGCTACCTTCCACCTTATCTCCTATCCCTTATGTAAACCTTCTGCCTCAACCTGACTAGTTTAGCTGCATGATCATCTTTCTGTTAATCACATATTCATACAACCACTCCCCTGTCTTCTAAGCTCTCCATCGGTTTGGAGTGTCTCATGCCTTTCACTCTTGAAATGCCCCTTCTAGGACTTTTACCTGTGGGAATTCTCCTTTTCCTTTAGAAATTCTTGAAACCTCCATAGGCATTTAGGTCACAGGAGTCTCCCTGCTTTATTGCACTCTTATCTTATCCTGCCCAAAGTCTCTACCACCTTGTTGAATGCCTTACTCTATAACTACCAGCATAATACTGTATCTTTTTTTTTTTTTCATGTGTCTGTCTTATCTTCCCAATAACAACCTTAACTCTATGGTGTCGGCACTCTAACTTCAAAGCTATACCTAGTAGGTTAAGTAAACACGCGGCTTTTATGATCAGCCTCCTCTGAAGTCTCTCTGTTCTTGGTTTACTTGGGACACCCGTGTGCACTCAAGGGTTGATTTGACTTCTTTTGCAGTACTTCCTGGGACACCCTCTAGTGGAGGGGCTGTCTCACTGATACCTGGCAGGAGCAGCAGCATGCTTGGGTTATTCGTTTGCTAACTATTCTTGGCCTAATTAGCAGTCCGCCGTCTGTCACTCACTCTGGAGAACTTGCTGCACAAGCACTGGAACCTGCTAGCAGCTAGCCTGCCACTTGGAGGATGGGTGGTGGTGCTGGTGTAGGGGTTTGGGAGTGTGTGTGTGGACGTATTACATACTAATTCTGCCTTCTATTAGTGCCTCTCTTCCTCCGGGATTTAGCGGGGACAAAAATGTGCAGGGAAATAAAAAAATCCAGACTGGACTTGCTCTGCCTTATCTTTTTTTTTTTTTTTTTTTTTTTATTATCGGCTTGTTTGTAATCTGTCTTTTAGGTGACAGGTTATTAAGGAGATGGTATTAGCACAATATCTAATACTTCCTTTTCAAGGCAGTAGTGCTGTTTGAATCCTCTCCTCCCCTAAAATGGTTCTTTGCTAATCATGGTGGAGGATATTTTCCACCTTCCAACTCCCCATTCCACTCCTGTAGTTTACAAAGAAAGTATTCTATTAGGCCCTACAAAAACAATGCTTCATGCCTGGCCTATTCTCTCAATAAGAAATAAAACATTGTTTTCATAGCAGTGCTGATAATAAGGCAGAGTTCAAAGCGTGATGAAACGTATACTTTTCTAGTAGAGAAAAACCTATAGTTACCTGGCTAATTACCCATCACATGATGGCTGTGTGTATAAATATAGGCTTTTCACATGTGCAGCCTCTGTGTGGGTTTCTTGTCTTTGTTCTTTTTTTTTTTTTAAACTGAGAATGTTCATTGAGTTCTCATTGTTTTGTATTAATATTTTCAAAGATTTAGAATGAGCAAATGTGGAAGCCACCATTTCAGGGTAACTTCTTTTTTTGCCTACTGTTCTAAACCTTGGTATTCAGTTATACATAATGGAAAGAATATGGCCTTTAACCTAAAACAGACCTGGATTCAAATCCTCACTCCATAAGCTGTATAATCTTAAGAGTTTTAGTTCTGCTTTCATTGATCATCTGTAAAACAGGGTTAACATTCTCGGTTACCCAGGACTGGGGAAGAGGAGATTAGATCGTGTAGAGGGGCATGGAGCACACAGAGGGAGCATTAGTCAATAATACAAGTTTCTTTTCCTCTTTCCCTTACAAAAGTAACATCTTAGAAAACGCTGTTTGCTTCCTCAAGAAAGTAAGTTGAACAGTTGCAACGGTAGAGATAAGAGTAGTATGTGATTGCATTCAATTCATGTCATGTTTAGTTACCTATCACAAGGCACTGAAACCTAGTCAAGTTAAATAAGACATGATGCCAGTTCTTTAGGGGTCCAACATATCTTGGGGGTTATGTTTGAAGTGTTTTAATGTGATCTTTAAAAATTTAGTTTCCTGTGCTAAAATTTACCTGTATGTATATTGTCCTGCACACGTCTGCTCTTTGCTTCCTCTGAGCGTGCTGAGACCACAGTTAACAGCTGATCCCAGTAGGTTGAACATTTTGATGCTGGGAATTCGGGATGTACTTTGGAGGGTCACAGGTAAAACGTGTGGATTGCTGGCTGAGAACTGGTCTGCTCTTGCCCTTTAGTGAATGTGTATGTGTTGGTGTGTGAAGATGCTTGTGTTTCGGAGATGGTCCGAAGTGAAAATCCCTTTTGTTCTCAAGAGGTTTAATTATTCCAAACGAAACCCAAACCACACTGATATGGCCATGGTTTGTGTGTTGTTTTTCTTTCAGAGGTTATGAGCAAGAATGTTCAATTATATTAGCGTAGCCTGCCTTTTGCTGCGATGACAAATATCTCCAAAATCTCAATGGCTCAACACAGCAAAGTCTTACTTCGAGGTGGTTTTTTTACACCTTCCTCCCTCCCACCCCCACCACTTAGTTCATTGTGAGGACTCAGCAGGACAGATTTCCCTCTGGAACTGGTGTGTTGTGTCTCCATGTAACACACGCTTCTGTGCTCTCACAGGAAGGGGAGAGGAAGAGTGGAGAGTTGATTTCTGCAATTAAATGTTTATACTTATTAAAAACTCAAAGTAACATGCACCACTTCCATGCGTGTTTCATCGTTAATTAAGTGATTAATTTCACGGCCATGTCTTAATGTCAAGGACATTCAGATATAGAATCCTACAGTATTCGTGGAAGGAAAGGGGACTCAAATATAACCATTAAATATTACTGTTAGTCATATCTCACACATGCATTTAGAGAATGGTAAATACCATAGAATCATAAAATCTGAGGGTCGAAAGGAACTACAGACAATCTAGATTCTAATTTTGACATCTTTCTTACATTTACTACCTCTTAAATAGCCTTAGCAGAAGCCTCGATTACTTGAGCTAGTAATTTTTCTAGCACTTGTGGATTATGATGAGATATTCCCAAATCTACCTCTGATCCATCCCTGTATTAGAAATTCTCAGTTTTGATAAATTAAATTTGAATATCCTGTTTAAAGTATGAACCATGGTATTAATTGTACACTATGGTTCCGAACTTGGTTCTTTTAACAAGATACGTACAATTTTTTCCTTATTTTTGATAGCGTTTCAAATGTTGAAAATAGTTGCCAGGCTTTCTCAATGCTTTCCATCCCCAGCCCAGATTTTCCCTTCTCCAGATCAAATGCCAATAGCCCCAGTCTCGCATTCCTTATGTAATATGGGTTTTATTACATGTAGCCTCTACAGAGTTATCCCCGACACTCTCTAAATGCAAATACATTTGTCTCTGTATACTTCAATTTGTTTTTCCCCTTCATTTTATGTTTTGTGCAATACATATAAAAATTTAAGCTGTACAGAAGTGAAAATCCTTTACCTGCTTTTCAGTTCCAGTTCTGTCAGAAGGAACACATGGTGGTTCATAATTGGTGGGTATCCCTCCCATTGTCTCTGTGTGTGGGGGGTGTATATGCATGCAGCAATAAATTGTTTTGCTCAAACGACAGGATCTTCCTATGTGCGTTATTTTGTAAATTGCTTTTGTCAGTGTTTTTTAGCCTAAGGCTTTGCTGTCCAGGATGTAAGCCACTAGCCACAAATAGCTGACCAGCTTTGAAATGCGGCTACTTCAACTGAGAGTCCGAGTGTTTAATTTTATTTAAATTTAATTAATTTCACCTTAAAATTAAAAACTGAAGCAATATAATTTTTTTGTTAAATGTTGCTTTATTGTCTTATTAGGTTGCATTGTAAGGGCAAAATTATACCCCATATATCAAAAATTCAGTATAAAGAAGAAATAATTTTATATTGATCACATATTGAAATAATTTTGATTAATTGAATTAAATAAAATTTATTATAATTAATTTGACCTTCCCTTAAATGTTTTTAACATTGCTATGAGAAAATTTTACATTATATATGTGGTCCACTTTATATTTCTCTTGGGCAATGATGTTCTAGAGAGATTTTGGACAGCTGTAATATTAGCCCAGTCTTTTATTTTGAAGTGGAGCCACTGTTAAATGCAGTGAGTGCTTACTGAGCGAGGGTATTCTGTTTGCTCTGAGAGGAATATGAAGACAAAGGAGCCCCAGTGTCTGCCCCCAGCAATTCATAGTGCAGGATGAACAGGTAGAGTTTAGCCAGAGCATTGATGAAGGTATAAGCAAAGTATGCTAGAAGCATGGAAGAAGTCTCCTGAGTACATGTCTGGTCTATGAGAAAACTTTGAGAGGCTTGAAGATTGGAAACTCTGATGTCTGGTTTTTTGGGCAGTAGTCTCATGTGTATGATTGCTGAGTACATGAGGAGATTCCCATCCTGTGCGTTCTCTGTGTGCTACCAGGAAATTGCCAGAAATGAAGAATCTCGTGGTCATCTCTGACTTAGATCTTTTTGAAGGGCTTATTCATACCACTAGGAACTTGGACTTATTTCAAAGTTGGCTTTCCAGATGGAAGCCCTGTGCTTGATGTTAAACGCTGACCTTTCGTTGTTTCTGATAAATACCTAGTGGTTCATATCAAGGCTGGTTACCAGAAGAAATATGTATATTATGCATTCCTCATTGAAATTCCTCATACTCTGCCAAAGCTCTACCACTTCCACTCAGAGTATTCTGGGATGTCAAAGGGACAATAATTAAGCTTAAGGCTCTTTCTGGATGTACTTGGATTTGTTGAATTTCATTTGTTTCATGACTATGAAGATGCTTCGTGTCCACCCGTATGTGGTCTGGCAATGAAAAGCTATCCGTTGAATCTCAAAATGTTAAGTCTTTACCCTGCCTTTTGATATTCTTGATTCATCACAGCAACATTTTTGAATCCTATTCTTAGGGTATATAACCTACAAGCTAAGTAAAAAGGAGGTACTAATTTTAGATTGCAAATGATACAACTTTTCTATGAGAATGTCAACTTTCTGCCTACAGCAAATGGGGCTAGAGTGCTTAATCAATCAATTCATATTAAGCAATTTCTCCTCAAGGCAGTGTTAGTGTTGGATCTCACAAAGTTGTAGCAGTCAGCCTGGGCAGAGCTTTCTAGATGAATGAAACTTCTGTCCCATCTCTGTTCTGAGAGCAAAGGTAGGTATGGTCAAGAACCTCTGTACTAAGAATAGTGGGTTCAGGGTTTGGCAGGACGTCTACATCTTTCTCCACCTCCCAAAATACTAGGACTCAGGCTGTAGGTCACGTGCTGAAGGTTCTGCTGGGAAATAACCACAGTCCTGGTTCTTAAGAACTGATGGATGAAGTTTTGTGAGCTTTCACTGCCCCCAAATCTGCATGCAGAATTCTGTATGTAAGTACACACTTTGTTGGGAGACCATGTATAGCATTCATTTGATTCTCAAAGTCTATGAAGATAAAAAGATGTGAAATGTGGTTTTTAAATGTCTGATTACTTGCTTCTCTTTCCCAAAAGGCCTCTCAGGCATTTCAGCTAGGTTTTATTTACTATGTTATTCGAGAAGCCCATGTACATATGATAGCAGGATTTGCCCGTTCTAATGGTGCTTAACCTTTGGTGGGTGGAATAGACAAATTTAGGAATCTACAGAACACTATGGACTCACAACCCAGACAATGTTTACATCCATCAAATCGGATTGACATTTAAGGACATTCATAAACCCCCCTGCTGAAACTGGCCCATATACTCTTTTTTTTTTTTTAAAAGATTTATTTATTTACTTGAAAGTCAGAGTTACACAGAGAGAGAAGGAGAGGCAAAGAGAGAGAGAGAGAGAGAGAGAGAGGTCTTCCATCTGCTGGTTCACTCCCCAACTGGCCACAATGGCCGGAGTTACGCCAACCTGAAGCCAGGCTCCAGGAGCTTCTTCCGGGTCTCCTACATGGGTGCAGGGACCCAAGGACTTGGGCTATCTTCTACTGCTTTCTTAGGCCATAACAGAGAGCTGGATCAAAAGTGGAACAGCCAGGACTCGAACCAGTGCCCATATGGGATGCTGGCACTGCAGGCAGTGAATTTATCCGCTATGCCACAGCGTTAGCCCCCCCATATACTCTTGATTCAGGACTTCAGCTAGACTCCCTTTAAGAGTATGAAGCCTTCATGCCGTGAAGAAGAAAAACAAGGGCCATGTGTATCCACCCACAAAGTTTGTAGGATTCTACTTTCAGATGGACTGTTTCTGATCTTCAGAAGGGCCTCTTTTGTATCACATATTTTTCTTTTATATTTTTAGATTATAAATTTTGACAGCAGAGATGGAAAATAGATAACACTAATTCTCTACCATCTCAGTAGTCTGGATTTGCCATGTTACACGTTATATCTTCATTAGCTACCTTCTTTTAGAGTGCTCACAAGGGGCTTACAACAGTGGGAAGTCCCTTTAGTAAAGTAAGGAAGCTTTTTAAAATGGAAATACATATTCTATGACTTAATTTTTATATATGGGAGCTGCAAAAATTCTGTATAAAAATGGAATTAGAAGATAAGTTTATTTTGGCACAAAAGGTTTTGAAATCCATGCATACCTTTCCATAATACATATTTTTCCAGAACTCATTGAAGATCTTTTGTGTGCATGGATTTCAATTTTTTTTACACTGAAATAAACTCATTTTTAATTCCATTTTCCATGAACTTTGTGCAATACCTTTGTTGTATCAGTTTCCATAAAAGGATCCTGCCTAGGTATCCTTTGAATGCCTTTTGTCTCTTCTAATAGCAAAATGCTTATTATGTGACTACATTCCATACCTAATATTCTAAATATTCTTAAAATAATGAGTTTTTGTCTTTTACATAGGGAGCTCTGAATATTACTTTTGGTTGAAATTTGATCTGTTTCCTGTGAGTTGAAACCCAAGCTGAGAAACTTTGTTTTCTTCTCTGATTAAGCCCCCATTTGACATTTACTAGGTTAAACTACTTAATGGGAGTGAAAGGCCCCCTCTCTCAATCTAAAGCATTGTCTGGCGTGTCGTACTTGCTCAATGTGTGTGTGGGATGGATGACTAGACTTTAAATTTTACACCTGGAAGCAACATATGTAATGGGAAGGGCCCAGAAGCCTGACAGACCTGGACTTGAACCCTGGATCCTCAATTTCTAACTTTATGATCTTGGGTAAATTGCAGATTCCATTTTCTCATTTCTAAAATGACTGTAATAATTCCTACCTCATAGGGATAGTGTAGAATTTAATAACATATTGAATTCCAGGTGCTTAGGACAGAGTTGGGTGTAATAAAGCACTTGATATATGATAGCATTATTAAAAACCTTAGGTCTTAAGTGAGAATATGCTAGACTTTAATCACCTAAGAGTCAACTTCACAATTTTTACCAAATCAATAGCACCCAATTTTGTTTACTTGATTTTCCTTTAAGTTAACTGCTCTTTGTACCTAAATAACTTATTCTAAATATGAAATTTTACATCACTACTATAAATGGAAAACTGCATCATTTGCTATAAATAATGATGAAAGTAAATATAAAATTCTTAAAATTAAAAGATTTATCTATGCACTGCCTAAAATTGACTTGGGTACCACTATATACCACACTTAAGTCATTTTCTTTGAGTCTGTTCTCTTGGGCAATAACCCAACCTAGGTTATTGATAGCAGTAAGAGCTTCTCAGGCCATGTGAGCCTCATGTCAACAATTAGCTGTGAAGGGCTAAGACCAGTGGAACAGAATTAATCTAAAGATTCAGAAGTGTAACTGCCACACAGATGTGTGAAGTCTGAAAATAACTCACCATGCACCTGCCTGCTTTGTGTGTCAGTTACAGTGTTAATTGAGGGTAGATGCTGTAGGGACAGGGGAGTAAAGACAGGACTCTTACCTTCGAGATGCCTGGGCTGTCACAGACGGTTTAATACTTAACCACTCATGGGGCTGGGGCTAAGAATCTCAACCCCAGGCAGCTTCTGAACATGGATCAGAACAGGGTGAAGAAAAGGATAATTGTTATTACTCCTCCATGAAAGATTATGTAACATAGCAAAACTGAAATTTGCCTTAGTCAAAGGTGACTTGCTGAGGTTGAATCCTTCAGATGTCTAAATTGGAACAACATCCTTGTCCAAGCATTGGACTTAGGCTAAGCAGCAGGAAATACCCATGATTTCAACAGGGAGTAGATGTAAGCAACACACTACAACAAAGGTGAAGTCTCACATCTGTGTCATATTGCATAATTGATAAAAGCTAAAGTCCCGTTGGAAGGAACCTCCACAACCATACTTCACTTCTGGTTACTTAAATGCAAGCAGCATTTTAGGTTACTTGTTAACGACTCAACTGGCACGTTAGTAGTAAAAAGATTACATGAGGTTTGAGCAATGGGTCTGGATGCTCTGGCCAGACAATCTGATTCCAACAGTGTTCTGAAGGCCACGTTCAATTAAACTGTGCTTCACTCTGTTACACCGTGAAAGACAAAGATAATTTAGCTGAGCATCCTGCGGTTGGCTTAGAAGCACCACAGTTCTCAATACACATATTATGAAGGTAAATGAATAGTGGTGTAAAAGCATGAAATGCCTGATGAACTCCTGAAGTTTGGACTAAAATAATTTTCCCATCCATGAGCAGTAGCTGTATTTATTAACTAATATTGTTAGTTGTCCACTTAATTTACCCAAAAAAAGCATTTATGACCTCAGAGTAAGTGGTTGGTAATTATTGCTTACAAGGCTATAAGTACATGGAGGATATTAGTTGATATCATGATAAACCATAAGCAAAGTTAAAGTGATTTTTTAAAAAGATTTATTTCATTTACTTGAAATTACAAACAGAGAGGTAGAGACAGAGACAGAGGTCTTCCATCCACGGGTTCACTCCCCAAATGGCTGCAACAGCTGGAGAGGGGCTGATACAAAGCCAGGAGCTGGGAACTTATTCCAGGTCTCCCACGTGGGTGCAGGGGCCCAAAGACTTGGGCCATCCTCTGCTGCTTTCCCAAGTGCATTAGCAGGGAGCTGGATGGGAAGTGGAGCAGCCAGGACTCGAACCGGTGCTTATATGGGATACCAGCACTGCAGGCTGGAGCTTTAACCCACTGTGCCACAGCCCTGGTCCCAGTTAAAGTGATTTGGCAGTTAAAGTGATTTCTAATGTGAGTAGAAACTTGAGAAATATCTAGAGCCATATTTGCAGCACCAAAGTTGTTTTATTTTGCTGCGACACACTTACTGGTGTTTTATAAACAAAAAATGTACAACTTTTCCGTTAGGGCCAATGGGAATGTCATGACTGAGCTTAGATCTGCAATTCATATAATGCATGACTGTTTCAACAAGTAGAAAATGTATACACATAAAGAAAAACAAGACATTTCTTCCTGTCCCCCTGTTACTTCCCTAATTTCAATTCCTTTGAATGAGTCTTCTTTAAGTGAAAAGACAACGACATTGAGGGCCCTGATCCCTCAGCCTCTGACCCCAGTTTAGTTGGTTTATCTCCCATTTCAGATTCCAAAAAGTAAAGCATTCATCATTCTCGCCCTGAACTTACCTGTTACTCTCTGATCTACCTGAATCTACCTGTTACTCTCTGATCTACTTATGGTGGAGACATTGGAAGGGGCACCAACCCACACCAGCCTCCTGGCTTGACTCAGTCACAGCCATCAGTGGGGCAGTAGCAGTGACACCGTGCCCAAAACACAGCCTGGGGACATCACAGCCCCACTTCACTTAAAGATCCAGATAGGTGGTCTCCAGAGCAGGGGCATCGCCCTGCAGGACCAGATTTGCAGAGCATCTTATATTTGAATAAGAAGCAAGAAAATTCATTGTAAAAACTATTGGTCCCACAGAAAGTCCCACGGAAAATGATGCACACTAAGCACTGGTGGGACAGCAAGACTTGCTTGCCGCACCTTAGCTGTACTCCTGAATTCTGCACCCCTGTCCTGTTTCAGAAGACTCCAATCATGTCTAACTACTGGCATTTCTTGAGCTCCTCTTGTGGGCATTTGCTATAATTGTTTCTAGTATGTGCAAGGCACTGGGAGAGAAATGACCTGTGTGGTCAGCGTACCTACAGCCTTGGCAGCATTAGCAAATGTCAGTTAAAGAAACTTGCACGCCAAGACCAGTGTGTCTGGTGTGAGAAACGTTGCCAGGATCTGCCCCAGCGTAAATTTATTTTTGCGCATTTCTGTGGTCCTCAAATCCCTTTAAGATTTGCACCTTTCCTGATTTTGAACTCTGGGGTCAAATACAGAGTGCAGCTTCCTGGATAATCAGATTTGGGGGTGGGAGGAAGAGGTCAGCATATTAACAACTGTAGGGCACAAGCAGGCACCAGTCAGGATGGACACAGACCCCGGGGCTAGAAAAACCAGGGACAGGTGTGTGCCGGAGTTAACCCCTCAGTGCCCGTTCTGTACAGGGTCCTGGATGTCCCCAGGGAAGATCCAAGAATGAGGAGGAAGAGGCAGGGATCCTTACCTGCAAGTCAGTATTTTAACCTGTGAGGCTGTCTCGGATTGTAGCAACTGGAGGGCAGCCCTCCTTACAGCCCTGGCATCATTGTGTTAACAAAGGGGCAGGACCCCACCTAGATTCTGTTTGTAGTTTACTGAAATCTACCGTACAGTGCTTAACTGAATAGTGCTCTTCAAAATGCATCTACTAAAAATAGTTTCATCTGCAGTGTGAACATAGTTTCATATTTATACTAGCATCTGGCCTAAGGAATTGAATACTCCATTCTTTAAATAGCTTCACTTCAGCTCTGGAATACTCTGAGAAGAAAATCTCCCCCCTTCAAACACCTTGTTTACACAGCCACGTTTCAATGCAAACAAGCTCCCTTTCTAAAGTGCGGAAGAATATTAATTTGGGAGCTAATGGTGCCATGGGGTAGTCTTTAGGAGGGACGAAAGTGAGGAGATTGAATTGAGAGCCTCTTTAAAATATGGTCCCTTAGTAAAAGATCTCTGAGACAACGACAGTGTTTAAATTTTGTATTTTCCTAAATTTGACTCCCAAACACAATCCGATGTGTGAATCCGGAGTGCCTTCTTTACCGTCATGTGTGAAGCCAGCAGGAATCAAGTTCTTGGGAAGAAAAATTTATGCTGCTGCTAATGCCCAACAATAATAGAAATATAAGCCTAGATAGACTTTAACTTTTTCTACCAGCAAATGCTTTGGGGCCGGAAATCATTTGCCAGCAGGCAATGAATGTACTTTTGTTAGTCTTAGGGGGATACTAATGGTTAGTCCCCATGAAGAAAAATGTGAAAATAACACACTAAAAGGTAAACATTACGAATGGATGGCTAATGATTAGCTGTTACAGTCCAAAGGGGCAGGGTATTTTTTTTTATAGTTTTATGACCCTTGCCCAGCCTTTATTGAAAGAACATTGTATATTCAGTTATAGATTTCAAACCCACACCTTTGAACATCTTTCTTTAAAGATAATAGGAAACATTTTCTGCAATAGTTTGATTGTGATAGAGATGGGGATTTTAAATGTATACTAGTTTTTAACTTGGTATTAAAAAAGAGAAACAGACAATGATTTTTAAAAATCGAATTCATGAACACATGGAGTGGGAAATACTAAAAAACCTTCCCCCTCCACCTACCCCAGTCATCCTGAAAATTAATTGTGTGAAGGCAGTGTGAATACTCTGAGAAGATGAGTTAGTATTCAGTACCTTACTGCCACAGTCTCATCAAAACGTCTCTCTCTGGATGCCTTTTGTGCATATGAACCAATTCAGAAATGTATATACACGCACACACACACACACATATATATATTCCTATTTAAAACAAAAATGGCTTTTGGAGCCTCTAGGGGCTCTAGTTTTACAACTTAGATTAACTACTTTAGTAAATAAAAGAATGTCAGTAGAACATTGACCACTAAAATGTTAACATATGGGAGTATTTGAAGAGTAGTAACATAAAGGCAACTTTTCAGTCATTGATGTTAAAATTAGATGTGAGGCCATAATTTCAAAAAGGTAAGTCATGGGTTGTTTTTCACGGTCTACAAAAGTAAGTGCTTTGGCGGAACTTCAGTTATGTATGTTCTCTGGGAAACAGTGAAATGTCTTAATTTAAACATCACTTTCATTTTTCACCAGTGGGACTTTTCTAGATAAAAATCTAATCTCATTCTAAGTCACACTTAAAAAAAGTTTCCCCATTACACATGTAATATTTTTATTGCAGAAAGTAAAAATATACAAAAAGAAGAAATAAAGATCATTCATAGTCTCAGTGCCCAGAGGTTACCAGAGTTTTGTTCCAATTTAAAGTATTTTCGTAATGCTAAGATGCCACCTGTTTGCAAAGATGCTTCATTGATTTACAAACACTTTTGGAAAACAGGAAACAATTCCATTCCAATTATGTACAAGATTTTAATATATACACAGATCCCAAAAAATGAAAAAGTGGTGAAGGGGGCAGGGAACACAGTTGGGAATCGAGTTTGACAGGTCAGCGCTGCCCTTCCTGCCTCAAGAAGCCATGCTTCTCTGTGGGCTGACAGCTCCCAGTGAAGTTCCCAAAGCCTGAGACTCTTAGCCAAGCAAGGACCTGCATCAGTTTTACCCCCACCACAGCCATCCTTCCGTTGCTCTCCCAGCAACACGGGCTTACTTACCTGTGCAATTCTGGTGGGGGTTTTGTTCTTCACGTGTTCTGAGTTATAAAAAGTTTTTGGTTTGTAGATTGAATCAACTGCTGTGCACTGCCAGGTTTACCCAGTGGGACCAGTTCCCTTAAAGTACCCTGCAAGATAAAAGTATAAACTCTTGTCACATATGAAAGTCCTTCGGTACCTTAAAGGCGGCTCTCTGTTGTTTTCAAGAGCCCTTGAAATCTTTCTGGTTTCTTCTGACATCTTCTAATTTCTAGGTTAGAGATGGCTGGGGTTACCAGTCGAGAGTATTTCTTAGACTCTCCCTCTGTTGATATGCCTCACTCAGTCAATACCCTTTTTATAAAATTTTTTTTATTATTTATAGGTGTTTGTTTATTTGAAAGGCAGAGATAGACAGACATACAGACAAAGATCTCCCATCTACTGTTTCACTCCCCAAATGTTGGCGAAAGCCTGGCTTGAGCCAGGCTAGAACTGGGAGCTGGGAACTCAGTGTTGATCTCCTCCTATGTGGGTAACAGGGACAGAGACTGCCTCCCACGGTGTTTTAGCAGGAAGCAGGGATCAGAAGCAGAGCAGGGACTTGAATCTGGGCATCCTGGTATAGGTTGTCTTCCAAGTCTTCCACATGGGTGCAGGGGCCCAAGGACTTGGGCCGTCTTCCATTGCTTTCCCCTGGCACATTAGCTGAATCGGAAGTGGAACAGCCAGGACTTGAACCAGTGACCAAATGGCCGTTGCTGCAGGCTGAGGCTTCAACTCAGTATGCCACAGTACCGGTACCTGTTCAGCTTTTATTATTTCTCACTAGCAGGACTCTCTATTGGCTCATACAGAAATTATAGTTAGCTTAAGAAACTCAGACCTTTTTTCTCCCCCATTTTCCCTTATTAAATTCAGCATTATTAGCTGTAGGCCATTTTTTTTAGCCTTTTAAGAGCTTTTTGCTCTTGACTCACATCCATTTGGATGATTTCTTTCAACTGTGTTGTCTGCAAATTCGAGAAATCTGTATCTTTGCTCAAATCAAGTTGATTAAAACAAGCAGCCACCAAACATGAGCCATTATTATCACTTGGATTTTACCATTTTTCTACCTGAATTTCCTTTCCTATCTTGACTCCAAGTGTTTCGTGGGAAGCTTATCTTACTGGTCAATATTTATATTAACCATAATTCTTAGTTCAGAGTAAATTTTTAATTGATACTCAGGTTGTTAGTGAGTCATGTGTCTACCTTGCTTAACTTCAGCCACCATCACAATTCCTTGTACATGAATGAAAATAACTGGCATAAGGTAACACAGGGAACCTATTGAGCCTGTGATGGTTTAGTGTCAGGTACCCTGAAGCAAAAAAAATCCTTTGCATGCATCTAAGTGTTTTGCTATAGAATGACAAGCAGAGTTGGTTGATGGATGGATGCTCATCTTTCAGCAAAATGATTTATATTATGTAGACAAACTGCCCAAACATTTAACTCAATTTTCCCTTTCCAAACCTAAATTATGCTGCACTGTACATACAGCCTTCCATGTTACCTTTCTGGCCTGTGAATGTTAATATCTCTGTAAATGTGTGTGCCATTTACAACAGAAAGAATAATGCTAGCATTTTATTCCAACAAAATGTGGCAAGTATAGTATGGTGTTATCAAATGAGTTGGCAAGGCCTGTGGAGTAGTTCCATGTAACTTTTTGATTTGGATATCCTTGTTGCTTTCATATGGATAACCATCTCTTTATACATTCTTTTATTTATTCATTCATTGAGTTACTTATAAACATTGGAGGACCTATTATGCCCAGGTTCCATTAGACTTTAGCTTTTTAAAAATACTCTTTTTTTAAGATTTATTTTTTTATTTGAAAGTCAGAGTTATACAGAGAGAGAAGGAGAGGCAGAGAGAGAGAGAGAGAGAGAGAGGTCTTCCATCCACTGGTTCACTCCCCAAATGGCTGTAATGGCCGGAGCTGTGCCGATCTGAAGCCAGGAGCCAGGAGCTTCTTCTGGGTCTCTCATGCAGGTGCAGGGGCCCAAGAGCTTGGGCCATCCTCTACTGCCTTCCCAAGCCATAGCAGAGAGCTGGATTGGAAGTGGGGCAGCCAGGACCTCAAACTGGCGCCCACATGGGATGCCAGTACTGCAGGCGGCAGCTTTACCCACTATGCCACAGCACCAGCCCCTAGAAACACTGTTGAAAATAGTAGTTTCTTATTGTATGGTAGTGTTGGGAATGACTCATTTTATGAAAGTTACCTAGGCAAGAAATTGTAGGTCTATAAACACAGCTAATCTCTCATAATAATATTAAATTTAACGTGGCAAACCAGTACACACACACAAACATATGTATACGTATACATACACACACACTCATACGTTTCACTAAACATAATTTATCTCTTACAAATATTGTACTCGGACATTTTCTTTTCTATTATGTTCTAGTTCATTCTTTATTTTTATTTTTTTATTTTTATTTTTTTTTTGACAGGCAGAGTGGACAGTGAGAGAGAGAGACAGAGAGAAAGGTCTTCCTTTTGCCGTTGGTTCACCCTCCAATGGCTGCCGTGGTAGGTGCGTTGCGGCCGGCGCACCGCGCTGATCCAATGACAGGAGACAGGTGCTTCTCCTGGTCTCCCATGGGGTGCAGGGCCCAAGCACTTGGGCCATCCTCCACTGCACTCCCTGGCCACAGCAGAGAGCTGGCCTGGAAGAGTGGCAACTGGGATAGAATCCGGCACCCCAACCGGGACTAGAACCGGGTGTGCCGGCGCCGCAAGGCGGAGGATTAGCCTGTTGAGCCACGGCGCCGGGCCACTAAATTGGTTTTGCAATCATTCTAATGCACTGCAAACCTCAGTTTAGAAAACACTGAGGTAATCATTTTGCACGATGTCTTCGGGTTAAGTACACTATTTCCAAACCTCACTACATGTTTATGGATCTGAATTGTTGGCTAATTATTACTTAGGTTCCTCTGACTCTATAACAATTTCTGTAGAATTTGTCTTTCTTTGTCAAAGTGTCAAGGTGTCCTGTTTCTAAGATGCCATCACGGCTACAGTTCGATACCCATGTTGGTAATGTAATATAAAGCATTATCATATTTAATTAAGCGGACCCTGTCTAAAACAAAAGGAAAACCTCACCACACTACTCCATTTATGATGCAGTACCTTTGATTTTTCCGTGTGGACAAGTTTGCTGCTTTTCTCATACACAGTGTTTTTAAGGAATCCACCTTTCAGGCACTGAGTCGGTGTATTACCCCCTCAGTGGAGAAAGAGCAATAATTTCCTGCCTCTTCGCCCTGGACCTCAGAGAAACTGCTTTCAACATCCCAAAGACAAAGGAAAGCTGCTATTTACAGGCTTCATGTGGTTTCTAAAGTTTTAACCAAAGTGAATAGAACAATAATAAATTGCTTTCACATTTCTGCCCATAGAATTGTTTATTTAGCATTTTCTGTAAAACAAGAGACCTTCCGTCTGCATGAAAAGACTGTATTTTGATTGCCTGGGAGATTCGAAATGATTTCTAATCTTGCCAGAACTGTCCTCTGCTGTATAAATGAAATGTTTCATTTTCAAAGGGACTGTCAGGGTATAGTGGAGACAGTTCTTCCGTGCGCTCCCCCACCCCCACACCAAAATAAAGTGCTTTGCTTTGTATTTTCTAAGAGAATCAGTGGCATTATTTCTGATATTGGAAGACACGATTTTCAGCTAGTTTTAAAAAAAAAATTTTTTTTTGTTAGCAGTTCCTTTGTTTTATGAAGTCCCTTGTAGTAGTATCTTCTTTGTATCACCAAGAGACACCAGTGGGATGGTCAAACAAGACAGTGAACTGAAAATATGCACACCATCCTCCTTTTTGTTTAGGATCAGGGTAATAATATCTACAACAAACTCCTTCTTTTGATGAAGTAGGTCTTTTATTGACATTTGGACAAATGATAGCAAGGAATCTGCCATTTTGTCAAGGAGTTTTGCCGTCCAAGTTAAATTTACCAGTCAGCCTCTCTTGACCACGTGGTGTAGCATTTTCAAATTATTGATGCTCTCATACAACTGTATTGATGATGTCTAGACCTGTTGTGAATGTCAAAGAAATCTAGTTTTTTAGGGACTTGACTCAACCAACTCAAGAATTGTCATATTCTATTGTCTCACATTCAGAACAGATTGATGTTTCTCTGTTCAGTATACTGGGGGCTTTAGTTTTATTCAATAACAGCCTCATGATTCTTGTGGGTTGTTTTCGCTAAAGGTCTTTATTTCCATGCTAAATTACCTGACAAGACTCCCTCTCGCCAACCTATACACGCACTAAGGGAATTTTTTTCCGTAATTACACTTAAGGCCCTGGAAAGAGTCAAGTTTTAAGCATACATCACAGCTTGCCATTACCAGAACAGTGACTAACATCCAAGTGGAGAAAAATTGTTAGCTAGTTCATTAATTATATTCATATGATCAGGTCTCCAAGATTATTTTAATCAATATAGTCTGCCTTGATTAACCATATTGAAATACTTGAAACCTCAACTTATTAATATGAAATTCAGACATAAATGCCAATAGCTTTTATTTAGATTCGACAATTGATGAAACAGCTCTTACTTAAATAAATTGACTTTGAGAACCAGGATGCAAACAGAAACATAATTCATTTGTTTTATAATTGTTCCTCTCTGCTGTGGACATTAGCCTTTGGCATTCGCTCTTTAGCCATAATCTATGGCTAGATATAGCCAGGGTTGGAGGAATGCTAAGGTGAATTCAAATTGAATAACGCTGGAGAATTCCAGCTCAAACAAGATTGACTGAAATCTAAAACACACTGTAATATAGACAAAGGAATTGTTATTATAGATTAAGTGTATGTCGAAGATATAGAAGGATTATTGTGTCTCTTTCAGATGTAATTTCATGCCTGAGAATTTACATTGAAGGAAAAATGGTCTGGATCCCATTAGTGCAGGCCCTGTTTCGCTGTCAGTTTAATTAAATGGAAACTGCAGGCAAGAGCAGGGAGGAGGCTGAAAGAAGCAATACTATTTTGTATGTTGGAACAGGAAACTGTTAGGTCTTCCAGTTTGAAAGGGATACAAAAATGAAACCTGTGATTCATTTTTGTTTACAAACTCCCTCCTAGTTTACAATGACCTTAGTGATAAATTAACTACAGTGAGTTATACATAGTGAGTAGGACAATGGCTTAATCCCTAGATATGAAATGCTAATCTCTGATGAAGAAGGTAGAACTTATTTTTATGGGACTTTTACCCTACACAATGGGTTATTCAACAAAAGTAATTGTTTCCTTTGGTTTATTTTTCTGTAAGTAGATTGAGAAAATAAGGAGGGGTGTTAGTTTGCTTTAAAAGTATGTGTGTGTGTGTGTGTAACTAAAACAAAAGAAAGAAAGAAGAGAAAGAAAAGGGGGAAAGGGTAAAAAAAAAAAAAGAGACCCTGAAACAGTGATTTATCTGTTAAGTGTGTTTGGCATCCTGCCTTTTGGCTGGAATTTTTGAGAGAAACATATTTGGTGTACTTTAATGGGCAAAAGCTCTGAACTTCATTTGTAGAAAAAAAGAGTGTGTTTTCTTTCCCCCCTTTCAGTTCAGTTTATTGTATCTTGACATTCTGTCTTGTAATTGAACAGTAATTCTGGATTTAGAGTGGAGAAGAAAGAAATTTCAGTTGGTCCTCCTCCTCCTCCTTATGTTACAGGACTAGCCCAGCTCAAAGTTTTATCTCTTTTCACAGTTGCCCTTTGACCTGGCATCAAAAAATAGATTGTTTAGTTTTGCTGAAACTCTGTAGCTGTCTCTGTACCTTGGACTGAGCTAAGGGTTGTTGATACATTTGAACTTATTTTAATAATGTGATGTCCTTATGTACTTTTGAAAGAAAATGTTCAGTTTCAGTTAAACACAATAACAGATAGGCAGTGAAAGTGTTTTATATGATACTCTCATGGTGGATATATGACATTACACATTTGACAAAACCCACAAAATGGCACAACAGAGAAAATGACCCTCATGCAAACTATGGACATTATTAATAATTATATGTTAATATTGTTTCACCAATTATAACAGGTATATGATGCTAATAAAAATGTTAATTTTCAAGATGTTTTGCATAAAGAACTAGGAGCCAGGAAAAATCAGTAGCATGTAAATCTAAATCCAAGTTTTCTAAACTTACTGCACTTGTTTTAAATTCTTATTAATTGCCTATATTTATTGATTGGCCATCCCCTTGCTAGTTGTATTGAGGGGAATTTATTAGAGTTACAAAAAAAAAAAAAAAGTTGAGTATATTGCTTCAAAAAGGGGTGAGCAAATAGTTAAACCATCCAGCATTGGAGAACTTGTATAGGGTCATTTTCCTTCTCTGTTTCCACATTTTTTTTCTTAAACTTTCTTGACTGAGTTTATTTTTCTAAAATAAAAGTAATCTGTGCTTAGCATGTTAAGATAATATGAAGAAGCAGAAAGAACAAAAATTTAATTACCCATAATATCACCATTCTAGAACAACTGGTGTAGATGTTTATTATCTATCATTCTAGTTTTTTTCTTCTGCTTACATGTCAGTTTTAAAATTATACTATATCTTTAGTGTTATATAATGCTTTTTAACTTAATGTGCTCTTTTACACAACAAAAATTCTTCCACAGCATCATTTTTCATGACAGACACTACTGAATTCCATTCTGTGGATGTGCTACAATTTACCTATTTCCTTGTTGTTGGACTTTGTACCCCATCCCCACCCCCAGCTTTTGACTATTATAAACAGCGCTCTCAGGGGCATCCTTGAAATTATATCATTGTTTGTATCCTTTGGAAGTTGGGCTGAGTGAAGGGCTTTTCAGCTTGGAGCCAATAAGATCTGTGGCTCTGACCTGGGCATCCTTCGATTCCAGGGCAGGTCCATTTCCAGTGATCCAACTCTTGGCAGAGCTGCCAGGGCTCTTCACAAGCTGACTTCTGCTGAAGCCCAGGCTTACCACATTGAAAGCCACTGCAGTGGACTGGCCTGTTGGGTCTCCTTGAGGGCAGATCACTGTACAGATCAGCCATTAATAGGCCTGCCACCCATTGCTTCTGATGCCTAGCTTTCTTTTCCTCCTGGTTTGTGTTAAAGGAGACCAGAGGATGCAAGTCAAGGGAGTGCCCGTGTCCCATCTCTAATCTTTGGTGGCCTGAACTACAAGTCTATAGTCACAGGCATGTTCTGTAGTACTTTTTCTAAGGTAGACAATGTCCATGAGGAAAATTATATTCTCACTTTAAAACTTTCTTTCCCTTTGGTCTGAAAGGGAGGTTTTTTTTCTACTTACTGTATACTTCGCTGATGGCGATGTGAATCTAGCTATGAGATTATTAGTTAAGTTCTTATTTTGGCTATGCTATTACAGAAAAATGTTAGCCATCTCTTATAAGGTCTAAAGATTAAATTGTATCCTTGATTATGTCTTTAGCATAAATTCCTAGAAGTGAAAGTTGTCAGATCAAAAGTCAGGGCAGAATTCTGAGGCTTTTGCTAGGTGGTGGCCAAATTGTAAAGAACATTTTCAGTAGAATTAAGATATTGCCTATGTAGAAAATCACTCAATACTTGACCTTGCCAAAACCAATGTAAAATGAATAAATTTGTCATCAAGTTTTAAGAGAAACTGGCCAAATTTGTGCCTTGTAAAGAGAACCAGAATTCCATCTCCAGTGCTCAGATAATAATAGAGAAAGACAACCCCACTCTCAGCAAGCTCCTAGCATTTCCTTCTCCACAATGCCCCTTTGAGAGCCTGTATTTACACTATGTCTTCCAGTGTGCTTTAGAATGTTCTAGCTCCATGTAATGTGGGGGGGTGGGGGAGGGGAGACGAATCCTCTTTGTCCTCTCTGTGCTCTCACAGGTGAATGTAGGGCAACCACAATGAACCACAATGGAGAACTAGCCCAATGACAGGCCACCTTGAAAGGGTGGCTGGAAAGGGTGTGCAGCCCAGGAGTGTCTATCCTGATGACATCACAGTGGTGACATCAGAGCCTCCAGGGAGTTCGTTTTTGAAATCACTGCGAACTAGAAATGTCCACTCTACTCTTAGTAGCTTTTTTGAGAGAGACAAAAACAAGGACAATTTGAAATTTTAATGAGAAAAGGCTACATTTGTTGCTCCAGGTTCCTGAAGATCATTATTTTTACTTACAGTTAGCATATGTACACGCACACACACACACACGCACACGCACACGCACACACACACACCAGATGCCAGTTTAAAAATGGGAGGGGGGAAGCTTTTAATCTTTGTTATGATTTTTTGTGTGCACAATTTTATATAAAAACTATGATTTACCAGCCATTGTGGCGCTGGGCTTGAGGGCCAATAAAAAGCTTTGGTTGGTTCTTTAGAAAATAAAATGAGATATTCAGGCAGCTAGTTTATTTTAATTTCTTTTCTTTTCCACTTCATGACAGTATTTCAAATAATTAGGTTGATTTATGATTACAGATAGTTTTAAGATGTAGGATGCTTGAACAGTGTAGTGCTGGTTTATTGTATCTGGCCTTATCCAATTATGAAATTGAGTTTAGTCATGTAATGATTCTCTAACTAAAATATCAATCACAGAGAATGGACTTTTGCAACGTATAGAGTGTGAGGCTATTCTGAGCTTCTCTCTTCGAGGCATCCTCACATCTGAATATGCTTACTTGGCATTACTCTTAAACATGTAAGAACACATGAAACTTTGGCTAAATTTAGCCTCCCAAGTCTAATTGCACATGCTTCGTGACAGCAAAGAGGGAGGTTTGGACGACACACAGAATATGATAGACTAGAGTAATTATTTCCGCAAGCAAACGAGCGTCCTACATTATTTGTGCAAATAACACAAAGTGATTATTTGGCTGTGCCATTGTAACAGAACAATAAAGATCATATTTAATTTAAAACAGTATCCCCCAGGGTCGTCTTCTTTATTCAGAGCATTTTGGGCCACTAAAATGAACTTGATTTGCTGCTACAGTTAACAACAGCATTTCAAAGTGGAGAGAAGGAGAATGAGAGAGAGGAAAAGAGAGAGAGAGATCTTTTTCTTTGCCTTCCGTTAACTCTAGCATTCCAGAAATCACAATAAGGGCATGTGGGACAGGAATGTTGAAATAAGTCGCTTATTGAAATAAGTCGCTTATTTCACTATTCTTTCCATATTGTTCACATAACCGTTTATTTACAATAATTTGAGTAATCTCAGAGTTCCTCCTAAAGGCTTTTTTTGGCCTGGATAAAAAGTGCAGCTTTAAGATATTTCTCCTAAAATAAATTTGAGACGGTCTCATTTATAGTCAGCAGTGCCTTGATTACTTGCAGACACACTGGAAATTTACATGCGCTTTTCTCCTTTATAAAACACTGATCTGTTCATATCATTAGTTCCCTCATGACTAGTGCTTGGCTGCTTGCCAAGAGGTCTAACTCTGTAGTTGTAAATCGTGAGTTGAAATAGCAGAAAGTGGATTTGTAACTTAAAAAGTGTAAACAGTTTGGAAAATGAAGTAATTTTGGAGTATGATTGATTGCCTTGTGATTGTACTTTAAATTAGCCTGGGGTCTCGGGGGCAGATATGTGCTCTAACTGCTTATTATACATTTTCAGTTTTCGAAGGAATAATAGCATTGTTGGTAGGCTTTTAAACAATGTATGCATCTCCTGGAGTGACCTTTTAGGAAATGAATAGTTTTATTGTGTGTCCATTACTTTGCCCGAAACAACATTTTTGAGTTATTAATTTGACTTGTTCTATAAATAAAGAATTCAAAATGCAAAGCAGCTGCGCAGTCCAGAGTTCAGCATAGCAAGCCTGTGCCCCAGAACCGCTGTTTGAGGTGGGTAATCCACAGAAGAAATGGTTTCTTGGGTGATAAAATTAATAATCTTTCTGGAGCCTACGGTTACCAATTAGCCCTTTGATATTGCAGAAGCAAAAATTACCATTAAGGAGGACAAGCGATCAGTCAGCCTTCCAAGGCACTGGCAGCATAGGCCTGCTTTTGTTAAGGGATCTCAATTCACTTAATGTCAGAGAGAGAAAGGAGGAATAACCCAGTGTAGCTCCTCCGTAGACAAAGTGTCTCAGCTGTGACCAAGCAGAAGGAGCTGCACCCAGGAAGCCTGAGCCCAGAAGTGTCTTCCTCCGACTTATCCGCTGGGTCATCATAGGCCAGCCACTGAGTCTCCAATCCTTTATTTTCACCAGTAAAATGGGTATAAGAATTTCAACTCTGGGGGTGGGTGATTGGCGTAACAGTGTAAGACACCACTTGGGACACTCGCACCCCATATCAGACTCCCTCGTTTTGAGCCCCTGCTGTGCTCCAGGTTCCAACTTCCCTTTAATGTGCACTCCGAGAGGCACCGGGTGATGACACAAGTACTTGGGTCCCTGGCACCCGTGTGGGAGACCTGGATTGAGTTCCATGCTCCTGACTTCATGGCTGTTGTGGGCATTTAGGAAGTGAAAGAGCAGATAGGAGCTTGCTTGCGCTTGCTCCCCCCCCCCCCCCCCCCCCGCTTCCTTTCAAATACAAAAAAAGAGAGAGAGAGAAGAATTTCAGCCCCATAAAATTGTTCTGAGATTCAAATGAGACAAATTGCAGAAGGGTTTAGGTGTAAAATACTCTGTATCACATGGATATCATTATCATCACTATCCATATCATTATTGTTGCTACTATTGCTATTATTTTATTGCTATAGTGATGGTAGTGACATTGCCTGGCCCTTAGTATTGTGAATGGCTCATGAATATATGTTTTGATCACCAGTCTCATTCACTCTTTGCTTTCACCAGCAGAGATATAGAAATAATTTTTTGTACAAATACTAGACTTCTAGTTTTTGTGGAAACAATTTTCCCAATACAGCCCTTTCTTTGTATTTATTACTTCTTCCTTGTCTAACTCCACATTTCTTGGGGATCATTTTTTGTTCCTTTGTTTAGGGATGAAGAATTTTGGTTCCTTAGGCATTGATTGATGCTTTTACTACTTGTCAAGCAGGGCCTGTATCAGACACCAGGGATACAGTGGTGAAAGGCTCATAATATAATCTTTGCCTTTGAAATGCTCAGGACTTAAGGCAACGCTTGCCAGTCGAACTTTCCTTAGTGGTGGGCTTGTTCTGCATCTGTGCTTTCCAAGAAACTACCCCCTGAATGGAAGCATGGCTCGTGAGACTGAAAAACTGGGTTTTTAATTTGAAGATTTTATTTATTTTAAACTTTAAACAGCCACTCGTAGCTAGCAGCGATTGTATTGGACAGCCCAGTTCCAGGGTAAAGATTTGCTGCTTTAATTGCCAGGTTGGAAGATAAAGCTGAGTGTTTTTGTAAGTGCAGGGAAACTAAATTGCCCATCTCTCTGTTTTCCTTAATGAAGCACAATGCCAAAGCTCAGAAAATTGCTGTTTAGATAATAATGCCAATGGAAGCAAAAATAGGTGGATTGCTTTTTAGCGTATATGTTGGTGAGGCAGGGAATTGGTTCCTATTCATGGAGAAAATGGGTAAAACATTCAAACAGGGCCTACCCTCTGTTGAGTAGGCAAAGATGGTGGCTCCACTGAATCTGTCCCACTGGCCGGGAGGCAGCCCCAGCCACACCAGCTGGAGGATGTTCATATCATGAGTGGGGACGCTCTTGGGAGCATGGGTGCCCAACTGAGATACAAGGGTACTTCAAAAAGTTTGTGGAAAATGGAAATAAAAGAAATTTATTTTGTGCAAAAGAATTAGAAATCCAGACATGCGAGAGGCCTTCCAAACTTTCATGGAAAACACACATCATGAAAAACTGCATGGATTTGGGAGAGGTGGTTTCACCCTAATAACCTTATCATATAATTCCTTCTTTCTTTGAACTTTTCAAACTACACCTGTATTTGCAGAATTTACAAATGCTGAGCTTCCGTGTAGGTAAGTCCCTGCTGTACCGGGTCTTGAGATACAGCACTTGATATTTTGAGTCTGAGTTATCTAAATTCATTCATGTCCATGAAACAGAAATGTCCAAAGGTACTGGATGCAAAGTCTGGCCAGACGAGACTTGAACACACAGATCCCTGGAGAACGCCTGTGTGGCAGGGTAAGCACGGCCTGCTGCTAGGAGGTGCCCCGTGCAGACCTCTGCAGCACTGAAGAAGTGAGGAATCTTTGCAGGTTCTGTGGGTTCCTCAAAGTTGTTTCTTAGTTCCTCCATGAGCGAGTTTCCTCTGGGAGAGGAAGCAGCTTTTGGCACTGTGGAACAGTTATTTAAACACTTGTGGTGAAAAGTCTAATATTAGAGCAGGAAGAGAGAGACTTCAGACAGCATGGAAGCCAGTCTCTTTATTTTGTTTCTTATCTTCTAAAGTTCACTAGTGAGCAAGGTAGATCCTGGGAAGGATTTCAGTAGAGGAAGGACTGCTTCGTATCCCACCCTCCATACATTCCCACCCAGAGCTCCTCCCCTAGGCTCTTCCACCAGCCACCAATCGGAGGCCTTCTCTCTAAACTTCTCCCACCCAGAGCCTCTCTTTGGTGGTGCACACTCGCTGGGGCCCAGCCCCTCCAAAGTTGCTTCTCCAGCTCTAGGCTCTCAGCAACCAAGAGGTCTCCCCTGTATCCAGAAACCACAGATCAGGCACAGTGCCTGCCTAGTTTGCAAGACCCAACAATGTTTTCACATCTTTTAAAATTGGAAGTAAGTACAATGGCCTTTTTCAGTGAAAGAAAATGTCTCAAGAGATAATATTTGTATGAGGGATCTTTAAAAAGTTCATGGAAAATGCATATATTGTAAAAATTTCAACTTTTTTTGCACCAAAATAAACTTTTAATTTCATTTTGCATGAGCTTTGTGAAATCCCCTCATGTATCTGTTTTGATCCATGTGGTCCTAATGTGTGATTTTTAATATTTTCCTGTTGAGGAAAGCCAGAGTGTCCAGGCACTGATGGAAATCATAATGTGATGCTGCCTTGACCTGGTCCCACCTCCCCTAGAAAGGAGGGCCCCTCACTCTACAGAGCAGGAGACTGCAGCCCAGGGAAGGGCAGGCAGTGCCCTGTTCATAGTTCCTTTCCGTAAACTGCTACTCTATAGGATACCACTGCAATTTCTTCTTAAAACGATTTATTCCAGGGCTGATATTTTCCCAACTGTAATGTAATTGTACTTTAATCAATAAAAAATTTCCTGTGGAAAAACTGGGAGGGGTGAGGAGGAGAGAAAGCTGGCAAATGCGAATTGTTGTTTATTTGTCTCTCTTAAACAATGTTTCACGTTAAACCAGCTGCAAATGAAACGAATTGTATTATAACTGCCTTGGAAAAATAACTGTTGATCTCATAAATTCATTGAGCTTCTTGATTCCAAAGGCTTCTCTTAAAATAATAAGTGTTGCCTATGCTCAGTAAATACCTGTCCCCACTTAGTGGACAGGAATTACAACTGCAAAACCAGAACAGCCCCCTCCTGCCCGCTCCGAGGTCAAAGGTTTTGTGCTGACCCTGAACATGAACAAGGAAGATCATGGCTTCTTCCCAGGGCAGAGACTCTCGTCTCACCTTTCACTTGGTGCCTGCATCCCAGATGTCATCATCCCACTAATAGGGCGATCCCCTGGGCATCTCCCTTGCGACGCACACTGCTCCACTCTTACTTAGCACAGCTTCAGTGGCTCTGCCTTCGTGTCACGGGTTCAGCTCGGTACGGGCTTCTCTGGGAAGGTGGAGGCCGTGTCTATGTTCTTGGACTTCGGAATCAGACAGACCTGAGTTCCACGGTGACTGTGAACAAGCTGCTTAATCTCTAAGCCTCAGTTCCCTCATCTGTAGAATGGAGCAGTCAGCACACCCCTGCGAAGGGGGCTGCAGTGATTAAAACACACAAGAAGGGCTCGCCTTCCTGTGCTGCAGCAGGTGGTGGTACCCCAGCAGGACAGTGCTCAGGGACAGCATACTCTGACAGGTCGCCTGAGGAGTTTTCTGATCTGTTTTCTGTTCCTCTAGTTTGGCGTCAGGCATTGTGATGACTGCAGTGTTAATAAAGAACGGAAAAGGTACTTGGCGCTTTGCAAGCTGGACCGTATCTTCCCTGTCCAGGTGATGAGATCCTTTCAGAAGATGGTTCCAAGTCAGTCACACTTGAATGTTGTCAGAGATGAGGCAAGTTCATCCAGTGTAGGATGTTAAGGCCTATACTTCGTATTCTTCAATCCGAGTCTCTTAACACCTGTCTGTTACATGATGTAGGGCATATGCGGATGCACTAAGTAGAAAAGAAAACACCTGACCTGAGTGTTACTAAACTCCATTATCCTTCTGTCAGACATCCACGCTGCAAGAGACCAGCCCACCAGCACGAGTTTCTGAACACTTTCAATACCTGTCTTTTTAGAGAGTCTTGTTGGAAACAAATGGCATTTTAAACTGTTTTTCTTTTTGCAGGTTTAGAAATCTTATTTAGATCAATGTAATGAGACACGCTCAACAAAATGTACTCATTCTCACTTCTCCATGTGTTGAAGATGCAGCATCACAGTTGGAGAGGTGGGGTTGGATGGAGCTGGTTATTTTCACACACACTCGCATTCTTGCTGTGCGCTCTGACTTGTCACAGTGTGCCGTATAGGTGGGATGTTTTTGTGTCTGTGCTAAGTAAATTATGCTCAAGAAGAATTAAAAAGGTGTTATTTCATGTGTTTTTTTAAAAAAGTATTTACTTATTTGAGAGGCAGAGAGAGACACACAAAGATAAACTCACCAAGAGCTCCCATCTTGGGTCACTCCCCAGATGTCCACAATGGCCAGGGCTCTGCTAAGGCTTGCGACAGGGACCAGAAACTCAATGCAGGTCTCCCACATGCAGGCAGGAACTCAAATTCTTGAGCCACCACCACTGGTTCCCATGGTCTTCCTTGGCAGGAAACTGAAGTCAGGAACTGGAACGGGAATCGAACCCAAGCTCTTCAGTCTGGGGCGTGGGCATCTTGACAACTAAGCTCAATGCCTGGTCCCTCACGCTGACTTCTCAAAGGGCCAGAAAAGCTCAGAAGCCGGCAGAACTGCTGGGCTAGTTTTCTTACATCTTCCAGGCCCTCTCATGTCTTCAGAATGACTGTTCTCCAGCCGTCAGAGAGGCTCATTGGTGGGCGAATGTAGGGCCTCATGAAAGGGCGAGGGTTTGTGAGGTCAAGGGAGTCATCGCTTTATCTTTTACAACAAGGATGTATTTATATATTTGTTCAATTATTTTTAATGTTTTTCAATAATGTGTGAGCAAAGAAAAAAGAATACTCATTTCTTTTGTTAACACATTAAGGTGTAACTCATCGGCATTCATAAAATAGCATTCCAACCCATGATATCAGGTGGTGGGAACTTGATTGGAAGAATCTCATTCGCTCGCTTGTGCCTGAGTACATTTACCTTGCTCCAAAGCCCTGCTCTGTTAGACTTGGGCTGGCCTTGGAGATGGCAGGGCTGGGAGTTCCCTGCTCTTGTTCTCTTTATTATCTGTACGGAGATGAACTTTTATTTCCAGATTGAATGTATGAACACACTTCTAATGAGAAAAAAACACCCAAGAGTGACTCATGTCACATTTTAATTGAAAAAGTGGCACTTGAAACAGAAAGAGTAAGGATGGTCTAAATAATCAATTGATTTGAAAGATGGAGGAAGGTAGAGGGTTGGGCTGGATCCCAGAGTTTCATTCTTGGCTGCCTGGGATCATGTATGAGGAGCCTTCAGGAAGTTCACGGAAGGAGTGGTGCTGGGCTGGCATCCAATTTGAGTGCTGCTGCTCCCCTTCTGATCCAGCTCCCTGCTAATGTGCCTGGGAAAGCAGCAGAAGATGGCCTACGTGCTTGGGACCCTTTCACCCATATGGGAAACCAGGGTAGAGTTCCAAACTCCTGGCTTCAGCTTGGCCCAGACCTGTATCCCTGGGAAGTGAAACCGTGGATGGAAGATCTTACTCGCTCTGTCTCTCCATCTCTCTGCCTTTCAAATAAATAAATAAATATTTTTTAAAAAGTTCATGGAAAATGCATACTATGAAACAACTATGCTTGGATTTCAAAATCTTTTTCAACAAAATAAATGTTTTTCTTTTAATTCCATCTTTCCATGAACTTTCTGAATTTCCTTCGTATCAAGGCTCTTTCAGATGATGTTAATATGTGCCTCAGCCTGGATCTCTGGGGTAACTGTTGATGGGAGTCCTTTGTCTCCAGATTTATTAGTGGAGCAAGAAAAAGGTGTTGTGGGTGTCCCACTCGGCTTAAAATAAGGATCTGAAAGCTTAACAGCTAATAAAAAAGAAAGTTAGGGGAAGAGGAAAGCTGATTTTAGGAAAGACTAGAGCTCAGTTTCTCCATCCAAACCTTTCCTTCTTTCTCCCATTTGGAATTGAAAAATTCCAGCAGCTTTGTCTTAAAAGAATGCAGGAGAGGTAGAGGCGCTGATTTTCTTAAGTCAGAGAAAGAGATAAACATGGAGTTTCATAGCATGTAATATTTGCTGGTATTTAAGTATACTTTGGTGGTATCTTGGCTGGCGTTCAGAGACTGTTGAAATCATCATTATTGTGAAGACTCGCTAAATAGAGCTGTTAAACTGTGCTTCACAACTTACATTTAGCTACAAGTACTGGCTCAGTCTTGGCCTTATGAATGATAACACCTATTATCTAGATGTTCTCTGTCCACATCTCACCTGAGGAAAAAAAGCAAATTGGGTTTGAATTTCAGGTGAGGTAAAAAATATCTTAGTAAGGCCTTTCATTGTTAAAAGATATCTCAGTTGCTCTGAGTATGAAGTGCTCACTCCATTGAATATTGGAATAGAAGACTGGGAACCCCTTAAGGGTGGGCCTTGCCATTTTCACCATTGTAAATCCACACCTGAACACAGTTTTTGGCCCCGTGGAAGAACCAAGTAAAGGTTTGTGGAATGAAAAACTAGAGTACAAGGTATTATTCTTACATACTTAGTTAATCAGACTTGTATCACCTTCCTGGGATCTTGCGCTTGAATGTGGATCAACATGGCCTCATCCTCCATGGAAGAGACTTGATCAGGACATTGAACACGGTCTTCTCAGAGCCAGGACCAGTGGAGCTTGCTCATGCTATGGGGCAGGTGGGAGTTTCAGTTGGCTGAGACAAAAGAAGGAAAATGAAGGCCAAGGTTGGAGTCCAACTCTTCCCTTCTTGCTGGAGTGGAAATTAAGCCTATGCCTAAATGATACCCTCATTGGCTTCAATATTTAATAAAACGCCATACCCTGGCCCCTAAGACCCTCTGTCACCTCTCAGAGTACAAACCTGGACTTCAGTCGCAGAACTTTGATTCCAGCACCCTCACTAAGTCATGTCAATTACAGCTCTGAGACTGGAGAAGTGCCTCTCTCCTTTGGAGGCAGCTGAGACCCATTCTCCAGGCCTCCCTAGCAGTGTGATTATTGGCAAGTGTTATCTGGAAGAGGAAAGTGAGTATGTTCAGTGACCAACATACTAGAGTAAGTACTGAATGATGTTCCATCTTCCTGAGAAGTTTCTAGGTATCCCATCAAAACTCAGCTTGAGGTCTCTCTTCTCATTGATACCATGACTCTGCCCCCTCTGATGTGACTCTTGAAGGAATACTTTTTTGTATCTTTGTGCACATGCTCCCATGTTGTCTTGACTGTACATCCTTGAAGGGGACGTGGTGATGGCTCTTTGGTCCTTGTTTTCTTACCACCTGCTACCTCCTAATCCACAGGAGGTGTTACATGGTGTCTGACTAGACCATCAATGGATGGCCATTTTGATTCTGAATGCTATATTTTGATGATGTCCTGGATGCAATTGTGTGAGCTATGTATCTGTGAGGAGAGTCAGGGACGTTGTATGTCTTTATTCTGGAATCCAAGCTGGGGAGGAAATAGAAAGATTACACCATGGACCCCACTGAGCCTGAAACCTGCTTCCCAAGGTTTAAAGGTGGAGAAGTGTGCTGATGAGGGGTGTTTTATGTAACAGTCATCTCTTTTGGAGATTATCTTCTAAGTAGGTCAAAACGAAGCTTTACTTGGGGGATTGTTTTGAACATAAAACTGGAAGAGATCCTTTCATAATTCAACCTGAAGCCAGAAGTGTGATTCTCATTAGTTCATGAATTCACGAGGATTCTTAAAGTCACCAGTCCAATGTGGTTGCTCATGGATGACCAGGAGTATCACCGGGCTGCTAGAGCCTTTCTCAGAGATTTGGAGCTGATCAGAAGGCAGCTGAGATGTGATGAGAATGGTGTGGGATTTAGTGCCAGACAACCTGTCCCTGCAAATGAACCTTGGAGAGGTCATTAGCCTCATTGAGCTTTACATGTCCTCATGTATAATTGGGGGTGTTCTTGACCAACCTCAAGGGAAATTCTGGGCAGATTAAGTGAATCTAAACACAACCAGGGGTTTTCTAAATTCTAAAGTATTATATATATGACTGATTATATTCTGCACAATAAGCCATTGATAATTATACAATGTTAAGCATGGTGTGTATGGAGGGTGAGGGGATTGTAGGAAGTGTGATGATTGCCATGATCAGTGTTTTGGTACATATGAGTGGGATACAAAAAATTCATGGAAAAATGAAATTAAAAAATATCCATGTCCATCATTAAGTAAACTGAAAATAGATCTTTGTAAAAATTAAGGGTAGGAATGTGAGAGGGAGGAGGAAGAAGGGTTGGAGCTTGGGTGGGAAGTGGGGTGGGGGGAGGGAAATGTCACTGTGTTCCTAAATCTGTATATATGAAATACATGAAACTTGCATAACTTAAATAAAATTTAAAGAAAGAATACAAAGTAAGGGGGAAAAAGGTATCATTTTCCATGAACTTTTTGAAGTCTTCTCATATTCTGTCCTCAAAATGTGATCATAGAAGCCAGCTTCTTGAGGTGAGCCATTCATGATAGAAAAGTAAGGGAGAGATGAGAATGGGATAGGAGAAGATTATGTGCTAAAATAAATTGAGGACAGATGGCAATCTATCTCCTGTAGAAGAAAATGCCCAATAGCAAGCTCAAGATTCCAAAGAGACTGTCTGAATTACTCTTGGTTAAACTCATTGATTTTTATACTGTGATAGTCTTTTTCCACATAATATTTGATAATATGCTCAGAAACTAGTGGTTTTTTTCACATGCTTTGGCAAACAACTTGTAAAGCAATAACAGGGAATGTCTACTGAGAGTTTACCATGCCCTACATTAGCCTAACAACTTTTCATCTTTTAGCTCATGTATCCTCCCAAGAAGTCACCAATTTTAAGTCCATTTTGTAGATTAGACACCCAAGGCTCTGAGGCTCTGAGTGGTCAACTTCCCTTAGATCACATAGTTAATAATTGGTTAATATCACATCCTGCTGCTCTGTAATTCACCCATTCTGCCTTCTACAAGTGATCACACTATGGTGCTCTTGCCTTCCCATTCATGCTCACTGTTTTACCAGACAGACCATTGAAACTAATGTTCCTGGAATATGTGACCTTTTAAAAAAATTTAAGAAACAGAGAATCTGTGTCCCCATCCTCTGGTTCACTCTCCAAATACCTGCAACAGCTGGGGCACTCAATCTAGGTTTGCCACGTGGTGGCAGGGACCCAAACGCCTTCAGCTATCACTGCCTGCTTTTAGGATCTGCAATAGCAAATCTGCAATTAGGAACTGGAGCTGAGACTCTGACATGGTATTCAGGCATCTTCACTGTTAAGACAGTCACCTTCTCTGAAATATATGACATTTAAATGTGTATCATCCTTCAAAGGAAAGCGTCACTGTGCTTCCAGGGGAAATTGGTAATTCCCAATTTTAGCCTCTATATGCTTGCGGCCTTCTTGTAGGTAGTTCTGACCTCCTTCTCTGCCTAATCCATCCACATTTATTCCTCTTGCTTTAGCAACTCTGCAGTTACTATAAACTAGCTTTATGATCCCCATTTTCATAGTGCCCCAAAACCTGAATTTTGCCATCTGTTCCACCAGGTGTGCTGGTAACACCCGGGGTACTTGTTACAAGCACTAATCCAGAGACCCCAGCTAGGACATCCTCGTTCAGCATCCTCATCCTCTTTTAGGACACTCTACTTACACAAGGCCCTCAGCAGTTCTGATGTGGTTGGCCTACAGAACACATGTCCTCTCATGGGCTGAACTGAGTAGAATCCGTCCTGAAAGAGAGCCCAGTAGATCTTCAGGATTCTCACAGAGAATTAGAGAGAACAGGTAATAGGTCCAGAAGTAGAGTATAGAGCGAGGGGATGCCAAACAAGTATCCACAAAAAAGACTGACATTAAGTGAAGGTCTACCATGTGCTTTGCTTGTTTCTAAGGCATTGCGGATTCAGACATTGATCTACCTTCTGCTCTTCAAAGAACCCTTAGTGAGGAAAGGTGAGCCCAAATATGTACAGCAAGGAACTTTTGTCTTGGGAATTAAGCTAAATAAATAGTCCAGAATTGCAGATTTCTGGAAGCTCTATTTTCTAGGGCAAAGGCCAACAGAGTCAGAAAGTAAATATTTTGGACTTGTGAGCCATTTTTCTCTCTATTGCAACCCCACAACTCTGTAAACTACACAGCTGTACCATTAGAACACAAAAGCAGCTGAGACCAATTTGTAAATGAATGGGCAAGGCTGTGTCGCAATAAAACTTTATTTACAAAAGATTTTTGCCAATAGTTTGCCATTCTTTGCAAATATCAGCCATGTCACAGACTTATCTCAGATATGTAGAACAGAGATCTGTAGTAATGGTAACTCTTGGTATGGAATCCCAGATTTATCCCTGGAATTAATCTATTAGTCAACTGCAATTTGTTTATTGTGTCTTTGATAAGAAATGGAAATAGGTTTGTATACTAGGGAATGATGAAGACATTTGCACTGGAAGTGATTTTTAGTGGATGATAGGTATTATGGGAAATACAAATAAACCAGATTTACCCTCCTCCTGTTTCCTATCAGCTTGTACAGAAAGGCTGGAAAAGAAAGCAAATCCATATCACTCAATCTCAGTGATGTTCTTCTACAGTGCAGCGTGAGAATACATTAGAAGGTGGTGGGGTTTTTATGTGACTGCATTGCCATGAGATTGAGTAGTGGTTTCAGTTCCTAGTAGGTTTTATAAGTATCTCCTTTGGATGTTAAACTAATATCACACACTAGATGAAAAAGAAAGGAAAAAAAGAAAAATACCTGTTCTAAACAACCAATGTTCCTCTGGCACCGAGACAAAAACCAGCAGATGGTTTGTGGAAATGGCACCAGGTGAACTAGCAGCTAGGTGCAGCGAGAGAACAGGTATTACCCAGAGGAAAGGGCTCCTACCGGGTTTACGGTTGATACTTTAAGAAGACAGTCAGTATTTTACTTGGAGCTGATTTTTATCACTCACCAGAAACCAAAGGTGGTGAGCCAGGGTCTCTGCTGCCATAACCACTGTGGCTGGGGGTTGGGACATCAGTCACTCCGGTGGCTTTTTCTCTAGTTTGTCCTCTTCTCGCAGTTGCATTTCTGAATCTCTTTTCTCAAGACCGTTGGATCCAGAAGTCCAAGGCTGGAGTCTGTTGCCATGAGTGCAGAATGGTCCCATTTCTCCCAAGTGCCTCTTAAGGCCCAAGATGTCTTAATACAATGGGCTTCACATTTCTTTTCCAATGGGCACTACAGAGTAAGTCTGTGCCATACAGCGAGCATATGATGCCTTGAAATGTGGCTTGTCCAAATCACGATATGCTGTAATGTTAAATACACACCAGATTTCAAAAACTTAGTCTGAGAAAAAATGCAAAATGCATCACTAGTAATTATATTGATCTTGTGTTGCAATAGTATTTTGAATACATTTAGATGAACAAGATTATTAAAATTAATTTCCCCATTTTCCTTTTATGTTTATGTTTCTTTTAATGCTAATTACCCATTTGGCTCACATTGTGTTTATATTAACTTGTGCTGCTTTAAAAGATTTTTTTGGAGACAAAGCACACACACACACACACACATATATATATACATATTCATATATTCATTTGCCCAATTTTAAGTAGATATCCAAAATCTATATCATGAGTATGAAGAAGTGTTTTGTCAATAAGAATAATAGACATGATCTAAAATTAAATAAAGTGATGGCTAACTATAATTAAAATAAATATTATTCATGGCTTGATTAAAATGTTTTAAAATCTATATGTAATAAGGCAATACAGTTCTAAAATAAGTCATGTAAAATTTTTATCCTTAGGTTTATCCAATTTATATTTTAAAAACAGTGGTAGCCTTGCAGAACATTCCAGCTACATTTTAAGGGTTCTACATCATTAACCTTTATTGCTCTAGCGTTTCTGAATTCAGAGCATCCTAACACAGGCCAGCATACTGTAATTCTATTGCCAAGCTTCCCCTTTCACAGAAATTATGTGCAAGAAGGAAAAATCAAAAACCGATGTTATGAGGTGCCTTGAAATATCAATAAATGAGACTTCTTCCAAACCAGTATTGTGATTTGACTCTTTAATGGTCATAATAAGACTAGGGATGGGTGATGGGTAAAGGCGATTGGCTGCACCAAATGCAAATTCTTAGGCAAGTGAATTGAGGAGTGAGTGATAGAGAGGTTGAGGTTGTGTCAGTTACCCCCAGTAAATCTACCCTCAGGGTAGGGATCCACCAAGTTCATGACCACTGACTCCAGGTGGGTCAGTGGTAGAAGAAAGAGGTCTTTGCCCTCCCTTCCTTGTTGAACCCCTGCAGAAGGTCAGAGGTAAGGTGAAACAAAAAACAGGAGAGTGTAGACAACTCTCGTCACGCTTGGATGTGGTTCCCAGGAGGCAGTGCAGTTGTTCTGACAAGGCTCACACCTTTGAGAGAGGTGCAAGAACTACTTAAGTGGTGAGATTATTCCAAAAGACAAAAATTAAGAAAGAGTGGCTGCAATGAGATGAGTACCCAAATTCATGAGCTATCATTCAAAAAGCCAGCCGATTACTGCAGGGCAATTGGGTAGATGCCTTTCTCCAGATTCCTTCAGCCTGTTCAGTTCACAGCATGACTGCTTTTACTCTTACTCTGTAATGGGAGGTTCTGATACTTTTTTTTCTGGTCATTGGAGTCAGGGACTAATGACTTTTTTTTTTTTTTTTGGACAGGCAGAGTTAGACAGTGAGAGACAGAAGCAGAGAGAAAGGTCTTCCCTCCGTTGGTTCACCCCCTAAATGGCCGCTACGGCCGGCGTACTGTGCTGATCCAAAGCCAGGAGCCAGGTGCTTCCTCCTGCTCTCCCATGCAGGTGCAGGGCCCAAGCACTTGGGCCATCTTCCACTGCCTTCCCGGGCCACAGCAGAGAGCTGGACTGGAAGAGGGGCAACTGGGACAGAATCTGGCGCCCCGACCGGGACTAGAACCCCGGGTGCTGGCGCCGCAGGCGGATGATTAGCCTAGTGAGCTCCAGCGGCTGGGAGGTTGTGATATTTACTGCCATGTGTCTATGGGGAATTACACCTGCCAATGCTCTCAGAGGTTTAGGAGGGGGTACTGAGAATTAGCACACTGATTCTGCATCCTCTAGGAGGTTAATTTCCAGTGGCTCCATGGGAGAGACACCCGTTTTCCTCCCAAGAAACAACTAAGAACTCATCCACACAGACAATCTAATACTTGTCAAGTGTTCTGCTCTTTTTTATTGTATAAAATATGTAACCAGATTTATCATTTTAGTTATTTTTAAGTGTACAACTCAGTAGCATTAAGTACATTCACAATATTTGTAACTACCACCATTCTCGAGTTCCAGAATGCCTTCATCCTCCCAAACCAACTCTGTAACCACTAAGTAAGAACTTCCCATTCTTTTCAGTCCCCAGTCTTCATAGCACCTGGCAACTTCTACTTTCTGTCTCTATGAATTAGCCTAGGATTCTGGCAGGGGCAGGGGAGTTCAGAATTGCTTTCGGAGATTATAAAAGTGTTCTTCATTGATTGTGGTAAGGGATTGACAACCATGTAAATATACTAAAAGCCTGTACACTTTTGGCACCGTGGTTAAGATAACACTTGTAATGTCCCCCCCATCCCATATCAGAGTGCTTGGGTGCAAGTCCTGGCTCCACTTGGATTTCAGCTTCCTGCTAATGCGCTTTATGAGAGGCAGCAGATGATAGTTCAAATAATTTGGTCCCTGACACCTGTGTGGGAGATCTGGATTGAGTTCCAGGCACCTGGCTTTGGCCTGTCCCAACTGTAGCAGTTGCAGGCAATTAGGGAGTGAATCAGTAGATGGAACAGCTCACTTTCACTCTCTCTTTCAAATATATAAAACATTTAAAACTTTTTTTTTAATTTTAACACTTTAAATGAATTTTATGATATGTGAATTATATTTCAGTAATACTATTACCAAAAGACATAAGGCTGATTATATGCTTCTATTATTTCATACCTCCCCTTTTTTTTTAACTTAACAGAAGCATCTCTGCATGGCCTGAAATGTTGTTTCACTTAATTTAATTATTTTTAATATCCACACAATTTTAGTGAAAATTGAAGTACTATTCTACATACGTATCAACATACACACAGTTTTGTATGCAGTTATGTGTGTGTGTGTGTGTGTGTATAGAATGCCTTCTAGGTGCTATGTGTTAGTCAATATTTATCAGTCCAACATTATTTGGTGATTAAGTCTCTATACACACTTTTTTTTTCCTGGTATAAATCATGGTTGTAATGATTAGATTTAGCCTGATTAGTGCTGACTATTTGTGAAATCATCATGTCTGTAAACATCATGACAGATAGTGATTTACCATCTTGTAAATGCCTGAATTCTGCACACACAGAGGGGCTGATGTGTGGGAGTCAGTCATTCTGCTGTTGATTTGTCCAGTACCACACCTCAGTTGGGTTTATTCATGAGCTTGGGATTCAGGAGCGTATCTTCAGTGTCAAGGGCTTATCCAACCACTATGGTAACCGAATTGTGATTCTTGGGACAATGACAGACATGGAGTTACAACTTGAAAAATAAAAAGCCATGTTGATATTTCTAGGAGAAAGATAACGGAAGTGGATATAATTTTTAAGGCCTGTTGTGCTAATGACTGAGCTTCTCTGTTAGCAATCTTGACATGGTATCTGTAGCTGCTGATTGAATCTTAACGGTAGGTTCTTGTAAACCAAGAGAGAACTGAGTTTAAATATCTCCAGGCCGGTATGCTAGTCTTACCTGGGTCACTAGCAAATAAATGAATGTCTAAATTAATCTCTGATAAAACTTGTGTTATAATTTGAGCGTAGGAAAAATATTGTCTAGGCCCTGGCTCCCGGATGTCCCCTGGATTCCTCATGTTTTCGCCAGATATTGAGTCTCATTTATACTCAGAGTAAATGGCTGACTAGAGGGTAAAGGCTAATCCATGTGAAGGGCAGACAAGGTACATCAGACCTCGAAGAATGTGGTCACAATTTATACAAAGTAAGGATCAGTCTGGCCTTGAGATCTCACCGGTAGATAGACGTATTGTGCAATCCCTGTCTTGTGTGACATTTAAATTTGGCTGAGTCGAGCCATATGGAAATCAGATGCAAAATTCTCAAGATGAAATCCAGAGTGGCTCCTGAATGCGGCTTAGAATCCAGTGGCCATTTGGGAGAACCTTGGCGGCGGGGCTGGCTTGCTTCCCAGTGGGTTCATTTGTTACTCCGAGTGATGGCAGTGTTTGGTTTTAATTTAGCTTTGTGTTGTTTTCTTTTCTGAGCGATGAAGCAACAGTAAGGGCAACTCTGATATTAACATGTTAATACACATTTTTATATTTGCGTATCTCCATCTATTTTAAGTAACTTGCTTGCTGTTGGAAACAGCTGGTTAAAACTCTGGGTTCAGCATTTGAAACATTCTTTGTTCTGTTTGCAACCATAAACTGATATATTTTCCCACATTTTCTTTTTGTTAAGTTCTCCAGTGATGTTTTTGTTG
Organism: Lepus europaeus; assembly: GCF_033115175.1. Taxonomy (NCBI): domain Eukaryota; kingdom Metazoa; phylum Chordata; class Mammalia; order Lagomorpha; family Leporidae; genus Lepus; species Lepus europaeus. The sequence continues at coordinate 52,239,413 of NC_084843.1, forward strand.
CCTATCCTGGGAAGATCTGTGTTTCCATTTATCAAAACAAATGGCAAGCTGGGGACCATTTAAAGTAGTTTTTTTAGTTAATAAAGCCAATCTCCTTGTTCTGTTATGTTAAAAGTACATTATCTTTTTATTGCCAGTTCTGTATGACTAGGCCTGTTTTCTGTCTTAGCAATCTCAGGGCTGCCCCCACTTGCTTACTGTGTAGAGAATTACAAAATCATTAAGGGTGGGGCAACACCAGCTGACTTACAGTACAAACCATTTCTCAAAATAACCACAACAGTGCAATACTGATGTGTAATTTACGTCACAGTATGTTTTTATGAAATAGTTTGTGGCATTTTCACTTCTATTCCGGATGGAATCTTGTTCTCTCTCCCTTTTAATCAGGCATTTAATTTATTTTTATTAATAATATTTTCCACTCCTTGTCTTGGCATGCCTCCAATTTAACAGCTTTGATGAGAAGGGGAAAAAATACAAGAAATCCAACTGACCTGCCCCTACCCCAATCCTCCAGCATCAGTTTAAGTGCGAATGTATTTTCTCCTGTGCTATGTACTAATTTTGAGTACTAAGCTTACTGCTTTGAGAGAGACCTTGAAATATGGTTGGACTTGTTACCATTTTACACAAAGCTACAGTCACAAATTGATAAAGCTGATGTACAACTTCGGCATTTTAAACACTTTCAACCAATTCAAACTATTTAGTCATACGCACTGCTGCATTTTCCTTTTACAAATGTCTTTCTGTATAATGTCCTGTAATTAGAACAGGAAATCATTGAGTAACTGTAAGATGAATAAGAGCACTTAGACTGAAAGGAAAATTACCTTCCGAGAAATTATATTCTTTTTTTTTTTTTTTTTGCTGCATGTTACAATGTTGGTAATGATAGTAACAGCTGTAGCTTCTCTTATCTGTAGAAATGTAGAAATTTCATGCTTAGGTTTTCTAAAATGAAAAAAAAAATCATTTTCAGGAATAATCAAAAATGAATGGACAGAAAATAGGAAATGCCTAATTATGACAAATATTCGGTGTCACAACAGAACAGCAATTAAATGGAAACTTCAGTGTAATTGTCAATAGCAGTAAGAATTGGAATAGTGCCAGGTATATCAAGTTGATGCTTTGCCTTTGGTTGGTTGCTAGGAGCACAGAGAAAAGTATAAAGCTTTGAGAAAGGAATGTCTAATGTAATAAAGTAACAGAAGGAAGCATAAATCATTGTGAGAGCCTCTCATATTGATGTTATTTTACTTAAATTGTTTCAAAACTAGACATCAAGTTTTATAACATGAGCAAATTCATATTTGCTTGGGAAAAAAAAAAAAGAAAACTATGTTGTCTTTGAAGCACCAGGGACATTGTGTCTCAAACTTAGCCTTCATACATATTTGGAATCTTTTAAGTGAAAATCTTTAAATGTTTGTTTCTATTGGCATCCAAATGCATTTGCCCTAATACGATTAAGAGAACTAAAGGGCAAAATACTTGGCAGATTTTTCAGTTGAGGTAATTAGGTGCAGGAAGGAACATGCATATTTTTTCCACCAGGCTCTATAAAATCCTGGTGTGAAGGGTTTTTTAAAGACTTTTTTTTTTTAAGCTTACTGATGTTAGAAGTAGATTATAGTGGTTTTCAGTAAGCATAATAGTGTGATGTTTCGGAAACATGTTTCCCCTCTCCCCCTAAAATGAAAAAGAAAGTTACATTTCTAAATTGTTGTGTAAGACATAAAAGCAAATTTCTCCTCCGGAATTTATGTTTTCAGCCTTCTGTGCATTTGGCCACCATTATCTATTTTTAAAAAATAGCATTATGGATATTTGAAAGTCAATGCTCCATTAATTCATTGTGTTTGCTATTTCATGCATCTCTCTTTGTACAAAGACAACTTGAGCAACGCTATTCAGAACGACTGCCAGCTTTTACCCTCTCCCCCCACCTCTTCCCCACCCCCAGCCCCACTCTGAGGATTAAAGCAATGGTATACTGTTACTGTTTGAAAAGCCTGGGTGGAGTCTCATGTTATAATTACAGTTTCTCTGTGGAATTCTGTTTTGGACTTTGAAAATATATAAATAAGTGAAAAATTGACATTGAGAGAGGTTAACAAAACGTGTAATTATGATATAAGCACAGGATTAGAGTAATTTTGGTTGAGCATTACAAGCAGTGTACTTTAGGTATTAACTTTTAATAGGCAAAGTTCTTTTTATTGAAGTTGAAATGAGGTTTAGTAATTTTGGGTCTCTTATTCCCTTTGAATATTTCATTTTAAAATAGGCATGTTCACATTTTTTTTGATGGGGGAAATTGAGGAGTGGGATGACATTTTAATAGAATATCATAATTATGGTTTAAAATTTCAGTCTTGGGTACCAGTAATTTATTACTGATCATTTTCTGTTGACTGAAATCGAGTAATGTATATATAACCCAACCAAGTACAACCAACTGGAGTGTGTCAGAAGAAGTGCTCCTTGGGTTAGGATTTTGATTTCTTTTTCTGTGTGGGTGTGGTTGAAAGAAAGCCTTTATGCCAGGCACATTTTGTTTGCCTTTTGCTATGTGAATGTGCAGTTTCTTCGTTCTTGATGGCTTCTTAGCTGTATCTGCTGGAGCTCTCATGGATTGGACAGGGGGAAAGGTCCCGCACAGCATTTATTGGCAGCTCTTGTTTCATGGGTAACTCTGCATAGGCGTGTTTGTTTATGTGTGTATGAAATGCATAAGGGGGAAAGAAGTAGCTGAGGAATTCAAATAAGAATTCCTGAAAGGGTCATTTGCCTTTATTTGTTTCTTGGAATACGAGGGCAAAATAAAACATGCCAGCCACTCAACAACTTAATATTTCCGTAGCTGAGGAGGCGGTTAGAGGATCACAGAATTTTAGATCCGGGACACTCTCCAAAATTCGTTGTTTTAGATTCTGTTATCCACACCTTTCATATCCAGGTGACACTTGTCCTGAGGAAGAGACACTTCTCCAGTAAAATATGGTGCCTGCTTCACCACAGAGAGACTTGGGGTATCTGCTCTGGGGGGCCTCGGCGCTGCTGACTCGGTTCTTCCAGGTGTCTGGTCTCCTCTGGAGCGCCTTTCTCTTTATCGCTTTGCTGCCTTTCTTAGGAGCCCTAAAGGTCTCATGGGCCCTCGCTGGTTTTGTAAATATGAAAGGCAACTCCTCTGGGGATGTCCAATTACAGGGTTGGAAATTCACCTCGGTTCAAACAATATCAGAATTCTGGCCCAGATGGCTGGTTCTGTTTAAAATCGACAGATATCATAATCTTTGCTTTAGTGCCACTTAACATTGCCACACCACACCAGATCCCAATGGTGTGTCTAGCCTCTTAGCAGGGAAAGAGGTTAATGAGGGACAGACATTGTAGGCTTGCAAAAAAACAAGATTGGTGCTATTTCCTGTCACGTGGGTAGAAAATTGAGGGGCCGGCGCTGTGGTGTAGTGGGTAAAGCTGCCACCTGCAGTGCTGGCATCCCATATGGGCACTGGTTCGAGTCCCAGCTGCTCCACTTCTGATCCAGCTCTCTGCTATGGCCTGGGAAAGCAGTAGAAGATGGCCCAAGTCCTTGGACCCCTGCACCCATGTGGGAGGCCTGGAAGAAGCTCCTGGCTCCTGGCTTCAGATCGGCACAACTCGGGCCATTGGGGCCAACTGGGGAGTGGACTAGCGGATGGAAGACGTGAAAGGCACACCATAGTGGGAAATCCTTTCCATGGGAATTGCAGTGACCCTAAATAATAATCTCACTTAACCAGAGTCTACATTTCCCATGAAACAGAAGCCTCATATTTCACGTGATCAAAGAGCACTGTCTTCATCCCTTATATTGTGAATGAGTTAAATGTTATTATTATTTGAGGCATTTTGCCAGAGTGAAAAGTTAATCAAACTTGGAATTCAGATGTGTAGTAATCTCACCTCAATTTTAGTTCCTCAGTTCCTGATCCTTGAGATCCTGGGCTCATCACTTGGTGTATCTGAACTTGTGGCCTCCCATGGCTAAACTGGGGACTTTAACAAGTAGTGATGTTGCTAACAGGGTTATTGGGAGGAAAAAAAGGACATATTATGTAAAAGACTTTTTTAGTGTTTTATTATCAGTACCAGAAGTAACATCAATATTTACTTTGCTTTCTAAATAGGAAGACAGTCCCTTCCTCACATTTTTAGTTATCAGGGGTTTTTCCCCCTTGCTGTCTCCTGTGATACCCACAGAAATCTTGCAAAAGTGGCAAAGCAAAGCGAATTTGGCTCAGTTCTGTTCTAGATACTAGGAATTTAGAAGAGAAATACAAATAGGAATATATATCCAACCATAGGCTCCACACGGCTGTTGTATAGGAGGAATAAGTTCTACTGGTCTACAGCACAGAACAGCAACCTTTTTCTATGTTTTAAAAAGAACTGGAAGAGAGGATTTGAGGATTTGAAGGCTCAAAACACAAAGAAATGATAAATGTATAAGGAGACAGAAATGTTAATCACCTTGATTTGATCATATACCCATTGTACACATATATTGAATTATTAAACTCTACTCCATAAATATAATTTTTGTAAAGATTTATTTTTTATTTATTTATTTTTTTAAATTTTTTTTCTTTTTTTTCTTTTTTTTTTTTTTGACAGGCAGAGTGGATAGTGAGAGAGAGAGACAGAGAGAAAGGTCTTCCTTTTTGCCACTGGTTCACCCTCCAATGGCCACTGTGGTCGGCGCATCTCGCTGATCTGAAGCCAGGAGCCAGGTGCTTCTCCTGGTCTCCCATGCGGGTGCAGGGCTCAAGGACTTGGGCCATCCTCCACTGCCTTCCCGGGCCACAGCAGAGAGCTGGCTTGGAAGAGGGGCAACCGGGATAGAATCCGGCGCCCCAACCGGGACTAGAACCCGGTGTGCCGGCGCCGCAAGGTGGAGGATTAGCCACGGCGCTGGCCTATTTTTTATTTATTTTAAAGACATAGTTACAGCCAGAGAGGAGAGAGAGAGAGAGAGAGAGAGAGAGAGAGAGAGATCTTGCATCTGCTGTTTCACTCCACAAATGGCTGCAATGGCTGGGGCTGGGCCAAGCCAAAGCCAGGAGCCCAGAACTTTTTCTGGATCTCCCATGTGGGTGCCAGGGCCGCAGCCCTTGGTCCATTTTCCACTGCTTTCCCAGGCCATTAGGAGGGAGCTGAATTGAAAGTGGTGCAGCCCAGTCTCAAACTGGAGCCCATATGGGATGCCAGTGTCAATAGCAGAGGCTTAACCTTCTTTGCCACAGTGCCAGCCCCCATAAGTGTAATTATTACGTCCATTAAAAATAAAAATATATAGCTATATATGATAAATATCATATACATATTTCACAACCCAAAATAAGTAAATATAAATTTATGCATAGCTAATGTCAGATTCAAAGTTACTGGTTTTGAAGTTTAGTGTGCAAAAGCTAGCTGGCATGCTTAGGAAAGCTAAATTCCTGGGTCCCAGCCTTAGAATTCCTGAGTCCGTGGTCCTTGGTGGCACCAGGAGTGAATCTGAAGTGAGCAGTCCCAGGACCTCCTTTAGAGACACTGTCTCCAGCTTCAGTGGATGACTGAGGGGCTCGTTTCCATGAGTTGCAAGTAGAGTGAACCCACTGTTTCGCTCTCAGCAACAAGAGGTGGATTCATGGTTCAGTGAGCATTTTAGGAACTGCATGAAGGAAAGATGGCCAATCTTTTGGGCTGAGATGAGATGGAGAGGAATAAGGAGGTAATTTCCCAGTACACAAGATTATCAGGAAGTGTATTAAGTTCAGAGCAGAGAGTTAAGAAGACAGAGGACATCATTTTGAAGAAGGAAAAAAAAAAAAAAAAAAAAAAAAACCTGAGAAGAGCAGAAGAAAACTAAACTGAAGGGAGTAGGAGGAGTGAACTGGTCTCAAGGGTCCAGGTGACATCTGCTTCCATGAAACTAACTATGAAGCAACTGTTCCTGTGCCCTCACATGGACTGAAAAGCACAACCTTCTCCATTTTGCCTCAAGAAAATTTGGAGAACCTGGTGCAATTTGTCCCCATTGCAGAAAGTCAATGGCACAACCAATACAGATTCTTGGAATCAATAGGTATTTTCATGGTGTTGCCTACATGCAGGAGATAGTATTAGGTGCTGCACCTGCTAAGAGAAGTAAGCCCCAGCAATTCATGCTTGTCCCTGTCTCTCATTCACAGATAGAGAACAATAACTCAGTTGACACTTTGGGGGCTACTTCTTGAAACAGTACTTGTATACTTTGGGGTTCTGATGATATTTGGTGACTATTTCCACTAAAACTTCTTGTGTTATAAATCTGTAGAAACCACAAATTTGAACCCAAAATGTGAACTTTGTGTCTTTGTCTCTTAAAAAAATTTGAAATTGGCATGTTTTGGGACCTATATTAGCTGCTAAAATCTAGCTTTCATTTGGAGACCTGTCTTCACTGTAAACATATTTTCTTTTAAATTTGTTAATGTATTTATTTTATCTGAAAGAGAGAAATCTTCCATCTACTACTTCACTCCCCACCCCGTCTCCCAAATGCCCACGATAGCTGGGGCTAGGCCATAACAAAGCCAGGAGCCTGAGACTCAGTCCAGTTCTCCTCCAGCATGGGTGGCAGGAACACAAGCACTTGAGCTACCACCTGCTGCCTCCTCGAGTGCATATTAACCAGAAGTTGGAATTGAAAGTGGAGCTGAGACTTGGACTCAGGCTCCAATATGGGATGTTGGCCCCAGCGGCAACTTAACCACTGCACCAAGTGCTTGCCCTGTATTTCCTTTTAATTAAGTGTGCCAGCTGATGAAGTGGCTACCCTCAAGCCAGGCAGGAGGCAAGCCATCGCAACATGTCATCTTGCAAGCAACTGAACATCTCCATTTGTGGAGAAGCCTCCAGCCTGAGGAACTAAGCGAACATAATTAGAAATACATCTGGGCATCAGCCTCCTGTCTGAAAAGGTCATACGCACACCCTCTATTGGTACTGGTTATGTTCCATCATTATACTCTATTCTTACTCATTCGTCTCCCACTGGTTAGCAGATGGCCACGATAACATAGGTATCCTTAACAACTGTCTTGTGAAATTCTCTGCAGCATGGTGAGGGCTCAAAATATTAACTGTTTTCCCTTTAAATAGGCAAGTGACATGTCTGGGAATTGCTCACAACTGCCCTGGTGGTGTGGTCATGGAGAGTGATGGCAAGCTGGGTCATGGAGCCTAAATTCAGCTTGACATTGTGCAGGTGGCCAGATACCAACGGGGGTGTTTGTCACTTCTCAAGTTTAAAGTGAAAGGATTCATCCATGCCATGTCTGATTTTTATAAGAAGCACAAAATTATAGTGAAATTATCGTGGTAGGAGGAAGCAGCACTCAGTGTTCTGAGTTTGGTTGGTTCTGATACACTTGTATTGCAAGGATGCTTGGGAGTCCTCTCAGTGTGCCAGGTTCTCTGAGAAATGCCAGGTTACCAGATGGATTTGAGATACGTTAAAAAGATAGGGGGTATGGGTGTGGGGAGGGTGGAGAAGGTGGGTTTATCAATTAAGTGAGATGGATCTGCTGCTGTTACAAATAATCCGAAGTCATAGTCACTTAAGACACCAGCAGTTTCTTTTCTGTTGAGGTTGTCCGTCTACGTGGGATTAGCCCAGGGCTCTGCCCCCATGTAGTTTATCTCTAACATCCACAGTGGCAGAGGAGCCACTATCAGAGCCATTGCAGATGGCCCAGTCAGGGGCAAGGACACTGGGTTGGGTGGCACATTGGCTCTTACAGCGGCCATCACTTCTGTCATATTTCTTTGGCCAAACCAAGGCACACAGCCATGGGACTCCAAGACAGCACGAGGCACAGCCTTTCCTCAGGTGCATAAGGAGGACGGGAAATATTTTCTGTAGAGCACTAACAACCCCCAGAGCAGATGATGATGCTATTTGGGCCTTCATGAACATCTCTCTGGGGATTGATGACCTTTTTAGAGGCCTCAAGCACTGAAGAGATTACGGAATCCAACGTGAGAGCAATACCAAAGTGAGCAGATGAGTATAAAGATGCTCGACAACATTCTACTTTTTCCTACGGTGATGATTTTCATGCTTAAAAAAAAATCAAATTCTTTCAAATTGATTTTTTTCAGTTTGATAGTTGTTGGTGATCCAAGTATTGTTTAATATGCCTAGAAAGTCATCGCACTCTCTTTTCTCCATAAACGGGTTATAGTGTGTGAGTGGCCTGATGTGCATGCATGGGTGTGTGTGTGTGTGTGTGTAGTTGGATTGGTGAGGTGGGGCTTGGAGGATGCCCTCATTCACAGGTTGTAATACAGCTGCACCAGGAAAAGTCTTGTTGAAGACCACATCTGTCGCACAAAACAGAGATGATTATGGAAATCATGCCATGGTCATGAAAGGTCATTGCTGGAGGGAAGAGGGTAATGGATTGTTTTCTCATTTGTATAGGGGAGGACGAGGAAGAAACAAACGTGATCGTCCTCAGCTACCCTCAGTACTGCCGGTACCGTTCGATGCTGAAACGCATCCAGGATAAGCCATCGTCCATTCTAACGGACCAGTTTGCATTGGCTCTTGGGGGCATTGCTGTGGTCAGCAGGAACCCTCAGATCCTGTACTGCCGGGACACGTTTGACCATCCAACGCTCATAGAAAACGAGAGTATATGTGATGAGTTTGGTGAGTCTTTTTGCTTTCTACCTCAAACTTGTACATGTGTGTGTCTAGTTGTTTTCACTTCTTGTAAAGAACAGTGATGGGAACAAGGTTATTTTCACAGGCCTCATGTGCCACCCCACCCCTCCCATTCCCAAGCACAAGGCATCATTGTCTTCTTGGCAGCCTGTGGTTTACCATGGGTTAAAGATTATTATTTAGAATTTGTTGTTCCATATAGCATCTGAAGTTGCTTGGTCAACCTCGAAATTGGTCTTTAGGACAGAAAACTTTCATATTAGTTCTTTCTTAAAAGACTTTGGCTGTCTAAATATGGATTTTAAAATGTAACTGATGTAATTGAGCACCGACTTTTCAGTGTTATAAGCTATTGTACAAATGCACTAATGGTAGCCACTTCAGTACTTTGCATTAGATAGATATTAGATAGGTAGATAGAGCTGTTAATTTTTTCATATATATGCACATACGTGCACACACACACACAGAGTGCCCACCAAAAACAGTTTGTTTTTCTGCAGCTCTACCTTGTTGACTGGTCATATGTGTCTATAGACAGAGGAGAAAGGCAGGCTTTCTCCGTTTGGGAAGCCTTACAGGATGTAGTGAAAGACTAGAGGGAAGAGGCCAGCCAAGATAGCTGTCCTCCACACCTTGACTTTCTGGTCTGTTGAAGAGTTGAGGTTGTATCAGCGACTCTCCAAACTGCACAAGTTCCTTGGGATTTCTCATACTCACAGAGACAGGGACACTTCCTCCCTTCCCTCCTGCTGGATCCCTCATGGGTACCTGAGTGGAAACAGACGTTGGTACCCTGGTCTAGATGGAACATGGGGTCCCTTTGAGTTGTAGAGCATTCCCTGGTCTTGTTGGCTAATGTTTCCCCAAGGACCCTTTGTTTGAAGATGACTGAAATTTAGTTTATCCTGTTTGACCAGTGTAGACTTCACCATGTTTTTAGAAGTCACTGCAGTCTCTTCAGTTTGATTCTCCATGATTCCAGCAGCCCTGTTGCTACTACCAGGGATCTTTTGTAAGTGGCTCTGTGGGCAGAGGATGGACAGGATGAGGGGGTGGGAGATGGATAGTCTAAGAAGGAAGGGAAGAGAGAGAGGAAGTGGAGCCAAAAGACTTAAGTGTATGGGGGTGTAAGACCATGACTTTTTCCCTTTATAATTTGTTTTTTCAGATATTCCTCAAAACTCTGGCTTATCAATAACTCTCCGGGAAGGTGGTGATATTTGTTATTCCTACAAAGAAATAGTTATTGTTATATTTTTAATATTCAAATAACATTTTTATTCAAATAGACAAGTGTTTCCAATATATTTTTTAGAACATCTCTCTTTTCAGATCAGCATTTACAAATCTTCCTCTTGCTTGGGATGTAAGTTTTTCTACATCCCTTACTCCCAAGCCTTGTATGGTACTTGGAGCTCATGAGATCTCTAAATTCCTGACATAGAATAAAACTGAAAGAATACTCTCCCTCATTTAAGAATATTCAAAATTAGAGTTTCACAGTGTAATATAATGAAAAAATTTTAACCTTTTTGGCTAATTTAAGAGTTATTAGTCACTGAGTTTCAAAGCTGTTGCTTCTAGAATTGGTAATAGAAGTTCCAATTTAACAGCAATCACAATGGTTGTTAAGAGTTACTAAATTAGTTTTAAATGTTCTCACAAACACAAGCATCTGACTTTTGAATGTTTTCCTGAACTTTCTTCTGGTCTAGCTAATTTTAATGCTGTTTTTCTTCCCCAGCCTCTTAAAGTGGAAGCTTTCTTTTGGAATAAAGGTACCTTTAAAGAGCTTCTAGATGGCTAGTTAAATCATTAGAATTTTAGACTTTTTTAGTTGAATGCGTACTTCAAATAGTTTGTACTTCTTCAAGTATTTTGTGTCAGCAAACAAACAAAAAAGCTTCCTTTGAGCTGATGTGAACACCTTACCAGCAGGCCTCTACCACCTCCCACTTTTGGTCATGCGTCTAAATTTCCAGAGAACACCCTTTTAAACCTCCAACTGGTTGTACAACTTGAGATCAACATGGGTTAAAGTGTTTGTTAAAATGTGGGGTTGAGTTTTGCCAACCAACTAACAGTTGGTAGAAGAACATAAATTTAATTAGTGACTAGCATTAAACAAATGTTCCTAATATTAAACACTGCCAGATGAATGAAACACTTCTGTCCGATTACCAAGAGTGCCAGGGGGCCTGCAGATAAATTTCCTACCCAGTATATATTCTCTACCACACGTTTGGTGACTTCAATAATTGGTCAAATGTAATTTCTGTAGCAGTAGGCCTAGGCTGTAAAAATCAAATTTTATTAGCCATATCGCCAGGTGGATGGATGGGGGAGCTGATGGTAAAGAGGTTATAGTGTTAGCAGCTATACCTTTGACATGCAATTCATATATCACCCCTAAATACCTCCAAAGCCCTTCTTAAAAGGATGGTATCTGCTTTCCTGTGATTGAATAATGTTTATTTTATTAACTAATATACATGTTGCTTTCTTCTATTAAACTGAATTATGGAGTGGAGGTGGGGGAGTGTTAAAAAGATAAATAAAATGTGGTCCTTGCTTATTTCGAGGGTTTCAAATCTAAATGGGGAAGACAGGATTAACGCTCTTGTAAGGTTAACTAAATGCTACAAAGAGCCAATGATTAAGTGTTTAGTGAGTGTTACAGAAAACAAGTTCCATAGGAATTTAGCAGTGGGAAGTGGTGCTTGGGGGTGGCAGTTAGGGCAAGAAGTCAGGGAAAACAGTCTCATGGCTAAGGGAGGACCTGATCTGATCTTAAAAGATAGGAATCAAGTTATTAGAAAACTGTTGGCCAAGTCTAGATGATTTCAAGCCTATGTGTCTGATTCTCCATTTTAAGTAATGGCACCTTTGACCTTGGTCAACTTTTGGTCTCTTAGGTTTCCTGCCCTTGTCACTACCCTTGGGATGGTTTTTATAAATGTCCTGATGCCCTCTATAGCAGTGGGCAATGGAGGCAAAGGGTCAGGCCTAGGAAGAACCCAGGTAGTAGTTTGGGAACTGGAATTAATCGGCTTGCTGTCATGGATAGAGAACCTCACTCTTGCTTCGCATGATCTCTCTCTTACCTGCATTCCCCAGATTCATCTCTGAAAATAGACTTTGCTCTGTGGGACACCCTTGCCCGACTGCACAGACACCTTCCCTCTCCCTGCTGTTTTAATGTTGTCCACCGAATAACAAGTTTAATTGAACAATAAAAGTAAGGCTTTTAAATCTTCAATGAATCCCTGTAAATAAATTCTCTATGGAATTTTATGAAGCTTTTTAATGAGAAGTTTGATTAGAAACTATTAAAGAAAAATAGAATAGATGAAATTTCATCATTTAATCCAACATTACAGTAGTGTCATTTTGATTTTTATTTACATTGAGATATTCAGAATAGAGTAAATATATCCTGGTTTTAATTAACTATCCTCCTTACTTGGGAAAGGTTATTTTAGGCTTGAAGGGTTTTGATAGCATACCATCTGCTTTCTTCACTGTATTTTGTTCAAGTTCCTTCTTTGCTTACAGCCCTGTGCAATGTCTAAACCTATGACATAAGCATAAATTGAATCATATTAATGGTAAGTGATTGAAAAGCTTCAGCTTCGACATCCTGTCCACATCCTTCCATCTTGTCAGTTACACTGCTCTTAGAGCAGCGTGCTCTTTTCTCAGAAGAGAATTGACTATTTTTAAAACTAAAACAACAGACTCCCTATTAAAGCATTCTGAAAACTCATTGTATTACACATTACAATTAGGAAATGAGATTGTAATAACAATGAGGGGAAAGTGACATGAATGGCAATTTTTTTCCTTATAAAAATCTTTACCCTGTGCATAATTCCTGCCCCTAGTGATCCGTTAGAATTTCCTGACATAGGTTTTCTCCAGAATTCCTACCTTGCTTCTACCTCTTTTTTATGAGCCCTCTTCATAAAGCACATACTGTCATCTATATTTTGCTATTGGCTCTACTATGCAGAAAATACACACAGGCCAACACTGTCCTGTTTTTGCTGTTAGAACAATAAAATGTCGACCACTTTGTAATGCACAGTGTTTACATTAATATCACAGAGATTGATTTCACATATGTAAAGTGTTGACAGCTAAATCCAAACAGAAGAATGTGTAGTGTGGCAGATAAATGGGTAACTTTAAGGTACTGGCTTCCATCAGAGACACGTATAGGTGACAAAATATGCATGAATGAAATGAAGTTAGTTGTTATAGGTGGATGGGACTAATGGGATGAAGATATGGTTGACTTATTTAAAAGAAGATATGGCTTATTTTGGTCTGCATTTTGAATGCCAAAGAGACATTAGAAGTCTAAGTCATGCTGCTAAAGTTTTTGGCAGTTAGGATGTGTGCTTCTTGACCAGGAAATGGGATTGGGTTTAAAAGGAAGAGAGTGGTCATTGATCTAGAAAGAAAAGAGATGAGATAGACTATCGTTAAGTGTTTGGTCTATCTGTAGACACCATGAGCTCTGATCTTCAATGAGAAGAAACTGGCTGTGTCAATACTATCTTGCCCCACGTGATGATGTTTCAGTGAATGATGGACTGCATATATGACAACGATCCCACAGAGTAAATTACTTAGTGACCTCACAACCATCTTAGTTTGGATATGTGTACTTGGCTGTTCACATAAGGAAATAGCCCAACGATGCAGTTCTCAGAACGTATACCTGTCTCTAAGAAGCACATGACTGTGTTAACACGTACACTCTGGGGTGAGGCCAGGAAGGGACCAGTGGTTTACAGGCCATAGCTGGAGTTTAAATCAAGGCTCAACCATTTTTGTCTTTATGCCTTTGGATAAGTGAATCCCTAACTTGCCCCATCTGTAAAAGTGGGTAAAGCATAGCCACCTTGCCAAGCTCAGAAAAAAAAAAATGTGTATTTACTTGATTAAAAGAAATCCCTTTGATAAGTGAAGATCCTTTGCTGTTTCAATTACAGTCTCAGGTCTTAGCCAACTTGTATTTATTTAGAACAATTGGATCCTATTCTTTGAACAATAAAGGAATCCATTTCCCTAAGGTTTGTGGGTCTTATAGAACCTTAATGGAAGGGAACAGTTTTCAACTTTTTATAGTATGATTTAAAGAGAGTTTTCTCATTCTGCATGGAACTTTCCCTTTCCACTTTTCCTGTTGGGTGAAATAATGACATTATAGACAAAAGAAGAAAATTGAAAAGGAGAAAGCAAGACTGATGAGGGAACAAAACCTTGAATTTTATGAAAGAAAACTCAGGAAGTATAAAATTATTTTGAAGCACAAAGGACAAGCTGGACTCTGCCTCTTCCCCTCTAAACATCACATGTTTTGCTGGAAATGAAAGGAAAGGCAGTTGTTTTGTTAAGGATCATGGGAATTTCTAAGTGAGTAAACATTTTTTTCCTTGCCAAAGTAGGTTTCATGGTCACAGTGGATTTCGATGATCAAATGGCTTTGTTCCTGGCCCCTGTCCACATTCAGGCTTTCACTGCCTGCCTGCAGTGCCCACCGATCTCCCAGATGATAACAAGGCAGATATTTTTCTTTAATTGAAAGCGACTGGGAAAGGAGTGGAAAGGCTTCTTGCATATTGTTTATGCAGAAGACCTTAACCTTCAAAGATCTCACTTGGAGGACGGCTTTGTCTGGGAAGTTTTCTAGAGGTTGTTTCTCCATAGAGAATGGTCTAACCAAGTCACTCTTGGTACATCGCATTGCTGGGTATGCTGCCAAAGTAGGGACAAAGAGAATGTTAAGGTCATCCTACAACATCGTGAACTAAATCCAAATAAAGCTGCTGGTAGCAGTGTCTCGGATGTGCTCCACAGTACAAATAATGATTAGCACATGTGCTCAGCTTCCCTGACAGGAAGATGGAAGGAGGGCTGGACAGCAGACCTCTTGGGCAGAGGCCTTGGAAGCTCGAATACCCTCCCTCTTGGGGATTAATGAAAAGAATTTTTATGTTGCTACTGTAAATTAATGTAAAGAGTCATAAAATATGGAATGGGTTGGATTAGTGGATTATTTCCTATTTTTGGAACTTGAGAGGAGATTTTAAAATAACTCTGGACTCCTTTTGTAGCTGAGTGGACTCAATGGGTTATTAAAACTATTTGGACACATCGATACAATAAACTCACATTCACCCCCAGAAGAAAAGATTTATGTCTATACTGGCTCATATTTCACTTTGCATTTCATCCAGAAAAGCAAGGAATTTATATCTTGTTATGTTAGCGAAATGAATATATTCCTCTCTAGGGACAAACAGATATTTTTATCAATTAAAAAAACCCTACACATTCACACTATAGGAAAGAGCCATGTTCCTGAAAAAACTCACAGAAAAAAACCACTGGTCATGGGTAGGAGTCATGGGCTAAGATTCAGAGTAAGTCTATGCCAACTTGATTTTAAAAATCTTGATAAATGAAGATTCTCCCTAATCCTTTCATTGTATCTAACTAGATTGATCTAAGCTCTTGACAGTATAGATGAGGCTGTCTTGGGGGTGTTTTGAGCCTAGCATAGTGCCTGACACACGTTACATCTTCACTCATTTGTTTGACCAGTCAGTTACTATTATATGCCAAGTAGTGTCCTGGTCCTATTTGTACCAATTGTTGAACAAGATAGAAATTTACTCTCCCTTAAAGAGCTTACATCATGGTATTTGAAAAGAGAAGTGACAGAATGTGAGATAGTCATGGAATATACCATACAGGTATAGACATTATGGAATCGTGAAGATTAAATGAATTCGTAAGTAAAAGTACCTAGATGGTGCATGGTGAGTACTATGTAAATACATATTGTTACTTGAATATTCTTGTACTTCTTAGACCACCCAGCATAACCTTAAACACATATTGAGTCCCCAGTGGTTCATCAAGAACCACCTACAAAATTGTTTCATACCTGCTCAGACTGCTGGGGAAAATGAGGTATCATTTAAAAACCATTCATTCTAGATTGTTGGTCCCTCTGCATGGAGTATGTTTTCCTGGATATCATGAGTCTGGATCCTCCTCATCATTCTAGTCTTGATTCAACTATTTTCTCCCCAGAAAAATCTTCTCCTACCATCATCTTCAGGTCCAGCTCTATCCCATCACCCACAGTGTTATCATCTTCCTGTAACTCATCATTATCTAAACTGAACCCCTATTTTTTCTTCACATGTTTATAGTCTGCCTTCCTGCTCCCCACAGATACTACAGTGTAAGCTCTTGGTAAGGTATGCAGTGGATTTTCTTTCTTGTTCACAACTGTATGCTCAGGGACCAAAACAACACTTGGAACCTAGCAGGTGTGCAATAAATATCGGTTGCATGAATGAATGGAAACATGTATGCTGTGCGTCAGCGTCATTTCTGTCCCATGTTACAGATAAGGACCCTGAAGCACAGCACTATGACACAAGGGTTCAAACTAGCATTTGATCCTGGATAGCCCTACCCAGCCTGCACACTCTTCCCCGTTCTTTTACACTGTCTTCAGCTCAGCCTCTGCTCAAGCTAGCCTCTTGATAAGAAAGGGATGGGCATAACGATTCAGAATCTGAAAACAACTGGATTAGCATCAAGACTCTGATGCCAGCCTCAACCGTCTCTTATCTCTGTTGTGCCACTGTCCCTGCCCCAGCCCTTGCTGTCCTTTGATCTCTTCAGCGCACTGGCTAGCGTCATCACTTCCCTGCTCAGAGAAGCTTCTCATCAGAGAAGCAAATAGGAGCAGGGGGCTCTGTAAGGACTAGAAGTATTTAGAGTTTGAAGGAAACAGATAGTAAACTGTCCTGTGCTCTCCTGGACTCTGTAAGACATAGTGTTTTGATGCTGACGGGACTTTCATTATATACCTCTCTATAATTTTCTGCTTAGAATGCATTGGCCTCCCCAACTTGGCATCCTTCTTTAATGAAAAAATTATAGGCCTAATTTCAAAAAATGAAATGTGTGCAAGCTTTCCTGCTTCTGTCACTTCTTTATTCCTGTGGCACATAAATCATTTCCCTTTTTAAAATTAAATTTTGCTTGCCATGATTTGGTAATGGGTTTTCAACGGAGGCAGAATAGCCAAGCTCTTGGCACAAGAACCAGCTGTGCTGCCTGCTCAGGAAATCTCATTGCTGGTTGGCATTGGCCTTGATTCCATCATCTGGGCTCTATCCTCCCTTTGGAAGTTGCCTAAATTTTCTTCCGAAGAATCTCTTCTCCAAATGACCTTTTGGGCTCTCCAGTCACCATCTTGGAGGACTAAAGAACAGATGGGATTCGATCAGAAAAATACCAGTACATTTTAATGCTCCCTGGGTGCTTATTCATCAATTCAGTCATTTGCTGAGCACCAACTATGTGTAAGGCAGAACTCCAGGCACTGTTGGGATACTGGTCTACACTCCCAAGACATTTAAAAGTCAAGTTTATAAGTTTTCTTAGATAAGATGTGAAGCAATGGTCCACTGTAAATACTATTTGTAATCATCTTAACAACCCTGTGTTTGACCGTGAGCATCCTCAGAGAGGTTAAGCAGTTTCTTGTCACAGACCTGGCCTGTTGCTGAAATAGGTTTAGCAAAGTAACATCCCCCCACTTCCACCTGCATACACGACCTCCGTTGAATCTAGTGGGCATGCTTTTCTGCCATAAAGTGAGAAGAACATGGAGCTAAAAGTCAGGAGTTTGTTGAAATGACATAAAAACTCTGCTAGATTCCAGAAGGCTTCAAATCTCCACCATCTTCTGTCTTTTGCTAAACAAGTCAAGTATTTCTTGACTCAGTGTTTCAGCTTTAGCTTATGGCCAGTTGATTTAGTTCTCAAGAGAAAGTAGCTAGCTGAAAGGGACCAGATTTTGCTCTCAGAATTTACTTATCTTTACAAACCACAGGAACGTTCTTCATAAAATGGTCAATGTCTTTTGGTGAAGGTTATTTCTTTGTGATGATGCTTTAAAGATCCTGTTGTCTGCACAGCCCAGAAGGTTGCTCCTTAGCTTTAAGGAAGTGAGGAACATCCTCCAGTTAGGAAAATGGCAGCTGGTAACCAGAGGTCGCCATAGAGACCTTCCCAGCCACTAACTCACAAACGCACAGGTATCACAAACGCACAGTAAGAAAACCAAGCAACACTGACTGGTCCATTACCAAAATAAAGCATTGTCCAATTCCAATTAAATGTGGGTTCTGTGGGTCAGGACTATGATAGAATTGACAGTTGAGGCTGGACTCATCAGAAAGTGTTGAGAAAGAAAAGTTTCAGCCAGTGTAATGTTCATTAAGATTACTTGGTGGGTGTACTGCACCCCTGGGATACTTTGTGCATTATGAACTTGCAGGTAAAGGTGAGGCCTTCTAGCCTTCCAGGAGAGTTCTATGGAAGATCCCGGATGAGGCAAGCTCACAACATAACAGATTTAGCAGGTCATGGTTTCTTCCGCTCAGCCCCAAACAGGAATATTATCCATATGAAACAGGATATCAAGTCTTTGAACTTGAATATTTCATACAGTACCAGGAACAATGCTTTATCAGGGAGCTGACTCCTGCCCCACTGCCGGAACTCAGAAAGAGAGAAATCCTTAGTGCTAGTTGGTCTTTTCAGGTTTTGTGTTTACCATAGCTCTGACAGCAGGCACCATACTACAGAGAATGCATTTCATCCGGTAGTTCTTGAAACAAAGGAAATTGAAATGTGTCAAGACTAGAGCAAACCTAGGCACTGTTGTGGGCCCCTGTGAAGTTGTCTCACTAACCCTCTGTGTCACCTGCATGGGCTGAGCAGGTGGTTTCAGTGACTCAGAGAGCCTGGTAACTGCTCCTCCTACCCTCAGCCCTGCCATGCGTACTGCACAGGAGGACTGTCCTGCCCATGGGAGAGGGCTCTTCACACTTTTCAAAGTGCCTCTGCTTAGCCTGGCTCTGTGTGGCTCCGTGTACCTGGAAGGACAGGTGTTATGGGTGCCATTAGGCAAATAAGCCGGATTAGGTGAGTTCATGGCTCGATGTGAGTACAGCAGTGTTCAGACCCCACTGGGGCTTGGGACCAGCTTCTCTGCCTGTGTCCTTAATGTCATCCCCCTGAACATGGCCCAGTGCTGAAGGGCCTGCACCACAGCTGTGAGATCACACACAGCACACCCTAATTAACCGGACTCTCCTATTAACCACATGTTCCTCCTTCCTTGTCTCCTTAGTACAGTATTTCAAGGAGGAAAAACAGAAATAAATAACAAAGCCCAGTTTACATGTTTTTTGCGATATTGTTCTCATTATGAAAGTATTTCCATTATGAAAGTAAATGTGTAGTAGTAATAATTGCTACTTTTCTGTGAGCATGGCCTCTGTGTCGGGCCCTTAGTATTTGATGTGTGCTATGTCCTTTCTATACATTACTTTCTAACTGCTTACAGTGTCCCCATAAGAACGCTCTTACTAACCATCACTTCACGGGCTAGGAAAGGTTAACTAAGCCTGAAATCACTGTGATAGCGAGTCGTCAAGCTGGGTTGCAGTTCAGGTCTGTCTGGCATCAAGGCTGGAGTGCTTGTCCACTCTGATACTGCCTCCCAAACTCCATCAACAATTTCGTCAGTACTATTTCCTTCCAGTCTTTTTCCAGAACATTTTTTAATTTACTTGACAATATTTTACATACACAATTTTTTATCTTAAATGTTTAGATATGATAAGATAAGCATTCCCTCATATTATTATTATATTATAAATGTTATGGACACCATTTTAAGGATTGCTTATTATTGTAGAAAGTGAATTTATCAGAGTTTACAGAATTCCTTTCTATTAGAAGGTTGGATTGTTGGAACCAGCGCCGTGGCTCACTTGGCTAATCCTCCGCCTACGGCGCCGGCATCCCATATGGATGCCGGGTTCTAGTCCCGGTTGCCCCTCTTCCAGTCCAGCTCTCTGCTGTGGCCTGGGAAGGCAGTGGAGGATGGCCCAAGTGCTTGGGCGCCTGCACCTGTGTGCGAAACCAGGAGGAAGCACCTGGCTCCTGGCTTCGGATCGGCACAGCGCGCCGACCGTAGCAGCCATTTGGAGAGTGAACCAACGGAAGGACGACCTTTCTCTCTGTCTCTCTCACTGTCTAACTCTGCCTATCCCCCCCCCCAAAAAAAAAAAGGTTGGATTGTTTCCTCCATGGTCATATTTTGTTGCTATTGTATATAAGGTGTGTAATTAACACTGTGATAAACATCTTTATCCATAAAGGCACCCGAATTTGGTGATTTTGTTAGGACAGATTCCAGGAATCTCTTAGTGTAAAATTTCTGTTCCTTTTAAGCAATAACAGAGATACCAATAATCAGAGCCTGGACTTAGGTATGTACTGAATCTTCCATGGCTGTGGTCAAGGACAGTGAGAACTAGCATCCAGAATAAAGATTCGGAGTATCTAAACAGTTCTAAAGCATTGCAGGAGAAAACTTTCTTCAGTGAATTCTAGTCTTAAGCAAGAAACTGAGTTCAGGTAAAGATTTACAAACCTGCATCAGACTCCTGAAGAATTTAATAAAAATTTAATTCTTGGTGTCTGCTTTGGACTTCTTGAATATGAATATATATCTTATTACCTATGTTTTTTGAATTGACAAATAAAAATTGTATATGCTTGTTGTTTACAGCATATTGCTTTGAAATGTGTATAAATGGTGCAATGGCTTAATCATACTAATCAACATAGGCATTATCTGAAAAACTAATGATTTACTTGTGGTGGGAACTCAATATCTATGATAATATCTAGCGATTTTCAAGAATATAATACATTGTCAATGATAGTCACTGTATTGTACAGGTATCTTGAATTTACTCCTGTCTAACTGAAATGTTATATCCTTTGACCAACATAATAATGATGGCTTTGAATAATGTTATTAGCAAAAATTAACATAGAACAAATGTAAAACATTCTGTACATATTTTTCAGATGTGTAGAGTATGTGAAATCTTAGTTTAAGAACCTCTGGACCGGGTCATCTTTAAGATCCCTTTTTGTTCTTACACACTTGCATTGTATCAGTAAAACAAGAGAGTCATCACTAATGATTCTCTGTAAGCTTTGCATTCTTTAACTAGGTCAGCTCATTTCCTTAGCATTGTGTTTAATTAAAATATAATACTAATGACAGTAGCTCATATATTTTATTGAGAGTTTCACCATGCGTCAGGTGCCTAAATATGGCTGTATCCCTAATAAGTTCTTAATAAATCATGACTATTTCTTATAATTTATCACTTAATAAAAGGCTCAGTGAAGTCACCTTTACCAAACACGTATTGAGCACCTACTACATACACTATCTCTTTGGGTTCTCAGAACAATAGTGTGATATAGGCTTGTGCTGATTTGCACACCTGATTTCCTCACCTGCTTTGCAGATGAGAAAACTGAAACTCAATGGGGTTTAGGGAAGTCCCGCAACACAGCTAGCTAAGTGGTGCAGTTAGGATTCCAGCCCTACCCTGAGAACTGCAAAGTTGCGCTATGCTGTGCTGTTCTTTTTTAGTAGCCTGGTAACTATTCTAATTCATTTAATGACTACAAGATTCTGACTTGTGCTCAAAACTTCTGGGATTTTTGTCAAATGTGTAAAGTAAATGTTTTTTCAGGAGAAGCTGGGTACATTTTTTGAATCCACCTTGTGTAGTCTTTGCATTTCCACCCCTGAACTGTGTGAGTTAAAACGTGGTCACTCACCTCAGCCTGCCCGCACATCTGGTGAGCACCTGCTGCAGGAGCGTGGTTACTCCAGGAACACTCATGATGGCAAAGCTTCTGCCTTTAGCAAGCTCAGCATCAAGGCTGAGGGCCCACCACTGTGCATCGCTGGGTCCGCGCTTAGAGGTCGGTGTACCCTCTGCAATCTCGTTTCCATGAGTCAGAATGCAACCCTCAGGTCAAGTCCAGCCCGTTGCCTGCTATAGAGTTTTACAAGAACACTGCCACTCTCCTGCGCTTTCAACTTGTCTGTGGTGACTTTTGTGCTACAGTGGAAGGCCTGAGAATGGTCCACAGTGAGCTGGACATATTTACTGTGACTCTTTGGAGAAAAATTTTGTGATCCCTGATAAAGGTCTAGTAGATACTAAGGTTCATCAAATCTAGAACATCATGTATAAGACATATTATTTTTATAGGTATTGCTGATATAATAACAAGCATTGCCAATTATAATTGTTAAATGGCATCAGTTGGGAGGCCACCAATTCTGGAGACATTGAACTGTAAACAAATTGTACATCCTACAGTCAAAATTCATTAGTTTTCAGAATGATGTTTTAGAGGTTTTTTTAAAAACTCCTGTAAATATGGATTGTCTTAAAGACAAATTTACCCTGCCTGTAAGTCTGCTGGTCTGTTGACTCCTCACGAAACCTATAATAAACAGACCATGTGATGGAACCCAGTGAATTAGAAAAGCACTGGTTCTTTGGCATCTATCTTCCCAAAGACTGTTGCTAATAATGAGTGGAAGAAATATTTTGGCCTTGTCTTCTGATACTATTTTCAACTCGTGTTAGTATAAATATTTAGGGTGTTTCAGTACAGTGGGTTGTGCAGCAGCAAAATTGTTAGTTCTTTTATCATGGGGCTGGAATATTTGAACAAGGTGCCTGTTCTTAAGATGTGTTATAAGGCTACGTACAAAATGCTTTGTCGTAATTTGGAATGGGAAGCTTCTCAGTTGTTGCTTATGGTCAGATTCTTACCAGTCTGAAAAATATGCTAATGATATACAAGGCTCTGAGCAGAGAGTGAACTCAATATTAGAATTTCAAACTTCCTCAAAACAAAAACAGGACACCACAGAGAGAGGGAAGTGGTGATTAATGCATAAACTGTATGAGCATCATATGTGTATACAAATTGTGCATAATGCATACACACGGCTGTGGACTCACATAAACTGTCCAGAAAGCATCCAGATTTGCAAAACTAAGCCATGGTGTGATGCTTTTTTGTTTTGTTCTCCTTCTTCCTTCAAAAATAGAAATTTAAGAATTCTGAGTCAGGCCACATATTATTTGGCTAATTCAGCTGCAGAGTAAGTTATTAATGACCCCCAGATGTTGTTTTTAGTGATTGGGTATTTTCAGTTGTGAAATAATATTTGTGTGTGTGTGTGTGCGAGGGATATTTCTTAATATGCAGTACAGCATCTGAATAAAAATTTGATAGCAGAATAGTTTGCATGTCCAATGTAATTGCTTCTAAGTGAGCTCTTCATTCTTCACATTTTTAGCTCTAATTGCTTTTTTTCCCATATGTCTAAAAATAAATATTTGCAAGTTTTGCGTTCTGTTACTCATTGTAATGCATAAAATATTTGTACACTGAGCAAAATTCACTGATAATGTTTGTGATGGGCTATTTAAAGAAAGTTAAGGTTTGCGTGGCAAGAGGAGATAAAATACATTTTTATTAGTATAAATGCCAGAGAAAGCCATTTATCTTATTTTGAAAGAATATTTTTAAAGGAGTGGCCAGATATTTGACCTCTGGGATGATTTAAATAGATTCAGTTGGAAGAAAAGATCCAGTGTCAAAAATAGTCTGTTTTGCTGTATAATGGATATTTGAAGTGATCTTTGGAAGGTGGCAATTAATTTTTGATTATCAGGGACAGAGCCCCCTCTATGTAGATCATCCAAGTCCCTGACTTCCTGGGCAGGCCGCCTCTCCCCTCATTTGAGTTTATTCCAGCTCATTAGCACCTCCACCCGAAGGTTGGCAGAGAAAAGGGGAGGAAGAAAAAATGAAATCACTTCTGCTGCTCTTAATGGCCCTTGGAAAGAATGGATCATGAATGAAATAGAAACCAGTAGGAAAAATAAGCTCTTGGGTTTTCTATGTTTTCTTTTATCCTCGCTCTGCTTTGTGGGCACAAATAATCGATAGTTGTCTTAAAGACTTAAATGAACTCCACATCAGAAGGCGTTGCAGTGATAACACCAATATCATTATTCTCTTTCTGCTCCCAAAGATGGGGCAAATGCCAGAGAGGCAAATAGTGCCCGGTCCCCATGTTGGCATGAGATGTGTTGCCAAACTGTTTTTTCTTTTTTTCAAGCCTGCCTCCAATGAGCTCTTACACACAGAAGGTAACAATTTGAGTAGTGTGCTCTGATAGAAACATCTGCTTGGCCACCCTATCTTGTGATCATGTCTTGTGATCCTGACCTAGTGATATTGTCCGTTAATGAAAGTTGGCAGGTTTGATCTTCCTCATCTTATTGGCTCCTTGATGTGTTGCTGTATTTATAGTTCATCCAGAACAATCTGTGGCAAAGGTTTGTTTGTATCAGGACAGCTGCTTGATTTATACTGCATCCTTGGGTTCTGTTAGACTTGACAATAAAGTAATTCTTCAATGTTGGCGTTACTTAGCCCACTTTTTGATATGTATTCTTTAAGGCATCCTAGCTATGCAGTCTCAAATCTTAGTCCCTCTTATGGACCACCGTGCAGCCTAGAGCTTTGGAGCTTTGTCTTGGAAGCTCCTTCCATCAATCAGAATACCAAATTTACATTGTTAGGTTCCCCGGAGGTGTTGGAGCCCTGGATTCAGCAATTATTGTGAATAAGAATCTTGCAGCCAGGGTGAGTGCCAACATTCCAAGTGCTAGCACAATGGAAAAGAGAAGTGGTTTATGTTAGAATATGGTCACATTCTTCTGATTAAACCCACTCAAAAAAGACAACATTGTAATATTTTCCAATGACTGTTTATCATGAATTACGTCAGCCTTCGTTTAAATTGCTATTATTTCTCCTTAATGCCTCTTGGTGCCTGCATAATTTACGGCACTGGCAGCTTCGGGACTATGAAATAACCTTTCACAACCACCATACAATAGTAAAGAACATGGCGTTTTTGTTGTTAATTATTATAGAACTCCTTTAACTTTTACAAAGTGACATAAAATATTGTTGAGGTATTTATGGCTCAAGCTACTTTTACATGAATCTATTTTGCTTCTGGCTAGTTCTTAACTACAGCAATCATTTGTGGTTATTAGGCCGCCGGAGATCTGATGTCAGAACTGGTTGAAGAGTATTATAATGTATCACATGTCATACACTACATGTCAGCACTTGAGGCTGTCTTTCAATAAAAACAACTGTAATTTTAGTTTGTGCTCTTTTTGGGATCGGTGATTTGTAAGCTAACCTGAGTTCATTTGAAGGTGTCCCCACCACTGGGGAGCCTGTCTCAACCTTCTATCCTCTCCTTTTAGACTCTTTCCTGTGGATTTAAAACTTTTCCAAAACAAACTTTGGCAATGGTTTCAGTCAGAGAGAAGATTCGCTTCTAGGGAGCAACAGAATTAGCAGGGACCGGTTAATTGCCCATGGCTGAGCTGTTTTCGATTCCCCCATTTTTTTTTTTTTTTTTTTTTTTTTTTATGGATTTTCCAAGCAGTGGGTCCTCAACTTAGACTGGGAGAACGATCCCAGCCCAGAGAAGACCCTGCCTCCCATGTTCCAAGAGGCGCCCAAACTTTCTGGAGAAAAGTCTTAGGTAAAGGGAGGCAGAAACAAAAAGGATGGCAACACATTCGAGTTTCCGCAAAGCTACACTTCCAAGCAAACTTTGCGTTAATATGTCACTCCCCTGGGTTCCAAATACTATGCATATTTTCCAGTCCTTGCTTATTTAAAGCAAGAAAGGAAGGGCGTGCCAGAAAGTTCTACAAAGAATGAAAACACATTAATGACTCATGTGAACAATCACTGATTTTCTTAACATATAATTTCTTAATTACTGTCAAGCAAAATAATTTGCATGATCCTATTTTCCCCACCCCTCCCCTATCTGGGTTTAGAAGCCATACAGCAGTGATCAGAGGAGACTGTCTGATCAGTAATCAGGAAATTTAACTCTTTGATTCTTGGTGGAGTTGATGG
The DNA here is from genome assembly GCF_033115175.1 of Lepus europaeus. Lineage (NCBI taxonomy): Eukaryota > Metazoa > Chordata > Mammalia > Lagomorpha > Leporidae > Lepus > Lepus europaeus. The sequence goes on from NC_084843.1 coordinate 52,265,142, forward strand.
GATTCTGACAGGACGTTCTTGAGAATAATCACCTCCAACACAGTGGGCAAAATGAGCCTCTCCAGTAAAACAAACAGCTTTGAGAAGAGCTCAGGGGCATTTTCTTTAGCTTGAATTCAAGGAGGAAATTGTGACTTTTATGAAACTTGCATAAATTTACATGTATCCTGTCAGAGTTTTAAAATTAGACAACATGCCTGAAAGCCCTGGAAATGAGTCTGCCATCTAGATTTAGAGTGCTTTTAGCTTTTTTAATTAAAGACATTTCACAAGCCAACACCAGAGAAGAGAATTAAGCATTACATAAGAACGCAGCAAAGTTTGAGATTTAATGAGTGAATATTATGAATTTATACAGGAGATAAAAGGTGTGAAAGGAGCAGTTATTGGGAGTTTTCTGCATTTTTTTTTTTAAGTGTAAAAACGGGAGAAGTGAAAAGGCCAAGTTGCCATTTGCCGTAGCCTCGTTCTGGAAATGGTTCAAAGCTCACAGAACTGACTGTGGGACTGTGATGCTTGCTAATGAGCACTTGTGGCAGTGAACTGGGATCATGGGTTTGTCACATGAATATATATATATATATATGTACACAGATACGTGTGAGTGTGAGTGTATGTGTGTGTCAGAAGATAGCATTGTTGCTACAGTGTGGTTGTGAGAAACACAAAACAATCATCCTAAAGACCATATTTATGGAGTGCTCTATGTTGAATCCTACACTCATTTTGAATTCTTTAATAATTCCTGATAGTGAAATATAACAATTGAAAATTGTTTTTAGCTGAACATGTTATATCATTTAAAAAACTTAGACTAAATACTGTCAGCTTGTGTTTGCTTTCCTAGCATGTTATTCATTTATTGAGAAATTCAGAATGTAAAACATCTGGGAATAACTTGGTGTATGCTAAGGCATCTTTAAAATGTGTATATTTCAGAATTTCTTTGGTGTATTTATTTAGAAATATGGGAAAATTCTGTAAACATGTTCTGGGATATATGTAGCATTTGAATATGAAAGAGAAAGTTGGCATAATTGAAAACCCAAATTACATTTTCTATAAATATTACTCTGTCAAAGGAATAGATTTCTGAAATTAGAGAATCCAGCTTATGGTTAACGATATTTGCCCTGGACTGAATGTGTGAATCAGAAATGTCCATTTGGCTCCTTCTGGGGTGTGAAATGATGTTTATGTCTAAATAAAGGAGTCAATTTATTTCAGCATTGCAAGGCATGAGTTGAAGCTATACAAACTCAATGGCACAGATAGAATTGAGTGCAACCAGAAGGGCTGTATCAGGGCAGTGTTAATAGTCCCTTGGTTCTGTTCAACAATTAGTCCATATATTTTATAGCTGAGACTATAGACACTGGCACCATCAGCACAGTCACAGTAATTGGGAGATGGCTACAGAGAGAAAGCAGAGAAGTTATTAATGACTTGTAAATTTGTTCCTTTTGGGAAAAGCAGAAATGAGACCCAATATCATATTCTTCTAAATTTTATATTTTGTAACCATTTTGGTAGCTTTAAGCCCCAGACCTAATCCCTACCTCCCTGCTCCACCCTCCCATATCTTATAATCTTTTTGTGAAATACAATTCATTCTTTGTAGCATGAGCAGAGTTTACACAACTAAGTTTGCTGATAGAGTCCAGTGCACTGGATTAGATGAGCTCAAAGTTCCTCTAAACACTGCTTTTTTGAAATTCTAAAACCAAGGCTAAGGTGAGGTTCTTTTTAGAGAGGACATAGGTTTCCAGTTAAGGGTCAGTCTTGCTTTATTTTAACATCCGAGGGCCAAATGTTTTTTAAAAGCCCCTTCACTTGTGCCTCACAGCTCCCAAAATCCCTCATTTGTGACTTGGGCTCTGGACTAAATATAATAAACAAGAGTGATTCTTAAAGGAATTATTGAAATAAATGTTTTTTCTCTGGGTACATATTCCTTGGGTCTTGTAAAGAACTGAGTGATTGATAAGAACTGAGAGTATACTTTCTGCCAAGGAACTGGCTTCAAAATGTAAATTACACAGAACCCATAAAAACAAATTAACCAAAATAACACTTGGTGTGAACTATCCAGAGGACTGTAACTGGTGTGTAAGAGTAACTGGTGTAACTGGTGCTCAATTTGTTAAGTGACTAGGCAGTGAAACCCATGGAGATAGTGTCACTAATTTTCATCTGTTTTCTTAAGAGTCCTGATGAGGCCTCTAGATCAAGGAAATACTGAAAATTAGTCAGAGAGATATGCAGCTGTGTCTGTCTCTTTCCCTTGCCTGGACTTCTCACACACTGGGGCAAGTCTCCTACCCCTTCACTAACAGAACCACTTGGTGCAGGTGCTCAGTCATTCAGAAGAGACTGTGTCACAACCCTTGCAATGGACAACTCTTATCTGTTTATTAAAGTAACATATCTCTTTGGACATGCTTTGTTAATAGATAGTTAAATGTTTGAAAGTAACCGTGTAAGTAAAATACTTACTAGAATATTCATCAGCTCAGATTTTCTACAAGCTTTCTCCTTAAATTCAAATCCAGGCGCTGTTTCCCCTATTGCCTCCTTCAGCCATTATTCATAACAAAGAACTGACCGGCCCTGACAGAAGTGTGTTCTCCATAGAATTCCATATATGTATCTATATAACATGGAGTCCTTTTCAGTCTCCGCACACCAGCTTGACCAAATACCACATTTATACGCATGTGGGCAAGTCATTGCCACATTCTGAGTCATATTCTTATACCAGAAGAAAAAAGTACTGCCTAGCTTAAAGGTTAGTCATTTTAAGGTTGATTTGGAAAGCAAGCACAAGATGATAGGGATCAAGAATAGATTGTCTAGTCAGAAAAAACAAATCCTGGATCAGCTCATGAAAGAAAAAAGAAGAGAGAAGAATAAATAACTGTAAGCCTGAGTAGAACAAATAGTAGCATGGAATACTGATCAAGTGAAGGGAAGCCTTGCTTACACAATTAATAGTGGTAGTTTTTTAGAAAAAGTTTTGTTTACTGATTTTTTTTTTTTTAAATTTCAAAGGTAGAGAGAGAGAGAGAGAGAGAGGTAGAGAGAAACAGAGGCAGAGACCTTGCATCTGGTGGTTCACTCAACAAATGCCTGCAACACTAGGGCTGGGCCAGGCTAAAGCTCAGAGCCCAGAACTCCATTTTGGTTTCCCATGTATGTTTCCAAGTACCTGAGCCATCAACTACTTGCTCCCAGGGTGTGCATTAGCAGGAAGCTGAATTGGATGCAGAGTGGGGACTTGAACCCAGTAACTTCAATAAAGGATGCGGGTGTCCCAAGCAGCATCTTAACCACTGTGCCACAATACCTGCTTCAATCATGGTACTTCCAGACAAAGTTAAGAGGGTGATGTCTGATATCCCTGTCAAATCAAAAATTTTAAATAAATTTTGGCTGTTCTGACCTGCACTATGCCCTAAACACATTGGAGAATGCAGATACCACATTAGATGCTGATTAAACTTTGTTGAATTTGACAGACATAAGTACCCTGCCCTTATGAATTCTAGAATATAGGGATGTGAATAGTAAGTAAATTATATATGTATATTTAGAGTGAAAGGGATACAACAAAAGAAACTTAAAATTTATACAATATATACACATGAAAGACAAAAAAAGAAAGATAGAATTCCCCTCTGTTGATTCATTCCCCAAATGCCCACAAAAAACAGAGCTAAACCAGGATGAAGCCAGGAATTCGACACTCTCTTGTGGGTGGCAGCAACCCAATTACTTGAGTCAGCATCCCTGCCTCTCAGGATGCACATTAGCAGGATGCTGGAATCTTGGAAGCCAGAGCCGGGAATTGAACTCAGGTACCCCAATATGGGACACAAATGTCTTAATAGCTAGACTGAACACCTCCTGAGACTTAATTTTGGTGAAAGCAACCCCTGCTGTCTTGGTGGCAGCCATTGTCTACTGCAGTGCTCAGTGCCTGAGGCTTAATGGTGACACTGCCACTCCTTTTTCTTTGAGGATTATTTCAGAAAGGAGGTTGGAAGGGAACCTTTCTGTTGAGTTTATAATAGCAATTACAAGCTGATAAGGGCAAACCATTCATCAAATGCTCATACCTCCGACTTTTATCTCTTGGGGTCAAATGTTTCCTGATTGATATTGACTACCATATCTTAAGCAGCTTTGAACAGATAAGAAGCTAGGGGAGAAATTCCTTTGAAGGAGATTTGACAAAATTATGTTTTCTGATTTTTTTTTTTTTTTCATTCAGGAGGGAGATTAACTTCCCATTGTTCTTATTAAATACAAAAGCTACTAAACCATTGAATTGAAGAAAATCTAGAAAAATTTTCTTGGATAGATATTGACTCAGTTCCCACCAGATGCAAATTATCATCTGTACTTCTATTTTTCTCTTGTTCTGAAATTGTTTGGAAAGAACGTTTAAAATATTGGGGATGACCCTGTACCAAGATACATAGGAACAGGCTGTCATTTAAAGGAAAGATAGCCCCTTGATTACTCTATCCCTACTGGATTATGCTGTGGGTTAACTGTAATTCATTTTCATGGAACATTATTTATAAAAGCAGTGTTTTAAAGGTGAGGAGGGTACATTTTTGACCACAGACCTGATATTTGGCTTTTAATTGAAATGACCATAAACATTGTAATTAATCAACTATGTGCTCAATTATAAAGTATATAATTACATTCTGAACAGTGAAAAGCTTTCTAAAGTGTGTATAAATCAATTAAACAGGGCAATACAGTAACTGATCACATAAAATTATATTTAATGAGATGTGTCATCTATCACAGTGTTTTCCACATAGTTCTTATCTTACATCTTTGTGATTCATTCGTGCCTTATTTTTACTGCAACAAATCTCACAGTAAAAAACCTCTTTATCTTGGCCATAGCATTCAGTGATGTCATGTTGGGCAGATTCACATGGATATCTGTAAAGAAGGTTTGAACAGAGAGAGAGATTTGGGTCATCTCTTGGCATTTGGAAGGATGATCTGGCCACGTATGTCCACCTTTACTCATTATGCATTTCCCTATAACAAGATTGAGCATTTGTACTTAAGCTGTGGTCTTGCTGCTGTATCCACAGTTGGCATCTCTTGCCTTGAAATTTCCTGGAGAACTTATGTTTGCTTGTGTGCTTCCTGTAATAGCTGCTTGATGTTACAACAGAGGTGTGATTAGAAAGACATGCTAAATACAAATCGCTCTTGATCCAGTCACTGCATGTTGAGAAGGATGGGTATAACTTGTAAGTGTATTGTGGCTCCTCTATTTATATAAAACCTTCAGGTTTTATGTGCATAATCAAGCAGGCCATTCCATGCAGGCTGACCTGGGGCCAGTAGATTTGAAAGCAAAGGAAAAGCATATTTGCATTTTTATCTCTGGAAAATTGAAAGGATTTCTCAACTATTTTGATAAATATACTCCAAAATGGCTTTCAGTGAGTGGAAGGTCCGGAGGTATTTGTATTTGGTGCAGTTGCACCAAAGACCCTGGACTTGCAAATTCTGACATGTGCCCCAGAATGGATAATAAGGAAATAGCTGAGTCACTGCTACGGATTGGTTTTCTAATGAGATGGTGATACCACTCACTCATCTTCTTGAGGTGGATGCAGATTCCAAGTGGTCTGACCATGAATGAAATTAACTCATGCTGAAGACTCATACCCAGAGCTTGTCTCAAGAAACAGAACCAAGGAAAATAAGCAATTGGGGCAGAACTGCCCAATGCAGTGACTTGAAGACCCTCTCCTCTATTTCAATGTATGCTCATTTGCTTCTTTGGATCCCTCCTTTTCCTGTTACCTATTGGCAGGTACATGTGGGTGGACAATCAGTTCACTAAAGTATACATCCAAGTGATGTCTTTTGATTACCAGCTGTGTGGTTATGTACAGCCCCATGGAAGGATATAGGACTACTACAGTAAAGAACACCATGCTGTACTAACTTTTCAGCCATCCACATTCTAGTGGGGAGACCCCTGAATTCAACAATTATAACAATAAGTGAATCCTTCATGTTGAATTCAGTAGATACAGAGGGTATATTTTTTAGGAATTTTTTTTTATTGTTCCCTTATATATTTTACTGGAACTCAGGTAATTGGGCAACTGGCAAATTTTACAAATGACTAATAACATTAATCCCACTTTTCCCTTCTGCGTTGTGGGATTGTCAGTTGAGTCAGGGCTTAAAAATGGAGCTTGATGAGATTTGCTCTAAATATGTTGACTAATACCAATTAAACCTCTAAACATCACACGCAGATTGATTATGTCTTTTGCACTCTTTTTAAAGACCCAAAGATGCACCTAGTTAATAACCTGTTCCATGTCCTTAATAAAGAGCAAGCTAATTAAAAATTGTTTGCTGGCTGAAATGAAGAAATGAAGAGTTGTATATTAAATTAGGCAACGGCAGCCTACAGGAGGAGCTGAACATGGACTAGGGGGAAATGAAAGGAGTGACAGTGTTTTATCACCAAGGATGACATTTACCAATGAAGAGTTGTGTCATGGTGACAATGTGCTGGGGTAAGAAGGCTCTTGGCAGGTCTGGCAGCCAGGGTTGGTTTCACCACGAGTCCCTCTCCTCTCCCCTCCTCCTCCCTTTATCTCTCCTCATCTTGCCTTTCCCATCAAGCCCTGTCTTGGCACAAGTCCTGTGCCAGCCCCCTGGAATCTGTGTGTCTCCTCAAGGCCTGCAAACATGGAGAGACTTCACCACCGAGGTGCATTTGTCTCATGGCACCTTGCAGGAGGATAATCCTCACTCACTTGCTCTCTGCACAGCCCATCAGCATGGAACTTGTGTTAGTTCTTGAACTCCCTTGCATTTTGTTCTTGAAACTAAACTTTATATGTGTCCTTACTGAAGAAGAAATGCTGTCATAATTGTCTGAGCACTCAACTGGGCCGCCTTGTTCCATCCTATAGCTCTCGGCTTACACCTCACTTCTTCAGGGAGCTCTTCTTTGAGCCCTTCTCAGTGAAGTCAGCTCCCCGTGATGTTCGTACCATTTTGTTACACCTGCCCATCACACCTTACTGTCTTTCTCTCTTTCCCATGCCAGAAAGTGAGTTTTGTTAGAAGAAGGGAGTTTTGGGAAACACCATGTTCCCCACGTCTAGCCTGTACGTCCTGGGCCACCAGTGAATACTAAAGGCAGTGTCCTCTCCGACTCCTGACCCACTCTTTCTGCATACCTGCAAAACAAGGAGCCTATCTTGTATTTATTTGGTGACCCAAGAAATACAGGTCACAAGGTGAATTGGTACCCAAGAAATATATGTTGAAAATAATTCTTAATTCTGCAACTATGTGTGTACGTGTGCGTGTGTGTGTGTTTGTGTGTGTGTGTATACATATGTACACCTTAGCTAGCAATGTGGAGAGTTTTCTTTAGTGATGTGGTGGCTAGGGAGAAGAATGAACGAGCTTGGGCTTATTTCTTAGTTTGCAGGAGTTATATAAGTACCGTGAGCAATTGAATGAGCAACCCTGTGTTAAGTGTGTACCAGTTGCCACTGCAATCAGCTTTATAGCCTCCCTCCTCCTTGCTCATCTTGTCCCAGGAAGTAAGGTCTCTTCCTCAGAAGGTTATGGGCAGATGCTCTACCGGGCAGGCAGCACAGCATCAAGCAGATGAACTCTGAGGACGTATACGCTGGTTTCCGTCTCCCTTGCCATCACTACATGGGTGCACCCCTCCATGTCACCCTTCCTCACATTTAAACTGGTGATAAGGATACTGCCAATCTGAAGGGAATATTGTATAAGGATTAAGTGAGCATTCCTCGCCTAGGGCCTAAAACACTTGCAAGAGGTTTACAATTCATACCACAGCTAACTTAAACCAAGGTAGACCTTCTAGCCTCTGCCCTCTCTCCAGAACTACTTGAGGAGACAGCGAGTACACAGAGAAGCCTAGGCTTTATCTGTCCAGAATATTTCAGATCCACGATGTTCTTGCTTCCGTTTTTGTTCTCCTCCTCCCCTCCTGCCACCCTAACTCTTCTGCATATCACATAGATGGCTATCAGTCCTGGGTACACCGTGCCTTCTTCTTATCTCTCTGGATCTCCAAAAGCTAGCTTGAAAGTCTAGAGTTATACTTATCCATTTAATATATTTATGTCTCTGATGACCTGATTTTTTTTTTCCATGGCTGGTCAATTTTTCCAGATTAATTTCATAGAGAGACATACCTTTGATTGGAATTAACCAAAATGAGAATATATAGACTAAAAATAATATGGAGACAAATGTAGGCTCTTAGACTCAGAGGTAGTAGTAGTAGTAGTAATAATAATAATAATAATGGCTAGTACTTTTATATGAGAATACTTTAAAAGATTCATGGAAAACAGAATTAAAAGATAAGTTTGGCACAAAACACTTGAAATCTATGCATAATTTTTTCATAGTATGTATTTTCCATCAGCTTTGAAGACTTCTTGTACTATTTTTTATCTGAGACTGGAATCATTTCTGTCAGTTTACAGACAAGAAGACTGGTTGCCTATATGAACTATACAGTGCGAGCGTATGGGATTGGCCTGTTCTGTCCTTAAGATTCCGTCCTGATGGAAATTGATGCTTTCTACATAATTGTCAATGAAAGTGGGAGATCACCTTGTGACAAATTCTATCCTTGTTTAGATATTTGACTCAGCTTATAGAAGTTTTTGTCTTTGTAGTTTTATCATGACATTGGAATGTCAGAAAAAAGTGTGGGGAAAGCACAGTGTAAAATGAAATATACATTTACTGGTAAGAAGCAAAGTGCATTTGGCATCAGCGGAAAGCTTAGTCTTTGATGTGGAAAATAGAAAAGTTCTTTTTGTTTCCATTTGGGTCAAAAAAAAGCGATGATGGCTCCATGATAAGTTTAGTGGGTTCTGAATCTAGATGTGATCATTGAGGAGCCACAAGTTGTCCTGCCCTGGGGATATGCAAGTATGAAATACACATGTCAGGGAAAATGTGGGCAGTGAGGAACTATACCACAGGAAAAAAAAGGAGAAAACATTCAATATGAGTCCCAGTTACACTGTGAGTGAAGCTTTGTTAGAAGATGAGGCTACTTACGTATTTGAGGAGGGGGCTGAAGAGGAAGGCAGAAGATACAGCAAGTGTAGACAAAGAATTTTCTGTGAATCATCTTACTCCCAAACTACAGAAGCCAACATCCCATAATGGCCCTGTTCTGTACAGCTGCCTAAGGAGCAAGTATTTCATTTTAGATACAGCAATATCCTCAGTTATAAACATTTTCCCTCCATTGTTGAAAATGTTCACACGATTAATGCCTCTTGCATGTATTTAACAGTAGTTGCCTAGCAACCACCAAGAAGCATTTTTGGAGCGCAAAGGGTCTAAAAATGAATGAAGAGCAAATACAGTTTGAGTTGTAACTGAGATGACTGAGTTTCTGATGCTAGTTTCATAGCATAGTTCCCCAGGAATTAAACAGGAGTCATATATCTTTAAGAGTAAAGAGACGTGATTGGCATTCTTTTAAGTACACCAAACGTTTCTATTTATCTAGCTTATGTGCAAAGAGGGAAAATGTAAGCTGTTTGAGGGACCTTCAAGTGCAGCTTGGTCCACTTCTCGATCTTCAAAAAGGACTGCTTCCTACCCATTCCCAGGTAGATATGTAGCTAACGGGGTTTTTGGAAGAACTCCTAAGAAGAAAGACTGTAATGTTTCCTCTGTTGACCCACTTTGGGATCCTGCAACCTTTGGACTGAGACCATTAGGAAAATAGCATGAGTTAATCAAGAAATTAACTTCCCCTCTACAGGCAACTGAAATTTATCATTGTTTGGCTCTCCCAGTCATACTATATTTGAAATGGAAAGAACCTAAAAGGCATGCTAGATCTGAGATCATAAACTCATTTGTCCAGCAAGGACCCTAGGGGAAGAAGGGCAGGTGGAGCCCATAAGAAATAAGGAAGCAAAAGATGCCTGTGCTTTGTTTAAGAAGACAACTGATTTTTAACTCCAGTCTTTTTTCTTGTGTTTCAGAAATAGGAACCCAGTGTTGCCAAATCTCTTTTTAGGAAAAGCTAGACATCCCTATTTTAATGTGAAAATCTCATGAGTTTCAGTCGGTGACAATAATTTTTTTAAAATATGTCAAGTAAACAAACTATGTCACTAGATAGCTTTTGTCCTTAGGCTCCCAGTTTGTGACCACCTTTCTTATCTCATTAACCCCTAAGTTTACAGATGAAGGAAGTGAGACCTGATGTATAAGGAAACTTATCAAAGTTGATGAAAATGGGAGCTCCTTAAAATCAGGAACTATATTGCCTTCTCTATTTTATTCCCAGCTGAACTAGCACATGGTTGTTATTTAATAAATATTTATTGAATCAGTGAATAGCACATATTAAGAGAAAACCCGAGACTTTGTTTGGCCAGTTGAGATCAGGCCCTAAATAATTCTAAATTACTTGTTTTTTGTTTTCTGTTTTTTTTTTTTTCTTTTTCCCTAAGTGACCTGCTCTAACTCCAGTATGAGTAGAATTTGATCTCTCTACCACAAAGGGACTTGTTTAAAGGATTTTTAAATAATGAGAATGTTCTACTGACTCCAGAGGGAAAGATAGATTTGTCTGTTCTGCAATTCCTATGACCAACAGGTTGTCTTTCTTCTTAGCCTACCTACCATATTCAAGACCGCTCAGTTTGCTGTTTACTGAGCTTCTCCGATGTGCAAAAGCTCTTGTATGGTAATTTCTGAATAAAGACGATTCAGATGAACCTGGGTAATTAAGCACTGAGCAAGACTGCTCCAAATACTTTTTAGAAATGATCAATGATTAATTTAGAGAATAAGAATAGTTGGCATAATCTCTTTGTCCCTTTGTTATTTTGTTACTCAAAACAAAATGAGTCAGGGCTGACATTGTAGGGTAGTGGGCAAAGCTGCCACTTGTGACACTGGTATCCCGTATGGGCACTGGTTCAAGTCCTGGCAGCTCCACTTCTAATTCAGCTCCCTGCTAATGTGCCTGGGAAAGCAGTGGAAGATGGCCCAAGTGCTTGTTCCCCTGCACCCATGTGGAAGACCTGGATGAAGCTCCTGGCTTTGGCCTGGCCCATCCTGGGCCATTGCAGCCATTTGGGGCAGTGAACCAGAGGTTGGAAGATCTCTGTGTCTCTCTCACTCTGTCTCATCCTATCTCTGTGTAACTCTGATTTTCAAATAAATAATCTTTTTTAAAAAAGGAAAAAAACCAAACTGAGTCATCAAGAGAATGATGTTCTCCCCTTCTAATCACCCAATTATTTCCACTATCTGGGAAGGCCTGTCCTGCCAGTGTAGACCACATTTCATCCTCCAAGGAGTTGTTCCAGATGATCCAGTGTAGCTTTGTACTCTGACTCTTTATTCCTGGGTTCTGTCAGGTGTTTCCCTCTTTGCTGAGGGCTTGGGTGTTTCCAGGATGTCAGACTCTCTCCCACTACTGCAGTACTGGTTTCTTGAAATGCTCAATGTGATGTGTTATTCTCGTGTGTAATAATGGTAATAGCAGCACCCACCACTCGGTGTGTTCAGTGTGCCAGCTGTTGTGTTGGGCATGTTATATCACGTTGCCTCCTTGCTAGACTCTGTCATTATGTCTCTCAAGAGGGAGATTTAATTCACCTTTGACAAATATGTATATTCAGTCGCGGCGAGAGAATGACTCGCCCACGGTCATAGAGTTGCTTGACTTAGACAGTGAATTCAGAGCCAACTGCTCTCAAAGCCTGTGCCCTCTCTGCTTCCTTGTGAAACTACAGTCATCCAGCAGAAATTTGGTCAACTTCACCAGTGTCGTGGAGATGAAAAGAAAGAGGGCTTACATTTTGTCAGGAGCAAACTCTAGGGGACATTTTAAATGGAGTGGCTGGTTCGGCATGGGTTATGTTTAATTTCAGGACAGTGTCCTTAGCTGGAGAAGACAATCAGAGGGAGCATCATCTGCAACCTCTTTGCTTGCGTGATTTCATAAAACTGGGGTAGCAGTTTATTATTATAAAATTAGTATAGCATAGAACAAACCTGGGCTGCGAGCCAGATGAAATAGACAATGAATAGTTATATAAGGTTCTGGAAGCACATGTAGTAGAACACAAGCTCACTGTATTTTCTTCTCAATTGTCTGCTGTTTGTTAATGTTTCCTTTTCAACATGATTGCATCTCAGTTTAATAGCACTTGCCATCTCAGGCTTTATGGTGCCAGGGCTGACATAGTTACATCCCCTCTGTGCTAAAAATATTGCATGTATATATTCAACCGCAGCCCGACATGCTTAGCTAATGGGTTACTCAGGAGCTCTGTGCTTATATAATTAAGTGATGTATGTAATTTTGTGTTAACACATTTGCAATGTGTGTTTCCCTGGTGATGGCAATGCTTTATTCTGTGTAAAGTGTGACATTTTAATTCCCACTGAACAATTTCCTACCTTGATTCGCCTTGTTTTTGTGGCAGGGGATTATTTTGCAATCAAGATAAAAGCATTATTTATGAAATTTCTGGACTATCCCATTACTGGGAACTTTTAACTGCAGATCAGTCTCCTATTTTATTGATCTTTGTTAAAAATCTTTATTAGAATTTAAATTTAATCTCTGCCTTATAGATTTACCCAGACTTTCATCTGTAAGCACATTTTTTAACGCAGTTTTGCAGAGACGGGGTTCCTTAAAAAAAGTAATTCTCACCAGGCCGTCTGCCATCTTACCCAGGGAACTTTTTTTTCTCTTAAGTGTTGCTGACTTCGTCCCTGTTTGGGGGCTCTTTAACCGAGGTAGAGTCCCTATGGGCTTAAGAGTCTTGGGCACAGGTCACATCTGTGTGTCTACAGACAAGGACAGTTTCTGTTAAGTATTTAAGTGGTTGTCATTAGCCAGGTCCCAGAGTTGTGTTGTAAGAGTTAAAATGTGTGTGTACACATCTTCCCTTACTTAATGGCAATCACGACCAAGGGCATGTGCTACAGACAGGAGGGTCAGTCACCAAGGGTAGCCCAGACACCTTGGCTTCTTTACAAGGGTCTGTTTTCTCCAGTGGGATCAAGAGTGAGTGCATTTTAAGAAACATCTGGGTACTGCAAAAAAAAATAAAAAAGAAAGAAAAACACTTGGGGATCAGCGTTGTGGTTTGGTGGGTTAAGCTGCCTCTGGCAATGTGGACATCACATGCCCTGGCTGCTCTGCTTCTGATGTAGCTTCCTGCAAATGCACATGGGAAGGCAGTGGCAGATGATTCAAGAACTTGGGCCCCTGCCACCCCTGTGGGAGAACTGGATTGAGTTCCTGGCACTTGGCTTCAATCTGGTCCAGACCAGGCTGTCACAGCCAGTGAGTGAGTGAACCAACAGATGGAAGAGCTCTCTCTGTCGCCTTCTGCCTTGTAAATAAATAAATAAAACTTTAAAAAAAAGACCCCCCCCAAAAAAACAAACAAAAACCATTTGCTAAACTCTGAATGACCACTCACTGATTTCAAAATGAGATTCAGTAAGCCTTCACTGAGCTTCTGCCGGGATGATACCACAGCGACCCAGATAGACATGGCCACTTTGGAGATCACAAGGGAGACAGACACACAGACAGACAATTATAATGCAGGGTGGCAGGTGCTAGAATGGAGACAAATTGATATGGACGACATGAGAGAACAAAGGAACTTTGAGGGCTGTCACACTCCTTGCAGGTCTAGAACAAGTTAGGAGCAGGGGCAGAGGGAGAAACCCTTGAATGAGAAGAGTGTTGTTGTCAGGCAATACCTGGGGACAAAGATGTGTGGTTGGGAATCCATGTGATGTGCTTGGAACCTGCGAGGCAGGTGTTCACGTTGAAAGGTTAACAAGAGCACCCCAGCCTGGGGTCAGCAGTGGCCTGTCCTTCTTGCCCACACAGGTCATGAATTTCATGAATTTCATAGCCTTTTCTCACCCTAAAGAGGGCTTCTTCCCGCCTGGCCCAACAAAAGCATGCAGGTGGCTGGAATTGATGCCAAGTGCCAGCGTGCTCTCCTGAGGGTCGCACAAGCATTTTCCTCTTAGTCCCTCCCAGCTGGGGCTGAGCAAACAGCTGGGAGTGTGGTGCACAGAAGTCCTGCCAGAAGGACCCACAGCCCGTGTACTCCACTTGAGCCTTCTTGGTTGTGTGTTTTGGCGTTTGAACACAGTGGGGATGTCTTTGTCAGCTCCCATTTGAATGTATTCATTCCAGTTCCTTAGAATGTATGTTTCGGTAGCGTGGTCTTGGGATGCCAGAGCTCACCCTGCAGAGACCCAGGTGGAGGTATCCAGGCCCATTGAAAAGCCTTGTGCTGCCAAGGCACCGCCCTGATCCCAGGCAGCCACAAAAACCAGAATCTGCCCCAGCTCCATCCACCACTTGCTGTGCAACTCTGGGTGGATCACAAACACTGGGGCCGCCCTTTCTGATGGGTATTGTGAGGGTTCAGACTCTAGGGGGCCCAACATTCTCCTCAGGCCACAGAACTCCATCACTTCACAGAGTCCTACTTGCCCCACTTCTGTGGATTCACCAGTTCCCAGCAGTGGGCTTTGATTCCAAATCCACTTGAAATGGAAGATCGCGATCGCTTCCATCAGTTCATGTCCTGTCAGGACTCTCTGGCTGTATCTGAAGGCCATCAGCTCTAGCTCTTGAATCTAGATCCTGATTTTTTTTTTTTTTTTTTTTTTTTTTTTTTTTAAGGAATGAAAGGAATCGTTAAGGCTCTGAATATCCTTAGAATATACAGGAGCATGGCTCAAGGAACCCACATTACTAGTAATGTCGCAAGAGGCAAGATGCTGTCACCTAGAAGCCCCGCCCCCACCCCCACTTCCCTGAGCCCTGAGGCTGTGGTTAATAATGTCAAAAGAATGTTTTAAAATTGCTCTTCTGTTGATTCCAAGGAGTCAGAGCCCTCACGTGGTTAGTCCTGGGCCAGGAGTCAAATTCTAAATTTAATTCCAGCCTCTATGAACAGCTTAGTAGGGCACTTCCTCAGCATCTAGCAATGTTTCAGTGTTCCCGTCTGTAAAATAGGCGTAAGATGCCTCACTCCACAGAAATACTTGCAAACAGCTTTGTCCCACATGGGGACTGGCATTATATTGGGGCAGAATATCGTTTTTCATCCCACAATGGGGAAGAAACAAAAGCCCTTTGAGTACGCACCTTGTGTAAACACCCTGTGCTTAAAAGCAGATGAATTTCAGAGGTCAGCAAATACCACCCCCCTTCTTTATTATTTTCTTAAAGCTAAACAAGGCTAACTAGAGAATTCATTTTGGAATAAAAAGACATGAAAGAAAGGGTATTTCAGCTTGCACAATAGTACAAAGAAGAACAAGAATCATCATGTTTTGCTAAAGAACTCACAGCTGTTTAATTTTATAGTAAAATTACTTTAAGAACTTTGCTAATTCAAAGACAAAACCAAACAACTGTTGTTGCAAAATTGCACTTCCACGTGCAAGTGGGAGAAGCCAACTGAAGATTAATCCGCTCCTAAAATCATATTAAAAATACAGAGCATTTTTGTGAAAGCTGGTCGGAGGAGTGACTGTTATCTAAAGAAAAGACACATAAAAGAGGGAAATGGTACATTTGCTGGTAATAAGATGAAAAATAGTTTATGTTCTCAAGTACTTCGCCCGGAGTTCTCCTCCAACCTTTTCTGAAGTGGCGCGGTCTGTTTTAATAGCAGCTTTGTTTGCTTTGTGGGGATGGGCCTGTTGGGCAGGAAATTGTCAAAAAAAAAAAAAAAAGGCGGGGGGACAACACAAATTTTAAATGGTGTTTTTACAAAATAAAATACCAAACTAATTGAGGTAACTGATTATCAAAATTCAATTAAAAATTTCATAAAATTTTATTTTTAAGAATATGAGAAAATAAGTTCCCTACCTACACTTGGTAAATTCCAAGTTTCCATATGTCGCCTATTGTCAGAAACAAATAAACCATTCCTTACTTTAAAAAAAAAAAATGTGGTTTTTCTTCCATATTAGGGAATTATTCAGGCTTCTTTCCTTGGTTCCTATAATTCCAAACCAGTTGGAGCATGAGTCTATTTTTGGTTGTGAAGGAACTTTTAAAATGTGGGCATGATTTTTAAGGCTCTAAATCTCAAAAAAAAAATCAATTTGCCACATATATAGCAGTTATGGCTGTAAATATAGTGAAGTCATTGTGTTCCAGAAAGACAAAGTTCTAATTTCCATTTTCCAAGCCCCTCCCACCCTCACTCCCACAACGTCCGCCATCACCACATAGGAGGGCTTCTAGATGTAAATTCCAAAACATATAAAACAACACGAGGTTGTGATTTGGGGCTTCTATCGAAGATGAGTGTTTTTACCTGCACTTGATTAAATTCTCTTGTTGAGTGTCTGGGTTTTTATGATCGCCCCAACGTATCACACAGATCTCACCACGAGAGGGCGACGGAGAGTTTGCTTTCAGCTAACAAAGCTAGAAATGGTTTTAATATCAGCTAAGTGTTTTAACTTGCTAAGGATTTATTTCTCCGCCTTCCGATTGCCACACATGCAGCCTCTGAGTTTCCACTAGCAGCGAATAATAATCCAAATAAAGTTCTTCTGAGGGAAAATATAGACAGACTGGTGCAGACAAGAGCTTTTGCCCAAATAAGGATCCCTTTTGTGGCAACCCCATGTGTTAGATAACCATCAACTGACAGTTGGCCATGAGTTAATAATGTTGGATGCTGAAATATGCATACCATGTGCTATAAAAGACTGTAGAGGACACAGACAAATACTTCTATAGTTAGCTATCAGAAACATACCAGAGGTGTTCAGACTGCTTCACTGGCTATAGGTGGAACATGCCAAGTAATTTCATGAAAAGCCAGGATCGTTTTAAATGTTATATGTTAGACTGTATAATGCTCATTGCACATTTGGTGGAGTTACAGAGATCTGGGTCTTAATCTGTCTGCATGACAGTGCCTTACATGCTATAGCAACTCTTGCCTTCCAAGAAAATATTTCTAAGCTTATTTCTACTGCCATCCCTGCTGCTCTTTTATTTTTACAATGGGAACCTCCATAGTTGGAGTAAGGGGGGCGGCGTCCATTAAGGAATCTGGTAGGTGGATGCCTTTACTCAGCCAATTGTGTTTGGAGGACGATTAGCACCTACTTGTGTTTCTGTGTTGCTGCCGCAGGAATCAAAGGTGAGGGGTAGAGGGAGTCAGCTTTGATCTCAGCCACCATGACCAGCGTGTGGGAGAGTGGAACATCGGGCCAGCTGGACATGCAGCGGCCACCTCCTTAGAATGACGCTTCGTGGTCTTCTGGGTGCTAAGAATGATTGGGGGATGGATGTGTCCCCTCATCTACCCCCAGATTTCAAAACTTTTTGTTCTATTTGCCTCTCTGGGATTTTGGAAGGCCTCTGTGCAGTGCGTATCTCACTGCCTGCTGCCTGTGGGCTGGACTACCTCTGACCTCTCCACTTACTTTCAGATGAAATCTCCACAAAGGCAAACACAGTCAGATGACGAACTTATTCAACACTTTGTGGTTAAGAAGGCTCTACTTCCAACTCGCCCAAATCACTCAAGTCCCGTTTGCTCTGTAGTCAGTTTGCACTGAGTGATGAAATTGACTATAAAGTAAATTAAAAATATGTTATCTCAAAGAGAAAAGAAAAGAAGAAAGAAAGGGAGGGAGGGAGGGAGGAAGAAGGTGGGATGAAAGGAAGTGTAATTATATTTTTAGAATGGTATTTTTGAATGGCATTAAATCTGTTCTCTTTATATTAATAAAAATATAAATTTAAAAAAAGAAAATGCCTCACATTATACTCCCCCCCTGTGATGGCAAAGAGAAGCCATGAAACCGAGTCTCTCTGTCCCTCCCTCCCTTCTGCCCTCTCATTCTCCCTCTCTCTCTCCCCCAGACTCAAGTTGTCAACCCTTAACATTTGCTTTGACATCTTACTTAAGGAAGTTAATGGAGTAGCAACATCATCAGGGCCATTTAGTGGCCTTGAATCAGTGATTACCAGATTTGAATTTTACAGAGCAGAGACTTCAACTTTGGCAAAATTTTCAAATAATAACATCTCTGCGTGACTGTCCTCCATGACAATGAAGAAAATCCTAAATCATGGTGAAACTTTGAGTGGTGAATTTTGCTAATTATTCTGGCCTCGGATGTCAATCCTGTTCCATCTGCTCTTTAACACATATTTCCAAGGACATATCTATAATCATAACATTGAGCTATTGACTAAACAAGTATCACCCAAGAGAAAGATAATGTGAGCCACATGTAATTTAAAATATTCCAGTAACCACATTTTAGAAGGTAAAAAGAAACATGTGGAGTTCATTTTAATAATATATTTTCTTTAATCCAATATATCCAAAGTATTATCATTTCAATATGTAATCAATATAAACTATTATTAATGAGGTATTTCACTGTTCTTGTACTAAGTTTTGGAAATCCAGTGTGTATTTTACACTCACATTACATCTCAATTTGGACTTGACATAATTCAAATGCCCAGTGGATACATGTGGCTGATGGTGACTGTATTAGACAGAGCAGCTCTACATAGTGATAGAAATGTTTCCACTTACACTGGGAAAAAAATGTGAAAATGGCCTAGCCTCTTCTGTGCTCACTCTAAGACTTGTGTTGAGGTTTCTGATGGCGTCTGCCTGTTGTTTCTCTACAGCACATCAAGTCCACCTTCCATTCGCTGAGCCCACAAGCTTGTCCTGCCAGGTTCTAATCCCCTGTGCTTAGTTCCTATAGCAGGAACCTTGTCGCTGCCTCTGCACACGCATCCCAAGGCCCTCTCTCTTCTCATTCTGGAGTATCACTGCGCTCAGCTCAAATGCACACTCTCCCATGCAGCGTGTGAGATCCTGGGTACCATGGGAGAGCTTCCAAGCCATGCTCCAGTTCCTCCACAAACAAATGAAGCCCAGGAGCCCCTAGCAGGCTTTACCAGAGATGCCTCATACAAAAAAGGGGTGAGGGACCCACCTGAACCCAGAAAGATGGCTCAGTATCTCCAGCAGTTGGGAATGGCCACTTTTTTTTTTTTTACTTCTAAGTGAGAGACTATATCCTACTTCTTAAATTATTCTTTCTGAAAGGTAGAAAAGCATAAAGAGAATGAAAAATCTCCATTCAGTACAAATTCCTTTTTGAGTCTTTGTAAAAGAAGTCGGGAGCCTGTTATTGATGACCTTTTACTTTTTGTTACACGTATGTATTTTCAGAACTGAAATGTCTCTCATAACATCTTCATCCAAGTCTGCAATAAGTTAAATGTCTCCATGTTAATGCAGACACACACACACACACACAGACACACACCTTTCTTAATTCATTTCCAAGTGGGGAAATGTTTTCTTTATAGATGTAGCAAATCAATTATCCTCAATGTTCAAAATGGAATCTCTCGTTTCCAAACCTGGAGAAATAGCTGAACAAGACTGTTTTGCTTATTTATGAATGTAGAAACTGCTCTGATATTTACTGTTCCTTGCAAGCCTATTCAACAGCAAAATGTAGCTTTCACTTCTGTGCTATCATGTTCAATAGTAACACCGTGGACCACATCAATCACAGACCAGAAGGAGCAGATTTGCCGATTGTAACAAAAAATAAAAGAGAGGAAAAGAGACAGAGAATTCTTTAGGTTTAAGGAGTCCTGTTTTTCTAACTTTCAGAAATGGTAAAAATCAAAATGTCCTCGAAAAGCATTTCAATATAGATCCTTAAACAGACTTTTTAAAAGGTCATTATTTTATTATTCTGTTCTAAGGAAGATCAAATCTATGTTGATGGAATCGCTTTCAAAAAGTGGAGCTATTTCAAAATCCTAACAAAAAGTACACCCTGATTCTAGCAGTAGTAGTCTTACCTCCACAATCCACTCCATTGAGAGAGGAACTGGGGGCAGGGTCTGGGGCCTGGAAATAGAAACGTGGGTATCTTGCAGAGGTGACTAGTAGGGAAAAGGGTTTTCCAGGTGAGTGGGAAAGTGGAAGTTTGAGCCCCTGTAGCATTTTTAGAGGCTTCTTCTTTGCCTTTGCTGTGTTTCTTCACGGGCAAGACCCCCCAGCTGGAGAGTGCGGCGGCAGCGGGGGAATCAGACCCTTCGTGTGCCGTGTGGACGCCCAGATAGCACTGCCACACTACCTCAGGGACCAAGCTTTCAAAGGAGTCTGCCTAAACGCCTGAGTCAGCAAAACCTCAGCCAGCATCCCAAACACACCTCGGCGTGTAGGCGCCATCACCCACGGAGGAATCAACTCTTCCAGAACAGCTCCGTACCACTCTCTCCACCCCCTTACAAGTCCTGGAGGGGCCTCCATCGAGAATGGTTTCCATGAGGGATACTGGGGGGCGCTCAAGACCAGGCCAGGAGAGGGTTGGAAAGGTCTGGCGTGGGTTTCACGCTCCTTTCCTGCTTCCGGAATGCTCCCTCGGAAAGCCAGTCCTCCGGACATCGGCCTCTTTCCTCACTCCGCAGCTGGCGTTAGCTCCCAGCTTTCCCTCTTAGCCCTCAAGTGGCAGTGACAAGAGCCCAGGGTCCCCTTCTTGACCACTGTCCTTGTGGGCTACCCTACTCCATAGGCTTCTATAACATTTCTGTAATGTCTTGGAATGCACTACATGTTTTTAGACTACTACATAGATAACGTTAGGTCATTTAAGTTTCTCTCTTCAAGACAGAGCAGGGAACAAAGATAGAAATCTGCCTACCACTGCCGGTAAAACCCGACTACAAAAGAGGTTTGCTTGTGTTTAAGTGGCTGGAGCACATGGCGTCACATGCTTTCACAATTAGCCGTATGGACAAGGTAGCAAGTCCTGTTCCTTTAGATGGCAGGGGGAGGGTACAAGTCAGATAATTTGTGTTTTTAAGTGTTTCTGAGAAATGAAGACCTCCAGGGCAGAGGGAGAAGGTGGATCAGGAAATAACTATGCAAATCGCATACCTATGAAATTACTAAAACTTTGATCAGGGGCATTAACAGTTGCGCCAGCACTCGCAGGTATGAAGCAGGAGTGAGTAAGACCGGGCATGTTTTGGAAAGGATTACAAGAGTGTTTACTTACATGGTTTGGTGAGCACTCAGTGAAGTCCATGGCTCAGGTGTGACACATACAGGTATACATTCCACTCTCATTAGAGACTCTTGGGGATCTCAGTGCCTTTGGCAAGGAGCCAAAGGGACTGGACCTCAAAGCCAATTTCCTTTGGTGTTTCACCCTAACAACACAACTGCTCACCCTTCAGGTGGTGGAATGGGGAGCTGGATTCTGTGAGAGCACAGTGGCTTAGAAATGCTCCATTGTAGTCAGTGTTTCAACAACACTGGAAAATGGCTTGTGCCAATGTGAACTTGGAAACTCAAAGTGTGGTTCTTTATATGGCTGTGATGCCAAGTGCAATGTCCATCCTCATTCCTCTGGGTTGTTGTTCAGGGCTGCGTGGGATTGGCGGCATTGGAAAGGGAGGGAGGGCACTGGAGTCTGTCTCCAGAGGGTGGACTCAAGTTGCTGGGCTCACCTTTTTCATGCCTTTCTTTGACTGTCAGAACAATTCCAAAATAATAACAATCTTGCAGCATTGTCTTAGCACATCTATTGCTTAAAATGCACCATCAAAGTTAGAATGGCCCTACAGGTCAAGTTGTGCTTGTTAATGGCACTGTATTTTCATCTCTCAGGCAATAGAGTTGCTTCAACAGTATTTCTGTTGAGTGTGGAAAATTATTTGTAGGAAAACAGAATCAAAATAAATTTCAACATTTTGAAATCTATATTAATTAGTGTTTTATGAATTCACACTAAGATCTAACCAATTAAATAGAGGTTGAGTCCCCGTGGGTAGGATATGAACTATAACTGTGGATTTGAAATGATGCTTTTAGGGAATCATTTATGAATTTGTAAGTTAAAATGCTAGCTTTAAGTTAAAGCCAAAATGACGGCGGAGAGCTTCTAGTTTTCTCCCCCCTCACATGGCTGAAAACTGAAATTCTGTAAGAGATTATCTGTGAGATGCCTTTCTTTTATTATGCCCATAAATTTTAGGAGTGGCTTTGATCAAGCCTTCTGCCATTCTTGGTTGCTAAATCTTTTATTCATACGTTAATAACTTTAAAAACATTCATCCTATTTTTGTTGCAGTGAAAGAGGAAGTGTCTAAATAGTCAAAAGGGAAACATTGAAAATAGAACACAGTAAATGATAACTAAATTGGGGTAGGGTTTTTTTTTTTTTTTTCCAGAAAGAGCAGTGCTCCATGCTGAAACTTGCCAGAGTATTTTAAGATTATTGTCTGTAAAGAAAATGTACCAGAGACTTGAGATCCTCAGAGGAAAGGCATTACAGAAATGCAAACTATTATCAGAAACGCGTACTATACATAGAACAATGTTTGTGAGTACCTAATACTTCAGTCAGTGAAGTTTTGTTTTCTGGCTCATGTTTAAAGCACACACACACATATTCATGCACAACTTGCAAATCAAATGAGTTAACGCTCTGCCGACTTCCTCTGGACGGTGACCCTGAGGGTCAAACTCTTAGGAAAATTATGCCTGTTTTTCCATTCCCCTGATTCCAGTCCCCACCAACAAGCAAGCCCTATCTCAGAGTGGAAGCGCACAAAGACTCTCTCAAGAGACTATGAAGCTGCATTAGCAACAAAATCCTCTCTGTAAAATGGGAAGAAAGAGTTGTTAACTGATGAGTCAATCCCGCTTTTATAGCAGTTTATCTTCGTGGTATTTCCAAGAGCATAAATGCTATTAAAAAAAAAAAAGGCAGTCATGACAGGAAGAACACAGTAGGAAAAAAAAAAAAAAACAGGAACATTTAAGCCAAAAGCAATTTACTTTGCCAGTAACTTGTTACATTTCCTTTGTTTTATTATTATTATTGCAAAAGTTGGGGTTGAGATGAAAAGTTTCCCACACCTGCACTGCCGGGACACATAACTTGTCTGAGCCCACAGTGAAGTAAATACATAAATGCTTGTCTACAGCTACGTGCTTTAAGGAAAAAACAAACAACTTACTCTGCTCTGTTGTTCAGAAAATGGACTATGATCTGTTACTATTTGGAAGAGTTTTAAAAGATGGGTTAGCTGTCAAAGTAGCCTGGAGCCCTGGAGGTAGCTTGATTCTCCAGGGATTAACACCTATAGAAATAGCAGTGACTTCACAAAGGTGAATGCTTGTTAATTTCTTGGCACTGAGTTAGAGAAGCAGATGGGCAGTCAGAGAGGAAAGATTAAAAAAAAAAAAAAAACACCACAGTGATCTTTCACTGATTAGGACACGGAGCCAGCAGCCCACTGTGGGGGGTAATGTGTATGGTGCACTAAGTTTAGTGACTTCAGTGGCTTTTAGTGGCAGTCCTGTCATCTCTACCAAGTCAGGGCTAACAGGGACCCTGCTTGCTATTAAGTGTATAGGACTCTGGTTGCTTCCTGAGAGTGTTTTCCCTCGGGGAAAGCTTGTCCAGTGCAAGCAATTGTGAATACTTCATTATGAGGTGGAGAGAGAGAAATATGTATATGTGTGTGTTAGAGAGAAGTCGCTTAAACTAGGGCTCTGGATGAAGTCTCTTTGCCTGGGTTGGAATCCAGCTGCTTCCAAGTAACCTGTTGTATGACCCAAGACAAGTGATGTAATCTCTAGCTCACACTCTTGATCTGTAAAATGGGGATAATCATTGTGCCTTCTTCATTGGCTTGGTGTGACAAAGCACTCCGGACAGGGACTGGCCAGAGAAAACACTCGCCATTCGCTCCTGTTGTTGTACCTGTGTAATACTGAAAACATTCCTGCTAAAGGCATGCACTGAATTCTCTGATGAGCCAGGCTGAGACTGGGCAGGGGGTTATGTGCACATGTAAGAGTAACTGTGTGTTTACTGCTTATACTATGTTTTGTCAAAGTAGAACTGATAAGGGCACCAGTTGGGGTGCTGTTGGCTTCCCAGGTGGAGGTCGGTCTCACCTAAGGCACTAGAGTCAGGATTCTGGATCTTTCCAGGGTAAGACAGGTATAGATCGTTCGGGGCACCTGGAAGAGGGTGGGGCTCTTTCTTTCTTCCTTTCTCTCTTTCTTTATTTCTTAAGATTTATTTATTTATTTGAAAGGCAGAGTTACAGAGAGTCAGAAGCAGAGAGAGAGAGAGAGAGAGATCTTCCATCTGCTGGTTCACTCCCTAGATGGCAGCAACGGCCAGGATCCAGGAGCTTCTTCCAGGTCTCCCTCACAGGTGCAGGGGTCCAAGGATATGGGCCATCTTCTACTGCTTTCCCAAGCCATAGCAGAGAGCTGGATCGGAAGTGGAGCAGCCGGGACTTGAACCGCGCCCATATGGGATGCTGGTGCTGCAGAGGGCAGCTCTACCTGCTATGCCATAGCACTGGCCAGTGGGGCTGTGTTTCTTATGCCAAAGAATTAAAGTCCAGAGTTCCACCAGACCTCTGAACACCACCACATCCTAATGTATTTGTTTTCAATCACCAGCCTTAGCAAATGATTTGTTTTCATGACCCTAGACCCAAAAAGATGTAGTCTGGGGACCAGAATTCTGCTCTTTCCCAAGGCCAGTCGCTCAAGTCTTTAAGCTTCACCTGAGGTCTTCTGAAATCCCAAAGGTCTCTAACTGTATTTTGGAGGCTGCTACCGCTTCCTGCACTCCATTTTCCCTGGGACTTTGCACGTCGCATGCTCTTTGGGGCATCTGTGCATTGCAGGCGGAAGGAGATGAGGGTCCTACCGAGAAGCCAGACTCCATGGCTTAACCATAACCAAGAACCAAAGGCCTTAGGTCTCCCCTCCCAATTTCCCACACAGTGCCCTGTGAGGTATGAGTAGGAAAGGTGGTGGCAAGTGTATAGGTGCCCTGGGTGACGAGGATCCCACGTGGTCAGGCTGGCAGGCCCAGCCAGTGAGGACTGGAAAGAGGACTGTGTGGGTATCTTTATTTCCATTAGTCACTTGTTCATCCAACAGATCCTTGTTATGCAATGCTCCCTGCTGGGTGTTGTGCTGGGGCAGATGAAGGATGAATCTGGCACGGTCCTGCCCTTCAGAACTCTCCAGTCTAGTATAATAATAAACCCAACACACACACACACACACAAGTTAAAGTCCAGGGAACTTAGTGCCAGGTTCCAGAGAAAAGGATAGAAAACAAGTTCAGAAGGGAGGGTGGAGGAGGGATATGACAGGATAGCATTTACCTAAACATACCTGGCTTATCCAGATACTCGCTTTTTCTCTCTTGATCGAATCCCATTTAGTGTTGACATGTGTATGACTAGAATATTAGGTGTTAGCTGGTCTGTTCTAAGTTTGTAATTCTCAGAATCAGCCCGGGAAGGACATGTGCTTCTCTGGGTTTTGAAAACAGCTCAAAAGAATGGAGAAAATAGAGCCAGTTTGGGGAGGACTTTTCTCGTCAGTTCCTGGAATCTTCGCTGTCAGTATTTAAAACAGCATGCTGGATGCAAGTCCTCAATCTCAAGGCCTTTGGGATTTGAAAGCTTTTCTGGAAATAAATGCCTTTTAGGTTTAAGTGCTTTTCACCAAAATGCTAGCGAGAGGAGATCATAGTAGCTGGAACAGAGACAGTATTGTTTGGTTTCTGTTCATCAGTGCCTCGGACCTGCTACCTCAACTTGGGTTTGCTTCTGTCAGCTTTGGCTTGGGCTGTTATTTTGATAAGGGACATGAAAGGACATCCTTCCCTCGCAGTCATTAAAGTCTTAGCGCTTGGGTCAGTTGTGGAAACACTTCTGTGCTACACAGAGTCTTCTAAACAAAATGGTCCACGCCCTGGCTCCAGGCCGTGGACCGTGTCCGATCCGCAGAACGTGGCATGGCACTGTGACAGGCCAGCAGGAGGTCAGCATGGGCCGAGCAGGCGGATGAAATCACCAGCCCCGAGCAGAGCAGGGAGGTGGGGAGCGCACAGCCCTCCCTGCCAGTCTGGCAGCTCGTCGGAGTCCTCAGAGCTCATCCCACACACTCGGTGCTAGTCACTGCTGTGTGTTTACATGAGTAATGGAGCTGCCGGGGGAGGGCCGTTGTAAGCAGAGCGCTGAGCCTCGCCGCTCGCACTCAGAGGGAAGCTGACATCCACACCACGTCCAGACTTCCAGGGATGTGGCCCGGGCGCAGTCACATGCTGTAGCTTTCGGGAGCGCAGACAGCGAGCGATCAGGCAGATGTTTGTCGACTGGAATGGGTAATCGCTACTTTCTCTTCGCTTGAGTTTGTTTGTGGACTTGTTTACCTTTGAGCGATCTTGGCTGGCTCTCTGGGCTGGGCTCTCAGACCGGCGTTCTGGGGACTGGGAAGAGTGCGGGTTTGGGCTGAGGAGTCGCTTTGGAAACTTTTTCTGCCTCTCTGATTGTCAGCTCTGCTTTGCTGTGTTTTACCGAGAACAGAACTGTGTGTGCGCGGTGGAAAATCAAATTAGTAGGATTAATTGTGTTTGTAGAATGAGGACAGTGTAAAATGTCCTGGAAGCACTGTTTAACTGCCTGACATAAGTAAGGTTCACAACAATTAAGAGTGCTCGCGGTTGTGGAGAGTTGACAGTGTCGTAATCATCCCTTAGAGGAATGAAATGTGCGGGAACCTGGGAAGGTCTGGAAGAAATTGTCCGGGGTCTAATTCATTAGCTCGGAATTGTTCAGGGGCTGGTGGGTTACTTGGTCGGTTTTAATTTTGCTTGACGTGGGTGACTGATGAAGTGAAATGTGAAAGCTGATGCCGGACACTCCCGGCACTCAATAAACAGCAGCCTCCCCCACCCCCTGCCTCTCTGGGAGATGTGAAAAGATACTGAACTCAACAGCAAAGAGGAAATAGAACTTTGATTTGTCTTCTTGTCTTTGGCTTTTACAAAGTAATAGCCCCAATAGAGTCAGCCTAACCCCAGAGTCATCTCGGAAAGTTGTTTTAAAAAACCCTCAAACAGGCAGCCAGCATGCTGATTGAAATGTATCTGCCAGGTTTGTTGAGATTTGAAACATGCCAGTCGCAATATGATTAGTAAATACATGTAATAATATTTTCCAGCCTGCTATTGTGAATGTCTCTCTCTCTCTACAGCTCTCTCTTGACTTCATCGGTATGATAATTTGGGAAACTGCTCATGTTGCCACACACTTTCAAAGAGAGATGTTTTCAAATGCTGTGTTATTTGGCTACCCTTATGGGCTGGCAGGCACATCACTTAGGTCTCTGAAAACAAGATACAAAGCAAAAGACAAAGAATGGTCTCAAAGCCAGGTTCAAGGTTGTCTGTCAGCCCTGAATGCTTCTTTTCTCAGAGTAGGGAAGGGGGTTTTCTGTATCATCAGCTTTCAGAGTTAGGGGCTTCCTTTTATTGATATTAATTATATATGTTAAAGTGCCATAGATGGCTTTGGGACACATGTACAGAAGTGTATAGTCTACCAGGATGTAACCCTTTAGAGAGGGAATCATACAGTGAGAGTTGGCTATTTCTCTGAAGAATTTGAGAGGGACCACTGCACTGAGATTTCATGTTTCATAAGAGAGCCCATGTAATGAGAGTGTGTGTCAAGTTGTTCTCCATTTGTTTTCAGCGCCAAATCTTAAAGGCAGACCACGCAAAAAGAAACCATGCCCGCAACGAAGAGATTCATTCAGCGGCGTTAAGGATTCCAACAATAATTCCGATGGCAAAGCTGTTGCCAAGGTAGGATCATTTGCTCCATCACATTCATTTTGCTGTGTCTCTTCATTTTTCCTTGTTTCTCCTCATCTCTCTGCTCTGTGTCTTGGTGGCCGTTTCCAGGGCAGAATCTGACTTTGGCACTGGACGCTGTGTCTGGAGGCTGGGGGATGGAGGGAGGGACGCATTTTGATTAGTCAACAGAAAGACTTCCCGCTTCCCACTTTGGCCTGTTGGGTAAAGGACAGATGATTAAGCACCCACGTCACTGAGACTGAGATTTCATAGTAGGTGACACAATGACATAGTTTACTCTGCTCGTATCAAAAATAGACCAGCTGAACCATCCTCTTTCTGAATGTGTTCATTTAAATATGTTTCAGAGATTAACAGAGGATGAAATTAGAAATGGCTAGAATTAATCTTTTCAGTTAGTACTTTCCAAGGTCACCTCTAATTTACATCAGAGTAAAAGTAAAGATACATAGCAAAATATTTACATATATATTTATATAAATATTTACATATACCTATTTATATATTTTTAAAGAGCTCTATTAATGTGGAGAGAAAATCCAGGGCTCATTTTGCCTAAGCCTTTTTTGAATCTTGAAAGTAGAAATCCAAAATGCTTCGCATCAGGGAGGGCAAAGTGTCATGTCATAGCTTAGACTTACTTTTTGGATTTTGGTGGGCTTGGGTCAGATTTCCCTGGTTCTGTTTAACTGTTTGTGTTTAGGTGTTATTTCTGTGCCAAAGATTACAGTAATCCCTTTAGGACATAAAATCTAGGCCAGATTTCAACTGATACCATGATTCCAGGTACAAAAACTAAACTTCTGAAAATGTTCGAGTTTTGACTATTGGTAAATTTGGGAGACTCTGCTGTAGAAAAAAAGTCTGAGTTCCATTCTGTGTTTACAGCCGTGTTTGTCTGCCATGTCATTCCCCCTTCCTCACCCATCCCCCAACAGTGTAATGAAGTAAATCCTAGACATTCAGATTCTTTACTCTTCAGGTACGATTGTTTCACAAGAATTCTTAGGATTTTTTTTGGTTAGGATTTCTTTATGCTTTCAAGATTCTGAAGGATTAAAAATGTGCACTTTCCATTTTCTGGCTAAAAAACAAATCTATCTTTCCCTAATGTGATATCCATTCTGCTTGTTCAGTCTTCTCTGAGGGAGGCCACACAAATGGCATAATGACATCTTCTTGTAAGGAACATCGGAGGCTAGAACTGCCTTCCTTGGGTTCCATGGTCTAGAAGGGTGCCGCCAGGGACAGACCATTCCTTATCACTGTAGTCTGCAAGTTCCTGAAAGACAATGCAGAAGGCAAGGAGAAGGTTCCAGGACCATAACATGCAGCAGAGCTTGCGCGGCCTGTGGCTTGAGTAGTGCTGGTCCATACCCTCTGGGGTGACATCACGTGTTTACTCCCGCATATTCTGCACCTAAGCCCAGCAGGAAGAAGATCCTTCCCCGGTCATTTGGAGTCACTTCCAGGGTTTCTCTGGGAATTTTACAAAACTTATACAACTGATCTGAAAGTACAGTATCTCCAAGGTTTCTCTCCATGGAAGGCAGCTCAGGACTCACTCCCAGGCCTGCAAATCAGAGGACAGGAGCGGGCTCTACAGGCAGGCCGCATATGATCTTCAGTGACTTATCCTCCTTAAGATGGATACAAGTCAAGCCTGGGTTTTCTGAGTGACCTGTTCAGTCACCTCCCACCAGTGCTACCACACAGAACCTATATGAGGAGACGGATCTTGCTTGCACTGCAGATGTTCAGTGGTAAAGCGATCAGTGTCACGCTGCACTCAGCTCTGGGGGACTGGTCTAATGGCTCGGCTCTTTGTGGAGTCTTGGATTACAAGTCTGCCTTGGCCACTTCTAGCAGGTCTGGTGAGAACACTTCAGCTAAAACACTGGCACGTTCGAAGTATGGTGAACTTGTCTGTTGGCACCAACAGACAGACATTAAAATTGATACAGAATGAACAAGCAGCATCTGGGAGCAGGACAGCCGTGAGGAACACATGTGTGTCTTCAATGGCCTCTTCCCGTGAAATGCTGCAGCGAGGGCTATGAGACGGTGGCCCTCTGATCGTTTGCTGAACTGGAAGCAGAATTTTAGGTGACAGTGAGCTGTTTGACTTTATGACCAAGATCTGGGCGACCGTTTCCCACATACCTGAAACAGACCATCTGAGTGGATAAATACCAGTTTCGTGCAACTCCACAGAGCAAAGTTCCTAGAATGCATTCCATTGGGTTTGTTGTGTTCATGATCAGTAATTTTCCTGTCGCCCTCAAAAGGTTGTAGTTTCTCAATGAGAACAGGGCTCTGAAAGGCCCTGTTCTCCAGGGGAGATAATTTCATGGCTTCCCAAAGACAGCAGACACCACATGGAAGGAAACCATGCATTCTCTGAAGACGCCATGAATGTGTCCCACCCAAATGCTGCCATTCCCCTACACTCACCTTAAAGCAGCAGATCTCAGCAGATCTGAGGCCCAGGCCTGTTCATAGGATGATCTGTGACAAAGAAATGATCTTGGCCTATGTCTCTAGAGAAAAATCTATATGGATGGGAGCAAAATGATTTCTCATATCCTGTAAGCATTTTCCAAAGGCCAGACGTGTGTAACAGGTGGTTTATATTCAAAAAAGAATGTAAGAAAGGGAACTAGGGTGTGCAATATGTTCTTTCACTTAAATCACAAACATACTTTTGATATCTCACAAATGTGATGCTTCCATTATTTCCAATATTTTTCATTTCGTTGCGTCCTCAGAACCGCTCCCAGGGATCATACTTACTTCACTGAAGAAGAAGCTAGGGTCACCTAGCAAGTTAGTGACCAAGCCGAGATTACAATTTTAGCTTTTTTTTTTTTTTTGCTGCTTCAGCGCATCTTGCTATCCTAGTGGAAAGCTGGATTAGTTATAACTCAATCCCGTGGAAGGATGAGGTTAATATCAAATAGGTAGTGATTCATTGGAAACGTTAAATGTTGATTCTTTAATTAGCACTTCCTCAATCACTCTGGAAACCCCAAGGCTCCTAGTGAACTCAACAGGTGTACAGTGTTCAGGTAGGGAAAAAAATAGATCTGGTAATTAACTGTCACCATCAAAAGCTTGAGCTTTCTCAAGGTCACCATGATAACTAGCTCCTGTTTCCATTAACACCTGCACTATAATAATTCGATAGATTAAAGTGCTGAGAATGTTTTGGGTAAATGTGAAAAAATGTAGGCAGGAACTTGACTTGGTCCTACTCGGAACAGAATAGTACTTTAAAGAGCTCATTTATGTTACCTGGAAAAAAAAAATGTCTCAAGCTAGTAGGAGAAAGGGAGGCATTGTGTGCTTGCTCACTTCCGACCCAGCCCCTGGCTCCCTCAGGAGCAGCGTGGGGCGAGCCCACTGGATCAGGATGGAGTTCAGTAGCTGGCAGCCTGGCGTCATCTGGAGCCTGCGCCATGATCTGAATTACTTCGCACCTGGCTTGTGCATCCCCTGTGCACTTTCCTGCTGTCTCTGGCTGTTTCCACACAGGTGAGGCAGAGGGTTAAGTAGGTATCTGGACACTGACACTGAGGAGCGCACCACATACTCCTTTAACAGGTGCTTCGGACCTCGTAATCTTAGAGATAAGTGGCCTGCTATCGCTGCAAGACTCAGCCTGCTTTCTACACAGCCCTTTGCTCTACTCCTGTTTCTAACGAGACTGAGGTTTGGAGGAAAGTGGAGCTGAGTTCCAAACCCAGACATTGGCCCCTCACTTGCTGAGCTTCCGTGTTCTCCACGGGAAAATGGGGCTCAGTGTCTGCCTGTTAGGATTCTGATGACCTGACCACAGAACGGGGAAAGCCCACAGTACTGTGTCCACTCCGGGTGCTCTGTGTCTCTGCTTTCCTTCCGTTTTGTCCGCTGTACAGCAGAAGGGACAGAGTTCTTTTATACTTTGGAAACCACCTGGTTTTATCTTTGACTTCTCATTTGATACGTCACATTTCTAAATGGTATGTTTTGTCATGCTTAGTAATATGATGTGCTTTTTAATTTGCAGTTTGTTTTCACTCCCAATTTGATCTTTTTAAGAGTGTCAGTAGAATGTTTAAAACCACAAGCCCTAGACTGGGGCCACTTGAGCTCAAATCCCAGACTCACTGCTTACTAACTTGTACATGTGCTACTCACCCTGTTTCTTACTTGCCTCATCTCTAATACAGGAATAATACTGACCGTATTAGGATTGTGGACATAAAATGAACTAATACTTAATAGAGCTTAGGACAGAACCTGACTAGGGTCGGCGTTGTGGCATAGTGGGTTAAGTTGCCACCTGTGATGCCACCATCCCACATGAGCACTGATTGAGTCCTGGCTGCTCCACTTCTCATCCAGCCAGGTAGCAAAAGATGGCCCAAGTCTTTGGGGGAGCTCCTGTCTTTGGCATGACTCAGCCTGGCCATTCCAGCCATCTGGGGGAGTGAACCAGCAGATGGAAGATTTCTGTCTCTCCTACTCTTTCTGTAACTCTGCTTTTCAAATAAATCCTCTAAAAAAAAAAAAAAAAAAAAAAAAAAAAAAAAGAATAGAACCTAGCTATTCAGAAAAGGCTGGGAAGCAATGCAGATTACAACTGGAGTGATTTTATGATTTCAAGAAGCCATTAAATCATACATTTCATCAGAACTTTAGCCCCAACAACCTAAAATTTGAAAGCGAAAAATGATGACAACATAAAATTTCACAGGATGTTCTCCTTAATAGAATGTTACAAAGTACTAAAGTCTGAGAATACCGTAAGTGAAAATATTATGTGGATAATATATTTAACCCCAATTCCACAGCCCCTTAAACATTAAAATCTCTTCTAGACCCTCCGTTGAGTGAGTTGTGCATGCAATTTTACTTCTCCAAGACAAGTCTAAAGATATCAAACGAACATGTTCACTTGAGAGAATAAGCAATAAAGAAAACCCTTGCAGAGGGCACCCTTCCCTTTAATAAATAAGCATAGTCTTTTATGTTCTTAGTACTTACTAAGGAAGATCTGCAGGGAAAGAAAAGTTCAAAAATCTGAAATGGAGCGCACTGTAGAGTATGTGGGACATTTTTATTCATAACATTTCCCCAGCACTTGCCCTCTTCCCACCCGATGTTAGATACGGAGATGTAAAGAATATTGGAATGTACACATTCCCCATGGGCGCACTTGAACTCAAAGTCTGACCCTTTGTACTTCCCCTTTTTACAATTAAAATAGCTCAGCAACTTAGCGTTCTATTTAACAACCATCAAAGGCCTCTTGTAGAACATGGCAGTGAGGAGGGAACATTAGGTGAGCCACTCCGTAGGCCGAGCCCCACATCCGCCCAGAGTGTGGAAGGAAGAGCATCTGGAACATTCGCCGCCATTTATTTTTTTAATTATGGAACTTTTCACTTACTCTTGTTGGGTTTTAGCTGACCTCTACCCTTCGTTTTGCGGCAAGTTAACGTGTCTTATACTCTCAGAGCTGCCTGAAAAGCAAGGAGTTCTCATTAAAGAGTGGGATCCTTTGTTTCCTACTGAGAAACACTTTCAGGTGACAGACAGCGGAGAGCTTGCTGGTGTTCCTGATGCGGGCATGTTTTTCCAGTTTGCTGGTGAGAGTAGCAAGCAGATAAATTTCCTATGAAGCAATAAATGCACCTTTCATTTTGATACAAAGTGTACGGTATGGGACAATTTATTAAAAAGTCAGGGTTTATTCAAGAACCTTGATGGATGGTGCCCCTTAGGAAAATAAAATATATAAAGAGGCGAAGGAATGGTTCTACCAGATGCAAATACTGTTTCTTGTTTCATATCGGTTGTACTTAGTGTCTAAAAGAAGCTGGGATAGATTAGCAAACTGTGGCCCAATGGCTCTGTGTTTCTGTCAATAAAGTTTTAATGGAATCGTTCATTTACATATTGCCTATGATCTCAGAGACTATATGATTCCAAAACCTGTGGTGTTTACTGTGTGACCCTTTAAGAAGCCTAGCATCCCCTGATCTAAGACAATCAGGTTCAGTGGTGCCTTGAAACTACTTTCAGGGCCAGTGCCACCCATCGGTGCAGCCTGTCCCTTCTGAGAGCAGCATCCCCGGCTACATCTCTGTACGCATTCCAGAGTTCTGCCCTATTTGAAAACGTGTACTTTTTTCTTTTCCAGGTGAAATGTGAGGCCAGGTCAGCCTTGACCAAGCCGAAGAATAACCACAACAACTGTAAAAAAGTCTCCAATGAAGAAAAACCAAAGCTTGCTATTGGTGAGGAGTGCAGGGCAGATGAACAGGCCTTCTTGGTGGCACTTTATAAATACATGAAAGAAAGGAAAACACCGATAGAACGAATCCCTTATTTAGGTTTTAAACAGAGTAAGTATACTTGTTTTCATTTCTGAAATATCAAAATCGCTGAGATTCTTTGAATTGAAAAAAAAATTTTTTTTGGACTCAGGATTATGTTGCAATCCTAATCTAGGGATGGTGTTCTCTGTTTATACTAAATCTACAAATCATCCAAGCCAAGAATTTTTTCCCTGCCTTTTTCCGCTACATTGTTCCCTTCTGGGACAGTTGCAATGAGATATTTATAGGCTTGAATCCACTGATTATGACTGGAAATAGACATGTTGAAAGTTTCTCATTTTCTGTTTTGTCAGTCTCGAGTGTCTGCACCGCCTTTCTTGTGAGATAATAATATGACGTAGCTTTATCAGGCACAGATGTTGCCTGGGAAAAGACAGCTTTTCAAAGGAGGACATTTAAAGGTGGACAAAACAACCACCAAGAGAAAATACATTTCCTAAGCCCCAAATTTGTTAAAAGATAACAAAAATCTGACTTCAGAGAAACAAGAAATGCACAGATTTGAACAGAGGGCCCAGTTTTCAATTACTTTCACATGTGCCTTTAAGTATCATCCCATGGAAAGAGAACAGGAACTCATAGCTGATGAGAATTCCATAATAATAGAAAAAGAAAAAAAAGCCCAGATCTTGCCCTGAGTTTGCAAGTGAATATATATTTTGCCTCTGTCTGGATTTAGTGGTGCACGAAGCGATGAGCCTCTGGCTTGAAATAGTATTTTCTCCAAACGTATCTCCCTAGATTAAAACCATGTGTCATTTTGATGAAGAATGTCAAACCTGTATGTTTTACATAACAATTTACATACCTAATAGCAATTGGCACTGATTGCAAGAGAACACTCGCAGCCATTATAAACTTATATAACTAGGAATGATTACAATGTTTGTCGGAAAACTGGTTGCTTGAAATAGAAGTAAAATTAATGTACTATGAACAGCTTTGTTGCATTATGCATTGGTTCAGATTAAATCAAGGCCGACGCAGGGCTCTTGATAGCTTTGAAATAGTGCAAGGTTCAATGAGGCTTTACGAACATGTTGTGTCACAGAGCCTTTTTTTTTGTTGTTGTTCTAATTTTCATTTTGTTCATTTCCCTTACTAAGGAATTACTTGAAGTTCAATTTTCCCCTCTTGTAAAAGAATCAGATCCATAGTAGTCTCGTTCCAGGGTATTTGGTATAAATGAATGAGTTGCTAGCAATTGAGCATAATTGTTTAACAACCTCAACACAGGCAAACCCTGCTTGGAAAAAAATATATTTGCGACATCACACAAACAAGTTAGAGGACCAGGAGGGTTCATGACTCAATTCCTGTGTGAATGAATGTCTTCCTTCCCTCTCATCTGTTGTATCACAGCTGCCTTGCAAGTGAAATATTTTCCTACTCATTGCAAGGCATCACGTGGTAGTGAAATACAATGTAAGCCTTTATTAGAGTGTTGTCATCAGCCATTCGATTAAGAAGGTAATCATATATTAAGTTGGCTGTTATTTATTGATCCTAGGGAGTTTTTATCTGAGGGAAGCATTATGTAGTACTGTTTAATGAATGGCTTCTTTCTAAGGGCTGAACACAACCAACCCCAATTCTGAAATACTTTTTCCCAAGGATGCTCTAATTTAGCTTTTCTTGCTCTGTTGACAGTAACAGGACTAAAACCATGTTGTCCTTTGTCCTGAAAGTAGAACTATCTCCATAATTTTGTGACTATTTCATAAGAAATATTTTAAGTGTTAAAAATAGATTCTGTTGTTGAATGCCCTTTGGCAAATTGTTTCCTAAGAACTTAGCTTTCTGTGATACGTTAGTGTTTTTTTTTTTTCTCTTTCTCGTTGAAAAAAATGTTTTAATTGACATTTCTTGGAAATATGTTAATGCAATGCTTATCTAAATACTTATTGTCCCTCTAACAGTTAACCTTTGGACTATGTTTCAAGCTGCTCAAAAACTGGGAGGATATGAAACAGTAAGTGTTTAAGCAACTTAAATGAAATAATTTTGCAATCTTACTTCCCCCCCTCCTTTGACCAAAATGTAGAAAATGCAAAAGCAAACTGTCATTGGCTGCCTTTTTTGAATGGCTCTACACTTTTGGGGGTTTATTGGGCCACTTTTGGAAACAGTCCCAATTAGTTCCAGGTTTGGCAAAATTGTAAACTTGTCGTAAAAACTACAAGTGGAAAACATATGTAACTCTCCCCTGTCAGGGAAATTAGTTGGGTCTGTAATTTTTTCCCATGTTGAGAAAGGGCTATTATTGTACAACAAGCCAAGATTGCATAAAAGAAATTTCTCTTGGCAACATACCTGACATCTGTTCATGTCTAATATGGGAAATGTATTAAAGGCTTTCAAAAGTAATCAGTATTGGCCATTAAGGAATAGAATGCAGCAGAATCTCCTCTCATTCTAGGGCAAAAGCAGCTTTATTAGACAAGGGTCAGTGCTGAATAAACAGGAAGTTATCAAACTTATTCAGAACAAGCTCTGACACTCTTTATCAGCTAATTCTAACTGACAGGAGTGGGTTATTTTTAGCCCACAGGAAAATTTGATGGCCACGGATTTTTACAGCGTGTATTTTGAACCAATAAAATGTTAGAGCAACAAACTCAGATTAAGATCTTGAAATAAGAAGAAAGAGCTGCATTAATCCGGCACACAGAGATGGCATCTGTAATAAAATCAATTGACATAGGAAGATGTCGTCACTGGAAATATTTTCTCTTCCACACAATGATCAGATTAAGTTGTGCAGTTTCTTCTGCAATTGAATAAGAAATTATTTTTTTCTTTGCTTAAGCAGTAATCTGGGATATCTCTGTACCATAGTAAAATGACAGTAAGAGACACAAAGTCAAGAAAATGAAATTCATTTCAGCCCAAGCATAATAATCATTGTTTCTTGCCAGATAAAGCATATTGTTCCACAAACTATTATAATGGTTTGATGTCAGGGGCTTGGTATGGGAAATGTTGGCAAGTGTTATGTGATTTGGAAAATCTGGCATTGACTATAGAGATATCTTCTATGAATGCTGTCTAAAAATTCTTTTTGAGTATATGAGCATGTAAAATATTTATTTAATATATAGACTGTATATATATTTGTTTATAAAGAAATATAATAGTCATGTAAACTACTCATAAAATGTACATTTCATAGACATGAATTTACTTGAATTTTTCTTATCAAGTGCTCTATGTAAAATAAATATTGTGATCTTTCATTTGGTCAAGTCTGCTGATAGGACCAGGCAGGATATGGACTCCTTGCCACTCTAGCTCATAGTTCTGTAAAATCTCAACCTAAATGTAGCTTTCATCCAAGTGAAAAAAAAACTTATTCTCATAAATTTAGGGGTCAACCTCACAACCTAGACTTTTAAGTCGAATTTTTAGTATTAGGAATAATAATACATATTCTTATGAACTGTGACTGTGGATAGTTACATGATATTGCACAATATTAAGAAATGCCTTTTTAAACTTGGGAACTTTTTGTTATTCACTGATAGGGAGAGTGCCAGCAAATTTCACAGAATCAGTTTTTCCTGCTTTTGTAACTTTTGTAACTTCACAAAGATTCCCCCTCCCCCCACCCCAAGCAACAGCAAATTGGTATAGAGTACAGAAGAAACCGCTGTTAAATTTCAGGGTATAAGTGGTGCTCCTTGAACACATACTATTTATTCTTTTGTTAAGTGAAAGAGTGACCACACAATCAGCAAATCAGCTGACCACATGCTTACTGAATATCTTATATATACAAGGCACTGTGTCAGACACTGTAGGAGATGCAAAATATCTAGGCCAGTGGGCCAGTGCTTGAGGTGCTCATTGTCAGGAGAGGCAATGGTTATCATCATGGACAAAGTGGAGACAGATGAGTGCCCTGTAGAGGTAAATTTACACCTCATGTGGAGGTGAAAGAAGGAAGACTTGGTGGCTGCAGTACTGTTTGAGCAGAATTTGGGGAAGAGATGAAACTTAGACATGAAAGATCACAGTCTTTGAGAAAGAGGGAATGAGTCAAATGGGAGAGAGATACAGTCACAGAATCAAATCAGACATAGAGAGTTTAGTGATTAAAACTAGAATGGGGAGCTGGGCCAGGTGACCTTGAAGCGGGAGAGGAGGGCAGAATGGAAAGGATGGGGCCAAGTGAGGAGGCCCCAGAGCCATTTAGTAGACAGTGGGGGCTACAGGAGGGGACCATTCATCTCCAGAGATAAGAGTCGCTCTTCTCTTCCTGGTACTGTTGGGGACATCTTCACAAAAGGGAAATTTATAGCTTGCTTTGGGGCAGATAAGGGAAGAACAGCAGCTCTTCCTGTATCTGTTGATTCTCTGCTGCCTTCAGCTCAAATTGATCCTTATACGAAAGCGGCACATTTTGCGGGTGGGACACTCTGATTCCCTTCACTGGGGAGAGGGAATCTGAAAAACCAGATTGGCATCTGCCCCATGAGAAGAATTCCTCCTTCCCAGTCTTCTCACATCTTGCTAGATGCTGCGTGCTGCCTCTTGGCCCTGTACGAAGTTATTTAAGCTCTTGAACCCCCTACAAATAGAATACATTTGGTTCTTGGCATATTTTGATAAGAAAAGTGTGAGGTGTTTGGTGAGGATTCAGGTTTGAAGTGACACCAGGAGATGTACAGTAATACCCAGTGTCCACGGACGTAACGTTGTCATCACAGAGCCACTGAAGGCCTCCTATCTCTGAGGTGATCTGATACCAAAAACCAGTGTGGACCTGTATCGTTTAGCACTCAAGAGAGACCGTAGAGTCTTCCAGAGCAGTGGCTCCCAGAGACTCCTTGGGAACGGGGGCTCAAATGTCCAACTGGGAATTTCAAAGCATGAGTAGCAGACCAGACCCCAAGC
This sequence comes from Lepus europaeus, assembly GCF_033115175.1. Taxonomy (NCBI): domain Eukaryota; kingdom Metazoa; phylum Chordata; class Mammalia; order Lagomorpha; family Leporidae; genus Lepus; species Lepus europaeus. The sequence continues at coordinate 52,304,276 of NC_084843.1, forward strand.
CCGGGATTCACTCCCGGGTGAGAGCTGGGCCTGAGAATCAGAGAATCCTTTCGGTTAAACTACTGAGGTGCTGCTAATTCAAAGCCAGCTATAAAATAATTATTAAAACTTGCCCTAGTGTCCCCCATAACCCTTCCCTTCACAATGTGATCCTCTGGGCATTTGGCACAGTGGTTTAAGTTGATACTTGGGAATCCCACATCCCATATTGTCTGGTTTGAGGCCCAGGTACAGTATTTCCAATCCAGCTTCCTAATGTGCAGCCTGGGAGACAGCAGGTGAAGTGCTTTGGTCCCTGCCACCCACATGGGAGACCTGGATGGAATTGCTGACTCCTGACTTTGGCCTGGCCCAGCTCTGGCTATTGTTGGTATTTGGTGAATGAACCAGCAGATGGAATCTCTCTCTCCCTCCTCTCTCTCTCTCTTCTCTGCCTTTTAAATAAAATGAAAAAAAAAAAAAAAAAAAGTGGCCCCCATGTAAGTCAAGTATCAAAGATTAGAAATTGGCCTCTATGATTTTACCATATAAATAGGCTAGAAATGAATGTTCCCTTGACTCAAGAGTAGCACAATGTCTTAGACAAGTATTTTTCCATTTGCTAAGGTGGTGATCTAAGTCGGGACTCAGTAAGCTATTTCCATTTTGAATGAGGAAGAGTAGCCCCCAGATTTTTTTTTCTGAGTTGTACTTAGTGAAAAAGAGATCCTTGCTCTGCTCCCTTTCACACCTGCATTTTACAAAGAAGAAAACAGGCTCAGGGAGATGCAGTGCGCTGCACAGAGTCATCAGGGCAGTCTTCAGACCCTGACCTGCCAGGCCTTCTGCGCATTTTTGTCTAAGCCTTCGTTGGTATCCGCGAGAGGAAGGAGATTCATAAATCATCCCTCTTGGCGCCTTCCACTCTCAGCTATTTCTTGCATACACTAAATGCTTTCTACACGTTTCAGGTGATGTTTTGGGAAAAGGATGTAATAACCTGCCTTCATTTGTAGCATCTGTCAGTCTGTTCTTTGCACCTACCATGAGCCTTATCAGATGTACTAATTACCAGCTGACATTTTATCTGATTCTTGAGAATAATGTGTGAATTTAGGAGATGGATCAAGAAGTCTAGATAATGTAAATATTAAGCAATAGCAAAAAAAAAAAAAAAAAAAACCCTGTAATATAAAACGCATAGCTGTGTCACTGCTGCTGTTAACTTGCAGTTGGATAAAGACATCTCTCTGGAATCCCTTCTGGTTATAAAAAGAGGCCATCTTAATTGGCTTGTTTTTGTTTGTGGTTATAAACTATTCCAAACCTTCTGGTTTGAATTGCAGATTATGGATTATTTCATTTCAGTCCTTCACAACCCTCAAATTGAATTTAAAAAAAAAAAAAAAAGAGGAGCAGAAGTTTTATTTTCAGCCTTTATAACATTTGACTAATAGCAATATGCAAGGCTCTCAGCCTGTTCTGCCTCTGCTAGAAATGTATAGTCTCTGCCTCCTTAGGGTTAGAGATCGTAAATGTTTTGAGTGGAATTGATTTCCTGAAAACACAGTGCTCCGGCATTCTGATTGGCTGGCAGTGCGGATCCTTGCTTTCTAGTTATCTACCCAAGTTTTCCTTCCAAACACATTAGAACATGGATCACCTACTGTAGAAGAGGCAGAACCGGATAAAGCTTCGCTGCTGAGTTGATGGGACCCTCACTTCAGCATCTGGGGAAGCAGTTAATGCTGGAAGAGTGGCTCAGGGTCTGACCAGGATATAGAACCGTGAGAGTAAAAGGCTTGCTAAAAGTGATTTCCATTTGGCTAACCATTTGACAGCAAGCCAGAGGCAGTATTTGGAGAGAAGGCAGAGCAGAGAAATGGCTCTTGAGAAACTCTCATCCCAGAGTCAGGGGATGCTGTGAGAGGGGTGCTTCTAAGAACGTCTGTCAGCAGCCCTCTTCTCCGCCCCGCCCTGCCCGTCCCCTTCCCCCAAGACAGGAGGAAGAAATCGCTTGTCTTCTCTCTGGAAGGATTAGACTTTGACATCAAATTCTGGTTTTGACATCATTTCGAAGACATCCTCTGAATCTAACCCTAGTTCTCTGGACAGACAGCCTCTGGCTTAATTCAAAATTCTTGAGGCCAAAGATGATGTCATGCAGTTTTGAAAGGCTCCAGTTCCTGGAGTACTACCAGGAAAAAAAAGTCATCTTCCTTGAATTCAGTCCGCCCTCAAGGTCCCGAGAAGGAGGCTCTTCCGCAGAGCAGCCCAGCAATGCTGTGCTCGGGCAAACTCCTCTTGACTTCTGTTTCCTACCTGTGCTTAAGCCATTGGATGAGCTTCAGCCCGAAAGATTTCTGATTAATATTTCCTTATGTGACCACAAAAAAGTTAGTGGTTTTTTTTTTTTTTTCACCCTGCAACCAAAAAGAGCTATCAAGACTCTAAGACCATTGAATTAAGAGTGTTTTTCCTTTTTTTTTTTTTTTTTTTTAAGCCACAGGGTATTTTTATCATTGTGGAAGAGATAGATTCCTTTCCCACTCGTTCGACCTATTTTCTTGGCTGAGGTTGGTGGTATGGAGAGTTGGTTTTAGGCCACCTTTAATAAACCACTTGGGTTCTAAAGAGCAGTTCCAACACCTCTGTTTTTATAAGCAGTGAGGCCTTTGTGAAAATAATGGATGTGGGAGGCTTCCCATATGGTTCGTTGGGTGTTACCTGTGTTGAGAGAGAAGTAACTCAGGCATCTTTACAGTAAGGTTAAGTTTCACACTCCCAAGATTGGCTTCTTTTACTTGGATGTGGACTGCTCAGTTGTACATCCTCCTCTGTGGTAAATTGTGTGGGGTTGGACCTCCTGCTAACCTGTGGACCCTTGAAAGCAGCAGCATCTCTTCCTTGGCATGGTATCTTCCCACCTTTACCCTCTGGAGTCCACTGTCAGCATTTAAATTAAAAGTATATCTGGGCCGGCGCCGCGGCTCACTAGGCTAATCCTCCGCCTAGCGGCGCCGGCACACCGGGTTCTAGTCCCGGTCGGGGCGCCGGATTCTGTCCCGGTTGCCCCTCTTCCAGTCCAGCTCTCTGCTGTGGCCCGGGAGTGCAGTGGAGGATGGCCCAAGTGCTTGGGCCCTGCACCCCATGGGAGACCAGGAGAAGCACCTGGCTCCTGCCTTCAGATCAGCGTGGTGCGCCGGCCATTGGAGGGTGAACCAACGGCGAAAGGAAGACCTTTCTCTCTGTCTCTCTCTCTCACTATCCACTCTGCCTGTCAAAAATAAATAAATAAATAAATAAACAGATGGATTCTGATAGAAGTAGAATTTTTCAATGCCTCAGTGGTTCTGACTACCAACACAGGTGGTCAGGGTGAAGGAGCCATAGTTTGCTCCAGACTTTGAGAGAGTAACATCTCTGAGCAATTGTTAACCACATCCACCCCTTCAGATGTTTGCCCCAGGGGAGACAGCCCAAAGCTAAAAGTTGAGGACTCCAAAGAGAAGCTGTGACTCCCACCCTCATCTGCCTCTCTTGAGGGAAGAGAGCCCTGGAGCTCTGTGTTAGCGCCTTGCTGCAAGCTTGGCATCATGTCGTCATCATGTCGTCATCATGTCGTCCTCATGTCGTTCCGGGAGGCTGCTTTACTGTAGTGGAAAGGAGTCTATTCTTGGGACCAGAAAACAACATATGGGTCCTGGTTTTCACTCTGCTGCTGTGTGTCACTGGCAGATCATGTAACCTCTCTGAGTCTCACTTCATCTATGAATTAAAGTCCTATAGCCTTCCTCACGGGCTACGGGAGGATTAAATGGCAGCATGGAAGTGCAAATCCTGTATGAAATGTAGAATGCAGTGCTCATAAGAGACACAAAGATGACAAGATTTATGATTTCTTCAGATGTGATTGCCGGGGCTGCTGTCTTCTGGCCCCTCTCTGACCCCCAGAGCCCTTGCACCTCATTTGAGTGAGGGGAATGTGGTAGTGTTTCAGGGTCCTCAGTATTCCAAGTGCCTTGAGGAAAAAGGTAGATACGGAGAAGGGATCCTGTTTCTCCTTGCTTGATATACCAGCCTCAAATAGAACAGTCCAAGGTTGTATCACTTATAGGTTGGAGGGAGACTGCAAATAAGTCTGAAATAATTATCAAAACATGTATTTTGAGTGCTTTGAAAGTCATTTGAAATCATTTATTATAATCTAAACCAAGCTATAAATAAGGAAGCTTTATTTTCAGTTACCTCCACTAGCAGGTCTGTCTAATGTGAACTATCACAACCAATTGGTTAAAAAATGCTTCATTGGAAATTGAACAATGCAAAGCTAACACTGTCTCCAGGTCCAACTTGGGCCTCTTGAGAAGCCTGTATGGAGATGAGGGGGGTTCTTTTTATTTGAAATGGAAAAGGTACCATTGACCCTATAATATTTCACCACCCATCTCCTCCTCCTTAGATTACAATTATAGAGCCCTCATTGCAAACTGAGAATCTCTCCCCCTGTTGCTGTCTCAGCCCCTTGGTGAACTCAGCTGGCAGCTCTGTGTTCCCAAAAGAAGCCATCGACCGTGACTGCCTTAAATGCCACCAGCACCTTTGCCACACTCCCTCCCTGCACATTCCAATAATGGGGCTTTCATGTAATCCTCTCTAGAAAGTCCACAAGGACCCCAGAATTTGTCCCGTCTTCCTAGTTTCAAGCAAACTCTGGAATCACTCAGATGTAGTAAATGACATGGTTTCCCCAAATTAATCATTTGCCAGATCTTGCATCTGTTATTTTCTAAAATCTTAATTTAGGTACAAAAATAAAATTAAAGGAAAAAAAGACCACAGTGTGCAGTTCAGTATATTACAAGCTGTTTGTTTGTATTCAGTCCATTCCATAATATACATTACAAGCATTTTAACGTCGGAATATGTTAATTTTCATAGGATTTGACCAATCTCCCATTTTCCTGACCTGAGAGAATGAAAATAAACAGCTTGCAACATATATAGTTTCAGAGTTTGGTTTTGTTGTGATAATTAGAAGAGCTGGCATAAAAATATAGCCTGAAATGATTGCAAATTCCACAACCAATTTAATTATTTTAATGAATCTGCATAGTTATTTTTATTTAAAACTTAAAAAAAAAAGTTTTGAAAGTAGGCAATGCATCACATGGTTCACCAATCAGAGGACACAAAAGCATCTTTGGTAAAGTCTCTTACCTATGTACTTGGCCACCCATTTCTGCAAGCCTCAGGCAACTCGTATTCATTTTTATTAATTTAAACTAAAGAAATTAAATAGAATTTAGCTAAAATCAGATTTTATTTTGATGCTTTATCACATGACATAAAGGCTAAGAGTTCAGGGCTCAAGGGGCAGATAGGTACATGCATATCTAGGGGGGTGCAAGAGTGGCAAAATAGACAGCCAAAAATAAAATTCCATTTTTCTTATTTTAAAAAAAATAGCACTGCAAGTGAGAGCTTGCTATAAAACCGTAAGTCTCCCTATATACTCATTTGGACTTCTCTGTCCCTGGGTTTCCAGAACAGACTGTTCTCTTCTGACTGTTACATATGTATTGAAGCCTGGCACCATGAATCTCTTATGATGCACGATTGAATTTCCCATTGCCATTTTTTCAGATAACAGCCCGCCGTCAATGGAAACATATTTATGATGAATTAGGCGGTAATCCTGGGAGCACCAGCGCCGCCACTTGTACCCGCAGACATTATGAAAGGTAAGAAACCTTTTCTTGGAAAGTCTTCACTTAATTAAAAGCGCATTAATTGGAAGGTGCTTCTAGTCAGGGGTAAGACAGGAACTCTTTAAGGACCTTTCAGGAAACAGAAAATATCTCTCTGGCATTTTACTTTGCATTACATCTTGTGATTTTTAGGCTTTCTCTGGTTACAGGGGCTAAATTTAGATGTTCTTCTAGTTTGGTTTTATCCCATGACCACCTGCCTGACAATGCTTTTTTCCCCTCCAGAAGCACAGATTACTCAGTATGTTCCCTGAAGGTTCATTTACTGTGAGAATCTTCAGCTTTGGAAAACAAAGACCTGCAATGTGACTATGAGATTGCCATGTAACTGTATTGACACTGAGAAATAATTCCTTACGATAAGAGAACTGGCCCCAGATAAAGTCCATTATATTTTCCATCTTGGGGTTGTTCTTCTACAGCTGTGCTTTTGACCCAGGAACTCTCCTTGCCACGTTTTGTGCGCCTTTGTTGTCTTAGAATTTCAGCCTGCTTCAGAAAGGTGGTAACAATGCAAACAAGAGGCAGGTGCGAGCTTAGCCTGCTGTGAAGGTTACAGACACAGGGGTCTTTACCTTTTCGATAAGTCCATTACCCACGATGTTGAAGACCAGTCAGCTGTTTTCTGTGTTATCCTTGCTGTACTCTTTGACTCCTCACTTAATTTGCTCGGGCTGTACCAACTTCCTTATAACTGGTACTTCCCTGCTGAAATGTTCACTGGATTGGCTTCTGTGTTCACATTCAGAGATTGGGAAACCAAGAGAAGGGTGTGTGTTTTAACGATGGCCATATGTGGAATGAAGTCAAGAACAGCTAGTTGGCTGAACAAACAACTAGCTAGCACATTAATCAAATAAATTACAAAGCAGTAACCGGTTTGCTTGCTGGTTTGAAAAGTAAAACACAACTACTAGATTAGCTGATTGTTCCTGCTATAGTCTTGGAGTTACCATTCCAACTTTAACCTAGACATTTCACACCTGCCTCAGGGTCATATATGTGTATCCCCAGTTAACATCATTGAACACATCAATTCCTAGTCAAGTTTTAAGTTCTCTGTACTTTTATCTGTACGCTATTGAACTCAAAGCCTCTTTTAGTATGGCAAGTCAACAAAACTTAGAACGCTTTTGTAGAAATACTCAGAGTAAACTGAGATGGGTTTAGTATCCTATAAAAGTGCCACAAAGTATTCCCAAGAGATTACCTTAGTTGGCAGAATTATAACCCAGAGGATTTTTAAACATTGATAATATGCATTCTAATTGTTACTCTTTATAGCACTTTGCAAAATAGGGTATCAGTTTTTTTGAATTCAAGAGTTATTTCTTTCAGTGTTTAATTCAAAAGCCCACACATGCTCGCTGTACATAAAAAGCACACCACTGATGTCCTCCTACAAATAGCATTGATATCTCAGGTGAGGCTCTGTAAATAACATTTGAGGATACCACGGTCTCCTGTGTTTGAGTCATGAGCCAAAGCTGTAATCAGAACATTTTCATCACAACACCGTGTCCACTTCCAATTAGCTTCTATTCTGAGAGTGCACAGCCCTTTCCTCCTGGTGCAAATGTCTCCAACACCTGAGCCATCAAAGACCCAACTGAAATTACGATTTGGGAAAGGGATATATTTCAGCTGTTAGCTAATCCACCTAGTTGAAGGATGAACACATTCATCAAATGAATTACAAGGTATCACATGGTCAGAAAGTAAACAGATGATGTTCAGAATGGAAGGGATGAGTATAATGGGTGTGTGTGTGTGTGTGTGTATGTACAGTTTACTCAAGGAGTTGTGTGAATAAAAATGCCCTCAGTATTAAATGGAATGCAAAGATGTATTTGTTTGAAGACTATGTACATTCTATCATGATTTACCTCTTCCTGGAGGAGCAAATTACAAATAGCCTTCAATCAGCCAAACTGGACAATTCTATTACATATAAAACAAACTTTAGCAACTATAAAATATTATTGGTTTTTTTCCATCTCTTCTTTCCTTATTCTTGATATTTCATAAAGGTATGGTCTCCCGCCAGGTTAACCATTTGGAAGAGCCATGTCACTTTTCTAAATCTAGAATTTGTTGGGCAGTGTATCGGGCAGGGTGCAATAAGGAAAATGGAAACCACACTAGGTATTCAGCCAAGAGAAGTTACTGTAGGGAATTGCTTAAACAGGTGTTGGTGAAAGCCCTAAATTAACGCAGAGGTAAGAGCTGTAGGTTTCCTAGAACCAAGAGAGCGGAGAGAATGGATTAGGATATTACCACCTAAAGAGTGTGCCACACAGAGCTGGGGTTCAAATCCCTGGAAAGGGAGTCACCCGGCCAGCGTTAGTACTAAGGGGAGCTCAGGAGAGGAGCACTATGGATCTAGGCTTAGGCCTGAGGAGCAATGCTTACTGCTTCCGCTTGACCTCAGAGCAAATACATTGAAACTGCTAGGGATAGTTGAGAGAAACTGGAAGTTGAAAGCTGGAACCAGTTACCACTGCTATGTTAGTGTTGGGATGACGCTGATAGGAAGAGTGAGATAAGTAGAAAGAACTTATTTCTCCCCTCCCCCTTCCCCCTAGGACCCCCCCCCCATTTGCACAACCCCAAAAGGAAGACAGCTGACAAAGGAACATAATTTACAGCGTTCTAGTGTGAGAGACAATAGTGCAACTTCCAAGTAGGAATTCAGCATGGGGAGCCCTGTCATGTGTGTGGCTTCAGCAACAATGGCAGTGCAGAGCCTAGAACTGAGGTTGGAGCAGAGCTGTTCAGGATGGCTTCCTGATCCCTAACCTGTCCTTGCATTTCCTTGTGCCATCTAGACCCCTGTCCCATTGTTGTGATCAGATGCAAGCTTCGAGTATCGTTGATTTTTTTTATTAGACTGAATTTAGCAATGCTACTTTCTCTTATTTGGACTAGGCATGAGGCAAAAGGGTCAGAATTACAGCTCTAGAGGTCTCCTTTAATTCATTTTACCGGAGAAAAGCAGAGAATACTTAGAGAGGTCCAGAGACTTGGAAGAGTTCTGCTCTGGTCAAACTTGAGGCCAAAGCTCTTGCCTAAAACCGAGTGATCATGGTGGATTTCATTCATCGTTGCTAGTCACAGACCAGTTAAACAAGGACAACTAGACTGGTGAAGGACTGCTCACCACATTTGGGAAGACTCAGGACTCTGTAGCAATGTCTAGTCTGGAAATACCTGGGAAATATTTAAAAGCTTCCAAACAAGATCAGAATGATTGCAGTCCTACTCAACTGCTGGCTCATCCAGTGTCTCCTTTTCACTCTAATATAGAGACTTGCTCTTTTTCCACTTCCCCTCCCTTCAGCTTTGCTTTCCTAGAAGATGAAAAAGAAATGAGTGATCTACTATGCATTATCCACTGATGTATTTTTCATGCAATGTGGTTCATGTTTCCAGTAAATGTTTTCATTTTACAACAAGAAAAAAGTAGCCAGTTCCTCAGTAAATGTTACTTATATATTAGTTGGGCTCTTTTGGTTTATTAATGAGTGTAATAATGAAAGTGCGGGTTGTTGCAAAGAATCAATGGGTGTTTTTATTTAAGGCATAGCAGGAATGGTACAATGCCTGTGAATGTATCATTGTCGCTGAAGGCCTGACTCGTCCAAACTTGCCTGTGATTGGTTTAAATCAAATAGGTCCAAGCACTTCATAAAAATGTCTTTGTCAGCCTGCTTTTGCTTCCAAACCTATTCATCTCTGTCAGTTTTTAATATTAGTACCAGGCTCCTGGCCATAGTCCATTAGTACTGTACTTAATTGCTCATGTTACAGATGATTACCAATAGAAAAAGCATTAATGTTTTCCCATCGCAAGGCAGTTGCTACATGGATGTCTCAAACTCCGCAAAGCATTATGAAATGTGTCTATTCTGGACGTTATTTGCTCAAAATTTTATAGATAAAGTTATTGTATATTATAATGCAAAGAAAAATGCCCACATGCTCCTGGGCAGGACCCTTCTAAGTGAACCATTTTCTTTCTTATCTAACTCTTTATTGAAGATGCCTCAAATCATTTTCTTTTATCAGTAAAGGAACAAAAGGGAAAAGGGCTACTTTTATGGAATTCTCTTAGCTTGATTTTCTGGAATAGAAATTCACTCTAAAGGCTTTGTTTTTACATGCAGCTTTCTTTTCATTTTTCCGAAAAAAAACTTTCTAAAGCACATGCAGGGGAAAAAAAATCTTTACACAAAATACCAGATTACTGGTTTTAATTTTCCTGAATAAATTACATGGTCTGTTCCTGTGGAGCACATGACGTTGTTATTAGAGATTTTAAAAGGAGCATTAAGGCAAAAGTACTTTATGATGTGCTTTTCTGAGTATTTAGGAAATCAAAATCATAAGCAAATGTGTTTGTTTGTGAGGGAAATGAGCAATTACGCTTCATCTTCTTGCATACATAATTTCCAAGTTCAGAGGCTAAACTTCTGCTCTTCCTGTAAGCATTACTTGGACAAGATTGTCCTGCTGCGTGGCTGAGGGGGGTTCCTTTGCAGCAACTTAGGGTGAGCCATCCCAAGCCAGGTGCTCTTGGGCAGAAACTGAGCGGGCATCAGCTGGAGGGACTGCCTCCTTTTTCTGAAAGTGCAGGGCAGGGGGTAGGAGCCTTCGTGATTTGAGTAAGATAAGTTTGTTCCTTAAGATGAAGACTAAAAATCTATCAGGTTCTAAGAAAGTCAGCTAATCATCCCTTGGAAAAAAGCCAAGAGAAGGGAAGGTGAGTTATGGTTCTGTTCATGTCCAGGACATGATTCCATGTATTCTTGCTCTTGAAGCTAATAAATACACAATTCAGAAAGTTACAAGTATAGAATCGCAGCCCACTACACCCATGCTACTCAAATGAGGTTTCCTGACCTGTCCTTGAACTTCTTGCTGCTAACCTATATCGAGTTAAGCATAGAAATTGCAATAAGCGTTAGCTCACTGACATTGACATGTGTCAGAGTAATTTTGTCCATTGAATCTAATAAATAATTGGGGCTTGTATCATGTATGCCTCTTTTTAAATTTCACTTTTCTAGTAATTCAGTCTTACAGTAACATTATCTGGGGAAATTTAGAAAACTAGTCCTTCATCCAGATCACTGGAGAAGTATTGCTCTTCTCCATGATCACAAACTCAGATGTTTGTGGGAGAAGGTGACATAGGTGAGCAGAGAGGGTAGGTAGGAGAGTGGGAAATTGGCCAGAGATGCCCGGTGGGATAAGCTGACACTGTTGCTGTAGGTAGATGCTCTGTATGCTTCCTGACTTCCCATATTTTCAAGATAATTTTTATGTGAAATCACCTAGTTTACAAACATTTCAGAAACATGTTTTATATAAGCATCACCAACCACGTCTATGGGCAAAATACAACCCGCAGGCTGCCAAGTTCCATGAGGACTAAGTTGTGCTTGTCACTAAGCTATCCAGTCTCTGCTGAGTGCCCTGCAGTGGGAGGTTAGGGGAAACATCCTTGGTGAGGGTGTTCTTCCTCTAAACATGCCACGTGCTGGGCAAAATGCTTTCTGCGGCTTCCTGTCGACCCTGCCTTGCCGCTTGGGGCCGACGCATGGTGTCGCTCCCATTTCTCTGTGATGGGCTTCAAGATGCTTGAGGAAGCTCCTCTTCCCCACCAAATCTTCCCATTCCATTCAATGACGCCTTGGAGCACAGTGGATGGGCCTTCACATGCTTGACTTCCTCTCATGTAGATGACTCCAATTTGTGTCACTCACGGTACCCAAAGCTACTCCCGATGTGGCAAATAATAGCTCTTGGGATGTGGGCAGTTGTCAATCTACCAACACAGCCTATAATTACACTTAAAATTAGTAAGAAGACCTCGCCTAGTGACATTTCTTTTTCTTGTGTGAGATAGATTTGCTATATGATGGGCTACCTGTTTCCTTTGCTGCTACCCTCAAAGGACATTCAGTGTTTTTTAATTTCTACCATGTGCAAAGAACTCTCCGGGGTAACAAGAGCATATGAACCAAAGCATTTAGAACGGGGCTGGCAAGCAATGAGGAGGTGACCGTGCTACCACATTCATGGCAGAGATTGCTATGGGAACATGATGCTGCTTCTTCTGAGCCCAGGTTCAGCCTCAGAGTTCTTCTCAGTGTGGCACCAGCCACTACCACCCCATTAGACCTGGAAGGTACTATGACCTTTGTTTCTCTAACATCATCACAAGATCTGACTCCGTATACACATGAAAGAGCGATTAACTGTTTTACAAAGCTGTGAAAATGAGCCATGGAGTAGATACAAATACGTTTAACAGAAATCTATAAAAGAAGAGTGAATTTTCAACTGAATGAAACAAGTCGTCTTCCCAGAGGATCTAGAATTTAAACTGGATCTTAAAGAGGTGGGGTTAGAACTTGGGGTAGATAATCACGCGTTGACTAAAGTAATTCAGTTGTAGCACTCAACAACAGCAAAGAAACTGTGTTTGAGGGCAAGGCCCATGTGACTACTACCCTCCTTGAGACTCCCCCTGTGTGCCTAGTGTAGTGACATGAACACATTTGGGATTCAGGAAACAGGGGCTGAAGGAACTAAACTAAATCCAAATGGAAAGACCAGCTCCCTCTAGGAAATGTATAGAGATAATTATGGTGTGGTAGAAGAGGCTAGCAGGAGAGTTCTCAAGCAGCCTTTCCAAATTAGATACACAAAAGGCACGTGACGTGGTTTATCCTTCCAGTGTCTGTCAACTCTCTGGCCCTAATGTGCAGTGGGTAGATTCTATCCATCCTCACCCCTGGTAGAGCTAACCCATCTATGGACATGCATCTCCTTTCCAATACTGTCCTGATAATGGGAGTCTTAGCCGCTGGCCACCCACTGTTCCTACCTCTGCAGCACTGCCACCCAGGCAATCTCATCTCCCCTTTCCCCAAATCCACAGAAGGCCTTCTGGGTCTTATCAAGAACCAGCAGCCCAGGAAATCAAAGGGGACTTGCTCAGAGTCAGGCTGACTGGGTCTGTGCAGCTGCTCTCCCCTCTACGGCTCCTTTGCTTCTCACCCCCAAGGTCGTTCTTACAATGGACTTGGATGGGTCATTGCCAGCACCCTACCCCCAGAGGAGCTTCTTTTTATCATCTATAAAATATGTCTCCCCAAAGGACAGTCAGGTAATTTCAAACACAAGAGCCTCACACTTCCTATCACTCAACATGCCTCAAATGCTCTGATAACTTTCCAATGCCTGGATATTTCAAGAAACTTCTAAAAAGGAAAACAAAATCCTAGCCAGGCCCTGGAGTAGAAAAACTGGTTTCTGTTTTTAAAAAAATAAACAGCAGCCTTTGAAAAATCTCTATTTAAAAATTCTTAAATTTGCCTCTAAATGCAAGTTGTAATTAATACAAGTTGGAGTTTACACTGTTGAGTGTAAAAACACCCTCGGGCACAAACTAATCAAGTGTGTATGTCATGCTCCAAACTACAGCAAGTTCTTTGTTTGACCCAAAAAAAAAAAAAAAAAAGCTTGCCAAACAGCAGTTTTTCTTTGTCAAGCTTCTTTATTGTCTCATTTTTGTTTTCACCCTACCTCTCTACCTCCTTTGAACTTAACTATAGCATTTAAGAATCTTTGCAAGTCCCATGTTTTATTGATAGTTTTCATCAAGCATGAATTTAAATTTGTGAATAGATTAAGTGTCTTAGCCCCTTTTCTTTTTGATAAATAACAAGAGGTTTCTACTTATGATTTTCTGTCCTCGGGGCTTTATCATTAAGATTAAATAACTGTACTCTCAAGCATACCACTGCACAAACATCTTTTCAATTATGTGAGTAACAGATGCCTTCACAAAGGAACTATTGAAAATTCAGAAAGCATGTTTCCAAAAAAGAAAGAGGAAAAAAAAGTATCAGATGACAGAAGAATATAATTGTTTACCATTAAAACATATCTTTAACTCATCCACTGAAAACCTCTTGGAACATTCTGTTTTTGTACAAGTTCTTACAGCGTTTGACCAAAATAATAAATGTGGTGGGGAATTGAACATATCAGAAGCTCTGCAACCATTGGTATCTACCATGCAAGGGACTGACTTAAATGCAAGAGTTGTTTGCCTCTTTTTCCATATGGACACTGCCTGCTTTATTTGCAGGGTGCACATCATGTTGCAAACACTCCAGTTATGCTTGTTTATTATTCCTGAAATAATGTTCCTCTGCCCTTGAAGTGGATCCATGCAACTCGACTCTGAGTTAGTTGTCACTGTGTTATTGAGAAGACTCATTGCAGCCATCCTTGCTGGCTGGCATCCCTCAGGGCTGGGTGCTGTTTCTGGTCCATGTTCTCGGCAAGGGGCATGTACAAGTGTCTTCATCTCTGGGGCACATAAATTTGCTTCCTTAAATCCATCCCAACTTTCTTCAGTGTGGTCTTCGTTTGAAAGGCATGGGAATGCTACCATCTAGACACTCTTAGTGGTGGCAAGGAGGCATCTCAAGTCCCAGGGGAGCTCCATTGCAGAAACCAGCGGGGGCTCAGATTTGGTCATCTTAAGTCCTACCAGCCAGATTTATGGAGGAGAGGATTTTTGAGTTTCTCTTACCATCTAACATGAGGATACTTCAAGGTGTTTTTGTAAAAATGGAATTTAAAGATAAATTTACTTGTGGGCAAAAGTTTTTTGAAATCCATGCATAGTTTTTCGGAATATGTACTTTCTCAACTTTTTGAATACCTTGCATATTCTCGGATTTCAAATTTTTTCACAACAAAATAAACTTACATTTCCATTTTCCATGAATGTTTTTAAGTACACTCCTATTAAGTTGGGCCTGATCCAACAAAGGTCACCACCTTTTAAAGAGCTGTGGAATGGTTATTGTGCATTTTATAAGAGAAGTGGTATGCCTGGAGCCATAGGACTGCTTGTGATGTAGTCAGTTGATCTTTTGTAGAGTGAACCCATTCGAGGGATCGTCCAGAAGTTCATGGAGAATGTGTATTATGAAAAAACTATACATGAATTTCCAAAGTTTTTTGCACCCAAATAAATTTAATCTCGCTCTCCTTTTTGTTATTGTTGTTTTTGTTTGTTTCATGAGAGGCAGAAAGACAGCGACAGACAGAGAGTTTCCCAAGTGCCCACAACAGACAATGGCTAGTGGGACCTGGGCTGGAATTGGAACACGGGAGCCAGGAACTCAGTACCTACCTCCCATGTGGGTAGCAAGGATGCAATTACACGAGCCATCACTGCTACCTCCCAGTCTGCATTGGCAGGAAGCTAGAATCAGGAACTGGAGCCGGGATCAAACGCAGGCACTCCAGTGTGGAAAGCAGATGTCTTTGCCCTTAGGCTAAATGCCCACATCCTAAGCTTATCTTTTTGATTCCATTTTCCACAAACTTTTTTGAAGTACCTGCGTATGTATTCCGTGGATCTGTTACCTCTGACAAGAGAACGCTCACCCAAATTTCTTAGGGAGTTCCCTGGGAGCTTGGGATGCACTTAACCCATGGAAGGATGGTCATTTCAGTATCTACCTCTGTTGGTACTTCTTAGGCTGTGTAGGAAGGTGACAGCCAGCTTGCTGACAGGAAGGGAGCTCAGACCAGCAGAGATGGGTGGATCCGTGTTTGAACTCAAATTTTAGTATGTCACTGGCTAGTCACCAAATCCTTAGCTCTGAACCTCAGTTTCATCACTTGTTTAATGAGGATTAAATAATATACTGTGGGATATTTCTTATTGTTGAAGTGAAGGCATGTAAAGTGCTTAGTATCAATTGGATATTAACACAGCAGTACTATTAATAACAGAATGCCTATTCAATATGTAAGAACAACCCGAAGATTCTCCACCCTTCCACCTTGCCTCTAACCCAGTCCCCTGACGTCCATGTGATTCTAATTCAGGGGACCTGACATCCTTGGGCGACCTCTGCCACACTGGCACGCCTTGGAAGCCACGTCACCACTTGCTGGGTCCGAGCACCATGCACCTTTCCTTCTCCTCTCTTAGAGTCGCAGTCACTCAGGACTGTGGAGGGAGGTGTCAGAATTACCAGCGGGCCTCATAAACCACTCTCTCACTATTTCAAGGGCAAATGGAGGATCATAATGCCTTCCATATGTTTTCTTACCCAACTTCTGCTGCCCTATGAGTAGGACATGGTGCCCCTGCTGCGCAGATCATTTTTCTAGGGAAGAAAGCTTTTCTGAAGACAAATGGACATGATTTGTTTTTGCTAATAATGTATCCCATCCCTTTTAGGCGTCTTAGTATAGAATACGGATGATGCTACTTCTTTTTTAAGGAGCATAGTACAGTTCATCCTTGATAGCTCTTGGATGGTAACACAGTCTTCTGCTGTGTTCCCACCTCAGGTGGATGCTCCCATTGGGCTCACTCTTCACGGCCTGCACATCAGCAAGGCTCCTCACTCCATGGGTTGGTGTGCAAAACTTTCAGTTCACCCTGTTGTTTTTCTTTATTTATTTTTTGGGGGAAAGTGACGCTAAAGGCCTCTTTCTCGGCTCTCCTGGTTACTGATGTTAAGCTCTGCACACTGTTTTTTCCACTCCACTGAAATTCACACCATGAAATGGAGATCTTTATCCACGGCTCACATCCTTCTCAGATGGACTGTGGCTTTTCCAAGAGCAGAAACAAAGCAGCCACCATTGCTATTGTGCTCAAGGAGTGCTGTGCCCACTGAGGAGACATTCTCATTTCTCTGGCCCTTTGCGCAGCACAGTAACGTATTTGGCTTTCGATGTGCTTCCCTGCCACCTGACCGCCCCTCTGCCATTCTCATAGTCACGGCCTGGCACCTTGAGAGGGGCATCGTATGTGAGATTAGAAACTTTCGTGCTTGTTGGAAACTTAACATGTGTGTGTACTTCATCTTCAGAAAGGAAAACTTATACCTCCTATTGGCTCCATATTTGGTGAAAAATTGCTTCCCACACTTCTCAGTAAAGTTATATTTTCAATTTCTGGCTGCGAAGGGAAAAGTCTAGCCAAGGCTTAGAATTTATCAACCCTGGAATCAACTTGGAGGTGTAATGACTCCATTTGGGATCAGGTCAGGTTGGAAGCCCCAGTGGAACCAATATGTCATTTCCTTTCTACTGCCATGAAAAACAAACAAACAAACAAACAAACACCTAGTAGTAAAAGAAGAGTAGTAGCATTTTAACCTCACATGGATACCAACTTTATTTCTCTCTGCCCCTAAAATATTCCACAAATATTGGATACCAGCAAGGATACCGCAAGGATACCAGCAAATCTTTGGGTCTGGATTTTTTTTTCTGGTTTTATACCATGAAAGGGCCTATGAAGTAATTGGAATGAGTTTGAGATTCAAATACAACCCTAAAGATTTCCTACTTCTTTGCTTTACTCTCTGGATTGAATCAGTTCCAGACATTATTATAATATCATTTTTCAGAGCTCTATAAATAGATGGATTCTCATTTCTCCTCTTAAGTACTGTTTGCTAAATGTTTTGGCCCAAAAGTTCAGTCATTCCATGCAAGCATTAATCAATACAACAGACATTAGTGGTTACTCGTTCAGATGAGATTTGACATTATTTTTCCTCTGCTTGTGGGGAGGGGAGGAGAATGTTGCCTAATAAAGATGAAGGGTCCTTTCTTCCTTTGTATGAAATGCAAATCGGGAGGACATGTGTGATATACATTTCTTTAATGTGAGGCTCCTGCCTTTTGTTGAGAAAGAGAGGCAAGGCCCTGGAGGATTTTAGACTTTGTAAATATAAAATTATCTGCCTTGGTGTTTAAAAAAATAATAAAAGGGAGAAAGAGTTGGCAGGTTGCCAGATTACTTACATTACAGTAATAGATTTGCTGACCCCTGACTTCTGCTGTAGAGAAATGTATTGAATTTTTCATAATATCGGATGAGGCAGATCTAAAAACCTGGTATACCGAGCACCATTATTTAACTTGAGATTTAGCAAAGCTGAAATCTTTTCAAACCAGCAATTTCTTGTATGATGATAATTTACTGGCTCAGACACTAATAAATCAAGGTTAGAATGCCATTGATTTGTTAATTTTAACTTGGGTTGATTTTTAAGTCGTCTTTATTTTTAAGAGAGGGGAAAAAAAAGGAGAATGAGGGGGAAAAAATCCTGCTTTTCACAGTGACTGAATTTAATAAGAATCTCCGTGATAGCAAAAGGCTCCCCTACTGTTTCTGCTTTGGGGTGGAAAATGTTATTCTTGTATTATTCCTAGGGAAAAATAAAATCTCATGCTGCTACAAATCTTATGCCTATGGAAGGATGTTATTTTTTAATACATGATGGCTTACCTATTTCTGATCCATTAATGGCATCATAAATAAGCATTTTGCTAATCTGAAATGTGAAATCTGGATAATAATAAAGACCCATTTATCTGCCCAGCTTTCAATCCCCAGACTAGATGTAGATCAGGAGGGGGAAAAAAAAATCTCCCTGGAGTTTCTAATGAATACGCTGCTTCTCGTCCCCATGACTTCCACCCACCTAAAACCCAGCCTGCATCCTTAGAGTTGCAGCCCATTGAAAATATTTCTCCAGGGTAATGAATTCTTGGGGGCTGGGATACGTTTTTGCTTTTATCTGTTACAGTTTAGAAACTGATTAAATCTTTGCTGTACTACAAATATTTGAGGGATAATCATCCGCAAGACACAGGCATGTTGCATTATACAGAATTCTTTATAAAATACAAACCTACGCAGCTTCCTGCATTGGGCAATGTTGACCTTATATTGGCTAACCTGTTTTTAATGGGACCTCATGGACGCTGAACGTTTAAATGTTCAGAAACCCATAATAGCTTTCGTCTTCATGTACTGTATAAACTTCTAATAATCAAATGATAAGATCATATCCTGTGGGGTAATTGTGTTGTACCATGACAGGATAACTGAAAAAACATTCAGTGAAAATCCTACCAAACGGAAATCACTCTGAAGCAGCGATTGTTTGTGTGCTGTGCGGGGCTGGGCTTGCTCTTCAGAGCTTAGCTGGTCGTATTTCTGCTTGCTTCCTTTTAACTGCTGCCTCTCTTGTTTTATTTTAGGAGTCTTTTTTCCCTGAGCCACTATAATTATCTTTCAGTGATTTAGAAGGAAAAAAAAAAAAAAAAAAAACGAATTGACCTTACACACACACACACACACTCACACTCATGCTCCCTCTGGAAGCCTTGAACAAGCAGTGCTTGTGTTTGGATTCAGTTTTACCTTAGTCATGCCTCTTTCCAGATACAAGAAACATTTAATTCCAGATTTCCTGCTTCTGGCTTTAGGCCTTTGACCAGCAAAGTGAAATGTATTTTTTACTGTTGTCGGCCAGCCAGCTGCTGAGTTGAGTGAAGGGGAGGGAGAAAAAAAAAAATGAAAGAAAAAAAAAAAAAAAAAAGAACTGAAACGAAAATGTTGGCCTGTGTTGTGAACTTGCAAAATTGTAAAAGGAAATTAAAGTCTCCTTAGCACCTAACTAGAGAGTTGGGTTAGCCTTCGACTATCAGAACCTAGGCAGGGCAAGGTTCTCTTAAGCTGATTGGGGCTCTCTGCAATTCTCTGCTTTCCTTCCTGCCCTTCCCCACAGTCCAAGATAATGCTGTCATTCTTCCCAGGAAAGAAGGTCCTTAATGGTGTCACCATCTCAGAGAACTGAGTCGGGGGAAGGGTGGCATCAAGCAACCATAACCATTGGAATATTATACCCAGACTTCAATGCTCTTTGGGTTCCCATGGCAACAAAACAAAAGTAAAACAAATCTGTCCCAACAATAAAAAATGTTTTCATTAAAGCCAATATAAAACATTTTTCCAGTTTAAAATAGTCAATGCATTTTGCTCCCAGACAAGATTCCCCAACCTACTGATATAGAAGGGGGATCAAGTCCCTGGCCATACCACACAGATGAAAGGAACTTGGGGGACTGTTGGGGACTTTACAGATGAGACAGAATAAATTCAAGTATGAACAAGATTGCTTTTTTCTCTCCTTCTGCTTAGTTATGCTTTTTATTATATAAACATTAACTGTAATATTACAGTGGGAAACAGGTATTTGGCAGCTGTATATTATTTTAGTAAGTCTACATAGAGAGAGCAGTTTCCAGTTTTAGCAGCTGTAACATGTTTAAACTCAGTTTGTAATGGGATCTGAAGATAACTATTCCCCATGGGCTGTGTTGATCTTCGTGGCTGGCTCACTGCCAGATGTAGGGCTCAAAAATATTATTCACGCCTCCTTGCACATACCTTGTCCGAGCATGCTCAGTAAATAAATTTTGTCTAATATGCTGTAAGTTCGGATTTGATTTTCCCATAATTTACTTGGTATTTTATTAAAGAATGAAATATTACAATCACAAATGTCCCCCCACGTCCATACTCCGAAATCTGAACAATTATGTTGTCTTAGTAGTTGAGGTACAAATTGCATAGTTAGAAACCAATTTTAGAATAACTAACAAATATCTGAACCAGAGAAATTTTTGCCTGGGAGTCTTCATTTAAAAATAATTAGGATTCTCAATATTTGAACAGATTTTTGTTGTGTATAAGCCAAGTACATTTTCTTCATTGAGTCAACTTGTCTTATTTAAAACAAATTATGTTTGCTGTATTAAAGTTCATATTTTTAAGGCTGAGTCTTGTATTAATCCCACAGTGAGTCATTAATCATACCAAATGCATTATAAAAACTTTAATCACTGAAGTTGAAACTGAGATTGTAATGCAATCCATGCCTTTTAATTACATCAGCTATTTTTCCCTTTTAGATCAGGAGCTACATCGCAAAGGGAAAACAGATTAAAACTAGAGCTGTTTGATGTTTCTCTTTTTAGAGCAATTTTATGTACTTTGTTGGGGGAAAAAAGTTATATAATTAACATTTGCTTGAATTTTTCAGTCCTGTGATTTTTGTGGTTTGAGTGGTCTGTCTGCCTCTTCTTGTTGGACCCTCCTTTCCTTGGCTTCCCAGAGCTGACTTCCTCCAATGAAGTTCCCCCTAGAGCTGCAGGACAGGGCAGCCAGCCATCTCTCAGCCAAGCTGTGCTTGCCTTCCACTGACTTTTTCATACTGAGTGCCTGGTCTATGTTTTGTCTATGTTGTGTCTATGTTTTGACATGAATACAAATAAAGACTTTGGAGATGAGCAGAACTAGGTTCAAATTCTCTCTCTCATGAGTGGTGTAACTCTCAGTTGCTTCATCTGTATAAAGGGGATAATAATAGTAATAATCTGTATAAAGGGAATAATAATAATAATAGAGATGCTGTGGAGATTATATGAAGTGACCTAAGTAATATATACCTTGTGTGTTCTAATACCAACTAGAGTATAAGCATCATGAGATCAGCAGCTTTGAATGTTTTGTTCACTGCTGTATCTCAGGGCTTAGAACACTGGCTGGCCCATAATAGATGTTGAGTCAATAGCTGTTGATGGAATGGTAAATGCACAGCAGCTGTGACTGTTGTGATATCATTGACAATTAGCCAAGTTGTGTGGGCATAATGATGTCATCAACTTTGGCTATTTCCATTGATATCCATGGTATATAGAACCCCCAAACCAAAGAGATGAATATCTTGCAGAAAAGTATTTATGCTACCTAAATATTTAGGCTACCGTGTACTGAGTTTGGCCAAGGATGTAGATCACTAAACTGTGGAGTAAGTGTCTAGAAATACATTGGAGTCACTGGAAATGAAGCCATTCAGTAGTTGCTCTTGTAATAGTCCCCACTTATCCATAGTTTCTCTTTCTGTGGTTTCAGTTACCTGTGGTCAACTGCAGTCCAAAAATATTA
Organism: Lepus europaeus; assembly: GCF_033115175.1. Taxonomy (NCBI): domain Eukaryota; kingdom Metazoa; phylum Chordata; class Mammalia; order Lagomorpha; family Leporidae; genus Lepus; species Lepus europaeus. The sequence goes on from NC_084843.1 coordinate 52,325,891, forward strand.
ATATTTGCTAATTCTTTCAAGAGAGACAGACCACAGTCACATAATTTGTATTGCAGAAAATTGCTATATTATCCTATTTTATTATTGTTGTTTTTCTCTTACTGTGCGTAATTTATAAGTTAAACTTTAGCATTTGAATATATATGTATATATATATACATATATATATATATATGTGTGTGTGTGCAGCTCACTGCACAAAAGCTAAGACATGGAAATCAACCTAAATGCCAGTCAACTGAAGATTGGATTAACAAATTATGGATATGTACTCTACGGAATACTACACAGCGGTAAAAAAAAAAAATGAAATTTGGTCATTTGCAACAAAATGGACAAATCTGGAAAACATCATACTTAGTGAAATAAGCCAGTCCCAAAGGAACAAACACCATATGTTTTCCATGATCTTTGATAACTAATAAAGTACCTAAAAGGAAATCATAGAAGTGAAATTGACACTTTGAGAAGCAATGACTTGAACAGCCCTTATCTTGACTGTCAAGGAACAGTTTTTTTTTTTTTTCCTCTTCTTCATACTATTTGTTGAACTTTTTACTTAACATAGAGTTAATAATATGTGTATAAAGTCAATTAAAAATAGATCTCAGTAAAAAATAAGAGTGGGAATAAGAGAGGGAAGAGGAAGTTTGTAACTCTAAAGCTGTATAGTTCTGCATACATTTCTATGGACTTACTTCTTAGGGTACAACTTAAAAGTTTGCTGAGGGACCCAAAATCCTAATAAGCTGGGTGTTAAAGTGACCATATTAAGTGTTAAAGTTATCATATAGATGGGATTAAGTGTTAAAAGGGTCATATAAATAAGATCAAATGCCTGGCAATAATGATAGATAGAATTAAAAAAGAGAGAATATGGGAAGCAGTCCACACAGTAGACTCATAGAACAACAATCTCTTTAAATAGCACTCTGATCTCAGAACCAGCCCTTAAGGCATTCTGGTTTGGCTGAAAAGCCCATGAGAGCATTTCAGGCATGGAAAGCCAAGACATTGTGGCAAAAAATGTCCTATATGAAAGATCTCTGATAGAAAGACTCCAGTGGAAATAAGTGGCCATCAAAGAAGGAGGTACTTTTCTCTTAAGGGAAGAGAGAACTTCCACTTTGCTCATTGCCTTGTCTAAATACTGACGGAGATTGTGGATTCAAAAGGCTTCCATAGCCTTGGCAGCTCATGCCAAGAGCCTCGGGTGATCACTGATGTCATACATAAGAGTGTTAATTGTTAAATTAACAACAGGAGTCACTGTGCACTTACTTCCCATGCAGGACTTCTGTCCTCAATGAGTTGTACTATAAGAATTAACTGTAAAATTTGTTCTCAAACAGTTTTGCGTGTATGTATGTAGTACAAATTGTTGGAATCTTTACTTAGTATAGAATTTGTCTCCTGCATACAAAGTTAATTGAAAATGAATCTTAATGGAGAATGAGACTGAGAATGGGAGAGGGAGGTGGAGGTGGAGTAGGAATGGGAGTGGGAGGGTGGGTATGGTGGGAAGAATCACTATATTCCTAAAGTTATATTTATGAAATTTATACTCATAAATGAAAGTTCAATTTGGGAAAAACAAAAAAAGAATATATATATATATATGTATATTTATATTATATATAGTGTATGTGTGTGTATTCCTATATATATAGGAACATATATATATATATATATATACACACACACACACAGGAACACATATACACACTATATAAAGGCACACTACCTCCAGGGTTTGTTGGAAGATATCCCCCTCAGGTGAGAAGGCACTTATATATTGAGCATAGTAAACCTCTATAGCATTGATGCTGCTGGAATTACTCAACTGATTGGTCATCTTTTCTTCCATCTTTTTAGATTAATCCTACCATATGAAAGGTTTATTAAGGGAGAGGAAGATAAACCCCTGCCTCCAATTAAACCTCGGAAACAGGAGAACAGTTCACAGGAAAATGAGAATAAGACAAAAGTGTCAGGAACCAAACGCATCAAACACGAAATGCCTAAGAGCAAGAAAGAGAAAGAGAATGCCCCGAAGCCCCAGGATGCATCAGAGGTGAGTTGCTGCCCTTCGCAGAAATGGCCCCGTGAGGCATGTCATGTGCTGCCTCAAGGTCTTCTGCGAGCTGAAGCCACAGTTATGTCCCTGCCCTATTCTTCCCTAGACCAAGGCAGTCAAAAAAATCTCAGCTTCACAATCCCCCAGCTCCCGAAAACCTTTCCGTTTGCTCAGGAGCGAACTGCAATACTGGCATAGGATGGGATGGGCCAAGAAGACACTCTAGGAAGACTTGCGCATCCTGTAGAAAACTCACAGCAAATGCTCTGACTTGGAGATGGAGCTCAAGGCCTTCCAGAAGGAGGCTTCTGGCCATTTCCCAGCCAGTCTATCTGAGGGGTGGTTCTGACTTTAAAACACACCTGGGGCAGCATCAAGGGGTTGGGGAGGGCTGTTGAAATCCATGGTGTGTCTTTGCAGGACTCTCCCAAAAACTTGAGAGAAGTGTTTCCCTCCCATAATTGACCTCTGTGCAAAAGCCTTGGGTTGAGACCAATTTAGAAATATCTAAGTACGTATTCTTTATAGGGGAATTTGGAAATGGTTCCTCTGAAACCATTATTATCTCTCATATTAGCAGGTAGTTTCTGAACCTTTTAAAACAAGCTCAAGCTACCCACAGCCCCCAGCAGCTCTTTGCTAGAGACCATTCCCGTCTGTGCACGGCCAGTCATGGCGGCTGATCTGGGCTCTGTTTCAACATGAATCATAAAAAATACCCTGCTGCCCATAAAAAATCTTAGCAGCCACATTTGGAGACAGTGTGTTCTAGGATTCAACCCCAGAGGGAATTTTGGTGCTGATATTAAACACCCTCTAAAAATCAGGTTTATAATGAACACATAAGAGACTCCCTAATTAAACACTGACTTAAAACACACACACACACACACACATCTCCCAACTAGTCATTAACTTGCCCAACTGACTCCTATAGAAGAAGTTAATATGCTTAGAGGAGGAATTTGTTTTTTATTTTTATTTTTAAGTTTTATAATTATTTTAAGCTCTGGTAATTAAAGTGGTGGTGGTGGGGGGAGATGACACAGATTTCTAAACATCTGCAAGCTTGCAACATAAATGGCCAAAAGCAAGGAAATTCCAAGTTAAGGCTCACATTCCATTCGTCCTTTAGTCCTTTATCCTGTTGGCCTGGTGATTTATTATCGGGTTTCGGATCAAGGAGTTCTATGAGATACCATATGGACAGCATTGCCCAAGCACCAGGGGACAAGCTGCGGACCAAGGGGCCAACTGACCTCTGAATTGCTCCACTTTAGAGATGAAGTTTGAAACCAAAGTTTATGAGTTGTAGGAGGAATCATCAGCCTGTGTACTGAGACCATTAGCTTGGAATATGACCATTCCCAAGAGTAAGCCCCAGGAAAACTGTTAGACCCCAACTGCTTCCTTCAGAGAGCTGTGTCTTAGGTTGCAAAGACTAGAGTGGTCAGTTTCTCTACACTGTATGGGATCTCCCATACTGCCAAGGTTGAACTTACAGTCATATAGTCACTTCCCATTCTCCATGTAGACCATCCATATTATAGACCAGGTATATTTCTTCTCATTGACTATATTTGAAGTTTATTGTTGTCGTTGTTGTTTTCATTGTTTTTAGTTTTTTCAGGTTTTCAATATGAAGCAGAGAACTTAGGGATAAGAGGGGTGGTAAATTCCTTAAGGTCAAATTCACTATCTGCAGGTGATTGGATTACAAACTGCCTGGCAGGAAGGTACCATTGAACATCCTAAAGCGGACCATAAAATGCATCTTTGAAAAAGCACCACTAACCGTTTTCTGCCTAGCATTCAAAAGTCCCCTAAACCTATTCTGTGACCAGAGGCATATGACTCTGATATAACCAGAATACTGGGTATGCAAGCTTCAATGATTCTTATTCCCCGTACCCTGACTTCAAACTATAGCCCCATCCAAAGTGAACGATTAAATGCAATTTGCCTTTTTCCCTTGTCAACTCATTTTTCTGTTTTTATGTAATGTATAAGCTCAAGAGACCAATGATGATTAGTAATGTAGAACAAGTAATGATATTTGTACTGGAAAAGGTAGCTATTAGTATTTTTTAAAAAAAAGAAATAAAAGTGATAAGCAAAGGCTCTTAGATACAGCATATCCCTGAAAGGCAGGAATAGCTTTAAGTGGATTTAAGGAGAAATGTTTATGAAATGGGTGTGATTCCTTAACATTTTTGTTTCATGTATCACTCAACCAGTATTCTCAGTCTTACCCAAAGATGCTATTGTGGTTGACATTTCTTTTCTTAGCAGAGAAGAGCAAAGTTTAAGTGATGAGATTTGAAGGCAGGGGGCAGGGAACCAGTTCAGTACAAATGTTTGTTACCGTCCTCCTACAACATGTCAGGATAGAATGACAGCAATTTTGAAAGGGCTTCTCAGCCAGCCGGGTCGCAGGTGGAAAGTTAAAGTGACCTGTTAAGGTCAAAGTTTACATGACTTCATAATGCAATAAATGGGTTGAATTGTGCCCCAAATTCTGCCAACAGGGACACAAAGGGCGTCCATCTCATTGACCATCATTTACTTCGATGAACAGAAATGTTCTATTATGGTGGCATGCACCACCTGAATTTTCATAACTGCATTTTTGGCTGAGATAGAAATGTCATCTGCTGGGACTCAGAAGGTCGAGAGTCTGCTCTGTCCCTCAGGTGGACAGGCATTGCATACTTGTCCATATTTTGGCATTCTCGGCATGTCCTGTGCCACTGAGTGGAAATGATTACCACTGAAGCATCGCTCATTTCCAAGGCATCCTATGGAGCATCTTAGGGAGGAATTTGTCCTCTCAGAGAAAGGCAAGGTGTTATAGTCAGTGTGTTGTTTGTGGTCGGCGTAGGGTTGGTTGGATTTTTGAAAGAGAGATGCTTAAAAAAAAAAAAAAAATCTTTCTCAGGAGTGTCATAAAACACAACGTGTAATTTAAAACCCATTTGGATAATTGACTGATTTGACAAGAAGACAACCTTAGAATTTAACTATATATTAGAATCAAGGAGCGATATGATTGTGCACCGTCAGAACATAAACTTAGCTGTTTTGATCGGTGTCTCATAAGGGACTGAAGTGAATATGCATACTTCCCCTAATGTTTCTGTAATTTAGATTTCTTTGTTTAGAGGCGTGATTGGGGAGCAATAAAGTTTCACAAAAACTCCATGAGCTGATTGACAAGCCTGTTTTCAAGAAAAAAAAAAAAACTGCCGTGTGTAATATTTTATTTCATAGCAAAACATGTCAGTGTGTTTGGTTTTCATCTGACTGTCTTTTGAAATATTTGATCAGGTTTCTGCGGAGCAAGAGAAAGAGCATGACACTTTAAACCAGAAAAACGTCACAGACCCTCTCCCAGCCACAGACGTGAAGAAGAAAGTGGACGGGTACCAGGAGGTTGTGGCGAGGCCTCCAGGATCCAGAGCGGACCCAGAAAAGGACAGTGAGACAGACCAAGGCTCTCACAGCGAGAAGGAGGCCGAGGAGTCAGGAGAGAAGGCGCCTGCACCTCTGCTTCCAGATGCTCCCCTGGCCCCTGAAAGGGACCCTGCCCCGAAGCTCGGAGCTGGCAAGCAGCCCCTCACTCCTCCCAGCGCCCTGGTAGACTCAAAGCAAGAATCTAAACCCTGCTGTTTCACAGAGAGCCCTGAAAGTGACCTCCTCGAAGCCTCGTTTCCCAGCTTCCCGCCCACACAGCCCCCAGCGGCAAGCCAGAGTGAGACAGAGGAGGACAAACTCCCAGCCATGGCAGATTACATCGCCAACTGCACCGTGAAGGTGGACCAGCTGGGCAGCGACGACATCCACAACGCACTCAAGCAGACCCCGAAGGTCCTCGTGGTCCAGTCTTTCGACATGTTCAAGGACAAAGACCTGACGGGGCCGCTGAATGAGAACCATGGACTGAATTACACGCCCTTGCTGTACTCCAGGGGCAACCCGGGCATCATGTCCCCCCTGGCCAAGAAGAAGCTTCTGTCCCAAGTGAGTGGGGCCGGCCTCTCCAGCAGCTACCCCTACGGCTCCCCACCCCCCTTGATCAGCAAAAAGAAACTCATAGCCCGGGACGACCTGTGTTCCGGTTTGTCCCAGACCCACCACAGCCAAAGCACTGAGCACACGGCGGTGAGTCGGCCGTCGGTGATTCAGCACGTGCAGAGTTTCAAGGGCAAGCCCTCGGAGGAGAGGAAGAGCATCAATGACATTTTCAAGCACGACAAGCTGGGGCGAGCCGACGCCCACCGCTGCAGCTTCTCCAAGCATCATCACCTTAACTCCCTGGCTGACTCCTACATCCTGAAGCAAGAAATGCAGGAAGGCAAGGATAAACTCTTAGAGAAAAGGGCACTCCCCCACTCGCACATGCCCAGTTTCCTGGCAGACTTCTACTCGTCCCCGCACCTCCACAGCCTCTACAGACACACTGAGCACCACCTCCACAGCGAGCAGCCGTCCAAGTACCCCTCACGGGACATGTACAGGGAATCGGAAAACAACTCGTTTCCTTCCCACAAACACCAAGAGAAGCTCCACGTCAATTATCTCGCCTCCCTGCACCTGCAAGATAAGAAGGTGGTCACAGCGGACGCCCCCACGGATGATCAGCCAACGGATCTGAGCCTTCCCAAGAATCCGCACAAACCTACCGGCAAGGTGCTGGGTCTGGCCCACTCGGCCCCGGGGCCCCAGGAGAGCAAAGGCATGCCCCAGTTCCACGTCATAAGCAGCCAGAGTCGGGACTGTCACCCGAAAGCCTGCCGGGTCTCGCCTATGACCATGTCGGCCCCCAAGAAGTACCCCGAGTCGCTTTCGCGGTCCGGGAAGCCTCACCACGTGAGACTGGAGAATTTCCGAAAGATGGAAGGCATGGTTCACCCTATCCTGCACCGGAAGATGAGCCCTCAGAACATAGGCGCGGCACGGCCCATCAAGCGCAGCCTGGAGGATCTGGACCTGGTGATTGCCGGGAAAAAGGCCCGGGCCGTGTCTCCCCTGGACCCGTCCAAGGAGGTCTCTGGGAAGGAGAAGGCCTCTGAGCAGGAGAGCGAAGGCAGCAAGGCAGCGTACGGTGGGCATTCGGGGGGCGGATCGGAGGGCCACAAGCTGCCCCTGTCCTCCCCGATCTTCCCAGGTTTGTATTCTGGGAGCCTGTGTAACTCGGGCCTCAACTCCAGGCTCCCAGCTGGGTATTCTCATTCTCTGCAGTACTTGAAAAACCAGACTGTGCTTTCTCCACTCATGCAGCCCCTGGCTTTCCACTCGCTTGTGATGCAAAGAGGAATTTTTACATCGCCCACAAATTCTCAGCAGCTATACAGACACTTGGCTGCGGCCACGCCGGTAGGAAGTTCGTACGGGGACCTTTTGCACAACAGCATTTACCCTTTAGCTGCTATCAACCCTCAAGCTGCCTTCCCGTCTTCCCAGCTGTCGTCCGTACACCCCAGCACAAAACTGTAGGCCCGGCTCTGCTCGGCGTCCCAGGACGGCCCGGCTGCCGGAGCTGCACCCCTTTGCCCTGGGGCGGGCGGCTCAGAGTTAGAAGTCAGTATTTCTTCTAATCTGGGGGTACGATGAGTTCCAGCCACAGAGGCCGAGATGGGAGGTGCAGATGCCTGAGTCCTCTGGGACAGCTCTGGCCTCGGCTGGTCAGTCTCGACCCCCCTTTGCTACACGGATGCCCTGGCACCGCCGGATCATTCACTTTGCCTGTGGGTCTTCGGAAGGGGTTTATGTATATCCAGGATGAACTGAGAGGGCCCGGTCTGAGTTTGGATGGTCAGGAAACAATCTGGGCTAAACCAAGGGGGCCGGCTTTTCAAAGGAAGGGGCAAGGAAGCTGGCAGAGCCATGCCAAGGGATGCCCCTCACTCTTTTCACAAAACTCTCCAAGGTTCAATCAATGCAATGTATAGTGAAACTTCAAGAGATCTTTCATTTTGACACTATTCAACAATCCAGAGAAGTAAACACTGTTAAATTGACTGTATATATTTGCTTCTTAAAACTACCCGGATCACTGTTTGCTCACCTAATTTATATACAGGTCGTTCCATTTTCTCCCGGTTCCTCCTTGTCCTTTTTTTTTTTTATTTTAATTAAACAATACCGCTTTTGTTTGCAGGTCTTTTTGTTTTGTTTTGTTTTGTTTTTGTTTTAAAGGCTGACTGACTGTCCTCGGTGTTGATGTGTGTTTGTAATTTTGCCACATCTTATCATTTTGAGCAGCTTTGGGTGGTAAAGTTATTGTTTACAAATTGAAGCAACTGATTCTAGTGGAACAAATGAAAGAGAAGCAGCCGAGCACACAGTTGTGCAAAGAACGTTCCTTTGCCGACCCGCAACTTACGGATTTTGTTCCTCATAAATGGCATAGTTGAAAGAGCTTAGACACTGCTTACCCGGCCAAATGCTTTGCTTTGAAGTATTGGGTTATGTGAAAATATTGAGCATTGTACTTACCTTATCTAGGCTGTGAAACTGCCCTACATACCAGAGGAATCATAAAAACAAAACCTCGCTGGCAGCAAGCTGCTGAATAACAAGAGTCTAGAGGACATATTTGTGGGCTGCACAGATATCTTAGGAATTTCAGAAATTAGAACAGGAGCCAAACTGATTGACATTGGTGTTGGCCCTGATCCCTTTAAATGGCCTGGGAAAGGGGGCTGGGAAGAGGGTACAGCTCGGCTGTCCAGCAAAGAAGGAGCGGCTGAGGGCCTGGCAGCTTTGGAGCTTTGCTGGGTGGCAGTCTGTTGAGTCCTGTGTAGCCACAGTGTCTCCATCAACTTGATTTCTTGTCATTCCCAAGAAGAATCTCCCAGGCCGCTTCTTTGGGGATAACTGGCATACTAGGTTATCCGTTTCAAAAGGAAGTCGTCCTCTTTGGGATTATGAGCCTGAGCGGTGTGTGTGTCCACGCACACGGGGTGGTTTGGCTCATGTGTTTAATCACCTGAAAATATCGTCCGCATTATGATTTCTTTTATTGTTAGAAATCAGTGGTCAGGCTGTTGAAGCAGCTGGAATGTGTGGAGAATGTCTACGGTCGTTCTTCCACTCTATACCATTTGCTGCCAAGGTGTAGTATCAAAGTGGATGCATTTTCTAGGTGTCTCAAAAATCGATCAACACAGAGAGTGGATTTTGTTCCCAAGTCCCATCCCTGCTGAAGGTTGCTTTGATGAACTCCCCGGCCCACCGTTCCCATCCCCCAACACTACTAGTAGGCTTTAGGACCATAGTTAACCAAGTCTTTTACCTCTGAGATATTTAATTCTACAAAAACTGATGACAATTTTCAACTTCTAAATAGGTAACTCACTGCAAAGTACTCTAAACTGGTAACAATGAAACTGCGGCTCTTACACAAAGCCATGCATGTCGTGCATTTGTATTGAAATGTCTCCATGATATGAAGCCAAATATTCCATGTAACATATTTAATATCCAAAGTTGGAAACAAAAGAATGTAGAGATCCAGTGTTAAGAGTTCCATTTGCTTCAATTAATTATTTACCTTCCTGTGGAATAATATATATATATATATATATTTAATAGAACCATAGATAGACTAGTAGAATTTAGATTATAAATGTGTGAGTGCAGATTATCCTGCTATTGCACAAGATAGAGGGGGTGGAAAAAAAATCTCAATTCCAGCAGGCAAAATGCTGGCCAGGACACACAGAAGAAAGTTGCACTAGATTGAATGGTCATAGAACCAGAGGACATGGACAGAAAACAAAACTCCTATGCTTCTGCAGCAGACATGGGCTAGATGGTACTACATGGTTTCTATGAGTTTGTTTCTCAAAAAAAAAAAAAAAAAAAAAATAGGGGTGTCTGTTCCCCAGTGGAGCTCACCTATTCATTTGGAAGATGGGGCATTTGTTTTCCTCACTGCCATGATTTTAGTCTGTTTCATCATGTTGGAATTTGATCACACCATTTTCAAACAATGTTAACATAGTGCAGCTTTTGTTTTTCTCATCTCTTCTGAGAGAAGACTCACTGTTTCTGTCTGAGGGAGCTCATACCCTCAGCAAAACATCAGGACAAATAAAGAGAAACGGGTATACGTCCCGGACAGAAGCAGTGTGTTATTTGTTTTAAAACTCCGAACAGAGATCTTGGAAATCTTTCAAAAAGACCATTGAATTCTTCATTGGCTGAGAACTACGTTTTAAAAAGTCTTAAATAGGGCTTTGTTTGCATTGTTTGAGTTCAAGGGGCCTTATTATTGAATGGAATTGCACAAGCCTTTCTTTGTGCAATCAAACCATTGTTATTGGTTGTTCTGTAAAGGAAACTGTAGAATCTAATTGGCAATGGGGTCATAAATCTATTTACTGAGTGTGGCTTCCAAGAAATGTTGCAATTCCAAATGCACTTAAACCATGATTTATTGGCGATTTGGAGATTCCAAAAAATAGTTTTTGAAAAAACTTTTCATGCAACTTCTGATTTAACTTTTGGCAACTCAATGTTAAAAAAAAAAAAATAGAGCCCAACCGAGTTTCAGAATTAAGAATTCTCCTAATAAGTGATTCAAACTTGTAATATTTGCCACAGGACTGACTTATTTATTGACTAGCTAGATGCTATTAAGTTCACGTGTTTATCAGGGCATATACAGAGGGTTTGTTAAAACTCAGTGTTGACTTTACAACTTTCTGACCTGGTGCATGAATTCTCAAGTACTGTATTTCACTGTGTTGGTGTGTCTGATGGAAATTTCGAGGTGGTCCCACAAAAATATTTTATGTAGTGTGCCTTCAAAGAGAACCATTTATTTCTCTTCACTTGTTGTCCCACAGAGTCACATTTGGTGGTGGTCAGCCAAGTCCCATCTGGTCTGGTTTTACTCTTGTCCCAATTTCAAAGAGAAATGGGAGTGATTTTGCCCTGGTGAGACCCGCACCATTGCAATGATTACCTTGAGCACTTAAACTCCAGTGTTGGCTGTTGGTGTATTTGATATTCTGCTTGTCTCCCCATGGTTGAAATATGTCTGAAGAACAGCAGCATAATCTCTTGGCTGTTTATAATTTTTTAAAGGTTCCTGTGTTGTAAATATTGTATACTTTTGGTGATTCCAGCTCTGTAACCTCTATGCTCTGTAAGGTGATTTTTTTGTATATAGCAACATGGCCCAGTGATATTATATAGTTTCCCAATGGAGAGGTTATTGAGTAACCTTTGCATTAGTTTAAACACTACCAGAAGAATGCTGAGCCAACTATAAACACTCAATTTTGTATGTTTTCCAAATTGTACTTATTACTGCTTTTGATACTGTATTACGTGCCAATAGTTTCCCAATCACATAGCAGGCAAGAGATATTTTGTACTTTTTGATCCACTGTAATATTTAATAAAAAATGTTACTATCTGTTTCTTTTTGGGTGTGAGTAGTCTGTCACTTCCTCCTGAGGAGCCCTGTGCCCTCTTCAATGGTCTTGCCATCCCACGCTCACTAAATTGGATTATAGGGGTGATGAGTTTCATTGAGAACCTACTGCGTGCCCAACTTGCATACATTATCTCTTATCTTCATAACTTTAGGTATGGCTATGCCCATTTCAGTGATGAGAAAACAAAAGTTTAAGAGAGGTAGATCCACCTGCCCAAGACCATCTGGCTAACAAATGGCAGAGTCATGATTTGAATCCAGAGCTCATAAGTCTGTGCATTTCCTTTATTTACCTGATTTTCTGCTAGCAAGTCACGAAAGTTGCTATTTATTTGGCAACAAACATTTACTTGTGCCTTAACTGCCAAGCCTAGTGCCTGGAGCTCTAAATACAGTGGTAAGTAAAAGATAAATATTGTCACTGGAGCTTATAAATCTCAGGGGAAAGAGAGTTAATCAGTCACCCCCATACATACAAAACCTCAACATGACCCACTTCTGGGGGAAAGTAGATAATGAGTGAAATGACACATGAAGAGGAAATGGGGACTAAAATGATCCATGAAAGAGGGGTAAGGATTCACTAAGCCACGGAGAATTGGAAGAAGAGTAATTCAAGCACAGACTACTACATGTGCAAAGGGCCTGGGGCAGGAACAAGTTTGATATTATAGGATTGGGGAAGGGTAGGGAGCCAGTGTGGCATAATTACAGTGTTGAAGGAATGAGGTTAGGTGAGGTTAGAGAGTGTAGCAGGCACCAGCCAGGTAGGTTTCCTACAGACTACATTAAGCACTTTTATCTTTATCCTAACCAAAATGATTTTAGCCAGGGAGGAGGCACTTCAGATTTCTCTCTTTCAAGATTATTCCCTGGCTGCTGTGTGTCGGGAGGCTGAGAACAATCTAACATCAAAGCGGTGGTCATTTCAGTTAGGGTGATGGAATGGGAGAGTGGACATATTTCAGAGGAACTTAGAAGGAAGACTGAACCAGACTTGATGATGGAATGAATGGGACAATAGATAAGTTGGAAAGGGAGATAACTTGGTAAAGGTTGAAAATCTACAAAAATACTTTGCATATTCTGAGGTCTGTGTCCTTTAATCATAGACCTGGCGGTGATGGTCCAAGATTTCTGATCTTCACTTCCCTTGATCTTCTGCCACCAGGTTTCCCCCTGGCTTTGCTCAGCTTCTGGTTCTTTGAAACAAAGCATTCACCAAATACTGCCCTGTTTACTCCTTTTTAATGAGTCCCAGAGATGGGGGACAGGAGATTGGGGCAAAAAAAAAAAGTCTCCATACTTTAGAATGGAAAAATACCCATATATTTTGATAAGACATGAGGTCCTTTTTCTCATCTTGATTGACTTCCTGGAGGCTACTGCCCACCCCTCTCAGGTCAAAAGGAGTTGCAACCATGTTAGGAGTCTCACCCTCTTGTTGCTGGCTGGCACCACATTGTAATCCAGCATTCAGAAGCACAAGTGAGGGCCAGGGAACCCTTGCCCCACCATTCCCTGGCTCTCACTCTGATTCATGTGTATTTCACCATTTCATGTGAATCACTAGGAGTACATCAAAAGCAAATCCTCCCATCTGTGACACATGCAGCATTTGTCGATCTGATACTTGATTCCTGCACAACAGGAAACATCATGATAAGTTATCTATTTTTACCAAGGCTGGCTGGGAAATACTGCTGGGAAGGGCATGCTTTAGCTAAAGATGTCACTCATAGAGCAAAAGCAATGAAAATGCCCAATGATGGATTCTAGGAAAGTGGCCAAAGTGGACAAATGTTTCAGGACTGATAGTGGCCAGGAAATAGGTGATTATTTATGCCAATGGGTACGTTCAGTGGCAGAACGTAACAGTGGGGTAAGAGGTAACCTCTAGCCAAGAATAATGTGAAAGAAACGTAGCCTTCAAGACTGGCCTAGCGAATCTAGTTAATCACACTCATTCAGGCTTCACTAATTCAGGATTCCTGAATTTTGGAAACTCCAGGATAATTCCAGGATAAACAACTTTCCAAAGTATTTGTCTTACCTGATTAAAAGAACAAGCCATTTCTCATCAAGCCAGCCATAACCGTAAACATTCAGACAGCCTAATAAGAACAAAGGGATCTGTTCCCTGAGGTTCCAATATAAGAACCACTACTACTTGAATTAGTGTTGAAACTCCCTCCAAAACAGAGCTGTCCGATGGGGACTTCCACAGATGGTGGAAATGTTCTACAGTTCAAAGTTGTCCAGTATTGTAATGAACAGCCCAGGGGGCTACTGAGTCCTTGGACTGTGCCTTGGAGCTGACTCTTTAATTCTATTTAGTATCTATTTATTTAAATAGCCACATGTGGTTATTACCTATACAATAAAGCCATTACTATATTGGACAACACAGCTCTAGAAAATCCAAATGACCTATGTGTGCTTAGGGACTGACAGAGTTACAGGTAGGTCAATATCTACACATAAACTTTAAAGCATACAGTAGTTTTCCTCTTCTTGGAAAAACTTTCTTGATCTTTTAGGAGTAACAATGGATTTAAGATTTTTCCATTCGGGTTTACACCTCATAGGCATGGAAATACGTACTAAAGGAACAAATAAATCATTGAGCAACCTTTAAGAAAAGTCTACAATTATGGCATTTTGTAATCCGGCCCTGCCTTTTATGTTAAATCTGATTGTGTGAGGCTGGAATGCAACTTCCAGAAACTCTGTGAAATGTTACATGTGGCCATGTCCAAGCCACCCTACTTCATTCCATGGTAATTCCACCTGTTTCTATGAAGACTGTGAGAATGTTCAACACGAGGGAGACAACCAGGTGAGGAGACGAGCAGCATGGGCAATCCACCACAACCATGTTTTCAGTGTCTTACTCTTAGTTCTCAAACCTGTCTGTAACTATTTCTCTTGTGCAAATTTATGTAGATAATAACAATAACTAATAACACCAACGGGCAACTCCATCCATGCCGGATACCGTTTAAATTGGGTCTTTTGTTTTCATCCATTTGATTCTCATGACATCCCACGATGTAGACACTGTTTTTGTTCCTGCTTTGCAGTCGGGGAAAACGAGGCACAAGGGAGGCTTTGTGACCAGTCAAAATGAGCAGTGCCTACCCTAGAGTATCAAAGGACTTTTCCTTCAGCTCCTCCTGCTGTGTGTAGCGTCTCTCCTTCGTCCCCTCCTCAGTCCTGAAATTTAAGAGATCAGCCAAAAATGTTGAACTGCAACATCTTCAGATTGTTTGTAAATTAATGAGGCAAAAAAAGAAGAGATGCCAATAAAAAGTCATTAGGAAAGAAAGATGGTTGTAGTCTTTTTGTTGTTGCTGTTTCTCAACAATAGAATTAAGTTTAAAGATTGGAAACTGTGGAAGAAAGAAGCTGTTTTCTAGACAAAATATAAATTTAAAAATTTTTCCCACAAAGAAAGGTAAAGCTCACATAATAATTAAAAATTTTTAAGTATTCCGTTTGTACTTAAAAACAATGCAGCCTTGGGGCTGGTGCTGTGGCTTAGCAGGTAAAGCTGCCGCCTGTAGTGCTGACATCCCATATGGGTACTGGTTCAAGACCTGGCTGCTCCACTTCCGATCCAGCTCTCTGCTATGGCCTGGGAAAGCAGTAGAGGATGGCCCAAGTCCTTGGGTCCCTGCACCAATGTGGGAGACCCAGAAGAAGGTCCTGGTTTCTGGCTTCAGATCTGCTCAGCTCCAGCCTTTGCGGCCATTTGGGGAGTGAACCAGCAGATGGAAGATCGATCTCTCTCTCTCTCTCTCTTTCTCTGCCACTGACTCTTAGTAACTCTGCCTTTCAAATAAATAAATAAATCAATCATAAAAAAAAGTTTGCAGTAGTCAAAAATTTCCCCACCAAAAATCTCCCCAGCCAGATGGTTTTAAGAGCTGTTTTGGAGAATTGAAAAAGAGGAAAGAAAGGTTCCCCAGTTCTTTTTATGGGTTTACTTTTATCTCATTACTGAAAATTCAAAACAGTAAAGAAAGAAAAAATATAGACCAATCTAACTTATTATTATTATTATTATTATTATTATTTATTTGAAAGTCAGAGTTACACAAAGAGAAGGAGAGGCAGAAAGCAAGCAGTCTTCCATCCACTGGTTCACTCCCCAGATGGCCTCAATGGCTGGAGCTGTGCCGATCCGAAGCCAGGAGTCAGGAGCTTCCTTCAGGTCTCCCATGTGGGTGCAGGGGCCCAAGGACTTGGGCCATCTTCTACTGCTTTCCCAGGTCACAGAAGTGAGCTGGAATGGAAGAGGAGCAGCCGGGACTAGAACCGGCGCCCAAATAGGATGCCGCTGCTTCAGGCCAGGGCTTTACTCTACTGCTCCACAGCGCTGGCCTCGACCAATCTAACTTTTAAACCAGATGTATAAACTGTAAGTAAAGTATTAGTAAATTATAAAAGTATATGTTTATACGTACACATTTAACACAGATTTTTTTTTTTATTTTAATTTTTGACAGGCAGAGTGGACAGTGAGAGAGAGACAGAGAGAAAGGTCTTCCTTTTGCCGTTGGTTCACCCTCCAATAGCCGCCTCGGCCGGCGCACCGCGCTGATCCGATGGCAGGAGCCAGGTGCTTCTCCTGGTCTCCCATGGGGTGCAGGGCCCAAGCACTTGGGCCATCCTCCACTGCACTCCCTGGCCACAGCAGAGAGCTGGCCTGGAAGAGGGGCAACCGGGACAGGATCGGTGCCCCGACCGGGACTAGAACCCCGTGTGCCGGCGCCACAAGGCGGAGCATTAGCCTAGTGAGCCACAGCGCCCGCTTTAACACAGATATTTATACATATATGTTCATACATATACTAAAATAACACATATATTTGAAATATACAAAAATAATATTGTATACTGACCAAGAAGAGTTTATTCTAGAAATATAAAGATGGTGAACATTAAAAATTCTACTAATGAAATCACATGTGAACGCTATCTGGAAAAAAAAATTGGATCCATACCTGAAACAAAACACAAATGAATCCCAAATAGATTACAGATTTAAATATATAAAATCAAACCATGAAAAAATGTTGAAGAAAACACCGGAGAAGTTGTTTATAACCTTGAAACTGGAAAAACAATTCTAACCACAAATCAAAACTTAGAAATTATAAAAAGTTGATAATTTATTTACATGAAAGTAACATTTCTATAGGCCGAAAATATAAATTTACTTTGGGAATAAGTATTTGCAATTACTATCACGAAGAGCTCATCTCTCTAAAATATAAAGAGCTCCTAGAAATCAGAAAAAATGGGCAAAGATAGTAAGATATAAATAAATAATAAAGATATAAATAAATAAAATATGCACACCTTTTTAAAAATTTGCTTATATGTCTTTGAAAGGCAGAGAGACAGTGAGAGAGACAGAGACTGAGGGCTTTCATCCTCTAGTTCATTCCCCAAATGGCCACAACAGCTGGAGCTGGGCCAGGCCAAAGCCAAGAGCCCAGAACTCAATCTAAGTCTTTACAATGGGTAGCAGGGACTCACGTGCCTGAGCCTTCATCTACTGCCCCTTGGGGTGCACAGGAAACAGGAAGCTGGAATCAGAAGTGGAGCCAGGGCTCAAACCCAGGCACTGTGATATGGGATACAGCCGTCTTAATCACCGCACAAAACACTCTCCCCATAATGTAAGTATTTTAAGTGTACAGTTCAATGAATTTTGATAAATGTTACACAACCATGGAACCATGACCAAGAACAAAACACTGTACACTTCCATTATAGCACAAGGTTTCCTCGGTACATTTTTTCAGTCAATTGGCCCATTCTGACGCAAAAGTCAATAACTATTCTGATTTCTGTCATCAGAGATTTGTTTTGCTTATTTTTAGCATTCTTTTAAAAATTGAGAGCATGATGTTTCTTTGCAGTATAATGTCACAGAAGTAGGAAATAAAAGATGTGGAGTTTGGAAAGGAAGAAACAAAATTGACATTTTTCACAAGTAATGTGATTATTCATTGGAAAATTTAAGATAATCTACAGGTAAATTATTAAAATGAACATGAGAGCTCAACACATTTGTGGAACATAAGATAAAAATACCAAAGTCTGTAACATTTTTATCTAGCAGCAGCAATTGAAATGATGCTTTAAAAAATTTTCCATTCATGAAAGTAATAAAACCAAAATGTACCTATGAATAAATCTAATAAAATAATTTTGGAAAGCGATTTGGCAAAACCCAGGAAGGCTGCAGATGTGCTTAGTGCCTGCTATAGACTCAGCAGGAATGTTTCCAGGTATGTTCTGAGAACACTCACACTTGTGTTAGGAGTAAGGGGATGCTTGTTGCTGGTTTTATTCTCATCACACACAGAAATGCAGACACAAAACAACAGACACATGCATCGATGCAGAATGGTTGTCTAAGTCAATGGAATACTAGGCAGGAATTGAAGTATCAACAGGTTAATGTTGAGTATGAAAACATGTTATAAAAAGGTTCAGTCCAATACATAATTATCAAAAACATTCACTAAGGTACATAAAGGCAGCACACCAAAAAGTTATTTCCAGAAGAGAGGTAGGAGAATCTGACTGGGGAGGAGGTGGCCTTTCACTGTACTATTTTATTTCTTTTACAATCCAGAGCAAAATGGCAAACTGTTAATATTTATTGAATTTAGATGGAAAGAATATAATGGTAGATATAAAATATTTTCATATATTTGAAACTGTTCCGACTTTATAAAACAGACTGGTTGACATGTTGTGCTGCACATGGATTAAGGACAAGCCTCAGTTAACTCATCTTTGACGTGGGTGTTAATAGCCCCTGCCTGGTCTCCTCTCGGTGGTATTGTCAGTAAAGTTGCGCGCAGCTAACATTATTGTTGCTGGTGTTTGGGACTGCTGCCCTGCACAGCTGCAGGAGGCACCATTCACACAGAAAGTGTCAAGTCCCTACCATATGTCAGCGGCTTGCAAAGAACGTCAAGAGCATTAGCCCATGTACTTCTCACAAAATCCTCAAGTGATAGGTACTGCACTGTTACTATCCTCACTTCACAGCAAGTCAAAGCAGACTAAGTGCACCGCCAACTCCTCCCCCACCCGGGGAAGTGGGTGGGAAAGACCAAGGTTGACCACAGTGAATCTTATTCCAAAACCTCTGCTCTTGATCACTAGGAGACAGCTCACCGCACGGGCTCCTCGGTGTTCACACCAAGATGCTTCCCAGCGCTCCACCTGTGTTAACAGGACTTGGACTACTGTCCATCCTTCAGACTCACCTGCCGTCTACCTGCAGGGCTGGTGGGACTTCTTCCTAGCTGCCCGATGCAGACAAGGACGAGGGCTTGATTCCTGGAGTTTCTCTCTCTCTTTTTTTAATGTTCAGTAGGGTTTTATTTATTGTCAACAATTATTTACTAAAATCAAATCGACATTAAATTTGTAAGTGAAGTGCAGTACAAAAGTTCTTAAAACATTTAATTTTATTTATAGATAGTGTTACAGGTGAAATGGCAGCAGAGAAAAGATTACCTCAGTGCTTTGTCTCACATAGAAGAATTTCCAAGCAGACAAGGCAGAGAGAAAGCAAGAAGTATTTAAAAGCAAGATTTGTTTAAGTCGGAGACCTCCTGGCCAGGAGGAGGCTCCGAGAGAGGCAAAACCCAAAGGGGTTGGTGGTACTGGGGTTTTTAAGCACAATCTTGGGGAAGAAACTGTCAATCAGTACAAAGCAGGGACAAACCCATCAAAAGATCTGATTTGTAACCTTTTTACCCTGTCTGGCTTGCCATCAGAAGTTTGGGGTACCTAATTTGTTTTACAGTAGACTGGGAGCTCAGAAGAGTGGAGTCACCACTCCCTTGCTATGCTCATGATAAGGTTGGAGGCTCCCAAGGAGTGGGGCAGGAGCTTGGCCTTTCTAAAGATAACTTCTGGAAGAAAAAAAAAACATTTTGCACCCCAAGTTTCCACTGGGATCAACCTGACTGCCTATTAATCTAACTCCTCAAATCCCCTCCCCCAGAAGAAGGGACCCTAACTTCTATTAGCGGATATGGGACAACAGCTGCTATGGCTTCTTCAAGCCACGTAGGGGTGGAGGGAACAGCAGTCAAGGTAGGGTTCCAGCAGGAGGTGGTCCCTCGAGGGGAACATGTGCCAGCTTGCAGAAACTGCTTCCATCGGAGGTTCCACATGCATGGCCATCTAGAATTTCACTGTTTCATGTCTTCAGGTCCTCTAATAATGACTCTGTCCTTTGTTTTAGACTCTATCTGCTTGTTAGATTCATTTTCTCTTGGAGTTTCATTGCAAGGGCACATAAGCCCCAGAGAGCAGGTTACTTTGCATCTCAGCCCTACCCTTCCTACCTCTTAGTAGCAGGCCAGCTCTTGGCTTCAAAGCAGGTGGGGCTGGGAAGGCGCTATTAGAGCCAGGCCTGGGTTGAGGAGGCATACCATTGTTTGCTTTTGTGGGCAAACTTTGCAGTTTTCAAGAACGTGACTAGAAGGACTTCCAAGCTAGTCTTTTCATCCAGGTAGGAAAAGGGCACTGCTATGCATGGGGCAACAAATAGGCCTGTTCAGAGGGGAGGACCGGGAGGAGGGGGCTTGCAGCCTTTCTCCTAAGAAACTGAGGCTGCAAAGGAATGGGTCTTGCTTGCATGAGCAAGGAGAATTCATTTATAGTTCTTACTCTAAATTGTATGTGCACAAGAGTGCATGCATGTATATGTATGCCTGAGTGTGTGCTTCATATCATTCATAGAAAATGGAATTAAAAGGTAAGTGTATTGGTGTTGGAGTCGTGGTGCAGTGGATTAAGCAATAGACTGTGATGAAGGCATCCCATGCATGCTGGTTCGAGTCCCAGCTGTTCCACTTCCTATCCAGCTCTCTGCTAATATACCTGGGAAAGCAGAAGATGTTCAAGAAGTACTTGGGCCTTTGCCATTCACATAGGAGATCCAGATGGAGTTCCTGGATCCTAGCTTTGGCCTGGCCCAGCCCCAATCATCATGGCTATTTGGGAAGTGAACCAACGAATGAAAGATCTTCCTTTCCCTCTCTCTGTAACTCTGCCTTTCAAATAAGTAAAAGAAAAAAAAAAGAAATCCATGCATAGTCTTTCCATAATGCATTTTCATAATACATATTTTCCATGAACTTTTTGAAGATTTTGTGTATGTATGATTTCAAAATGTTTATGCACCAAAATAAACTCAGCTTTTAAATTCCATTTTCTATGAACTTTTTGAAGTGTTCTTATATACACCCTGAACTGCTGAATGTTACCACTTGGAGCAACCCTCTGAAGTTATGTTATTATGCCTTCTTGATAGATAGGAAAAAGCTGAAGCTTAAAGAGGCTGACTAACTTGTCAAGCATTATCTGGAGCATTTAGGGCCAAGCTGGAATTCAAGCCCGGACCTTGTAACTCTAAGAACACACCTCAGTCCATAATCTCTTCTATTTCACAGAGTCCCCCAAAGGAAGGATAATTTGCTATATAGAAGAAGAATGTCCTACTGGCTCCTTTAGACCTTGAGCAGTGGGACCCTTCCCCTGATCCCCCACTTGGAACATAGTGCCAAATTCCTGGAGGGCACTACATCCATGTGTGCACACCAAAAAATATTCTGGGAGTAAGTAAAGCTTGCTTCAGTGCAGGATATTCTACAGAGGGCAAACTATGTTTGTGAGCAAGTCATCACCAGATTTGGGACTCTTCTTAAATCAGTTACTAGCTCAGATCAAGAGAATCAGTGCTTGGAAATGGAAACTGGGCTTTTGGAATGCTGAGTCCATGACCTGTAATAGTAGTCACTGTGGATCCTTTGCTGTAGTACAAATAAGGCATCGAGTGCTTCATACACATTATTTTATGTTTCCATTAGAACCCCTTAAAGGGGCTGGCATTGTGGTGCAGTGGGTTAAGCCACTGCCTGCCAGTGCTGGCATCCCATGTGAGTGAAGGTGCAAGTTCCAGGTGCTCCATTTCTGATCCAGCTCCCTGCTAATATGCCTGGGAGAGCAGCAGAAGATGGTCTGGGTGTTTGGGTTCCTGCCACCCACACAGCAGACACAGATGGAGTTCCAGGCTCCTGGCTTTGGCCTGGCCTGGCCCAGGCTGTTGCCATTTGGGATTTGGGGAGTGAACCAGTAGATGGAAAATCTCTCTCTCCCTCTCTTTCTCTCTCTGTCGCTCTCCCACTCCCCCCCCACCGTGTGTGTGTGTATGTGTCTCCCCCTGGGTGTGTGTGTGTGTATGCGTATGTGTGTCCCCCTCTCTCTGTAACTCTGCCTTTCAAATTAATTAATTTTTTAAAAATTCCTTATAGATGAGGAAACTTAGCCTTAGAGAGTCTAAACAACATGCCCAATTAGTGTCAGCCCCATGATTTTGAACACAAGACACAGCATCACACATCTAACCTCTGCCCTGAACTGAATTACACCGGCCCTGCCAGCCCTCTGCTGTGGGTGGAGTGAGGCCTGCACACAGTCCTCTGGGCCTCTCCCCACCCCTCCCCCTGATTTTTGTCCAATGTCTCTGAGTCTATCATCCAAACTTTGGGAAGTCCATTTTAACTGATGAAATCCTCCTGCCATATTGCCACACAGCAGTGTGTAGTCTGTCTTGTGCTGGGTTGTTTCCTGTGCTGGCTGTAGTTCCACCCCCTAGAGATTCCTGTCAGTACCTTGGCTCATGGGGTGACCTAGAGGAATCCACAGAAAAGTGAGAATGATTAAATGTGCGCACATATTTCAAAGTAGAGTATGTTGAACCCCATGCAAACACTTGGGAAAAAATTCTCATCTATAATCATCTCCATCAGTTTGGGACAATGTAAAAAAAATACCCTAGAGTGGTGTCTTAAAAAACAATTGTTTGTTTCTCACAGTTCTTAAGACTGGGAAGCCCAGGATTGAAACATTGGCAGAGTCAGTGTCAGGTGGAGTCAGCTTCCTACTGGGCAGACAGTCATGCTCTGGTTATGTTCTCACTCCATCTCTCTCTCCTAGAAGGGCACTAATCCCACTCCTGAGAGCTCACCCTCAGGCCCTAATTATCTCCCAAAGATCCCACCTCCTAATACCATCACACTGCACACTGTATTTCAACATAGGAATTATGAGGGAACACCAACAGTTGGTCCGTAACAATAACAAAATTTCTTTGGGAGACTAAATCAATGTGAATCTTTTAAGTTACAGATGGAGAGTTTAATTCACTAGCAGTTCACAAAAGCATGCAAAAACCATGACCATCCTCTGTCATGTTAATTTACTGGGTCATTAAAAAGCAACATTATTTTTGTATTAAAAAATAATACAGGCATATTACATAATAGTAGGCTAAATTCATCTGAGTTTTAGTTTAAAATGAAAAATAATCAAATAATAATCAAAAAATAATCAACTTTGCAGCAAGCTGCTGTAGGCTGCCATTCCACAAACACTCCTTGGGCGCCTACACTGTGCCGGGCAGGATGAGAGCTCCAGGGTCAGCACTGAGAGAGGCAGCGTCTCTGCTGTTCCTGGATCTTGAAGTCCAGAGGAGAAAGCCCACATGAAAGCAGTTCTTCCACCTGTCAGCAGTGTTCCAAAAGAGAAAATCACAGAGCCATGGGAGCATAGGGCAAGGGGGATGGTAACTTCAACTTGGACTTGGGGAAGGCTTTTTGAAGGAAGTGACTTCTAAGTAGAGATCTGGGAAGTGATGAATAGGGAGATTTGAAGTTTGAAATTTCACAAACAAGAGTGAGCACGGGTGTTCTGGGAACTGAGAGAGCACGAGGGGCTGTGGTAGGGTGGAAAGCAGGACTTTTGGGGGAAATACCTAAGTAGGAAAGTATGAGAAGCACTGACTTTCTGGGCTGACTGACAGCTGGAGTACAACCACACGTGCTCATAAAACAGAACGAGTCAAATAGTAGTTGAATACATGATCAGGCACATAGTACTCCTTACAGGATCAGTTGTATTCTCCAAGATAATACTAGGCCCAGAAAACCTAAGACAACCAATTGGAAAGCAATAAAAAACAAAAAGAATTCAAGGAAGAGATGAGTTGCAAGCAAATGTGAGTGCATAAAGCCAATAACATTTCCTGAACCATAACTTGCTAGGAATTGTGGTAAATGAAAATATTTCATTTAGAATAGCAACCAGAAAAGAATTCTAGGGATAAACGTTGTAACTAATTTTCAGAATCTTTATTAAAACACTTTAATAGTCTGTGAACAGACCTAAAAATGATTTATATTGAACGACAAACTGAGGTCTTTAATGGGGAGATATAATTTTCTCCTAAATTAATTTACAAATCAAATGAAATCTCAGTTGAAGTGAAATTATATTAAAGTTCACTTGATTCATCAGAAAAATTGTTGAATATGAAAAATATGAAGAACTAGCCCACTTTGATACTAAAATTATTTCAAAGCTACAATAATTAAAATAGTTTGGTGTTAGAGAAAAAGAGGTCATGAGTAATAATGATGCTACATATGATATAAACAAGTCATAAAAGAAAACACATTCACATGAGTTTAACACTTGGAATGATGGTACTTTAAAACAGTGTGGAAAAGGTGGTTAATCAAAGAAAGGTGTTGGATTAACTAGACATTTAGAGAAAGAAAAAAAAAAACAAAGCTGAAACTCTACTTCACTTATTACACTAGCATCAATTACAGACAGATCAAATACTTAAATGTAAAAAAAAAAAAACCTGTAAAATTTCTAGAAGAATAAATGGCTGAGTTTATGCTTCTGGAATCAATAAGCCTCTTTTAAGAAGCTCTCAAAACCCTGAATCTTTAAAGGAAATAATTGATATATTTAACTATATAAAAATTGTAATGGAGGTGAGGTAAAATATGCTATAAGCCAAGAGAAATGACAAGTTGGTAGAATATTTACAACTGATGTGACTTTTTCATTTTTCAAAAAGTTCATGCAAATAAAATTGAGAACTGATGAGTAATCCAACAAGGGGAAAGTGGACAAAGTATTTCAGTATAATTACCAAAAAGTAAAAATAAGGAGTAGTCAGTATATATGAAAATATGCTCAATATTACTCAAAAATAAAGAAATGCAAATTAAAAAGCAACAACAGCCTTATTTTGTAGCTCCAGTTGTGAGAAACTACAGTGATGAGGCTGTATTCTGAGAAGGCTACAGAGAGGACAGCACTGTTACACTGAACCGGGACAGTGTGTGGCAGACTGGTTCATTTCTAGAAGGAAACTGCAAAATGTATCAAATTTTAAGTGTATGTATTATTTTACATAGCAATTGCTCTGCTAGATATTTATCTATATAAATATACCTATAGATATTGGCCAAGAGATATGTACATGTGTGTACATAGTGATATTATTTGTAAAAGCAAAAAATTATACAATGCCTACCAATAAGGCATTAGTTACATAAAGTATAGTGCTCCCATAGGTTGGATTATTATGCAGCTATGAAAAAGAACAAGGTAGTTTTGTGTGTACAGAGATAGGGAAAAGAGGTATAGAAGACTATGTGTCCAGCATCATTCCTTTTGTGTGAGTTTTATAGGAATGGATGAGATGAGATGATAGATGGACAGATGATGGATATATACACTTACACGTACACATATCCATAATAGGGGGATGATAAATGACAGACAAATAGATAAATGGATACACATGCAAGTGGATATAGATATAAACAAGCCTACTGAAAGCAATCAAAGAAATATCTGTGCCAACCTTGGGCAGAGGCAGAGAGCTAATGGATGAAGCCTCTCGTGTTTCACTTTATACTTTGCTCTATAATTAGAACCTTTAAAATATGTAGATAAGATATTTTCATTTATTAAAATAGGAATATGAATTACTTGGATAGTGGGATGATAGACTTTTTTCCTTCTTTAAATGTTTAGTTAAAAAAAAATAATAAAAAGAAGTGGGGAGGAGAAGGAATAAGGAAAAAGATACCAGGAAGCTTTTGACCAAAAGCAATAAAGCTCAAGTGGTTGTGTTTCTGACACTGCTGGGGTCACAGAAGGAGCTATTTGTAGAGGAAGGGAATTTGCAGCACCTTGCAGACCCCCCACTGGCTTCCCATAATAATGGTTCTCCCATACACAGCCATCAGTGAGCTTGGCTTCAGCATCAACAGAGTTAAAATAAATGAAAGGAAATCAGGCTTTAAAAAGAATGTCGTTATGATTTATGCAAGCATTTCCTCTCTATAGATAAAATTGAGCAAGATGACAAAACCAGATACAGGTTCACCTCATGTCTTTTCTTCCCTTCCGCTGAGTGGGGCAGAAGATGGCTCACACCCATTTGACCTTTTTATTGGCAGGCATGCATACTCCAGTGGCCTCACCATGCAATTGCCTTCAGCTGGATTCCAGGATGTCAGGAACATGTTCTATCATACTGATTGAGTCTTCTCTGCCTCATCATGATCCATTTCTGAAACTCTCCCTCTCCCAATTCCTTCCTGGGAAGGTGGCTCTGTCCAATAAATCTGTCCCAGTTGCTCTCTGGGACCAGGTCTGTGCTTAGAACTATGCTGGGTACAAGAGATTTTAAAATACAACCTGTACACTTAGAGAAATGTTTAATGCTTCTGAGAAGCCTCAGAAAACGATTAAGCAGTCAAAGGAAAGTAGACAACTAAAGGAAGAATTTCAGCCAAGAGTTTGTGACGGAGCAGATGTTGGGGGAGTGACTCAAACTCCAACTAATTTCTTCTTTATCCATGCAGCAGGCTCCTAGAGAAGATTTGTAGAAAGGATGGAGTCAGTTGGCATGTTCCTTTCGTTGTTTCCTCCTTCTAGTTTTGTTTTCTTTTGGAGATGTTGCTGGGAGGCTATAGGAGGTATAGCCATTCTACAACCAGTGGCAATAGGTACAAGCGTGAAGCCAGCATGTTAAGGAAGGCAGAGTGGAATACAGAACATCTGTCATCTTTAGGCTGCTGTACCAGCCCTGATAATCTACGTATGGATTTGTCATTAAGTGAGAAAAATAAGCCTCCCATTTGTTTAAGCTGCTACTAATTTGATGTTCTGTTATTTGCAGCCAAATCCATTATTAACTGATTCACCTGGACTTAAGAGGAAGTAGCTCTTGATACAGTGGAAAGAGCATTGGCTCTGGAATTGAAGGATTTGGCTTCATGTTCCAGTGCTGTGGCTTGTATACCAGAGTAAATTATTACTTAACTTTTCTGAGTTTCTATCTCCATAAGTAAAAAATGGGGCCAAGAAAGCTACTCAAACAGATGTTTGAAGTCTCCATAAAAAGAGGAAGTGAAAGTAACTGTATATAATCGTCCCAGCTCAATAAATATCTGATAAAGCTTTTGTTGAGAATGTAAAAGGACATTGAGGAAGTGAAGCTTAACTGGAATGCCAATCCCAGCAAAAAGAGGCATAGGCAAATCATGTTGCCTCTTGAAACAGAACTGAAATCTAATCTCCCATAGAAACCTCAGGGCAAATGGAATTGTAGCCAGGCGAATCTTCAAAGAAGGCATACCTTAGTGCAGGACTGTGGATCCTCCAGAGAATCCTCAGTGCTGAAAAGGAAACATCCTCATTAGCATTTCCTTCCTCTTCTTCCTGCTTTTTCTGCTTTTCTTTCCCTCCTTCTCATTCTCCTTCCCCCGCCCTCCCCTCCTTTCAAAGATCAAAACTACTTCAAAACCATATAAGGCGGATATAACTTGTTCCAACTCTCCATGGGGAGATTATGGAGCTTGGTTTCTCAATCTTCTAACCTACTGACCCACAAAGAAAATTCCTTCGTCCTTCCATTGTCTTTCAAAGGATGAAGCATCATGGGTGCTGAATAGAGTGGGGAGCTCTCAGTCCTGCCCTACGTGTGTTCTTACATGGTCTCCTAATCTTTCTGAGATGTTGTTTCCTTGTCTGTAAAACGGGAGTGTGTGGAAGGGCAAAGGAGATAGGACAAGAGTTCCTTACGTAAGCTCTTGAGTTCATTCTCTCCTATTGACTAGTTTCTTACAGTCATTGGAGCAGAGGAGGGAACATTCAACAGCTCACTCATGCCATAAGTGTCTAGGGAACATCTACCCTGTACCAGGCATTGGTTAACCAGTTGGAATTTTTATCATGAATCAAATAGGTGACATCCTGTATTTTGATGAAAAGACAGTAAATGAGCAAAGAAATTGAATAATTTTTGAAAATGAAGGGAGTTGTGCAGAAAATACAAGTAGGTAACGGAATGCAGCATGGCTGAGGGTGAAGGAACTACACAAAAATAGAAGGGCTGGGAAAGCCCAACAAGATGGAAACTTTGAGCTCATTCAAAACTAGGAGCCAATCTGTCTTCTCTCCCTGTAGGAGTCACGCCTGACCCTTTGCCTGGATGCTCAGATTTACCCTCACTGCAAACACATTTTCCTGAGCTTCCTTGTTCTTAGCCAAGAACCTGAGTCCATTATGGCATACTAATGTGGGTAATCTTAGCCCACTAGAACCAGCCACATAGGTACAGGCAAGCCTTGCAGTGGTCAAAGGAGAGTATGAGGAGGCCAGCGGCTGTTTAAGGAAGGAAGGCAGCTAGAAAATAAGGCACTTCTAGTTTATTTACTTTTTTAAAAAAAACCATTCACTCTGGGGGGAATGGTATTCTTATTTACTTTTTTAAAAAAACCATTCACTCTGGGGGGAATGGTATTCTTTGTACCAAATGCAATATATTTGTGGGATAGCAATTATAGTGAATGCTTAATAGTGATTGCTATGTACTCAAACATTGTACAAAGTGCTCACATTTAATTTTCATGACAACTCCATGAGGTAAACACTGTCATTACCTCCATTTTACTGAGGAAGCAACAGAGCCACAACCAGGTGAGCGGTTTGCCTAGCTTGTGAGTGGTAGGGCTGGGATTTGGAGCCAGACACTTTGATACCATTCACTTCTTTTTAAATTTTTTTAATTGCTTATTTATTTGAAAGGCAGAGTTACATATATAGAAAGAGAGTGAGAGAAAGAGAGAGAGAGATCTTCCATCCTTTGGTACATTCCACAAATGACTGCAATGGCCAGGGAGCTTCATCCAAGTCTCCCAATGGGATGCAGGGGCCCAAGAACTTGGGCCATCTTATGCTGATTTGCAAGGCACGTTATCAGGAAGCTGGATGAGAAGTGGAACAGCCAGGACTCGAACCAGTACCCACATGGGATATGAGCATTGCAGGCAATGGCCTAACCAGCTATACCACAATGCCAGTCCCTAAAGTAACTTCTTTTAACCATTAAGTTGTGCCTCTTTCATGCATATAATTTGGTTTTTTAAAAATTATAATTGTGGTTTTATTGGAGTTTAAATTCAAAAAAATTTTTAGAAGTCTTCTGTCAAAAAGGTTCAAGACCATAACAATGGCTATGAAGTCAGACAGAACTGCATTTAAACCCTTGTTAAAGAAAAATATTATTCATATCATGTCTTAAAGCCAGGAAGGCGCTATAGTGAAATTTTGCAGTAAAGGGGAGAGAGTGTGTTCAACTCCAAATACAAGGACAAAGGGAGATTGACAGACAAGGGACGTGATGGGGGAGAGTGGATGGAAAAATCACTAAGAGCAAACACCTTAGAGTTCACATCTGAAAGTAAAGCATCTAAGAGAAAACAAGGGCAAGGGAAATTCTGGCTAAACTGACCTTGACTGAGTATCAAGGGTGAGGACGTTTGCTAAGATGACCCAGCAACATTCTTTTTCTTTATATAGTCACTTTTTTTTTATATTATTTATCTTAAAGGCAGAATTACAGAAAGAGAATATGCAGAGGCAGACAGAAAGATGTTCCACTTGCTGGTTCACTCCCCAAATGGCTGCAATCACCAGGACTGGGCCATACCAAAGCCAGGAGCCAGGACTTCATCTGGGTGTCCCATGTGGGTACAGGGGCCCAAGCACTTGGGTCATCTTCCACTGCTTTTCTGGACGTGTTAGCAGGAAGCTGGAGCAGCCAGTTCTCAACCCGTTGCCCATTTGGGGTGCTGGCGCCACAAGCAGTTGCTTAACTTGGTACATCACAGCGTCATCTCACCCACCCCACCCCAGGCCCCCACACCCACACACCATTCTTGCTACAACTGTACTAAATGGGCCAAAGGCAGAGTCCCAAGAGGAAGACCTAGTCATGAAGAGGACTCAGAGGAGCTCAGCTAGTTTGGTTAAAGAGAGTCTCCATCATTCACAAACTGTTACTTCCTGACCGGGTAAACTTGGGTAACTCATCTAACTTCTCAGAGCATCACATTTCTCAGCTACAAAATAGAAGTAATGATCTGTCTTACACATGGTTCAATAAATACTTAGCCTGGTCTATTAAGAGTCCTTTCTATCATCATTAGTACTAAAGGTCTTGCTGGGAAATCAAGTCATTCCAGATGAAACCAGTCTCTGAACTCTTTCAAGTGGTTTATTTATGTATTTACTTACTTACTTATTTGCTTAAATGGCAGAGAAACAAGAAAGAGAGAAACAGAAACAGGGGGAGATCATCCACCTGCTGGTTCATTCCCTCAAATGCTTGCAACAGCTGGGGCTGGGCCAGGCTAAAGCCAGGAGCCTGGAACTCCATCCAGGTCTCTCATAGAGCTGGCAGGGATGCAGGTATTTCAGCTGTCATCTGCTACCTCCCAGGATGTGCATTAACAGGAAGCTGGAATTGAAAGTGGTCAGGATTCGAGTCTAAGCATCCCAAGCAGCATCTTAACCAGAATGCCAAACGTGTACTCCTTTAGAACTCTTAGTTGCCACCAGTACAAGTGCATCTTGTACAAGTAGTTTAGTACAAGTATATCTTGGCATGGCACTATTGCATTGCAGTACTGAAATACCTACCAAAATATAAAACACAGCATATCTTTGGTCTGAGTAATTTCATTTCTGGATGCGCATACTAAGGAAATAACTGCAAAAGTAAAAAGATGTATATCTGAGGATGTCCATGGATCATTATTTAATATCATAAAACTTAGAAAATAACCTAAATGTCCAGCAGTAGGAGACTGTTCAAATATGCAGTCATGCATCAGCTAACAGCAGCAGTATATGCTGAGATATACATTGTTGGGTGATTTCATCACTGGGCAAATATGGAGTACGCTTACACACACGTGGATGGTATAGCACAATACACACCTCAGCTATAAGGTATATACTGTCATATATGCAATCCATTATTGATCAAAACATTATTACGGGGTGGATGACTCTAATAGAATGGCATGCTGTCATTAAATGTATTTAGTGATAAGTAAGTACAGTCATCCCACAGTTTCTAAAACGGATTGGTTCCAGGATGCCCTGTGGAGCAGAAAGTAAATACTGTATTTGAAAAGGGGGGTGTGTTGATGGGAAACCCTTAGTGTCACTGCCAGTCTCTCTCAAACTTAGAGCTTCCCATCACAGAGAACAAAGGCCCTCCCTCCTGCCCTCCTCACTTTCGGATTCAGACTTTGCTACTAGAAAAATCCTTTTGAACAGCAATGGGACAGCATCTCTCCTCTGCTTAAAAACCTTCCTCTGAATACAAGATAATATCCAATATCCTCTTGCTGATGTTTATAACGAGCCCATAGTGGCTCAGGTTTATTTCCTCCTCACTTCCCCTAGGCTTTTCCTCCTCCCAGAAAAATTTCCCACTCTCTTATACAACGTCTTGCTCTGATTTGTCTAGTCTTCAAGGTCCCAAATGTGTCCCATCACTTGCATGCAAGTGGCCTTCCAAGTTAGCGCTTGGAAGGCCAAATGCATAGGGCTGGTGCTGTGATGTAGTGGGCTAAGCCTCCACCTGCCGGTGCCAGATCCCATATGGGTGCCAGTTCTAGTCCCAGCTGCTCCACTTCCAATCCAGCTCTATGCTATGGCCTGGGAAAGCAGTAGAAGATGGCCCAAGTGCTTGGGCCCCTGTATCCACGTGGGAGGGACCTAGAAGAAGCTCCTGGCTCTTGGCTTTGGATTGGCCCAGCTCCGGCTATTGTGGCCATTTGGGGAGTGAACCAGTGGATGGAAGATCTTTCTGTCTCTCCCTCTCTCTGTAACTTTACCTCTCAAGTAAAAAAATAAAATCTTTTTTTTTAAAAAAAAAAGACCCAAAGCATTTACTTTTAATCAATAATCTGGACTACACTGTTTGCCTGCCACTTTTTCTAAAAAAAATTTATTTATTAGAGAGACAGAGTTAGAGAGAGAGGTAGAGACAGAGAGAAAGGTCTTCCATAATGTAATCCAACTGGCAGCTCTCCTTGTAGGCAGGGACCATGTCTGATGCATCTGCGCCAAATGCCAGTCCTTTAGGACTTAGGATGGAAGCTGCCCCGTAAACCCTTGGTTCATGGTCAAACCGAGACTCCCTGCTCCAGCAGACAGGCAGGTCAGTGTTTACCACCTATGACCAAACACCACCAGCCCTGCAAGCAGAAAATCTCCCGAAGGCACCATTTGCAGCAGGCATTAGGAAGAACTTGGGTGACACATGGAATTATGTCAATATCACTTTTTGTTTCTGTGTGTTTCTTCTTCTTTGTAAATTTATTAATTTATGGGACCAGTGCTGTGGTGTAGTGGGTAAAGCTGCCACCTGCAGTGCCAGCGTCCCATATGGGCTCCAGTTTGAGTCCCGACTGCTCCACTTCCAATCCAACTCTCTGCTGTGGCCTGGAAAAGCAGTAAAAGCTGACCCAAGTCCTTGGGCTCCTGCATCCACCCAGAAGAAGCTCTTGGCTCCTGGCTTCGGATCGGCACAGCTCCGGCCATTGCAGCCATCTGGGGAGTGAACCAGCAGGTGGAAGACCTCTCTCTCTCTCTCTCTCTCTCTCTCTCTCTGCTTATCCTTCTCTGTGTAACTCCAACTTTCAAAATATATAAATCTTTTTAAAAATTTATTTTTTGAAAGGCAGAGAGTAGGGGAAGGAAAGAGAGCTTTCATCTGCTGGTTCACTCCTCAAATGCTTGCAATACCTGCAGCAGAGTCAAATTAGAGCCAGGAGCTCAGTCCATCACTCTCACATGGGTGGCAGGGACCAAATTACTTGAGCCATCGCCTGCTGCTTCCCAGGGTGCATGCTACCAGGGAGCTGGAATCAGAAGTGGAGTCCCCCTTTTATATCTGTTCTTGAAAGTTGTCAGAATTGTCTGCTTAAACACTACTGGGGAAAGAGTTTTAAGCCTATTTTAAAGAAATGTGGTATACTCCATCTAGTGTTTTACCTAAAGAATGATAACACAATACTTCAAAAATTAAGGGAAAGGAAAATACTCTACAAAAATGTCTTATTGAATTGGATTTACCACAGCCTTTTGGGAAGAGTTGGCATAGTCTTTTTAAAAAATATTTGTTCGTTTGCTTATTTATTTATTTGAAAGGCAGTGTTGCAGATAGAGAGACACAGAGAATTAGACCTTTCATCCCATCTACTGATTCACTTCTCAATTGGCCACAACAGGCTGAAGCCAGGAGCTGGGACTGGGACTCAACCACTCGGACCATCCTCCACTGCTTTCTCAGGCTCATTAGCAGGGCACCCCATGAGAAAACTGAACTCCAGCAGGCGGAAACTGAACTGACACTCATGGGTTGCCAGCATGGCAGGCAGCAGCTTACTCCACTGTGCCACAACGCCAGCCCCAGCACAGTCTTTTACATCCCCCACGACTAGCATTAACAACAATAACCAAAAAAATAACAAATGTTTAGGCAAAATAAGAATCCTCTTGCACTGCTGCTGGAGATGTAAAAGATGCAGCCACTATGAAAAACAGGATGCAGATGCTGGTTCCTCAAAAAATTAAACACAATTACCATATCATCTAGCGATGGCACTTCTGTGTATTTACCCAAAAGAAGTGAAAGCAGGAACTTGAACAGATGTTCAGAGTAGCGTTATTCATAGCAACCAAAGCTGGAAGAGACTCAAGTATCCATCAGTGGGGGAATGGGTAAACAAAATGTGGCATATGAGTGATGGAATATTATTCAGTCTTGAAAAAGAAGGAACTACTGACACACGCCACAATATAGATGAATGTTGAGGATGTTAGGCTAAGTGAAGTGAGCCAGTTAAAAAGCACAAACACTGATTCCTCTTATATGGATTGTCTAGAATAGTAAAATTTATAAAAGTAGAAAGTAGAACGGTAATTGTCAGGGACCGAGGGGAGGGGAAACGGGAACTATTGTTTAATAGAAATGTTTCAATTTGGGAGGGAGAAAATTTCTAGAGATGGATGGCATTGACAGCAGACGAAAATTTTCTGGAGACGGAGGGTGATGATGGTTTCCTTAATGCCGCTGGACTATACACTTAAATTGATTAAATTGACAAATTGTATGTTGTAGAGATTTTGCCACAGAAAACTAAAGAGAATATGATTATAAAATTAAACTGCAGAGAAGAATTTTGTTTTTCCACTGAGTCTTCCTAGAAATGAAATAGGAGATAAGAAGAATTTTCTTCCAGATCCGAGAAGACCTGTAACCTCTCTCCTCGCTATGGGAAACTGGTCCAAATGTTTGCTTAGGCAGCTGGGTCTAGTAAGGGCGCATCACTGTTGCCTTGGAACTTGGGGATTAAATGAATCCTTTAAATTTTGTGCTCCTCCTGTTCTTAATGGGACAACAGGTATACACATTTATTGATTCAATAAGCTTTCTTAAAAATTTTTTTATTTTGATTTTTTTCTTTATAGAGAAAATCCAACATAATCCCAAAACAAATGCAAACTAATAAGAGACTTAAGCAAGATTACAGGATATGAGATTAATATATACAATCAAGAGGATTGCTATGTAGCAGCAAGAAACAAAGAGGGAACAACTTTAAAGGGCAAAATACAGGCTAGGAAATGAATATCTATAATAGAAATAAGACAAGGGAGGATTCATCTACATATCATCAAATATTCTTTTTAAAAAAAAACTATAGTAGTATGTAATTCCTAGCAGTTTGTATGACAAAGACTTAAAACAAATGTTGACAAAACACTGTATTTGCAGCAAAACTGATACACACAGACATCTCTCTTTCTTTCTAAATTTTAGTTCCCACATATAAGGGAGAACATGTGATATTTGTCTTTCTGTGTCTGGCTTATTTCACTCAACATGATGGATGTCCTTCACTTCTAACCATTCTGCTGCAAATGACAGGATTTCATTATTTTTTATAGCTGAATAATACTCCATTGTGCATGTGTGTGTGTGTGTGTGTGATAGTTTCTTTACCTATTCATCCATTGATGGACACCTTGGTTGATTCCATATTTGAGCTACTGTGATCACTGCTGCTATAAACATGATGGTATGGGTATATCTCTGGTACAAGACAGTCATGTCTTTGGAGTATATACCCAGTAGTGGGATTGGTGGATCATATGGCAAGTCTATTTCTAATTTTTTACTTAGTCTCCCTCCTGTTTTCCACAGTGGCTGCACTACTTTATATTCTCATCAACTGTATGTAAGAGTTTGCCTTTCTCCTCGTCTGTGCCAGCATTTGTTACTCTCTTCCAGGTAATAGCCATTCTGACAGGAGTGAGGTGACATCCAATTGTGGTTTTGATTTGTATTTCCCTGATGGCTAGCGATATTGAGCATTTTTTCATATATTTATTGGCCATTTATATTTTGTCTTTTGAGAGCTATTTACTCATGTCCTCTGCCCATTTCTTAACTTGATGGGTTGTCTCTTTGCTGTAGAATTTCTCGAGTTGCTGATATATTAATACTCTGTCAGGTAAGTAGCTCACTAATATTTTCTTCAATTCTATTGGATGCTTCTTCACTCTAGTGTTCCCTTTGCTGTGCAGAAGCTTCTGAGTTTGAAACAATCCTATTTGTTTAGTTTTGCTCTTGTTGCTTTGCTTTGGGAGCCTTAGCCAAGACGTCATCACCTGCACCAATGTCTTAGAGTGTTTCCTTTACATTTTCTTCTAGCAATTTCATAGTCTAGGGTTTTAAATTTAGATCTTTGATCCACTTGAAGTTGATTTTTATAGTTGGTGAGATGTGAGGTTCTAATTTCATTCTTCTACATGTATATATCCAATCTAACCAGAACCATTTATTGAAGAGATTATCCTGTCTCCAATGTATATTCTGGGTACTTTTGACAAATATGAGTTGGCTATATGTACCTGGATTGCCTTCTGGGCTTCCTATTCTGTTCCATTGATCCATCTGTTGGATATTTCTTACTACCATTCCCAAAGCAGATGTCACTAAATAATCACACATTCTTCCCATTGAGATAAGAAGCCAATTCAGAATTTTTCTTGACACATCTCTATAATGTGAATGGATGTCAGCATGAATCACAATGTAGCTTTCCACTACAAGGTGTGGAGGAGCGCTCTCACGGATTTCACGCAGCTGGCATCATATTCAAGTTCAGAGCCAGGTGTGGTATCAGGATATGGGGCCTACAGGAGGAGTAGTGAGCGCTGACTAGTGTGCTCAATAAGTAGGCGGCGATGGGGCCTCACAAGGATTCAAAGCCAGGCTTATCCATGAGCCAGCTCCTTAAATAAGTATTAGGTACCAGGCGACTGCCAGAGAATAAATGAACATCTAAGTCAAAATCAACATTAGCCTGGTTTTCCCCCTGCAGTTTGTTTTTTTAAAGATTTATTTATTTATTTGAAAGGCAGAGTTACAGAGAGGCAGTGGCAGAGAAAGAGTCTTCCATCCGCTGGTTCACTCTCCAAAGGGTTGCACAGATCTGAAGCCAGGAGCCAGGAGCTTCTTCTGGGTTTCCCACACGGGTGCAGGGGCTCAAGCACTTGGGCCATCTTCTATTGCTTTCCCAGGTCATAGCAGAGAGCTGGATCGGAAGAGGAGCAGCTGGGACTTAAACCAGCAGCCATGTGAATGTCGGCACTGCAGACAGCAGCTTTACCCTCTAAGCCACAGCTCCAGCCTCTCCTCCTGCAGTCTGTATAAGATTATGCAGTGTAGGGCTTGAGGAAGAAAAACAAAATCCCCAAATGCCTACCATGCATTAGCGTGAGCTTTCTTTGCTAAGATTATTCTTGGGTTAGAAGCACTCAGAAGAGGGAAGGCTCCTCAAGGACCTTCCACTTTTTTTTTTTTTTTTTTTTGACAGGCAGAGTGGATAGTGAGACAGAGAGAAAGGTCTTCCTTTTGCCGTTGGTTCATCCTCCAATGGCCGCTGCAGCCGACGCATCTCGCTGATCCGAAGCCAGGAGCCAGGTACTTCTGGTCTCCCATGCGGGTGCAGGGCCCAAGCACTTGGGCCATCCTCCACTGCCTTCCCAGGCCATAGCAGAGAGCTGGCCTGGAAGAGGGGCAACCAGGATAGAATCCGGCGCCCTGACAGGACTAGAACCCGGTGTGCCGGCGCCGCAAGGCGGAGGATTAGCCTGTTAAGCCACGGCGCCAGCCCAACCTTCCACTTTTGAGCTTCTGAGTTCTTTCTTCCAACCTGAAGGCTGTATCACCTTTCTCTTCCCCTGCATCCCTGTTAACTCTGTCCCTTCTAGAAGGAAGCTCTCCTTTTCCTAGGCTCACCTCTGCATCCGGTTCTAGTCATAGTTTCTCTGGCTCTAGTACTTACTGCCTATGCCTCCTGGGGCAAACAGGCCTATGCAGACCTTGGCTCCTGGTATACTTAGAGGTCCTACTTCTGATCCTTGAATCTGGCTTGAAACAGGAAAATCAACCTAAAAAAGATAATTCAAGATCTGTCTTCTTTCCTGTGAAGCACTTTAGGTACGTGATCCTATCCATTATCCTCATAATTCTGTGAGATAGATACTATTACCTTCATTTTCTTAAGAAGTTCTCTATATAACCCCACTTCATTCAGCAAGCACATGGCAGAATGTTGTTGGCCTCTGAACCCTGCACCCAAATCAGACTACTTGTTAGCACTTTGATAGGATTGTTGCCTGGCTTCCCTGTGTTCTTGGGTCTGGAGGTTCCTGTGTAGGATTGTTGCCTGGATTCCCTATGTTCTTGGGTCTGAGTGGTTCCTGTGATACTTCCAGAGTTTCTCATTTAAAGGTATAAAAGTATAATAATGGAGTTTCTGGCAGTGGAGCAGATTTTGGACCCACACAACCATTACCCAATTAGAAGACCTATTCCTAGAAGAACCACAGAGAGATTTCTCAACTAGGACATACGAGAGAGTCCTGCAGGAGAAATTAAGGAACTCCAGATGTGGGAGAAATGTGGGAGACTCAGAATAGCTAAAACAATTTTGCAAAAGAAGAACAAATTCAGAAGTCACACTTTTTAATTTCAAAATTTGCTGTAAAGCTACAATATCAAGACAATGTGGTAAGACATAAGGATAGGACTGTAGATCAATGGAATAGATTTGAGAATCCAGAAGTGAATTTATACATTTACAGTCAATTGATTTTTAACAGAACTATTCAATGGAAGAATAACAGTCTTTTCTGCAAATGACACCAGGACAACTGAATAGCCAAATGGGAAAGACCGAAGTTTGATTCCCCTACTTCACATCATATGCAAAAAGTAACACATAATGAACCAAAGACCCAAATGTAGAACAAAAACTATACAGCTTTTAGAAGAAAATACAAGAGACCATCAAGAAAGTAAAAGAACAACTTAAAGAATGGGAGAAATATCAGCAAATCAAAATATCTTGTGTCTAATATCTACAATATATAAGGAATTCTTAAAAATCAATAATAAACAAAAGCCCAATTTTAAAAAGGGAAAAATATTTTTAAATAACTATTTTTTTTTTCATTTTACGTAAAAGGCAGAGAGAGAGAGAGAGATAGACAGGGAGAGAGAAAAAGCAAGAAAGAGATCTCCCATTTGCTGGTTCACTTCCCAAGTGCTTGCAACAATGGGCTGGGCCAGGCTGAAGCCAGCCAGGACTGTTATGTGAATGGAAGTGACACACAGACTTGAACCACCAGCTCCTACCTTCCAGGGTACCTGTGGCAGGCAGCTAGAATCAGAGGTAAAGCCAGGACTTGAATCTAGGCATTCTGATACAGGATGTTGGTGTCCTAAGCGGCATCTTAACCATTGCGACAAATATCAGGCCTGTGCAAAGGATTTAATAGATATTTTCTCAAAAAGTACATACAAATAGTACGCACTGAAAAGTGCTTGGCATCATTAGTCATTAGGTAAATTTAATCAAAACCACAAGTAAATGCCATTTTATACCCAGTCGGCTGGCTACCACTTAAAAAACAATAATAAATGGAAAATAAGTGTTGATAAGAATGTGGAAAAATTGGAACTCTTATTTACATTGCTAGTGGAAATATCTAATGATGAAACTACTTTGGAAAGCAGTCTGTCGGTTCTTCAAAAGGTTGATCACGGAATTACCACTGACTCAGCAATTCTACTGCTAGGCATATACCCAAGAGAAATAAAAACAGGCTTTGAAAAAAAACTTTCACATGAATGTTCATCGTATTACCGACCCCAGGTTCTTTGACTCCCTTCAGTGGAAACTGATAAGGGGCCAACATGCAACCCAGACAAGGTTCACTGCAGAGTCCTTCTGAGCAGAAGGGACACAGAGCATGGTAGAAAGAGGGACCTCTGACTTGGCTCCCCAACGGGAGCAGAACAGGGATTTTTACTGGGTTGGGGAGGCAGAGACACGCCATCTCTGCCTGCGGCTCATCCGCCTTGGCACATAGCACCCCAGTTTGCACCAAGCTCTGAGTTATGCCCCAGTGCAGTTGCTTTTTCTGCACCCAAGTTGCTCAAAATGGTGGTGTTGCAAACTACTGCCTCCACAGGAAGGCCTTATATTGGCTGAACGGGCTATTTTGGGCATATGAGCAGGTTGGGGGACGTCTCTAAACAGGCACTAGGGTTTCGTTGGCAGTGAGGATTAGGATCTTCCTTTTCCTGATTGGTGCAGACCGGGAGACAGAGGCAGGTCAGGTTGAGAAGGGTCTGGCTTAGTAAGTTCTGTTTCTGTCCTTTCTCAATACCAGCATTAGTCACAGCAGCCAAAAGGTAGAAACAGCCCGAGTGTGCCACAGCTGATGAGTGTGTAACTGTAACATAGCATATCTATACAGTGAAATATTATTCAGCCATAAAGAGGAAAGAAGTACTGACACATGCTACAGCATTTAAGAATCCTAAAACCATTATACTAAGAGAAAGAAGTCTGACACAAAAGGTCACATATTGGGTGATTTTATTTGTATGAAATGTGTAGAATAAGCAAATCCACACAAAAACTAGGGTAATGGTTGTCAGTGGCTGGGTGTAGGGAGAAATGGAGAATGACAATATATATGGGCTTTCTTTCAGTGTGATGAAAATGTTCTCAAATGATATAGTAGTGCTGGCTATAAAACTGAATATACTAAAGACCACTGCATTATACACTTCTCAAATGGTGAGTTTTATAGAAGGTAGATTATATCTCAATTTTGAAAAGTTGAAAAATAATGCCTGCTCAATATTAAAGGAAAAAAAAAGCAAAAATTTTCTAGTGTTTTTGTTTGTTTGTTTTCCAATTTATGCCACTGGGGACAAGGGAAGAGATTTTGTTCTCATTTCCACCAACTGTTGAGAAGATCAATTTTAAGATCACAACCAATGACTAAACCAGCAAGGGGTGAAGAGGGCTAGGAAATTCAAGAAACAGTGTTTCCAAGGAACTCAATTGTCTTAGAGTTCCCCCAGAAACAGAGCCCAAGACAAGCATTTAAGTGCAAATAGAGTCTATTTGGGAGGTGAAGGAAATACCAGCAGGGGAGCAGGAAAGTGAGTCAGGAAAGGGAAGACTGCCAATAAAGTGTGCATTACCAAGTAAGTCACCACTAGGGAAACCAGCCCTTGATCCATTGGGGAGCTCTGGGAACCAGTGTTTAAATGCATCTCAGATTTACCCTCAGCCCTAGGGGCTAGAGAGTGGGATATTTATACTACAACTCTTGATTCATTAGCTGAGGGTTAGCTCCTCCAGCAGCAAGAAAAGCCCTTAAGCAAAGAAAGGCATGTGCTGGTAGTTGGACTTTGTGCAGACTTGCATTGGAATGGAACGTCCCATAGAGATATGGGTAGGGCTAAATAGTTTCTATCTATTATTTAGAGCTCTCTACAGGTGGTTATAGATTATGGATTTTGAAATTAAAAGACCTGCATTAGAGTGTCACCACTTAGGGCAAGCCACTCAGCTTGCTATGACTCATTTCATTATATGCAAAATGTGGGAAGGGCCCTTCCTGGCACTCCATACACTATGCCTGTCTCACCCTGAGACCAGCCCCTTTCCCCAAGGCCATCAGTGCAATTAGAGGTGCCGCTGGCACATCTGACAAGCTACCCTGAAAGTGTCAGACACTGGTCTAGCAGCATGGTGAGGAAGGACCCCAGACATCACAGAGAGAGATGCTGGGCTAGACGCACATGCAGGAGATGCAATTGGCCTCCAAGTCAATGAAGGGTGCCTGCATTGCCAGCTGTCTGTATACACATGACTGTGGAGACAGCCATCCTTATTGAGACAGTTGTGGCCATGGCTGCTGAGACACAGTGGTTCAGCCGCAACATCTTCTCTACCTAAGAATATGCAGCACCTGCCATTACCAAGGCTGGCATTCCAGGGTGCAAGTGGGTACCTGTGCTGCATCAAGAAGACACTGTGCTTTAAGGCCAGAACCCTCACCACAATTCTGGATGACAGCAGTGACTTCAACAAGCTCCTTCATACCACGCACCCCCAGCTCCTGTTGGGCATCTGAGGCGTCTTTGAGATGATCACAACTATAGATGATATTGACGCCTGCCATCAACATCAACAACATCAAGTTTGATCATCTTTGTGGTTGCTGCAAGAAGTCCTCATATGTGGCATTGAATGGGCTACACACGTGATGACTGTGGGCAAGGTGACGGTGGTAGCTAGTTATGGCAATGTGAGCAAGGAACTTCAGGGCCCACATCA
This sequence comes from Lepus europaeus, assembly GCF_033115175.1. Classification (NCBI taxonomy): domain Eukaryota; kingdom Metazoa; phylum Chordata; class Mammalia; order Lagomorpha; family Leporidae; genus Lepus; species Lepus europaeus. The sequence continues at coordinate 52,367,421 of NC_084843.1, forward strand.
TCACTGAGATTGGCTTCATCAATGCACAGGAAGCTGTGGAGTGCCATGAGGTGACCACTCCAGACAAGGCTTGTAAGGAACATAACATCTTGCCTCTCCTCCCCAAGAGCAAGTGGCACCAACTTTACAATTGGTTTGTTGGTGGTGTTCCCCATTGACTCTCTGGGGCTGATCACTCAGTCTTTGGCCTCTCTGCATTGCTCATATGGCTCCAAATGTGGCAAAGGGAAACACAGAGGCATCTCCTCAAGCCCTCATCATTATGGAGACACAAGGGAGATGGCCACAGGGAACCATGAGCTCAGGAGTCTTAGAACTACTCAAGCATTCCTTCCTTGGGCTGGGAGTAGGCAGTGGTTGTCACAAAGCACTTGCACTCTGTCATCTGGGCCTGCAACTGGCCTGGCATTTATAGCTTCCCAGGCTCCTTAGCCCATGCCAAGTAAGGAGGAGCTATATTGAAGGGCAAAAAGGAACTATCAGAATTTGAATATTCCTGAGAACCTGGCTTAGGGATGGGCCTTCTCTTAAACCTCAGAACAATGATATTTGTACTTTTAAAAAAAAAATTTATTTATTTGAAAGTAAGAGTTACACAGAGAGAGGAGAAGCAAAGAGAGAGAGAGAAAGAGAGAGTGAGGTCTTCCATCCGATGGTTTGCTCCCCAGATGGCTGCAATGGCCAGAGCTGAGCTGATCTGAAGCCAGGAGCCAGGAGCTTCTTCTGGGTCTCCCACGCAGGTGCAGGGGCCCAAGGACTTGGGCCATCTTCTACTGCTGTCCTAGGCTATAGCAGAGAGCTGGATTGGAAGAGGAGCAGCCGAGACTAGAACTGGCGCCCAAATAGGATGCTGGCGCTTCAGGCAGGGCGTTAACCTGCTGTGCCACAGTGCCAGCCCCACAATGATATTTGTACTTTTATATGCTTTTTTTTTTTTTTATTTGGCAGACTGAGAGACAGAATTCCCATCTGCTGGTTAACTCCCAAATACCTACAGCTGGGCTAGGGTGAAACTGGGAGCCAGACATTCAGTCCAGGTCACCTATGGTGGGGGTGGGGGTGGGGGGTAGGAACCCAATCAGCTGAGCCACCATGATGCTGTCTCTCAAGGTCTGCAATAGCTGGAAGCTGGAGTCACGAGTCAGAGCTGGGATCTGAACCCAAACAATCTAATACAGGATGTGGGTATCTTAACCACTTGGCTAAGTGACTCTATGAGGCTGGTACTTTCAGTTCCTATTTAACAAGCATCAGAATAACTCCTGTAAGGGACAACCAAGAAAGGACAAGAGAAGTGATGGCCACAGTTGAGAGGGGCCGGAGACAAAGGAAAGCAGACACAGGCATTGCCACCACTTTGTAACATGATAGTTCATATCATAATCCTGGGTCAAAAAGAAATTATATTACTTATAATATTTATGTAATAACTAGAGTGTTAAAAGAAAGACAGAAAGTAGGTAAATAAAAATTTTGGTTCCTAAAAGAAGACAAAACTTGGAGGGAGGGAGGAAAAACATATAATCATTGAAAGAATGAAATAAAATGACATGTATAAATATTTTCTGCTATATGGATATAGCTTATTAGGTCTTTTGTTTTTTTTTTTTAAAGAAAACAAGACAGTGACTAAAGATAAAACTTACAGAGTTGGAGTAGAATCAGAGTAATCTTCCTCATTCACTTAACTTTTGAACAGTAAGCATCAACATTCACAATGACAACCCAGAGGCCCAATTGGGTTCATCCACCCATGAAGTCTACATACAGACGACTGTGGCACAGACTGCAAAATGTTGATCCAAGCATAATTCATCTTCTTGCTGCACTAACAGGAAGATTACTTCTCCAGGCCTTCTTTGCACCAAGGGGAGGCCATCTGGCTGAGTTCTGGCCAATGGAGTGGAATGTGTTCCATTCCCTGGTTGGTCAATAAAAATTTCCAAGTCTCTTTCTGTGCTCCTTTCTCCCCAGGGATTGACAGAAATGAAGAAAATTGCCAGGAGACTTTGGAAGCCATATGTTGAAGATAACAGAGCCTCAAATGACTTTTTTTTAAAAGATTTATTTGAAAGTCAGAGTTACAGAGAGACAAGGAGAGGCAGAGGAGACAGAGAGAGAAAGTTTTCCATCCACTGGTTCACGCCCCAAATGGTCACAATAGCCGGAGCTGGGCCAATCCAAAGCCAGGAGCCTGGAGCTTCTTCTGGGTCTCCCACATGGGTGCAGGGGCGCAAGCACTTGGGCCATCTTCTACTTCTTTCCCAGGCCATAGCAGAGAGCTAGATCGGAAGTAGAGCAGCTAGGGCTTGAGCTGGCACCCATAGGGGATGCCAGCACTGCAGGCAGCAGCTTTACCTGCTATGCCACAGTGCCAGCCCCTCAAATGACTTAATGGTGGTAGATGACCACCAATCTGACTACCACTGCAGTGCTGTTATATAAGTAAGAATGTAAGACATGTCTATGGGGTTCAAGTCACTTTACATTTTGGGGTTTATTTGCTGTAGCAGCTATCATTAACCTATCAAACTCATATTCATTAGAAAGACTTCCTCAGGCCGGCACCGAGGCTCAATAGGCTAATCCTCCACCTTGTGGCACCAGCACACTGGGTTCTAGTCCTGGTCAGGGCGCCGGATTCTGTCCCGGTTGCCCCTCTTCCAGTCCAGCTTTCTGCTGTGGCCCGGGAGTGCAGAGGAGGATGGCCCAAGTGCTTGGGACCTGCACCCGCATGGAAGACGGGGAGAAGCACCTGGCTTCTGGCTTCAGATCAGCTGGTGTGCCGGCCGCAGCAACCATTAGAGGGTGAACCAATGGTAAAGGAAGACCTTTCTCTCTGTCTCTCTCTCTCTCACTGTCCACTCTGCCTGTCAAAAAAAAAATTTGTGGACATATTCACTCAGTTCTTTGGGGTATATATTTATAAGTTGAAATTCTAGGTCGTAGGGTAGGTGTACATTTATCCTTAGTGGTTACTACTAAACTGTTTTATAAGGCGTTTATATTAAATTCCCACTGATATATAAAAGTTCTGGTTGTTCCACATCCTTAGCAATACTTGGTACTTCCATTCAAAACAAAACGATTTATTTATTTATTTATTTATTTATTTATTTATTTGAAAGTAAGAGTTACAGAGAGACAGGGGCAGGTGTTTGATTCAGTGGCTAAGATGCTACTTGGGACACTCACATCCCATATCAGAGTACCTGGGTTCAAGTCCCAGCTCTGCTTCCAATTCCAGCTTCCTATTAAATGCAGACCCTGGGAGGAAGTAGGTAATTTTTCAAGTTCCTGGGTCCCTCTCACCCATGTGGGAAACCCAGAATGAGTTCAAGCTTCTGGCTTTGGCCTGGCCCAGTCTCAGCCATTGGAGGCATTTGAAGGGTGAATCAGCAGGTGAAAGATATCCGTGTCCTGTCTCTCTGGCTTTCCAAATAAACAAAAATGAATTAACTTAAAAATGAAAAAATATGAGCAAAGAAATGTCTGGGTATATCAGTATTGCTGCAAATATAGTTTTTGTCAAACTTAGTTTTATATCTTTGTCACCCCAGTGGTTAAAAACGTTACACTCCTATAGCTTTAATGATCTGTGATTACTTCAAAGTTTATTAGGCATGGTGAAATGGTCATTTTTGCATTTGGCTGTTGTGTGTAGTCCTTGCCTATATTTCCATGAACTAGGATATTTTTGCTTTTTGCCTGTTGAGCACTTTATTTTATGGAGAATTAAGGACTTAACTCTAACGTAAATTAAAAATATGTTACCTCAAAAACTAAGAAAGAAGGAAAGAAATGGGGGAAGGAAGGATGGAAGGGGAAAGAGGGAGGGGGTTAGGGAAAATCATTATATTGTTAGAATTGTATCTATGAACCATATGGAATTTGTTAAAAACTAAGTAACTAAAAATTTGAAAAAATTTGAAAGTCTGATAAAAATACATACTTTGAAAAAATTTGTATTTTCCTTTTATACTATTTCTTACAATTATAATAAACTTTGATCTCAAAAATTGGAAAAAATTTAATAAAAATTTTTAAAAAATCAATACTTGCATTAGAGTTTACAATACACATAAGACACATCAACTTTCAAACAACACAATCACTTCACAGGTAGTTCAAATACCTTGTAACAGTATTACCAATTCCTGCCTCTTATCCATTTAAAATGTGATGTTGTTCCTTTCACTTATGCATAAGCAATAATTATTCATTATATTGTTATTCTGAACAAAATGTTACCTGCTAGTTCAATTAAGAAAAAGATTTTATTTTCCCTTCATTTATTATTTCTCTAATCTTCTTCCCTTCTTTATGCAGGTCTGAGTGCTTTAAAACAATATAATTTCCTTCTCTCTGAGAACGTTGAACATTTCTTGCAAGTCAGATCTACTAGTGACAAATTCCTTCATTTTTTGTTTGTTGGAGGAAGTCTTTGTTTCAGGTCCGGTGCCGTGGCACAGTAGGTCAAGCCTCTGCCTGCAGCACTGGCATCAGATATGGGTGCCGGTTCCAGTCCCAGCTGCTCCACTTCTGATCCAGCTCCCTACTAATATGTCTGGGAAAGCAGCAGAATATAGCCCAAGTCCCTGGGTCCCTGCACCCACGTGGAAGACCCGGAAGAAGCTCCTGGCTCCTGATTGGCACAGCTCCGGCCATTGTGACCAATTGGGGAGTGAACCAGTGGATGGAAGACTTCTCTCTCTCTCTCTTTCTGCCTCTCCTTCTCTCTCTGTAACTCTTTCAAGTAAAATAAATAAATCTTTATTATATATATTATATATATATTACATGTAGAATTTCTGGTTGTGGTTCTTTTCCTTTCAACACTCTTTTCTTGTTGGCTTGTTCCTGAAAAGAAGTCTAAGATAATTTGTACCATTATTTCTCTGTGAATAAACTGTTTTTTTCTTCTCTAGCATCATTCAAGATTTTCTTCTTGTCTTTGACTTTTTGCAGTTTGCATGCAACATGTATGTATGTATGTATCCTATGTGTATGTATGTATGTATCCTGCTTGGTGAACTCTGAACTTCTGAGATCTGGGGTTTGGTGTCTGTTGTTAATTTTGAAAAATTCTTGCCAATATTATGTAAAATATTTCTTTTGTTCTTTTCTCTCTTTTGTCTTTCTTCACAGTCTTATTATACATACATTATACCTTTTATAACCATTCCATGATACTTGGATTCTGTTCTGTCATTTCAATTTTTTTCTTTCTCCTTGAAGTTCACATTTTGTGGTTTCTACTGGCATATCTTCAAACTCGCTCATTCCCTCCTTGGCCCCATTTACTAGCGAGCCTATCAAAGGAATGCTTCCTTTCTGTTACAGAATTGCTGTATTTCCAGACCTTTCTTTGGATTCTTTGAGCTGCAATCTCTCTGCATACATTACTCATTTGTTCTTGGAGGATGTCTATTTTTTTACATTAGAGCCCTCAGTATACTAACTTATTTTAATTGAAAAATATTTGCTATATTTGAATTTGGTCCAAATGCTTTGTCTCTCCAGACTGTGTGTTGTTTCATTTTTATTAATTTTTTTTTGACAGGCAGAGTTAAACAGAGAGAGAGACAGAGAGAAAGGTCTACCTTCCATTGGTTCACCCCCCAAAATGGCCGCTATGGCCGGTGCGCTGATCTGAAGCCAGGAGCCAGGTGCTTCTCCTGGTCTCCCATGGGGTGCAGGGCCCAAGCACTTGGGCCATCCTCCACTGCCTTCCCGGGCCACAGCAGAGAGCTGGACTGGAAGAGGAGCAACCGGGACAGAATCTGGCGCCCCAACCGGATCTAGTACCCGGGGTGCCGGCGCCGCAGGCTGAGGATTAGCCTAGTGAGCCACGGCGCCGGCCATTTTTATTAATTTTATCTCTTAGTGTGCTTTGTAATTTTTTGTTTACAGCCTGACAGGATGCATCAGGTAAAAGCAACTGAGTAGGACTTTAGGGTGAAGTTTGTTGTTTATCTGGCTAGTTCTGAAGTGTTTACTATCTGCTACAGATGCGATGTCAGAGGCTGACAACTCCTCCAGTGTCCTCATTTTTCTCTCTCTTTTCGTTTGGGACTTTACTAGAGATCTCTTCAATAGGTTCTTAGGTTTGCAATTCTTTTAGCTGCACTCCTGTTACTTTATAGGAGCCAAATGGCTATTGTGGTAAGGTGCTGGGAGAGGGGCGTTTTCTGCAATGCTACGTCTCAGTCTTGCAGTGAGCCTTACTTGGGTTTTTCCTTTCTCCCACATTGGTTAGTCTTTGGTAAAATGCCAGTAGGTTAGGCACTTGCAAATTAGTTTCTCTTGAAGGCAGGCACTGTTAAGGCAAATAGAGAGCTCTGGATGACTTTCAAAAGGTTATTTTACCCTCTTCTCTGCTGAAAGTGTGTGTAGATTTTTCTCCAGTCTTCATAGTGAAAAATCTGGTAGGGATCCTGGGTATGAAACCAGAGAGTGTGTGGAGACCTCCTTAAGATTGGGTGCCCCCAGAGTTTTTAAGCCCCCACACTTGACCACACTGAGGTTCAGTTATTTGTCAATTGTGATTTTAAAAACTGCTACAGGGGCAGGCACTGGGGGAAGGGGACAGGTGGTTAAGCTGTCTCCTGGCATGCCGGCATCCCATACTGGAGTGGCTGAGATCCCTTCCAGTCCAGCTTCTTACTAATGTGCGTGCTAGGAGGTATTAGTGGCTCAAGTACTTGATTCCCTGCCCCCTATGTGGGGAATGAATGGAGTTCCTAGCTCCTGGCTTTGACTTGTTGCAGGCATTTGGGGAATGAACCAGCAGACGGATGCTTGCTCTCTTACTGTCTGTTGCTCTGCCTTTCAAATAAAAATAAATAAACCTACAAAGTTAAAACATAAAGTACTCCTACAAACATTGGTTATAGCTAAGAACTTCCGCTCTGTGTAACCTGTAGTTCTTTGTATCCACCTGTTTACCTCTCCAAGATTCAGGACAGCAGTTTTTCTTGTAACTCCAGTTCCTTGATGGATCAAAAAAAAAAAAAAGGTTGGTTTTCAGTTGGTTCAGCTTTTTCTGGTCATGAGGACAGCAGTGTTGGGTTCCAAGTTCTTCACACATTAGACCACAAACCAGTAGTTCACCAGGCCTGTTTTTGATATGGAAATTAGTATGTTGAGTCACCAATGTCATATAGGAGCAGAAAGTAGTATATCTTTATCTTAGAATCTCCCAAATGTATTGTTCTAAGAGCCCAGAACTTAGTCCAGTCATTGGAGCTTTCAAATATTTTCCTGGGAGGAACTGTAGACCCTGACCATTCTACTAGGAGATCTCCCCTGTCTTTTATTCCATTTTGTTTTTCTTTTTTTTAAAGATTTATTTTATTTATTTGGAAGACAGAGTTACAGAAGAGAGGCAGAGAGAGAGAGGTCTTCCATCTACTGGTTCACTGGTTCAATGGCCAGAACTGCGCCGATCCGAAGGCAGGAGCCAGGAGCTTCTTCCAGGTCTCCCACGTGGGTGCAGGGGCCCAAGGACTTGGGCCATCTTCCACTGCTTCCCCAGGCCATAGCAGAGAACTGGATCGGAAGAGGAGCAGCCGAAATTGCCAGCACTGTGGCTCAGCAGGTTAAAGCCCCGGCCTGCAGTGCTGGCATCCTATATGGGTGCCTGTTTAAGTTCCAGCTGCTCCACTTCCGATCCAGCTCCCTGATAATGCACCTGGGAAAGCAGCAGAGGATGGCCCAAGTCCTTGGTCCCCTGTCCTTATGTGGGAGGTCCTGGCTCCTGGCTTCAGACCAGCTCAGCTCCTGACCACTGCTGTTGTTTGGGGAGTGAACCAGTGGATTGAAGACCTTTTTCTCTCTTTCTGTAACCCTGTCTTTCAAATAAATAAAATAAATCTTTAAAAACAAATTTATTTGAAAGAGTTACAGAGGACACACACACACAGAGCAAGAGAGAGAGATAGAGAGAGAGAAGGAGAGATCTTCCATCCACTGGTTTATACCTCAGATGGCTGCATCGGCCAGCACTGGGCTGGTCCGAAGCCAGGAGCCAAGAGCTTCTTCCAGGCCTCCCACATGGATGCAGGGACCCAAGCACTTGGGCCATCTTCCACTGCTTTCCCAGGCCATTAGCAGGGAGCTGGATCAGAAATGGAGCAGCCTGGACTCGAACTGGTGCCAATACAGGATGCTGGTATAGCAAGCAGCTGCTTTACTTGCTGTGCCACAATGTGGGCCTATGGTTACATTTTTATAGAGCTAAATGTAACTGAGAATTTACATCCAGTATCCCCCACCCTACGTGTCTCTTTACCAAGGTAGAAAACCCAGATCTCTTGTCTCTGGTTGGACAACTGTGAGATGGAATTAACACTCCCAGATTCCTCTGTGGGATCATATACTTGCTTAGTTTCTGTCTTTGGATTGCTTTCTCCACACTCTTACACATCTCTGCTGAGAGTACTTCCTTAACCAACCACTTCTTCATGATCTTCATTTCAGTATCTGATCCTGAGGAACTCAACACTCCATCCAAAGGATCTGAGGCAATGAATCCTTTCTACTTTTTCTTTTTTCTCTTTTGTAATTTGAGAGACAAAGAGAGACAGAGACAGACAGAGTGACACAGGGTTCCTATCCATTGGTTCACTCCCCAGATGCCCATGATGGGGACTGGACTGGACTGGAACCAGGAACCAGGAACTCAATCCAAGTCTCCTACATGGATGGTAAAACCCAGTTACTTAAGTCATTAGTAACGGCAGGAAGCTGGACTTGGGAGCCAGAACCAGGACTCAAACTTAGGCACTCTGAGGTGAGATGTGAACATCTTTGGCTCACTCTTGTTCTTACATTTTCATAGACAACTAACTCTAGCCCAAAATGATTTGTTTTTCCAAATGGAATTGCTAGCACCATTTAAATGGCAATTGCTCATACAAATAAAGCTTTATTCCTGCCCAAGAAAGTGTATGCTATTGGTTGTTTCCAATATTTCTATTTAATATTTTTCTTATGACTATCCCGTAGAGGCCTGAAAATGGCCAAGGCCCACAGTAGCCAGATGACCTACCTGATCAATCACTTTAATTAAGGAAAGTTGCTTGAACATTCACTCTGAAATCAAAAACTTTCCAACCCTTTTCCCTCAACGTCTATTTTTCCCTCAGTGTCTTCTTTCAGCAAATAGTGGCACCCACATTTCTTCCCTCTTGCCCAAAGCCTCTTCATGGGAAATGATTAAACCAGGGAGTGACTGAAATGCGGTTTCTTTCTTCTCTCTGTGAGAGATCAGGAGGGGAGGTTATACGGTGGAAGGGGATGGCCCTCCCTCTGGCCCCGTCTCTGTACCTCCCCTCATGCTGGTGAGAGCTCAGGAAACAGGTTACCCCAGTTTCAGCTTAGAAACAGTGGGGAGGTCAGCAAGTCACAACCGTCAAAGCATCGCGTTAAGGCAGAGACAATCCTGGTTCGAGCCCTGGCTTTGTACTTACTGGCTCCGTGGGCTTAACAAAATCATTGAACCTATTGGTGGCTCCCTTTCCCTAACAGAAAGAGAATAATACTGACCCCCAGGAGCTGTTCTAAAGCATAGAAATGAAATCAAATATGTTCAATAGCTGGCACTGAGTAAACACCTGAAAAATATGAATGCCTTCCTCTTCCTCCCTACTGAAAGGTACAGTAAACGATGTTGGATTTATCAGTCATCGTTCTTCCCTACGTAAGAAGACTGCTCCCTTCCCCCTGCCAACTCCCCACAGTCACATTCCAGAACTTGAAGTTAGAAGGCACCTATTGTATCACCTTGTTCAACCCATCCATTTTACAACAGTGAAAGTGAAGCTTAGAGTCCAAAGCCTACTCTTTCTCTTCTTTTGCTCCTTGACCTACACTTTGTTAATTATCGCCTTTCTGAAGCCCATGTTTACACATCCTGGCTAATGTTTAGCTACCTGCACCTCCAGCATTATTTCATGAGGTGTTGCCTCATGGGGTTATTTCAGGTCTTTGGCAATGCTATGGATTCCTCGCGGCTCCCCTAAGGAGCCACACTGGTGCTTGACCCCTGGCCAAGGAATCCTAGATCCTTCCTGAAAGAAGGCTGTTCTCTCTTGACACGTGTGTCCTCTGTCAGAAATGCAATTCTAGTGAGGCTGGAAGACAGCATCTGAGATACCCCAGTGCTCTGGGGAAGAAGCCACCCCTCTGTCTCCACCCCAGGCTCTGTGAGAGATCCAGAGCCTCAGAGTTGGATCTCCAAGGCCAGAGGCTTTCAACTGCCTAGAGAACTCCCTTACCAGCCAGCCTGCCCATTCTACTCTGTAACTCCATCCCTGGGGGAGGGCCCACCAATGCCCCTCAGGGTCAACACTGATGAACACTGGCCAATGAGAACACAGGCCTGGGTGTGAATGCAGTCAGTCGCACCAGGGAGAACTGGGGAGACCCCAGAACCCTGCACTGCACAGCACCCCCTGCAATGCCACCCTCGGGCCCCAGCTTGGAGGACAATGCAGCCTGAGCATTGGCAGGGAGGTGGGCACACACTCAGGTGCTGACTGAGGGTGGGCAGCAGAGCACAGGTTTGAGAAAGCTCCCCAGGGATTCTCAGGCTCTGTCCCACCCTCTAGGCTGTCAGGCTTAGCAAACAAAGCACAAGACACCCAGTTAAATCAGAATTTCATATAAACAACAAACACGTTTTAAAGTAAATATGTCCCAGGTAATATTGGGGTATACTTACACTAAAAAACAAAGTTTATCTGAAATTCAAATTTAACAAGGTAGCATATATTTTATCTGGCAACTTTTCCACTCTCCCCACCCTCAAACAGGAAAGTGACATTTTAAAATACCATTCTAAAAAAACATACAAAATAGAGAGGAGTATGAAAAATAAAAATAAAATCAGCCATAATTTTACTGCCTAGGGTTGTTAACCAGCGTTAACATTTTGGTCCATTCCTTGTCTGGATGTTTGTGTATGTGAGTGTGTGAGAGATTTACTGTCAGTCTTATATTTCTCTACAAAATTTAGATTATGTCAAACACACAGCTTTTAATTATGCTTTTCCCTCTTTTTCTGTAATTATATATATAAAGTATATAACAAAGCTTATAAGGATATATTACAATGTTATATATGTGTATTAATGTATATTTTACTTCATATATCATTACATTTATTATAGATTCACATATATTACACATACTGTATTTTATACAAAATGTAGGTTAAAAAATTTTTATGAGGCCAGCGCGTGGCTCAACAGGCTAATCCTCCGCCTTGCGGCGCCGGCACACCGGGTTCTAGTCCCGGTTGGGGCGCCGGATTCTATCCCGGTTGCCCCTCTTCCAGGCCAGCTCTCTGCTATGGCCCGGGAAGGCAGTGGAGGATGGCCCAAGACCTTGGGCCCTGCACACGCATGGGAGACCAGGAGAAGCACCTGGCTTCTGGCTTCGGATCAGCGCAGTGTGCCGGCTGCGGCAGCCATTGGAGGGTGAACCAACGGCAAAAAGGAAGACCTTTCTCTCTGTCTTTCTCTCTCACTATCCACTCTGCCTGTCAAAAAAAAAAAATTTTTTTTTTTTTTTTATGAGAGAGAGAGCCCATCACTGTTTCATTCCCTCAAATGCTCACAATGGCCAGAGCTTAGCTGGGGCCAGAGCCAAGAGCCGGGGACTCAATCCAGGAGCTGGGAACTCAATCTAATCCTCATTAGGGTAGTTGGCCTCTTCTGAGAACACTCCAACTGGTCTAAACACTCTTTAAGCCCGCCTGAAAAGCCCTCACATCCTTATATTTGCTGGTTCTAAACTATTATATCACAAATTTTTCATGGTTCCAATCAATTGCCACATTGAATGACTCTCAAAACCATATCAACATAGCACCCTTGACCTGCCCCTTCTAAGATGCTCCTGTGATTTTGTCAAAGTAGTAGCATCCCAACTTGCTGCACTAAGCAATCAACTTGGCTTTGTGCAATCAGCAGGCTACCTCAGGAGTCTGTGAGGGACTCGGCCAACAACAAGAGTGGTATGAAGCAAAAGCAAGACCACTCCGTCCATGGTGATGGAGGTGGGTGGCAGTGTTGGTACCTTCATTTGCTTGGAAGCCTCTCAAAAGGGGTACTTTTTAAGCTGAGATGTGAATGAAGAAAGGTATCTGGCCTTGGGGCCAAACTCCAAAGCCCTGGGAATAATAAAAGGTTCACTGTACAGCAGAGGAGGTCAGAGAGGTGGTGGGGCTGAGTGGATGTCAGACGGTGTCGTTCGCGACAGGCCAATGTAAAGAATTTGGATGTTGTTCTTAGTGTGATTTTTTTTAACCCTGGAAGATTTAAGCCAGGAGGTGACATCCCTTGATCTTTCCACCCAGTCAATGGAGATCTCGCCTAGTGTTTATGGGTATGGATTGCCCTGGAGATGCAGCATTCTTGAGGAAAGACTGGTACATACAATCAGCATGCAGAAGACCAACGCCCACTCACTGCTGCAGGTGTAGAAAGGAAAGGGTGACCCAAAGCCACACAACCAGAACAACTGACCCTTCCTTGCCGTGATTCTGGCTCTCACATCGCCAGGTTCAATGGAAACATAGTTTGCCTGATTCTGGTTTCCAGGCTCTGAGATCCGCAGAGCGCTACAGCAAACCCAGGCTGTGGACTTATATGGCAAACTCCATCTGCCTTTAAGAGCCTCGGCATACAGTAGTGATCGATAAATGTTGGAATGCATGATCTGCTTCTTAGGTATTTATGTTGCACCCAGTTCCAAAACGTTTTGAAGCTGCATACAGAGATACATATATTATTAAAACATAAAATATAAATTATTAAATCAGGTTAAGAGAACGGGAAATAAAATAAATAGGATACAATTAGGGTAAAGGTAAAATCAGTGGTTAAAAATCCTTAAAGAGAGGCTGCCACCATGGCACAAAGGGATAAAGCCTCAGCCTGCTGTGCCAGCATCCCATATGGATGCCAGTTCGAGTCCTAGCTGCTGTACTTCTGATCCAACTCCCTGCTAATGGCCTGGGAAAGCAGCGGAGGATGGCCCAAGTCCTTGGGCCCCTGCACCCAGGTGGGAGACCCAGAAGAAGCTCCTGGCTTCAGATTGGCTTAGCTCCAGCTGTTGCAGGCATTTGGAGAGTGAACCACTGGATGGAAGATCTCTCTTTCTCTGTCTCTTTCTGTAACTCCGTCTTTCAAATAAATAAACTAATAGAGGTGAATGACAGTCTTATAAAGTTTTCCAGCACCCAGTGAAAGGAGTAAAGGTTAGTTGCTAGATGCACAGACAAAAATTATAAACAAACAGAAGACAGCAACTCAGGAACAGTCTAGCTCTTTCTAGTAATGAATCAAATAATTTTTTATGTTCCTCACAAAAGGATTTTCTGTGAGATAATAATAACAATCTTTAAACAAATACAGTTGTGAGTTCCAAATGGCTAGTTTTGGAAAATCCTCTGGGATTTTAACTTCAAAGAAAGCACCTCCTGGCAGGTGACCTTACAATAAGTGTAGTTAGGGGCGGGGTCATCCAGGGCCTGTCTCTGGCTCCATCAGGGTGCCCCATTTCCTGATTCTTACAAGAGGGCCATAAAAACCTGGTCCTGACTTTCGGTTGACATCCAAGATGACAGGCAAGATGAGATGCTGTTGATAGATCACCTAGCCCAGTGCCTGGCATGAACAACAGGAACCCAGTACTTACTCATTTCTCTCACCTCTTTGCTTCCTCTTTTCCATTTTTCTACTCAAGGGATACTCATCAATTAAGCCACCCCTCTCTTCCTGCCTGCCATTTCCACCTTGCCCAGAGCTGCTTTCCCTTGAGCCCCAGGTAGAAGTGCTCTACATGTGTACTCTTCACAAAATGCATCAGAAAGGAACCAGCATTATGGAAGGGTGTTGTGCCTCTGATCTGCAAGGTTGATGTGAAATTTCCCTCTTAGCTTTCTAACTCGGGCTGGTCCCTCACTTCATGACCCCAGACTTGTCACCAGGTCTCTCTTTTCCAGAAAGCACTGTCAACACTACAGCATTTGTGAGCGGTCACATCCGAGGGACCAAGAGAAATGTTCAGTAGGTTGGAGCCAGGGGCAGCTACAAGAATGGAGGCAGAGCATAGAAGTCTCTGTGCACATCACAGGCTGTACGTTCCGCTGAAGGAGATGAGGCAAGAAGGCATTCATAAATTCTCAGAAATAACGTCAAGGAAATAAAGTCCTTGGATGACAACTGGATGGTGTCATCCAAAGACTTACAATGGTATGGCATACAATAGTATGGCTGTAGTGCTCAATTTGTGTTGTCTTCAAATTTGACTAGAAAGTCAACAACCATGCCCTGGTTGGAGTACTTTTTATATAATTGTGTTCCTTCTGTTAGGTATATAATTTTAAAATTACTACCAGGTTTCTAAATGCATTCTGTCTTGATATTATGTACATATTTGGTTTGGGTGCTATTACTGGGAGAAAGGGGGGAGGGGAGGAAGAAGGAAACCACAGTGCCTACCAATGTGATCATAAACCCAGTATATTCTCTAAGCAAATGAAGTCCCAGGCCCACCTGTTGAACAAACAGACCGCTCGGTGCTTCAAAAGTCTATAGAAGAAATATACATGAAGATTTTCTTTTCAAGGCAGAGGGAAAACATGAGTATCTATTCCAGGCCAACAGGAAGGAAGACATAAATGCAAACTGACCAGTGTCCCAAGTTTTGGACAAAAGACAAAGGTACTTTCGAAGGGTTTCAGTATCAAGGGCTGGCACAATGATTTTATCTTCTAGTAACCAGGACACTCTATCAGCCGTTTGCACTCTTACCTGGCATTTGTCTATTTGTAGACTCCTTCCCTACGTCTCCTGTTAGCCAGCGAGTTCCCCAGCTATGATTACCTCAGTATATGAGTTCCTTTCTCTGCACTTACTCCCAAATGGTCGACATTGATTTGCAACGTTAATGAAGTAAGTACCCAACCATCCTTGTTCATGAGCTATTACCTCGGTATTGATTGTAGCCTTAATTGACAATTACTTGAATGGGCTGGGCTACACTGAGCTTTTATTAATTTTCCATTGTGATACTCATTACTAAACTTCATTGCAATTGTGTAATGATGTAAACTCCCCACTGTGGCTAACTGAAGTGGAAAATTCCACTGGCCATTTCCCAAACGTATTTATGCTGGAAAATAGAAATTTGGTATTGTTAAATCTGATATCAGGATGCTAGGCCTTGATTCTGTGGGAAGAGAATTGTGACTTTGGCTGTAAAAATAGAGTTTACTAAATTATTTTTTCTTCACTGTTATTTCAGAAGACATGTGTCCAGAGACTTGTTTCTCTGTATCCTTGCCTGGAGAAAGAGTGGCACCCCAGGCTACTGTTAAATTATATTCATTCTTTCATCTCCTTTAAAAAATTTAATTAGGGGTGGGAAAAGGACAGGGAGAAGAGATTATATGGTCTCAGGAATTTTCATTTCCTTCTGCTGAGTCTCATAAATAGATTTTTTTTGGCATTGTCTCCAACAAACAAAAATCCTCTAATTGTAAACCTTTCTCAAATAAATAGCAAAACACATGAGATGCATCAGGACCCTGTTGGATATGAAAATCAGAGGTTTGTCACTGAAGACCTGTTAAGGAAAGGGAAGCACTTGCCCTCATCTCAGAGATACACTGGGGCATCACTTCCCTCTCACATCAGAGACAACTCCAGCCCCACCTCTTAGAGAGCCTCACACTGGCCTCCCTTTTTCATCCTAATAATCCTGTGCCCTTAATGGTCTCTATGTCGGGATGGCAACTGCGTGTGGTAGGATGAATTACAGCCACAGTTGGAAAAGAAAAAATGTAATTATAGGGGCCATACCTCTGGTCTATGACTTAAATGGGCTGAGTTTGGGACATACCATGAGAAGGTGATTTGCAAATGTGATTTCTTAGTTCTGAATGAGCAATGGCTGTAACGTGACATAAAACTATGTAGAGTTGGGATTCTCTTTTTAATGGGCTATTAAATGGGGCCATTCCTGTGGCTTTCTCAGAGGCATGGCAGAAAGGAAGGAGCTCAAAGTCCTATGCTTGAAGCACCTGCTTAATTCTTAGTCTTGTTGCTCTAAAAGTGTAACCAGTGGGGCCAGTGTCATGGTCAAGTTGGGTAGGCTGCCACTCATGATGCTGACATCCCATACTGGAGCACTGGTTTGATTTCCAGCTGCTCTGCTTCTGATCCAGCTCCCTGCTAACGTGCCTGGGAAGGCAGCAGGTGATGGCCCAAGTACTTGGGTCCCTGCCATACAGTGAGAGATGTGGATGGGGTTCCTGGCTCCTGGCTTTGGCTACTTGTCACTCTGGCCTATCCAAAGACTTTTCAGGGAGTGTCAATTTCCACTGAACTTCCATATTGTCCTCATTTCTAATGCTCATCTGCTTGGCAACCTGCTTGACCTCTACATCTCCCATTTGTTCTGTTTCTTTTTCAGTTTCCCTTTGTACTTACTGTTTTTCCATTTTACAAAATGTGGTAGTTATGGAGATGTGATGTGTAGCATCATTCAACAGAGAACCTTCTGTGTGTAGTGGGTTGAACTGGTGATCCCCAAAAGGTAAGTTGACCTGGAGCCTTAGAATATGAATTTATATGTCATAGGGCTCCTTGCAGAGTGATTAAAGATCTTGAGGTTAAAGCATCCTGGACTATAGTGTAACCTTATGTAAGACAGAAAAGAAGAAAACAGATACATCAACACAGAGGGTGAATGCCATGTGAAGACCCTGGCAGAGACTGGAGTGATGCATTTTACATGCCAAAGAGCACCCAGAAGAGCCAGGGACTGCCAGGAGCCACCCAAGCTGAGAAAACGGCATGAAACTGATTCTCCCTCAGAACCTACAGAAGGAACCCATGTGGCAAAAACCTTGACTTTGGGTCTCTTGTCTCCACAACTGTGAGAGAACAAATTTCTGTTACTTTACATTAAAGGTTTGTGGTAGTTGGCTATGGCATCTCCAGGACCCTCAGACACTGCCCATTCTATGCAGAGAATGGCCAATAGTCAGCCCCCAGACATCAGTGGTGGGGGCTGCCTAAGCTTCAGTGGCCACCCTGTCTCTTCTCAAGACAGTCCTAGGTTCCATGATGGAGCCTGTGAAGCTATAAAGATTGTTCCCCAAGATGACACTAATGGTGGCATTAGAGTGATCTGCTGGGTTGGCCAACGCTTCACTAATTCTTTCTCTAACCAGATCTGCTTCCTCCCCATTCCTTTCACAGATACTGATCCTTGAAAAACATCTTGCTCCCATATTCTGTTTCTTGAAAACTTGCACAGGCAAAGGAAATGCATACATTCGACTCATCTCAAAACTTCCCCTGAAGTTTGGCCTCAAGGTATTGTGACTACTTGGCAGACAATGCAGCCAATCAAAATAGTGATTTTGGGTTGGGCATTGCAGTGCAGGAGGGTAAGCCACTGTTTGTGACATCCACATTCCATATCAAAGTGCCTGGTTCAAGTCCTGGCTACTCCACTTCTGATCCACCTTCCTGCTAATGCAATCTGGGAGGCAGTAGATGATGGTTCAAGTACTTGGGCCCCTGCCACCCACGTGGGAGATTTGAATGGAGTTGCTGCTGGCTTCTGCTTGTGGCCTGGCCCCACCCTGGCTGTTGTGGGCATTTGGAGAGTGAATCAGTGGATAGAAGATCTTTCTCTGTATCTGTCACTCTGTCTTTCAAATAAATAAATAAATAAATCTTTAAACAAATGTTTAATCAATGTTGATGTAATAAAAGAGTTTCCAGGACTCAATACACATTTTTATAAGCCAGATTTCTCAGCCTTGATATTTATAAACACCAAGAATAGGAACAGAGCTGTTTCTGAATGCTATCTCATTCTAGCATTAAGTTATATCCATCCATGCATACTTGAGCTAATTGGAAAATTAAAACCCTATACATTTTATACAGGTATGTATTTTAATAAACTTTTAATTTTATGTTTAATAATTATTCATAGAAATAGTAAAAGCATACTTAGGTCATTTTGATCAATTTTTCCAGAAGATAAACTTTGTGTGAACACCTATGGCTTCATGGTCACAGGAAATAAAATTTCAATTTGTATTTTTATTTATGTAAACAAGAAGTCTAATGGGATAATTAATAAAACACTTGAAGATAAACATATTATATAAGAATAAAACTTTGTGGGGTAAGAGGAATTAAAATGAGTTCAAGGAGAAAAAGGAAGGGACCACACTGTTGCAGTGAGCACTTCTCATCCAGCTCCTGGCTAATGTGCCTAGGAAGGCGGCAGGTGATGGTCCAAGTGTGCACACACGTGTGTGTTTCTGGCTGATGACAGTATTCAATTTCTACGGGGTTTAAATTTTATTAGAGTGATGTAATCCTTTATTTTAAAATGTCATCACTTACTGGAAAATTCTAATTATCATTACAAAATAACTAGCAAGTTTATGACTAACAATTTTAAATGCTAACATAAAAATATAAGGGACACATGGTATTTCAAAAAATTCTTTAGAAGGCTCATAAGTGACAGATTCCATGCCTGCTGATTTGTGCTGCAGGCTGGGCATCTCCACACCAAAGCCCACGTTACCCCTACCTGCAGCTCTGGGAGCATTCTGTTCTCCAGGTCTCTGAGATCCACGGCTGAAACACAGAGATGGGACAGTTGTTTCTCATTTCCTCAGCAGCTCTAAAAAGGCAAGGACTACGGCAGAGGGCTCCGAAGAACAGACACTGTTCCCAAACTCTCCCAAAGGAAGGGACGGGCAGCCGCGGCTTCTGCACCCTCTCCGTGGCCCACCCAGCTTTTTTTCTTTTCCCTCTCCAAGTTTTCTTGGGGCTAGCTTTGTGGTTTAGTGGCTTAAGCCACCTCTTGTGAAGCCCACATCCCATATCCGAGTGCTGGTTTGAGTCCTGGTTGTTCAGCTTCTGATTTAGTTTCTTGCTAATGTGCCTGGGAAGGCAGTGGATGACAGCCCAGGTCCTTGGACCTGGATGGAGTTCCCGGCTCCTGGCTTTAGCCTGGGCCAGCCCTGGATGTGGGAGCCATTTGCGGAGGGAACCAACAGATAGAAGATCTCTGTGTCTCTCTTTCCCTTTCAAATAAATACATGTTGTTTAAAAATAAAATTTCTTAACAGCGGGCATCAGAATTCCTCATGGGAAGGGAACTGTCTTCCGAGAATCCCCTAACCAGCCCTTTTAGGGACCGATTCTAAGAATCATGAGTGAGAAAAAAGAACATTTGGGTAAAAATGATGACAATAATACTAAATACTTTTATAAATGCTTACAATCTGGTGGACACTGCTTTAAGCACTTTGAACAGAGAAACTCACTAAATCTTCACAATCACCCTATTATTATCCATATTTTAGAGGCGGGAACACTGAGAGACAGCTGAAGGACAGAATGATTAAGCGATAGGTCTCAGTGCTGGTAAATGTCACCTGGCTGCGGAGTCCCGGCTCCTGTTTACTATACTGCATCTGTGCTCCTAACTACTGTGCTGTGCCCCACACGCCTTTATATATATATATATATGCATATATATATATATATATATTTGTAGTTATTAAACCAATGTTGTGCCTTTTCATCACAGAGTAAAGAAACAGAATGGAAACCAAAAGCAGACTCACACACAGAAAATTAACATATGATAATTAGGCATTTCAAATCAGTAGCAAAAATGAAAATAAGCTTCTACTTCACACCTAAACTAAATTATATTCCAGATGGATCAAATATATGTAAATGTAAATGTATCAAAAATTTTAAGTACTAGGAGAAAATATTGGAATAGTTTTTACAGTTTTGGCATTTCCTTCTATGCAGATGAAGCCTGGAATTTATATTTAAAAAAAGATTTGTACCTTTAGCTACATAAATATTAAAAGCATCTTTATGAAAAAAATACTTTTAATCCAAGTTGTATGACAAATACTCAGAAAAAATATTGTAAGCATATGATAAACAAGGAGACAGAATCTAATACAATAAAAAATCCATAAATTAACAAAACATAAATACCAATTAGAATATTGAGATATAAATATGCAACCCACAGAAAAATAAACACAAATGAACAATTAAGGTATAGATGTACAATCCCACCAAAAGCCAAAGTTGTCAAATTAAAAAATTTGATATCATATTATTAAAAATTATTTTTCTCCATTTTACTTGAAAGGTATAGATGGAGAGAGAGAGAAAGAGGGAGAGATGGACAGATATTACATCCTCTGGTTCACTCCCAAATACCTGTGGCCATCGAGGGAGTGAACCAGTGGATCAAAAATTCTTTCCATCTCCATCTGGTCTCTCTCTCTCTGTAATTCTGACTTTCAAATAAATAAATAAATCTTAAAAAATATGTTGGCATATTGGTGATAGTATAAATGTTAAGCCTTTTTGGAGAGAACATTGGCAGTAACTTTTTCAATGGAAAATGCATATTCCCTTTGTCCTAGAAATAATAATGGGAATTATCATGTCTCCAATAGACAAGAACCTAGAGTGAGTCTACACTACTCTCAGCCTAGTATTCAAGGTTCTACAGGATGTGAGCTCACCTTGTAGGGCCACCACAATCTGTCACCCTAAGCCATTAGGTTCCAGGCAGCAGTTCCCCCCACCCCGCACCCTTGTTGCTGCAGGTTCATCTTTTCAATAGACCCCTCCTTGCTTCCACTTCTTCCTATGTTCTTCAAGGCCTAGCCCAACCTTCAAATCCTCTGTGATGCTGGTTTCTTAGCACAGCCCCTGATACCATATTGAGGGCTCAGTAAATGCAAGCTTTTGCAATTTCAGTATTACTGACAATTACACATCTATTTTCTCAGCTGGCTCCCTAATTCTTTGTTTATTTTTAAGATTTATTTATTTATTTGAAAGTCAGAGTTACACAGAGAGAAGGAGAGGCAGAAAGAGAGAGAGAGAGAGAGAGAGAGAGAGAGAGAGAGAGGTCTTCCATCTGCTGGTTCACTCTCCAATTGGCCGCAACGGCCAGAGCTGTGCCAATCCAAAGCCAGGAGCCAGGAGTTTCCTCTGGGTTTTCCATGTGGGTGCAGGGGCCCAAGGACTTGGGCCATCTTCTACTGCTTTCCCAGGACATAGCACAGAGCTGGATCAGAAGTGGAGCAGCCAGGACTTGAACCAGCGACCATATGGGATGTTGGCACTGCAGGCCAGGGTTTTACCTGCTCCCACACAGTGCTGGCCCTTCCCTAATTCTTTCAAGCATGTTTTATTTACTTTGGGCTTCCTGTGTAAAGGTAATACAGTTCGTGGAGTCTTAATGTAAGACAAACCTGGTATGGCCCTCAATCTGCCATTGCCACCTGTGGCCCTAGTTATCTCACCTATAGACACAGGCCCATAATACATGCTAAATCCATTGTTAGGAGAATCAGTCACTTATTCTGATGATTCTATCTCATATTTGTCAAGGCCTATCAATGCCAAAATGGACCCAAAGCCATGGAAGGTGTTCAGCAAACTCTCCTGGCAAGTTGATAAGCTAGAGGTGCAAACTGTCATGTGCTTTACCACATACACACTAACGACATTGTCTGTGTGCACATATGTGGTGCTTTCATTTATTCAACGAAGCACTCTGTTTGCTTTTAAGTAGGCTGGTAACTATTCTCGGTTTAGAACTAGCCAAAGAATCAATCTTGACCCAGTTGCTAGGAAACCCTGTCTTTGGAGCAGAAGTTGAGAATCAATTTCCTCGTGCTTTAAAGAACATGTATTTACGTAAATTACTTCCTCAGAAATATTGATTCATTCCAAAAGCATTTAAATAATATGGAAAACAAGAAGATTTTTATGTGGAGGCTGCATCTTGACAGTGAAGTAGACAAGCACTTAGGAGAAATGTATTTACACAGATAATCTACATCTTGTTCGCGAGACAAAATAGACTTTAATGTAGTAATGGGACTATTTGTGTAATGAACTCTCATGGGCTGTTGCATAAATAATGATTCCTGAATTCTGTGAATGTTTTTATGTGAAAACTGTCTTTCTGAACTTTCATCCGAATTTGGTTCTGTGATTACATCAAAGCTGAATTTGTATTAGCAAATGAAACATTGTGAAGACATGAAGACATTTTCTAATGGAAATATCATAACTGGAAGCACGTTTTCTCAAAAGATGCATTTTGAAGATGCTTCGGTGTCTAAATGGCCTCAATCTCTTGCAGAGGATTCTCCTGGTCAGCAGCTGGCTTCACCAGGCATTCTCGGACATCAGCAAGGCCTGCTCCAAGGAGGGATACCAGCCAGCCTGTGAAATGTTGCTGCAAGAACTTTTGGCTGCCTTAACCGCCTAAAGCAAATGTTTGTTTGCTGCAGTACACGAATCAAATGCTTTTGTGTGAAAACACTTGCTAGAGAAACAAATGTTTGTTTTGGTAATCGACATTTGGACTGTTGGAACATTACCACTTAAGATATTGGTTTGAGAAATATACATTTAATTTGGAAAGCACCAGTTAGGATCAAGCAAGTGACACAAATCTATGCTGTAAGGCTATGAGGTTGAAATCGGACCCAAATTTTTCATTTCCCCTTGTCAGATCTGACTAGGAAAATGGTGCCTTGTTTTACATGTTGCTGTATAATGTTGCTGCACAACAGTATAAAGGAAAATAGTGATTTACTTCCTTCTAGAAGTGTATGACTTATAAATTATCAAAGATAGCAGCAAGAGTGTATTTATCTAGTATTAATATTTAAATGCCATTTTCCTATTGAGTGTACCACATGCTCCATAGTAATCTTTTAGATTAGACTTAGTACAAATTGATGTTTCCTAAATGGAAGATTTCTCCTTACATTTTACTTTTGATTATCCATGCTAACTGGCAGGAGGAAAGGTGCAGATACCACCCCAAAACAGCAGGCGATACAGAAATAAGCTTTGGCTTCTGAGAGCATTACATTTTTTAGTAGCAGAAAGAAACTAATTACATTTTAAAGGAGAGAGAGATTTAGAAGAGGATTTGAGTGGCAAGAGGGTCATTTATTTATTAGATATATTATATTTGGGTATAGATAATCCATAAAGAGAAAGTCAAATGTTACTATCACCAAGGTCAAGGTTAAGGTCAGAGCAAAAGAGGAAAATTAAAGGTTTTTTTTTCCTGTTTGTTTTAAACTATATTTTTAGCTTGATGAAAGCCAGGAGAATATGTAAATGCATTTGATTTTTTATCATTATGTTAGAGTTTTTCTCTTTTGTCAAAATAAACTGCAGGATCCAGGTTCATTTGAAAATTTATAAGCTGAAACCTACAATCAAATCACTATGTACTTAATAATAAAATAAAATTATTGCCCAAATTCTTTGCTGCTGGCCTTAGCCCTAGTTGATCTTTAGCTTTAAAAAAATACATTTTGAAATAGAAAAGGAAGCCAGTGTCGGTTTGGAATTGTCAGCTGGAAGGATTATTCATTAGAATGTTGAGAAACATGACTACGTATCCTGAACCCACCCATTACTAACTGTTTCCATTTGTAAATTTCATGAGAAAGATAAGTGATATAATGCATGTATATTTGAAGTACTCTGAGCTCCCTAGAACTTAATAATTCAAAGTATTACAGTAAATTCCCATTTATTCTGAATCCAAACTACCAGAAAGCTGAATAATGAGAATTTTTTGTGCAATTTATAAAATGATAATGTCCCCGGGGGCATTACAAGATTCTAAATTCTTTTGAACAGTCACAAAAAGATTAAATTTTGTTCAGCATAATTTTGTGGTAAGAATGTTTGATAGAGTTCTAATTCTTTGAAGATAGTAATTAATCCATGTGTAGCCTATGGTATTCTTTTTTAACTTCAATATAGAAATAGTATTTTTGCATTTCCCGGAAGCTTCAGTGTTGTATTTCTAGCCTAATCAGGCCTTAAAATGTATAGCATATCATAAACCTTATAGTTTGGTCACGGATCACGTGTGGCCTACTTTAGTAGCTATAAATGATTCAGTGGGGTTGCAAGTAAAGGGAATCCACTCAAGCTGGTTGAAAGGGAAAGGTAACATTTGATACAATGACACCCGGCTGTTTCATAGAACCCAAGCCCATCCTGGAACCAAGGACTGGAAATTTATGCTTTTCTCCCCACAAGCTTCAAACTTGGGCCCTTTATGGTGATTGACATCATGCATTAGGGACTAAGTACTGGAGTGACACCAATACTCTTTTGGCATCAAATGAGGATATAATACACCTTAAATTATATTCTTATAACCTGGCCACCTCTCTACCCATCCATGTACTCCTCCGGGGAGGAGGGGAAGGATCAGAGCCCGGGAAAATCAATCATCCTCATGGATGGTGGGGCAGTTATCAGAGAACAGGGCTCGGTGGGAGCAGTTCTGAAACTGCTGAATTCTTTACAGACTCACAAAATATTGAGGGGGTGGGCATTTGGTGCAGTGATTAAGATGCTGCTAGGCATGCCAGCCTTCCACAGCAGTGTCTGGGTTTGAGTCCTGGCTGACTCCACTCTGATTCCAACTTCCGGATAATGTGCACCCTAGAGGCAGCAGGTGACAGCCAACTACTTGGTCCCTGCCACCCACATAGGCAACTTGGATTGGTTTTCAGGTTCCTGACTTTGGACTGGTCCAGCGCTGTCTGCCACAGGCACTTAGCAAGTGAACCAGTAGATGTGAACTCTTTCTCTCTGACTCACTCTAATAAATAAAAGTAAATACATCAGAACTTTATAAAAAATTACTGAAGACCCTAAATAGCATTTGTTTATGTGGTTGATAACTATCAACATTTACCGTAACAGAAATTAAAACTGAGATTTAAAAACTAATTTGTAATTCATTAGAAAATAATAAAGCCGGCCAGCGCCACAGCTTGCTTGGCTAATCTTCCACCTGTGGCGCTGGCACTCCGGGTTCTAGTCCCAGTTGGGGCGCCGGATTCTGTCTTGGTTGCTCCTCTTCCAGTCCAGCTCTCTGCTATGGCCCAGGAAGGCAGTGGAGGATGGCCCAAGTGCTTGGGCCCTGCACCCGCATGGGAGACCAGGAGGAAGTACCTGGCTCCTGGCTTCGGATCGGTGCAGTGCACCGGCCGCAGTGCACCAGCCATAGCAGCCATTTGCGGGGTGAACCAACGGAAGAAGGATGACCTTTCTGTCTGTCTCTCTCTCTCACTGTCTAACTCCGCCTGTCAAAAAAAAAAAGAAGAAGAAAAAAAAATAATAAAGCCATTATACTTATATGTTAACATTGTAACATTTTTATTAAAAATAACTACATTGGGGCTGGCACTGAGGCATAGCTGGTAAAGCTGCCGCCTGCAGTGCCAGAATCCCATATGGGCACCGGTTCGAGTCCCAGGTGCTACACTTCTGATCTAGCTCTTTGCTATGGACTGGGAAAGCAGCAGAAGATGGCCCAAGACGTTGGGCCCCTGTACCCACATGGCAGACCTCGAGGAAGCTCCTGACTCCTGGCTTCCAGATGTTGCAGCCATTTGGGGATTGAACCAGTAGATGGAAGATATCTCTCTCTCTCTCTTTCTCTCTCTCTCTCTCACTCTTCCTCTGCCTCTCTGTACCTCTGTCTTTCAAAAAAACAAATAAATCTGTAAAGACAAAAAACCCCCTACATTTTCCAAAATAAAATTAGCGAGACAGTAGCACTGTTATACATTTTTGCAAATCTCTCAAATTTCTTTCTTGAGAAGAAACAGCTTATCTCATCTGGTTTTCCATTTAATCTTTTTTGAAAAAATAATTTAGCTACAATATATGTGGGAAAGTAGCCTCACATAGATACATGTTTGAGAAATGAAGGAATACTTTAGTAGACTTTTCATATAATCATGGATATTGTTTTTTGATACTATACCAAAATCAGACAAGTGTTAGTTGCAATATAAAATTTGAAATTATGTCAATGAACATTTTGTACTCTTTTACAATAGTATTCATTTGTTTATCTTGAACTTTTACTCACCCATGATTTTGTAACCATTGGGATATGCATGATATGTAACCATTTGAGAAACATTGGTTGACTGATATATACAGATTTTTCCAGATGTTGATATATTTCATTACTCAATTTAAAAAAAAATCACATTTTCTAATATTACCACCAATTTATCAGAAGAATTTTTAAGTGTTGGGAAGCTGTCACATTCGTGGTGTCAGATACAAGTTTTCCAAAGTTCTAATTTTCACTTGAAAAGCTTAAAATTTAGCATTGGCAACAAATACTGTCAATTGTAGTGACAGGCTGATTTCATTCATTTTTGAGAAAATGTCTGCCAAATATCCAAGTCTAAATAGCCATAATTTGTCTGTCAGTTGTTCTCTCAAGTACAAATGACATTACATTTAGAAAAAAGATGCCGGCTGCACTCACAACTCAAGCAACTGCACATGTGCTTATCTTCAAGATAATCCTACTTATGGCCCGCGCTGTGATACTGTGAGTTAATTAGCTGCCTGCAACACCAGCATCTCATATGGGCACCGGTTCTAGTCCCGGCTGCTCCTCTTCCCATTCAGCTCTCTGCTATGGCCTGGGAAAGCAGTAAAAGATGGCCCAAGTCCTTGGGCCCCTGCACCTGCATAGGAGACATAGAAAAAGCTCCTGGCTCCTGGCTTTGGATTAGTTCAGCTCTGGGCGTTGCGGCCATTTGGGAAGTGAACCAGCAGATGGAAGACCTTTATCTCTGTCTTTCCCTCTCACTGTCTGTAATTCTACCTCTCAAATAAATAAATAAAATCTTAAAAAAATGATAATCCTACTTTATTTCACATGCATCCTTCTTCATTGTGTAGAATATTAGAAACACATGTAATAAAGGTCACCACTTAATAAAATTAGTAAATGTTAGCTGCTCCATTAAGGACATTAAGAGAAAGTGTCCTTTGTTTTTCTTCTTGAGAATGCTCTACAGTAAAGATTACAGTGATCAGTAGTATAGCCTCATATTTCTGCTGAGTCCCCGGCAGTTTCATCCATCATAGTCTTTTTTGCTATTTTAAAATTTGTTTTGTGAGGTACAGAGATGGTGAGAAAGAGAGGGAGAGAGAAGAGGGAGAGAGATGGAGAGAGAGAACACACGTTCTTGTCTGCTGGTTTGCTTTCCCAGTGCCTGGCCCTAGCTGGGAGCCTGATACTCAGTCCAGGTCTCCTGTGTGTGGCAAGGACTCAACTACTTCTACAATCAGAGAGTAGAACAGTGGTCATAAGAGGTTCTGGAAGGGAGAGCAGGGCTGGAGGAGGCTGGATAATGAGTACTGAAACACATGGGAGCAGTGACTTCTAATGTCTACAGCACAATAGAGTGACTACAGTTCACAACAATTTATTGTCTATTTTATAAAGAACCAGAAGAGAGGAGTTTGAAGATTCCCAATCTAAAGAAATGATAAATGTTTAAGGAGATAGAATAATCTGATTTGGTCACTATACACTGTTTACATGTACCAAATTATCATATTGTACTCCATAAATGTATATAGGTATTTTATGTCCATAAATAAATAAATACCAATTGTAACTTTTTACTAACCAGTTCTGGCGAGGATTTGACAAATCAGGCTGATGAAGTTCATAAAGGACCTCAAAGATGATGGAGTTCAACAGTACCCAGTGAAGTATATTTAGAACCATGAACGCTGTGGTTTCTATTTGATGGATTACTTTTCAGGAGCAGAGACTTCCATGTAAGGAGCCATGTGGTATGGCAATTTTCCAAATCACATAAAATTAAAAATGCAAGGAAATCCTTAAGGCTTAAGCTACCACAAATAGTTTTGTGAGTTAAAACGATAAAAACAAAAACAATAACAAAACTAAATTTTTGAGTGGTGCAGGTATCACACAAAATATTGATTCAAGATGACCACTATGGATTTACCAAGACACAGAGGTCCAGCACTATAGAAATTGTGGTTCAATCCAGACTCACCCATTTACTAGCAGTGTTACCTTGAGGAAATATTTCCCCACATCTTCATCCTCAGTTTTCACGTGTATAAAACAAGAATAGTCCGTACCTCACAGTATTGTTATATTACATGACTTAATATATTCAGAGTGTTGAAAAGTACCTGGTATTGGAGCCAGCATGGTGGCATAGTGGGTAAAGCCTCTGCTTGCAATGCCAGCATCCCATATGGGCACATGTTTGAATCCTGGTTGCTCTACTTCTGAATCAACTCCCTGCTCAGGGTCTGGGAAAAGCAGCAGCAGATCGCCCAGGACTTGGGCCCCTTCATCCATGTGGGAGACCCGGATGAAGCTTTTGGCTCCTCACTTCTGCCTAGCCCAGCCCTGGTGGTTGCAGTCCCTGGCTTTGGCTTGGCCCAGCCCTGGCAGTTGTAGCTCTTTGGGGATAGAACCAGCAGATGGAAGCCCTCTCTCTGTCTTTCCATTTCTCTTTGTAACTCTGCCTTTTTTTGGAAAAAAAAAAAAAAAAAGTCCTCAAAGGTATACGTGGGGTAGTTTTAAAAACTCAGTTAACCTAGAAGAAGCAGAGGGGTGGTTTCCGGTATAATTGTTAAGATGACTATTGGGTTGTTTGAATCCTGTATCAGAGTACGTACGTTTGAGCCCTGGCTCTCCTTCAGATTCTAGCTCCTAATGTGCATCCTGAGACGAGCTGGTGATACCTCCAGTGGCTGAGTTCCTGCAACCCACGTACGAGATCTGGATTTAGTCCCCAGCTCCCAGCTTCAGGTTGGCCTAGCACTGGATGCTGTAGGCACTTACAAAGTAAACCAATGATGGAAGATCTCTCTCTATGTCTCTTTGTCTCTCTTCTTTTCAAACAAATTTTAAAAATGCATATAGAAGGCAGAAATAAAAAAAGGGGGGGCAATTAACTGGTTAGACAAATAGAGAACAAACAGCAAGATGATAGATTTAAAACTAATAATAACCACATTAAATATAAATGACCTAAACAGCCCATAAGTAAAAGTAGAGATCATCAGACTGGATGAGAAAGCAAGACTTTGGTATGTAACGCCTATAAGAAACTTGTCTTAAATATAAAAAACAGGGGCTGGCACTGTGGCATAGTGAATAAATCCACCACCTGCAGTACTGGCATCCTATATGTGCACTGGTTCTTCGAGTCCTGGTTGTTCCACTTCTGATCTATCTCCCTGCTATGGTTTGGGAAAACAGTGGAGGAAGTACCCTGCACCCATAAGGATGGGTGCAGCTTGGCTCAGCCTTGGCTGTTGTGGCCACTTGGGGAGTGAACCAGCAGATGGAAGACCTCTATCCCTCTCTGCAACTCTGCTTTTCAAATAAATAAATTAATCTTTAAAAAAATGGGGTTAAATTTAAGAGGATGAAAAGGGATAAGCCATGTTAATATTAATCAAAGAAAATCTGTGAAGACTATGTTAACATCAGATGAAGTAAGCTTCAGAGCAAAGAACAGTGTCCGGCAGAAAGAAGGTCATTTTACAACAATAAAGAGATCAGAGCAGGGGCAGGCTTTTGGCCCACTGCTAGAGACACCAGTCCCCATGCCTGTGTCCCACATTACAGTACTTGGGTTGGAGTCCTGACTCTGGCTCCTGATTGCAGCTTCCTTCTAATGCAAATCCTGGGAGGCCACAGGACTGGATGGCTCAAGCAGTCTCAGGTGAGAGCCCAGCATTGAGTTCCTACCTCCACCCTCCCTTTCCAACATTGTAAGCATTTGAGGAATGAGCTCAATATCTATCTCCCAAGAAAATAAATTTATGACAATGACATGAGCTAGAAGAATGAGGGAACTATATATTCTTTTTTTTAATTAATTTTTTGGACAGAGATCGACAGTGAGAGAGACAGAGAGAAAGGTCTTCCTTCCATTGGTTCACCACCAAAATGGCTGCTACGGCCAGCGCGTTGCGCTGATCCGAAGCCAGGAACCAGGTGCTTCCTCCTGGTCTCCCATGCGGGTGCAGAGCCCAAGCACTTGGGCCATCCTCCACTGCACTCCTGGGCCACAGCAGAGAGTTGGACTGGAAGAGGAGCAACCGGGACTAGAAGCCGGCGCCCATATGGGATGCCAGCGCTGCAGGTGGAGGATTAGTCAAGTGAGCCAACGGTGCCGGCCCCAAATTTTTAAAAAATTTTAAAAGAGATCAGTTCCTCGAGAGGACATTTTAAAAAAATCATTAACATTTAAGAATGCAATAACAGATTTTCAAAATACAGGAAGTAAAAATTGATAGAATTCAAGGAGAAGTAAATAAATCCACAAGGTTGTCAGGAATTTCAAAGCCCTTCTATATTAAATGATTAAACGGGTAGATAAAAGAAAGCAGGTTAGGTGGATATTTGGCTTTGCAGTTAAGATGCCAGTTGGGATGCCCACATCCCATATGTGAGTGCCTGAGTTCGAGTCCTGGCTCGTCTGACTCCAGCTTCCTGCCAATGTGCATTCTGGGAGGCAGCGCCCATGTGGGAGACCAGCTTGAGTCTCTAGCTCTTCTGCCTGGCTCAGCCCCAGACTTTGCAGGCATCTGGGGAGTGAGTCAGGGGAGTGGAGCTCGCTCTCGCTCTCGCTCTCGCTCTCTCTCTCTCTCATCTCTTTCTCCCTGCAAAATCAGTAGGTATATAGAATTGAACAACAAAATCTACCAAATGGACTTAATTGATATTTATAGAACACTTAATTGATATTTATTTAACCAAATTGAAATGCATGTAGAATATTTAACAGAGGAGACTATACTCTGAGCTATGAAACAGAGCTGAATACACGTGAAAGAATCCAAACATTAGGGGCCAGCACTGTGGCACAGTAGGTTAATCCTCCATCTGCGGTGCCGGCAGCCCATGTGGGCGCCGGTTCTCGTCCCGGCTGCTCCTCTTCCAGTCCAGCTCTCTGCTATGGCCTGGGAAAGCAGTGGAGGGTGGCCCAATGCTTGGGCTCCTGCACCCACATGGGAGACCTGGAGGAGGCTCCTGGCTCCTGGCTTTGGATTGGCGCAGCTCTAGCCACCGTGGCCATTTGGGGAATGAACTAGTGGAGGGAAGACTTTTCTCTCTGTCTCCTCTACCTCTCACTGTCTGCAGCTCTATCTCTTAAATAAATAAGTAAAATCTTTAAAAAAAAAAAAAAAAGAATCCAAACATGTTCTCTTATACTGTGGTATTACATTAGAAAGCAATACTAGAAAAATCAATAGGAAATCTACAAATGTCGAGAAATTAAGTAACATGCTTCAAATTAACTCACAAAGATGGGGTACAAAGGGAGATTAGAAAGTATTTTTAGCTGAACGAAAATCAGAACACGGCATATCAAAAAGTTGCAAGACGCTGTTAAAGCTGAACTTAGACGGGACTTGCACTAAATGTCTTTTGTAGATAAGCAGAGCAGTCTCAAATCAGTGACATCAGCTTCCACTTTAGGAAACTAGAAAATGAAGAACAACTGAAACCCAAAACAGCTGAAGAAGGAAAATAATAGTGATCAAGTAGAAATCAGTGCACTTGAAAACAAAGGGGCTGTTGCCGTGGCTCAATAGGCTAATCCTCTGCCTGTGGCGCCAGCACACTGGGTTCTAGTCCCGGTCGGGGTGCCAGGTTCTGTCCCGGTTGCCCCTCTTCCAGTCCAGCTCTCTGCTATGACCTGGGAGTGCAGTGGAGGATGGCCCAAGTACTTGGGCCCTGTACCTGCATGGGAGACCAGGAGAAGCACCTGTCTCCTGGCTTCGGATCAGCACAGTGCACCGGCCACAGCGGCCATTGGAGGGTGAACCAACGGTAAAAGGAAGACCTTTCTCTCTGTCTCTCTCTCACACTGTCCACTCTGCCTGTCCACAAAAAGAAAACAAAGGAACTAAAAATTTAAAAATTTAGATCAATAAAACTCTAGCCAGACTAAGCAGAAAAAAATAAAAGAAATACATATCAGTATGAAGAATGAGAGATCTCACCTCCATATAGATATAAAGAGATGATAAAGGATTATTACAATATTATGCCAATTATGCTGAATACCTAGAGGAAATGCATAAATTTCTTCAAAGATACAAACTGCTAAGGTTCTCTCAAGAAGAAATAAATAACCTGAATAGTCCTATATTTATTAAAAGGATTAAAATTTTCAAAGAAAAGTTCAGGCCCAGATGGCTTTACTAGTGATTGTGCCAAACATTCAGGGAAGAAATAATACCAATTTTACACAGGCTTTTCCAGAAAATTAAAGATGAGTTATTAGCTTGATACTGAAAAATGACAAAGACAAACATGGTAAGAAACTATAGATCAATTTCCTCTATAAATATAGGTGAAAAGATACTGAAAAAAATTTAAGCAAATCAATTCTCCCAACATAATAATATAGTAATGACAAAGTGGGAATCTACATTTGGCTTAACATTTTAAAAATCATATTAGCAAGCCAAAAAAGAAAAAAATACATGATTATCCTAGTGGGTATAGGAAAAGGCTTTGTTAAAAATCTAATACCATCCCCAATAAAAACTCTCAGAAAGTTAGGCATGCATAAGAATTTCCTCAATCCAAGAAGAAGCATCTATGAAAGACCAACAGATAATATCCCACTTTTTATAAGAACTGGATGTTTCTCCTAAGGTCATAAATGTAATGCAAGGATATTTGCTGTCACCACTTCTGTCCAAAGTTGTAGTGGAGGTTCTCTCCTGACCAAATAGCTAAGAAAAAGAAAAGAAATTCAGATTATAAAGGAAAAAAAAAAAGCTGTGTTTATTGGGAGACTGTAATCATTTATGTAAAAATGGATTTTATTTTAAAAAGTTACTGAAAATAGTAAGTTTAGCAAGGTTTCAAGACACAAGGTTAATATATATGTATATATATAAAGTATTATATTTGTGTATACTAGCAATGATATAAATTAAAAAACTGAAATAAAAATATAATTTATAATAGCTTTACAAAAATAAACTAGTTTGAGATAAATCTGACCAAAATCGTCCAAGATCTATACACATTTCAGAGAGAAGTGAAGGAAGTTTTAAATAAATGGGAAAATGGATATTTTTCTGGGAAGAAAACAGTTAAGATGCCAATTTCCTCCAAATTCAGCCACAGATTAATTATGAACCCAATCAAAATGCCAGCAGGAATCCTGTAGAAGTTAATAAGCTGATTCTAAAATTCACATGGAAGTGTAAAGGGATTCAAATAGCCAAAACAATTGTGAAAAAGAAAAAAGTGAAGAATAATAAAGTAGGTTTAACAATCTGATTTCAAGACTTAGGAAACTAGAATAATCAAAACAGTGTGGCACTGGTATAAAAATAGAATAATAGGGGTGGGCTTTATGGTGCAGTGGGGTAAGCCACCCCTTAGGATGCCCATATCCCATATCAGAGTGCCTGATTGGTGTTCCACCTTCTTTGCTTCTGATACAGCTTCCTGTTAATACATCTGAATCCTTTCCATGCATGTGGGAGACCTGAGTGTAGTTCCTGGCTCCTGGATTTAGCCTGCCTTTCAAATAAACAAATAAATCTTTTAAAAAACTAACAGCACTGGGCCCAGCAGTGGCTCACTCAGTTAATCCTATGCCTGCGGCGCCAGCATCCCATGTGGGCGCCGGGTTCTGGTCCCGGTTGCTCCTTTTCCAGTCCAGCTCTCTGCTGCAGCCTGGGAAGGCAGCAGAGGATGGCCCAAGTGCTTAAGCCCCTGCACCTGCATGGGAGACTGAGGGGAAGCACCTGGCTCCTGCTTTGGATCAGCGCAGCAGCGGCCACAGTGGCCACTTGGGGAGTGAACCAACAGAAGGAAGGAAGACCTTTCTCTCTCTGTCTATAACTCTACCTGTCAAATTAAAAAAAAAAAAAAGAAAAACAAACAAACAAAAAGAAAAGAACAGCACTGTCTAGAGAATGAACAGCCAAATCAGAGACTATGAGGAAGTAACTGCAAACCACGCATCTGATAGAACAATTGAATCCAGAATATGTAAAAACCTCCAAAACACAGAGGGAAAATGTCCTATTATTTAAAGTGGGCAAAATATTTGAATAGATGTACCACCAAAGAAGATTTACTAATGGCAAAGAATGTACAAGATGTCCTTCATTTTTAATCGTTAAGAAAACAGAAACTGAAAACACAGTAAGATGCTACTATATACCCATTAGAAGGAAACACAATTTTAAAAACTGGGGCCAGCATATGGCCTACTGGTTAAGTTGCCAATTAAGACACCCGTATCAGAGTACCTGGGTTTGATACCCAGCTGTGTGGCTGATACCCAGCTCTTGGGAGGTGGCTGTTATGACTCAAGTGCTTGGGATCCTACCACTCATGTGGAAGACCTGGATTGAGTTCCCTGCTCTTGGCTTTGGTTCAGTTGACGTATAGTTGTGGGCATTGGGGGACTGAACCAGCAGGTAAAAACCCTTTCTTTCTCTTGCCTGCCTCTCAAAAACAAAACTACCACACAGCCACTACTACATGAAATCAAATAAATAAATGCGTGGTGGATGGGAGGAGCCAGGTTTCTCATGTTTTGGTGAGAGTTCACAGATAATCAAGGGGACATGGTTAGAATGATCCACATGGTAAATGGTTTAGAGCTGGAGATACCAGTTTCAACTTGTGTTTAGATTAAAATAATTACAGATAGAAATATTTACAGATATGGATATATATATATATACATGTGTTAGCACACATATATTTCCTTGATCTGTTGGCAAAGTGTTAGAAGCAATAAAACCCCAATAACAACAATTACACTGAAATATAAGATCTTGGTTTTTAACGTCATTCTCCAATAAATGAAA
The DNA here is from genome assembly GCF_033115175.1 of Lepus europaeus. Lineage (NCBI taxonomy): Eukaryota > Metazoa > Chordata > Mammalia > Lagomorpha > Leporidae > Lepus > Lepus europaeus. Next base: position 52,402,259 of record NC_084843.1, read on the forward strand.
CCAGGCCTCTTGGAAGAGACGGTTGATTTTAGGATCTGGGCAGGAAACATCTAAGATGGGTCTGGAGCATCTTGTAGTACCAGGAGATAAGGGAATGCTCAAACCAAAACACTATAATAGGGTCTTCAGCAGAAAATGCAGCAGCCAACTGAAAGTCACGTTTCTCCTCAAAGTTGCTCTTTTCTCCCTCCCTCCCCTGCAGTATTTTGAAAGGAAATCACTATGCATAGCACCCACTTAAGAAGTGAGGAGTTGTGCCGTACCTCCTTGGAGATATTGACATTATCTACTTGGGATTATCCTCCCCCATTAGTTGTTTAATCATTTATGTATATCACTCTGGATACATGGATAGTTATTTTGCACTCTGTGCTATAATACAACATGATTTTGTTAGTCAATTGCTTTCAGTTATTGTGGTAATGTCTGTTGCAACAAGATGTTCCAGAATCATCCTGTGCTGTCCCTATCCCAGAACCAGAACCAGCCTTCTCTGCAAGGACTTCTGGTTCCTTTTAGTGGAAAATCATATTTAGAACCAAGATCTAGGGGTCAAGGACATCCATTGCTCCTGATGGGTCACTATTTCTGAGCCTTCCCAGTGAACAAAGCTTGGATGTAAATGTAAATACAATAAAAATGAGTTCATAGTGATAATCCCAATCCCAATCCAATCCTACAGGTACATTCAGATTTCCTTCCCATACTTCTAACTACCTTCCCTAACAGCCAGGATCCGGGCTTCCATTATCATCAATATATTTACCCAGTGGTTCAAACTGAGAAAGCACAGATCACTTCTGAATTGCAATGGGATACAATAATGCAGGACTTAGATCTGAGAGATCCTTCTCTATTACACAGGAAGTACAGGAAGGAAGCTAAGAGTATGGTTGTGGATTCACAGTTTGACTCTATCATTTCCAGAGTGTTTAACTGTGGGCAAGTTGTGCCACCTCTTCAAGCTCCGGAGCCCACATCAGTAAAATAGGAATAATAGTGACACCTAACTCACTGGGCTGTTGTGATGACTGAATGGGCTATCACATGGTGGCTATTTAAGTATTCAGCAAAATGGAAGTTAATTTTTATGGCAGACACCTTTGGAGAAAAACTCTAAGATACTACGTGAAATGAGAAAAGTAAGGAACAAAGTAGGATGACTCTTAAGACCTCGCTGGTGCCCACACATTTTCTAATCCCTACAAAAGGAGCTGTTCACAATGGGGTAGACAGATTCTCTTTTCATCGCACAGCTTTCTGTGCTGCTTAAAACCTTAACCATGTGTCTGTGCTACTTTCATATTAAAAAGACAAACTTCATTTAAAAGATATTATTTGACCTATTAAAAGGTTGATTGAATATTTAAAATAAAAATTTTGACAAAGTCTGTGAAACTGGCTTTTCTGAGTTGCATTGAAAAGAGTCCTGTGTGTCATGGCCAGTGTGGGAAGCTGACACTGCAGTCAGCTTGTCCACAGCTACCAATCCCTCTTCCTACTGCCATCATTAGGCTCCATATCCTGTTCTTTCATTGCACTGGGAAGAAACATGGACCCACCAGTACTGTTCTCTTCATCATGTTCTCCCTCTCTTTCAGTCATACGTGAAATAGATAGGAGGGAGGAGGAAGAGAAAAGAGCCAACGATGACTTCATGGTTTTTGACCTGAGCCACTGGAAGGGTGGAGTTGGTATTTACTAGGTTAAGAAAACTGTGAGAAAATCAGGATTGGGAAAGAACAGTGAAAGTCACGTTGCTCTTGAAATGACTATTAGACTTCCCAGTACAGCCATTTAGTCTGAGCCGGAACATACAACTGAGTGTGCATGTAAATACAAACATGCACACACTTCCAGACGCACAGAAAACTGTCAACACTGGTAACCTCTGGGTAACGGTAATCTTTGAAAAGTGGCATTGGGATGTGAGGGGAGGGAGTAATATGTTTTTGACTTAAAACCCTTCTGTATTATTTATGATATGTGTTTATGACTTTTGTGACTACAAAGTACTTAAAAATTTGTGTGCTTGGTGAAATGAATCAAGTGCACAAATAAAAGTCTTTATTAAGAAAGCCTATGTTGGACCAGGGGTTCACAATGTCCTTTGAAGTTCAGATACTGACTTCTACGACTAGAGGTTAACTGCTAATTCTTACCCTTATTTCCTCCATGGGCTTCTGTGAAACCTGGAGTGTGTGAACAGCCTAATTCACTTGCTTCATCTTGAAAATAGCACCAAGAGTTCTCAGCGCTTACCTACCTCACAGGAAGTTTGAGGTTGAATGAGATATGGTGTTCAAATGCTCTGTGTTACCACAAAGGCAGGTGCTCATGTAGGCAGAATATTATGAGTCTGGGAATATCAAAAGATGTAGTAAAAAGAAGCTGTTTCTGTCTTTTGATCACGTAGGCATTTTGATACTCTTGAACTATTACTCTTCATTTAGTCTGCTGTGGAATGAGTGTTTTTCCCCAAATAGTATTAATTTTAGCATTTCTGTTCATGCCTTCTGTCAAACAAGATTTCCTCAGCCTTTGATTTTTATCAAGATTTACTTGACTTTCGTCTTCAAAGTACTTAATTCAAAGTTCATTCTATCAGTGGGTGGATTAGTTGAAGTTGAGTAACTGAAATATCAATGTTGAATTGCCGTAATAGTTTGTTACATTTCTCTCTACAGGAGATTCTTACCAGAGTCATGTGCTAATGAACAATGAAGTGACTGTCCAAATGGCAGACAACCTTAAAAGAAAGTTACTGGTAAACACTGAATAGAAAATGAACAATGGCTGCCCTGTAAAGTACTCTTCAATATCCTTTTCAAGTCATTATTATGATATCAGTGCTGTACTAAGTAATAAGAATTCCCTCATGAAGCTTATATTCTCCAGAGAAAGGCCACAGTGAATTTTATATTTTACATATCTGTTCTAATGGAGTATCTGAAAAGTGAAGAAAAATTGAAGGATGCTGGAAGTATCAGTTCCTGAAGATTATGTCATTGATTATAATTATAGTATTCTGAAAAAAAATCTCCTGAAGTCCCACAGAGACAACCAGAAGGTCACAACCAATCAGAACTGCAAAGGGCTGCCAATGGAAAAGAACGCAAGCTTCAGGAAAACGGGTTGTCTCAATATGTAAGGAAATCTCTCTAACAGGAAATTGGGCTGAAATTTATAAAAACAATCTTTTTTTAAACAAATGTCAATTAGAGGCTGGTGATTCATGGATATTATAGGTTAGGGGAGTGGCTTTCACCTACAGAAGAAGTTCGGAGTAAATTACCTCTGAGGTTTCTAGTCTAAGAAGCTTATAATAAGAACTGCAATTATAAAATTATACTTTCTCTAGAGAAAGATTTCTCAACAACCAAGTACACCCAAGATGCTAATATGCTATTTATATTTTATAATTATTTAACAATGATCTCAAATAAGAGATGAGTAAAGAAAATAAACAGTTCTTGTTAATTACTGAACAGAAAATAAAAATATAGCTTTTAGCAGATGTTCTTTCTCCTGAAGCTTAATTAGAAATCTTACCATGTTCTGTAAAACATCTGTGTGAGTTAAAGGTAAATCACTAACGGGTAAGTGGTCACTCAAGGTCTTCTACCACCACCCTCATCCCCAATTCCCAATCCTTAGTGCACTTGCCTATCTGTTCTAACTAAATGGCCACCTATATTCTGACTTCAATATCAACTTCAGATGATTCTCCTCTCATCTTAGGATAGCCTGACTTGCCACTTCTTATGTCTATATTTGTCTCAAGATAAGACCACTGAAAAGCAAAACAAAACCCAATGGATCAACCAACCAACCAACCGACCATCCAAAGCCCTCACAAATTGATTGGCATCCCCTCCAAGTTGGCTGATAATTTGGTACAGTTAGTCCTAAACTAACAAACATTTGATTGCATAAGTTCTTCCAGCTCTGATTCAAAGAATGGTTCTGACAAAGACAGTGACTCACTTGCAAATTGTGGTGAGACATCAAAAGTGGAAGTTCTTTGTTTGGTTCCTTTAGGAAGGGATCAGATTCTAACACAAGAATTCAAACCAGTAAACATGATCACTAACTCCTCACCTTGCAGTCACCCAAAGTTGAGTGTCTCCTAAACAGTCTTTGTGAGCTTCTTGCACCAATCTCTGGGTTGTTCCTACTATTACCATTTTGCAAGGTCTGGTAGGCTGAAGGCCAGTCAGTGGAGGTAGTGAAGTGTGTTTTCATCAGTACAGTGGAGGCTCCAAGGGAGGGAGCTGGGCCCTCCTTTGCCTTTCTCCACTCCCCTGCCTTGGGGCTCTCACTCTTGCTTACTGAGACACTTTTATGTCATCTTGCTTTGTTTTTCACTAGGCATATTTTTCTATCATTCATCTGAAGTTTCTAGGTAATGCATTCAGATAGAGAAGTTCAAACAAAAGTTTCTATCTGTAGTTAGATGTTGCTGAAGAAGGACCAGTTGAGTGAGCAATTTACTAGAAATGGTATTGATGAGGGAAACTTCTCTTGATTTGAAGGAGATAAATGAGGAAGTTTTGCAACCATGGTAGAAGACAGAGCAGAGTGAACATCCTTGTATTCTTCTAGTCTTAACTGCAGGGAATTGGAGCAATAAGGAATGTGGCTGTCAGTCCCTGGAGGGAAGAGGGTGTTCAGTTTAAGGAGACACGTTCTGTCTGTGACTTGTGGTCCCAGAAATCAGCAGAGGGCTGTTTAGTGGGGAACTAAGCCTTTGAGAGACCCTGGGCACTGAAGCGTTTGGTGTCCTCCTCCTTCTACCATATTGAAGTATAGCTCAAAAATGATGTAGTACCAACCCATAAAATACAGATCTTACACATGTTCCTTCTTACGGAAAAAATCTGGTCTCTTTGTAGTATGCATATGTGTGTGCATGTTTTGTTGAATGGAGAATTGCTTAGTTTTGCCCATTGAATAATACAGTACTGAGTAGTCAAAATTAAGGTTCTAGAAGGCAAATTAACTGCAACAAGGCAAAAGTAGAGTTAGTCTAAAACCCATTGCTTCTAAATGGAATGACTAGCAGTACTTCATTAAGATTATGCAATACATTAGCCCAGTGGTTTTCAAACTGTTCTGGTCAATGCTTAGGTTCTACAGAGAAGGTTCTGGGAGGACTGGGGAGGGGGCACAGTGGGCAGGCCAAGTGCTGCTCACCCTGTTCCTGTCCCACAGCAGCTTGGCTCTGATCCATTTTGTGTATTAAAGGCCTACTTAAGACTTTCTGGAAATGTGGTTCTGCTGCTGAAACACAACAAAAGAACAACACTGTACAATGGTCATTTTACTGGTGGTTAGTGGTCAGAAAAACATGTTTTTTGTTTTTGTTTTTGCTTTTTTCTGGCACTGGAACTAAACCCCATGAATCAATCTGACTGATTTACAGTCTATATGAGGATAGAGAAAAGACTTCATCCTCCAGAGGCCAGGGCAGCTAGCTAGCATGGTTGTACATATACTGGGACTTGCAAGGTATGGGCTGACCACATTTGCTCCTGAATCTTTTACTAATAGTATAAATTATCTGTTCCTTCCCAGGACGTTCATGGCAGAATATTAAACAACAGACTATAGTCCCTAGTATTAATAAGACCTGCGGCATGTTTAGTTCAACACTTTCTTGGTTCTTTACTCTTAAGTTTTTTCTTTTAGTAGTTCATTTGGGTTGAAATCAGTGTAAAGTGGTATTACATCTCCAAAGCTTCATTCAATTTAGTTTCTTGGGCTGTTTTGCTGTGTGACATAGCAAAAGTGTTGAAGTATACCAGACACACTAATTTTCCAGAGAACTTTGAGTGCCTGATTTGAGCATGATGGCAGTTTTGCTTTTACAATTAACTATTTAAGAGGCACTTTTTGGAGGTGGGTGTTGTGGTGGAGCAGTTAGCTGAGATGCTGACATCCCACAGGAAAGTGTGTGGGGTCCAGTCCTGGCTTCCCCCCTCAGTCCAGTTTCTGCTAATGCGTACCCTAGAGGGCAGCAGGTGATGGCTCAAGTGCTTGGATCCTTGCCACCCATAAGGGCAACCAGAATAGGGCTCAGGGATCAATTTTGGCCTGTCCCAGCCCTAACTGTTGCTAGAATTTAGAAAGTGAACCAATGATGGAAGATCTTTCTGTCAATCTCTCTGCTTTTGGGGGGGTGGAGAAAGGAGGGGAGGAAGGCAGGAAGGAAGGGAAGGAGAGAAGGGGGAGGGGAAGAGAAGGAAGGAATGAAGGGAAAGAAAAACAAAAGAAAAGGAAGAAAGAACTCTCTCGCTCTCACACACACACACAGATGCAGAATTTCTTGCCAAGGGAAAACAGGAATCACAGACTCCATTCAAAGCCCTTGGACACGTGTGAATAAGGTTCGCTCCAGGCCCATGAAGTTTCCTCCCTTCAATCTGTTCACCCCTCTTCACAGCCCTCAGGCCTTTCCTTCTCTCTTGCTTACTGAAAAGAGATTTGATAAACTCAGTCACGCTAACAGGTCACAGGTGGATGTAATTTAATGTGTCACCCATCCTGGCCCCCTTGCAAAAAGTCTGGCAGGTAAGAAAAATCAAGTTAATACATTAGTGAGCTGGATCTACACGAAAAAGGTTTAATTTTTTTAATTTGGAGGCAGAGATACAAAGAGTAAAGGAAAGACAGAGACAGACATGTAGACAGAGAGAACTCCTATGTGCTAGTACATTCCCCAAATGCCCACAACAGCTAGGACTGGCCAGGCCAAAGCTGGGAAGCAGCAATTGAATCCAGATCTGCTATGTGAGTGGCAAGAACCCAACCACTTGAGCCATCATCTGCTGCCTGCTAGGGAGCACATTAACAGGAAGCTGGAGTCAGGAGCCAGAGCCAGGCACTGAACCCAAATACTCCAACAGGGAACATGGGCATCTTAACTGCTAGAATAAGTATTCTGCTCTAGTTTTCTGTTTAAAATACAATTTTTATAAAGTCAAGGGGGTCTTGATCCTCTCAGCATCTTTATATTGACAAAGCATCTCTAAAACAATGCAGTGATAAAACAATAAACACTTATTATCCTATCATTGGTTACTAAGAGTCAAGAATATAGGAGCAATACCACGTTTTATCATATGTGGACATTTATATATTATATACTAATTTTACTAATACTTATTTTTGCGTATAGTAAAAAGTGTGGACATTGTATTATTTGTTAAACAGATGCTTATAAATGTTTTCACTGAATTATAACCCTTATTTTCTCATTTTATGATCTTTGCCATGAATATGAGGTTATGTGATATAATATATCCACTCCAATTTTTAAAATAGTATGTAGGGACAGGCATTGGAGTGCAGGGTAAGCCACCACCTTCAATGCCAGCATAACATATTGATGCCAGTTCATGTACTGGTTGCTCCACTCCTGATCCAATTACCTGCCAATGTGCCTGGAATGCAGTGGAAAATGGCTCAAGTGCTTGGGTCCCTGCACCCCCATGGGAAACCCGGATGGAGTTCCAGGCTCCTAGCTTTGGCCTGGTCGAGTCCCGGCTGCTGTGACTATTTGGGGAGTGAACCAGCAGATGGAAGATCTCTTTCAAGTAAATAAATGTCTAAAAAAACCTATATGTGTGTGTGTGTGTGTATATATATGTATATATATATTTACATATGAAATATGGCAAAAGGTCAAATTAGTGCATCTGTGCGCTCATTGATCTCATCTTTATACTTTTCTGTATTATTTGAAATCTTTTAAAATAAAAAGGCAATAAATGCATGAGCAAGATTTAGCAGCAGCTGAGCTGTGTGGTCTGGCTTGCAATTTCTGGGGTCGCGGTCATGCCAAGACTCGAGGATGGGCTGCAGAGGTGGCTGACTAGCAAGCTTGGCTGGCTGCCGGTGGGCGGTCTTACTTCTCCTCCCAATGATCCCACTGTATCATGTTTGTTATGTGTGGCATTAAATCCAGACTATATTCAAATGGAGGGGAATATGGCTCTACCTTTGAAGGGGAGAGTGTCAGAATTTGTGGACGGGTTTTAAAAAATATTAAATATTTAAATAAAAGAGGGAAAGACAGAGAGCGAGATCTTCCATTCACTGGTTCAATCTCCAGATGGCTGCAGTGGCCAGGGCTGGGCCATACCAAAGCTGGGAGCCAGGAGTTTCTGGGTCTCTCACATGGGTGCAGGGACCCAAGAAATTGGGTCATCTTCCATTCCTTTCCCATGTCATTCTTCAAAGGGCGTGGGATCAGAAGTGGAGCAGCCAGGACTTGAACTGGCGATCATTGGTATGCCGGTGTTACAGTGGCTTTACCAGTTATGCCACAGTGCTAAGCCATTGTGGAAAGATTCTAAACCACCATAATGCTGTTCCTTTGCTCAGAATGCCTTTTCCCTTTCAGAACAGCCCAATCCTACAGGCTTTTCAAGACCCAGTTTACCTGGGTACTAAGAAGCATGTATGTACATGCTATATTTTCTACATTTTTTACATATATTGGCTTTTATCTTATGTGATAAGTATTCATGGATTCCAAGCCAGGGTGTATCAGCTTTGGCCCTGATGTTTTGGCCTGGATAATTCTTTGCTGTGAGGCTGTCCTGGGCATTCTAAGATAATAGCATTCCTGTCTTTTCCCACTAGACGGATGCAGCACCTTCCAGCCCTCACTGAGACAACTGGAAGTGTCAACAGGACGGGCACTATGGTGCAGCAGGTTAAGCTGCTACTTGGGACATCCATATCCCCATTTTGGAATGCCAGGTCAAATCTCAGCTACTCGGCTTCCAATCCAGCTTCCTGCTAATGTGCCTAGGGAGACAAAAATGATGGCCCAGGTACTTTGGTCCCTCTACCCTACTACTCATGTGAAGACCTGGTAGGAGTTCTGGGTCAGTGGCTTTGGCCTGGTGCATGCCTAGCTGTTGCAGGCATTTGAGGGAGTCAACCATGGGATGGAAGATCCTTCTACATAATGCTGCCTTTAAAATCAATCAGCCAATCTTTGTTTTTTTAAAAAAAGTCTCCAGATGTTGTCAAATGTTCTGTAGTGGACTAAACCACCTCTACTTGAGATCCAGTTCTAGGTGAATAAGTTCTGTGATTTATTTTGTATCCCTAAGTTACCATTCTCAAGACTACCCTAATGAGTCAGAACAGAGTTTATTCTTCCAATATTTAAGTTGCTGTGGACCCCAAGTTTTCCTGTCTAACCCTTCCTGGACATCCGTCAGTCTCTGAGTGATTCCAATAGCCTTTCAGTAAATTAGCCCCTTTTCGAATTCCAGTACTTTCTACCTAAAGAAATTTAATTAATGAAGGCCAACTCATCCTTCAAGCCCTGGCTCTAACAGCACTACTTCCAGTTCTCCCAGGCGTCCTCAGATGGAATTTGTTCTCCCCCCTTCATATTTCCATTAATGCCTCCCACTGCTTGGTAGCAGAGGCAATTTTATATACCCTAAAGCTCCCTAGACCCAGAGCCAGACGTTACGCTCAGAGCAGAAATACGTTGTCCTAATTATGAATGGATTTTCATTTGGGCTTCACTTCTTAAAATTGTTATGTGTTTGTTTATTTAAAAGGCAGAATAAGAGAGTGAGAATCTTTCTTCAAATGCCTGCAACAGCTGGGGCTGGGTGAGGCTGAAGCGAGAAGCCTGGAACTCCATTCATGTTTCGCATGTGGATGGCAGGGACTCAAATACTGGAGTTACTATTTGCTGCCTCCCAGGATGCACAACAGCAGGAAACTGGATTGGAGATAGGGCAGCGGGACTTCAGGTGTCCCAAGCAGTGGCTGTGCCACAAGGTCCAACTCCTTTGGGACTTTAATGCAAAGGGCTATACCAAGTGACCACATTTTTAGGGACAAAGAAATTAGAAGCTACTCTGGCAAAATTTGCTGTTGATGCTTCTTTGCTATTTCACATTCCTTACAGGCTGTTACACATCAAGGATGAGAACACTCACTCTGGATGATGGAATGGGTTTAGATCTTGTCTTTGCTACTTACTGTGAGGACTTGTACAAATTGTCCTGTGGCTCAAATTGCTCATCTGTACAATGGGGATTGTTGTACTAGTACCTCATACTATGTTAAAACATAAAGTAGGTGAACTTAGAGCTGCTTTAGCTAAATTAGGAGACTCAAGGCTCACCAACTTGGGATTCCCCATTGGTTGCCTCCTCCAAGGGCACCAGTCTGGAAGCCAAGAGCTCTCTGTACCACTTTGAGGCAAGCACCAATAGCCATCCCAGCTGTTCTACTGATAAGGAAGTTGTAATTTACCCAAGGCAACATAACTGGATCATGGTATCCAGGGGCTTGGTTCCAGCTTCCTCAACTCATAAACTGAGTGCTCTTTCCATTAACTCTGGCTCTGATGTCAACTATTCCCACTTAGTTTAACCTTATTTCCATGAACTGGCATTCAAAGCTCTGAATGTGATCCAACATATCCTCCCTTACTCTTATCCCCACGTTTGCTGCCCTGCCAACTTGTTTTACCTACAATTTTGATTCTCACCTTTCCAATATGCTCATCCCAGTCCTGCCCAGGCAAATGCCCTATCCAAGCCACTCCTTTCCACAACTTCCATGATTATTCACCCCGCTTTGACATCTGTACAATTAAACTCCTCTAGGAACCCACTGGATAAATTGTCTTCTTAGTTATCCTTCTCAGACTTGAAAAATCCTATTATAGCTAGTCCCTGCATTATTGCAAGATACTCATTTCCAAAGGTACAAGGCCTTTTGCATCTATTGAAACATTGCTTTGTAAAAATTCTCACATCCCTCACTGATTTCTCATAGTACTTAAATTAGATGCTTGCATTGAATGGACTCCTTTAAATTACCCACATTGTTTTATATATTCTTTCATCTTTACAACTTGAGTTTCCTAATGGTAGAGATCACTCTAAATGTCTGCATCCAGAGAGGCTTATGCAGGTCAAGCAGTAATTCATTTCAACATTTTCTAATATGGTTGGTCCTACCCACTTGAATATGAGCTTCTCATGAATAGGTATTCTTTTACAGACAGTGCTAAAAATAAACCTTTGCAGCCCAGAACTCATTTTTCAGTATCATTTTTGATACACATAAGAAGGAATATTATGATTAAAAAAAGAGAAGTATTTTAATTTGTAAGCCCCAGCATTGTCAAATATAGGGTTCAAACAGAATGGACAAGAAATATTTAGACATAGCTCTAGTTATTTCCTAGTTTTGTATACATTGTAAGCCCAATATGTTCACACTAAGCAAAAAATGAAAATGGAAGAGAAGTTATAAGTGATCTTAAGTCATCATATTTAGGTGGAACAATAGCTGTGCTCCCTCCCCTTTTTATCCATGTTACACACAATATGCCACATTGCAGAAATAAGGCAAGAAATTAAGTACCAGGCCCTGGAATACAGGTGTTATATGCCTTATATTATTTAATAATCATAAGTATCACATGAGGTAAGTACTATTTTTATCTTAACAGTTACAAAAAAAAAAAAAAAAAAAAAGAAGAAGAAGAAGAAGAATGAGGTGATGATAAAAAAAAAAAAAAATCCAACATACCAGCCCCAAATCATACAGCTAGGTCATAGCAGCGGTATAATTTAATCCAGATCTAATTCCAGAAACCATACTCTATCATGGTACAGGATGACACCAGGCATGTCTTCTACTCCTCTACATCTGTCAAATGGGGCTAACAGGAAGGTATGGTAATGATTAAATAATTCATGTGAAATAGTTAACATGGTATATTACACATAACAAATACCCAATAATCTGTACTCACTCTCATTGCAGTATTCTATGGCAGGGTTAAAAGGTCAGTAGGGCATGCTTCCTGACCTTGAAAAATCTGGCACAACAAGATTTCCTGCCCTATGAAAATGACGGGATAGCACACCTGTGATTATACTGAATGCAAAAGTTTGTTTTTGTTTTTTTTTTTTCCCCAGATGCAACTAAAGCTAGTAATCAGTGGACCTCAAATTAATCAAAAGGGAGATTATACTGGTGGGCATCCCTCATCAAATCTCATGAGCCCTTTAAAAGCAAAACAAATGGTAGCATAGAGAAAAATCAGAGATTTGAAGCACAAAGATTTAATGTACTGTTGCTGGCTCTGCATACTGGAGGGGAAACATGGAAGTCCTTGGAGCAGTCTCTAGAAGCTAAGAATGGCCCTTTGCCAGTGGTTAGCCCTACAAGCACCAGGCATTAAATTCCAGCAATAACCAGAGAAAGCTGGGAAGTGGTGTTTTTCCAAGATTCCAGGGCAAAGCCTGGCCAACACCTTGATTTTGGCTTGGTGAGATCCTCAGCAGAGAACCCAACTCAGCCTACTCGGATTTCTGATTTATCAAAATGCGAGCTAACAGATGGGTACTGTTTTAAGTTGCTAAGTTTATGAAGTTGCTAAGTGAAGAAGGGACAAACTCACAAAACTAATATACAAGGTTGATGTAAAAATACAAACAAGGGTTTGGGATATTAATAGAGGCATACATGAAGTACAAAGGAAGGATGCACTATCCCTGGAAGTGGAGGAGGGCTGAAGTCTTAGGGAATTTCGAGGTGGTACTACTAGGAAGCTGCCAGTGTTGGCTGCCTGCGATTGAAGGCAGCTTGCATGAAGTGAGAGAAGGCAGTCTAGGCATAGTGATCTCAGACAGCATAAGGAAAGGATGAGCAAGCATCCATTTTCAGCAAAACAACTAATTTTGATGTCTTGATGCAGTCTTATGACATGGCATGATTATGCAGTTAGGATCTTTTCAATCTACTCTCCTTCACATTAAAAGATTTCCATATCTCTGAAAAGCAAATGGTTGCAATTTAAAACACAATTTGCAGTAAATTTGGAATGATCCTGCCTTATTATCAAACATGTCAGGATTAGTATTTTTCCTATACTGAGATAAAGAAAAAATGTTTTTTGTTGTTGTTGTTGACAGGCAGAGTGGACAGTGAGAGAGAGAGAGAGACAGAGAGAAAGATCTTCCTTTGCCGTTGGTTCACCCTCCAATGGCCACTGCGGCAGGAGCGCTGCGGCCGGCACACCACACTGATCCGAAGGCAGGAGCCAGGTGCTTCTCCTGGTCTCCCATGGGGTGCAGGGCCCAAGCACTTGGGCCATCCTCCACTGCACTTCCGGGCCATAGCAGAGAGCTGGCCTGGAAGAGGGGCAACCGGAACAGAATCCAGCGCCCCGATCGGGACTAGAACCCGGTGTGCTGGTGCCGCAAGGCGGAGGATTAGCCTACTGAGCCACGGCGCTGGCAAGAAAAAATGTTTATTAATAGGCCTGTAATAGTTTTTGTTCTCATTAATTAAACCTTAAGGGGGCCGGCGCTGTGGCGCAGCAGGTTAAGGTGCCATCTGCAGTGCCAGCATCCCATTTGGGTGCCAGTTGGAGTCCTGGCTGCTCCACTTCTGATCCAGTTCACTGCTAATACACCTGGGAGGGCAGCAGAGGCTAGCCTAAGTGCTTGAGCCCCTGCACCCATTGTGAGAGAGCACGATGAAGTTCCTGGCTCTGGCCTGGCCCAACTCTAGTCACTATGGCCATTTGGGGAGTGAATCAGTGGACAGAAGACCTCTCCCCTCTCTCTAACTGTAACTCTGACTTTCAAATAAAATAATCTTTTTTTTTTTTTAAATTAAGCCTTAAGACATTTTTTTAATCTAAGAACATAGATTAGTAGGCCTCTCTCCTTAGAGAGGGGAAGTTTTTTCCTTAAAAGAAATGTTAAAGATTTCTGACCATACTACAGATTTAGAAATAAAGCATTGAAATAAGAGCTGTAATTGAAGCAGATTTGCTCATTTCTCTCCCCCTCCCCTAAGGTGCTCCATGGGAATAAATTAAGTACTGAGGGAGGTGAATTAAAATCAGGAGTTTCCTTGTGGCTAACAGTGACTGAATATCCTAGGTACCTAATTTATCATTAGAGTGACTTAAACTCCAGGGAAATTCTGGATCACTCAACCAAAAATAAGATTACATCAATGGATTTTTCAAAGAGCATCTATACTTCAAGAAGGATTAAATGCAAACATTTTAGTAAATGCTAATTATATCAAGGCTATCAGAATATTGGTCTTACGGTAACTGGTACTGGCTGCTGAATAAACTTTCTCTGATTAAACTGAATCAACCACCTTGTCTACTCCTGTCAATCTATTGCGGAGAGGACCTAAGAGAAATGTTATATCATGTCTTCATAAATCAGATCTTTTAATATATAGGAGTTTTAATCAAATGACTTGGGTTTTCTTAGCAAATACCTTTGATATTTAAAGTATTTTTATGACAGATTAATACTTTTTAATCTAGACATTTTACCCATATTCAACCCAAAAAATAAAAATGACAAATAACTCCAATTTTTCAAGCACATCCAAGAGAGTAACATACCCCACTAAATTTTTCCAAGATAACATCTTTCTCAGAGTTAACTAAGAATATGCATGATCCAGCATAAATAGCTTTCATATGGCCATCACTAGCAATGAACCAGTGACAGGCAAGCAGGTAAACATGTAAAAACAGTGATGCCTGTGAAATACAGGTGTGGAAAGTTACCTCAATCTACACTATAGCTTAAGACTCAAGGGCCAGTGAAGATAACCACGAGATTATAAATGGTCATCAGTTAATGTTTAATTACTGTTCAATAATTTATTCTTTTAAGACAATGAGTTTTGATCAATTCTGACAAGAGGGAAAGGTATTTTTCCAGCAAAAGCCTTTCTCTCCTTGTCCATGGCATAGCACATTCTGTCTTTAGCGTGGTTTTCTGCATTCTGAGTAACACAGGTGATTACATTCGAATGGCATTTAACATGAATTGCACCAAACTGCCCTATAATTTCATTTTGGACTGAATTAATTAACTTCTCAGTAGGTGGGTGAGGTACTGAACATAAGCCTAAAGAAATACTTGACTGCTTAACCTACCTTACATGAGTTGTCTCTAAATCAAGGAGGCTTCCATTTTTAATAAATAGTAATAGGGTAAAATAAATTTAGTAGGATCCTAAAGAATAAAGATAAGGCATTTATAATAACTGGATTTAGTTTCCCACATACATTCACATCCATTTAAAAGAAGTCAGGGGGTACTGTAGACAGTTAAGGTGGATTTAACAAAACTCAGCTAGAGCTGGTGTGCCTGATATTTTTGAAAAACTGTTCACCTTAGGAGGTATGCATTTGTAATAAAAGAAAAATACCTCTTTGTTCTTATAAGATAAAACACAAAACTTACCATTTTGTAGCCATTAAAAACAATACTATGGTAATGCTGTTGTTAAGTAATTTATATCCCAGAGCTTAGTATGTAACTCCAATTGTCTTTAGGTATTATCTTCAGATCATCAGAATTATAAAACACCTGTTTTTTTTCTGACATGTATCTCCAATTATTATTACTAAGGTCTGACAACTAATTCTTTGTTTCAAGGTTTAGTCTTAATATACAAGGAAATAAATTAAAAAGACAAAGAAACGTGAAAAGCCAGCTCATAAAGAGCTGGAACATTCTTCATATCACATGGCATATTTTTCTGTCATAAACTTCCGGTTTAGGAAATGAGACAAACATTGTTTTGATGAACTCTTTGATACGATGTTTAGCTCAGTATTTTTAGATTATTTTTTAAATACTGAAGGAAGGAAGGAAGGTAGGTAGGGGACTGAGGGAAGGAAGGTAGGAAGGGACTGAAAAAGAAAAAAACAAGTCTGCCATAACTTTCTTTTTTGGCAAGGGGGTAGGGCCACAGAAAGTGTAACTGAGGACTCTGGTGGTCTTTAAGGGCTCCATGAATAGGATGGGCCTCCAGAAGTGGGATTAATAGTGTCAGAGGGGCCGGTGTGTGGCCCAGCAGGCAAAGCCACCATCCTATATGGGGCGCTGGTTCGAGTCTCAGCTGCTCCACTTCTGATCCAGCTCTCTGCTAAGGCCTGGGAAAGCAGGAGAAGTCGACCCAAGTCCTTGGGCCCCTGCACCTGCATGGGAGACCCGGAAGAAGCTCCTAGCTCCTGGCTTTGGATCAGCGCAGCTCCAGCAGTTGCGGCCATCTGGGAAGTGAACCAGCAGATAGAAGATCTCTCTCTCTCTCTCTCTCTCTCTGCCTCTGCCTCTTTTTAACTCTGCCTTTCAAATAAATAAATAAATATTTTAAAAAATAGTGTCGGAAGGCTGGGGTGGTCCTTGGTTAAGGCATCACCTAAGGACTACAGCAAGAATGCTTCAGACCTGTTCAAAGTCCCCCTCTGAGGGCACAACTGCTTAGGTAACTTTTCTGAATAAACTGTCTTTCCTGTACAACTTAAATCCTTCCTGCTATAATCTGCATGAGAGGAAAGGACAAGAATATCACCTGGACGTTTTAATACTGGTTTGTAATAAAGGAAGGCATCAGTGAGAGGAGGGAAGAAAACAACACAGATGCCAGTTTCAGGAACAAATTCACCTGCAGCATCATCTGGCTCAATAATTTGGTGGCAAAGACATCACAAATGCTGTCAAAAACAGCAGTGAGGTTTTAACGAACAAAATATTCACACAATATCCTTTACTTTTAGTGTATCATATACTGAAATGGCAAGCACTTCTATTTAGAAAAAAATAACTTTTTTTTTTCTTTTTTGGTTTTCATACATGTCATTGTTTCTAAATTCCATCAGAAAGCATATAGCATTTTCTGTTTACCAACACTATGTCTGTCCTGGTGCTGCCAGTCACAAGAGACCTTTTGTATCATTACTCCCTTATGTTCCAATTCTTCTTAGGAGTGCTGGGCAAACACAAAAGCAACCTGGCAGTTGTATCACTCTCTATAAATGAAAAAAGACTCTGCTATCTAAAAATAAAAAAAAGACTCCATTTAAATGAATGGGTTTTTTTTTTCCTTGGGTAGGTCAAGTGTTTACTTTATTTTGTAATAATGTAGTTCTCATCCAAGTAAGAATTCTCACTAGCTTTAAAAAGATCTCTGGAGATTATACACAGGGCAGTAATTTAATTCTTATATTTTTATTTCTGTGCAATGACATTTAGGGTACAGTGTGAGTTGAGATTTTTTGGTGCTATTACTGACACCTTATGGAAACTGTTTCATTTGGAAATTCTGATTTTCTGTCCTTGTTTACAGTAAGCATTATTATAAAAATTGATTTTTTTTGTTCCTTTAAGATATTCACTCTTTTTTCTATTTATTTCTCACTTGATTTCATAATTCTGTTTAGGTCACTATGATTAGTTGCTATGGAAATTACCTCCAATGGAAATGATTCCAATGTCATTATTGTAAAAAAATGACTTTTAATTAATAATATCAATAGCAGATATCAAATCTTACTAGAAAAAGGAAATCCGATTAAAATATTTAAAAAGGACTAATTCTGAAAATTACCATGGCCAACTTTTCTGATATTTTTGAATCTGCCATCTGTTTTTAAAATAAGAATTAAATGAATTTTAAGGTGTTAATCAGCTACTCACTTCCCCAGATTCCAAAATCACAATGGAAATTAGCACCACACATCGAAAAAAGTAGATGCAAGACCATTTCAGACCATTTGTCTAAACTAATGGATGTTATTCTTCACTTAATGAGAGTTAATGTCAATAGGACTTCAGGGCTCATCAAGGAAACAACTTTGAATAGCACATTATGTGTTCCCTTTAAAAATGAAGAATTTAATATTCCAAAATTTATCCCAAGAATTTAAAAGGTCAGGCCTATAAACTAGTGAGTTAAACAATAGGCGAGAGCCAGTGAACCATTAGATGAGAATTCCAGAATGCTAAGAAGAAAATTTTCTTGGGTGGATTCTATAATTTGTGGTTTGAATAAAACCTTTGAAACATTCCATTAGTATTAAAATTCTCACAATGAGAATATGGCTCATATTTAACACATTTTAAATTACTAGACAGTCTCTGCCCCAAAGAAATTTTAATGCTTTCTTCTGCCTAGTGCTTATTCACTGCCTGGTACTAATTTAGGAATAAATTAACCCTTCTAACAATTAGGATATTGTCTACAAACTGCCTCTTACTCTCTGCAGGGAAAATCACTCATATTCTGAAAATCAGAAGTAAAAGAGAAAGCCGCTTCTTCAACATAAAATGGTTTTCTATACCTAATAGCTTATTAATTATTTATGTAAATCACTATTATACTTACTTCTATAATTACATAATAATACTACATTTATAATGCCTCTGAATTAAACCTCACAGTTACAGATTTTGTTAAATGTATCACACATTAAGGGTTTTCTATACTTGCAACCATGATCTGGGGTCCAAAATGTCTTTGATGGATTTCTGCCTTGGGGCTGGCACTGGCTTGGCTTCAAAGCTAGTTTTAGTGTCTATGTGGTTACCATCAGTTAAACTCCGTCTCCTGGCAGGAAGCAGTTTTTGAGGAGCAGCTGTTGGCTTCTGTAAGTGGTGCATTAGGGTTGACAGTCTGGTCTCCAAAGGTGAGGTTCGGGAAGTACTTGTGTTTCCCCAGTCATCCTTAACAGGTTGTTCTGAGTTGCTCTGTGTCTTTAAGCTGAATGGAGGTTTATCAGAAGGAGGAAGAGGAGCCCGTCTCTTTTTCCCTTTCCCATCGGGCAGGTGTTCACTTTCAGGAGACAGTATCTTTTTCTGAATGACCATTTTATGGTTACCATCAAAGAGTACAGCCCAAGGAGGTGGGGAGACTTCTTCTTGCTGACCAATAAGGAACTGTCCATCTGTCTCTTCAATTTTTTTTTGTATTATATCAGTTAAACTTTCAATTTTCATAGGTGAGTCAATGCCTGTAATAGTTTTTAGGAGAAAAATACATGGGGAAAAATTCAAAAGCAATATGCATATATCTAAGTAAGTTATTATTTTCCAAACTAATATGCTATCTATAATGGTTATCAAAAATTTAAGACTTATCAAAAAATAAGCAATGTCTACTTGTCAAAACAGTCATATCAAAAAACAAGATCATGTACTGCACTACACACTCATTACACATATATGTACTGGTATATGTATCTGTATACATGTACATACATATAATACATGGTTTGTTATACATACATAGTATATTTATGTATAAAATACAAAGCATATTATCTGTATATAATACACATATACAGACATTCATAAGTAAAATCAAGCTATATGAGCACTTTTTAAAAGTTCCACAAGTTAAGTATTTATTAGAGAACTTTCTTGGATTAAAAACCCTATTCTGACTTTTAGGTAAGAGTGGACTCCCTTTTAACTAGTGATACATAAACTGGGATGGCTGGACTTGGAACAGAATTCTTTTCCGTAGGCCAGCAAAGTCTGTGTTAAAAGGTAAAAAACAAAACACCAAAACTAAAGACCCAGGGAAATAAAGTACAATTCTCACATCACTCTGGTGATAAGGCTGCTGTGTGAAATTTTCCTTGAGGAAAGTAAGAGAACAGAGATAAATGTCTATTAAATGAATCGCTGGTATTTTCAAATGTGTAAACCCAAATGTGTCATTTTCTATCTAACATTTTAAAGTATATGTAAGAGGAGGTACATTAGTGGCAAACTGACTTGTGCTTGTTCACAACACTCTTTGCTGAGGCAATCCCACAAGGATAAATAAACACCCTTCAGAGTGTGAGAAAATGGAATATTAATGAGCCTAAAAACTTTAAATTTTGCAAAGTATGAAAACTTAACCAATTTTTTTTTGGGCTCACGATGAAAGCTTCTATTCATTAATATTCATCCAGCAACATTACTTAAAAGTAAATTTAATAAAGTCCAGAAAAAATTACTAAACACAATTACACTTTAGAATCTGAAAGTCTGTATTTTCAAGTTTCATCAGCTACACAGCTAATATTTATCTTCAGTATATGTTTCACTTATTTTAAGCCTTAAAATTTTTGTGAGAGCTTGAGCAAACTATGAAATATGTGTATTCATTAATTTTGTATTAATTCATCTATTAAACATGAATTCCTTAGTCTATAATCATAGTCTGTTTTCATTCATTTTGATTGTGCCCTGAAAATTTCGGCATTTTAATGCCAATAGAATAAGCTGCTTGAGTATGGACAATGTTGTTTTTGTTACCCTGCAGCTAAGCAAACACAAACCCCACTTACTCATATCATGGTAGACTGAGGTCGCCTCTTTTGTCAAGAACAAAGGTGGTTTCCGTGGTGACATAATCTCAATTTTCATAAGTTCTTCACAACAGTGCTTCCACTGGCCTAAGTAAGACAGAAAAAGGGCTGTCTAGCTTAAGACATAAATGTAAAGACATATATTTGATTTTCAACAGATTATCAACACATTTTTTTTTTCTTTAAAAATTACAGTGAATTAAAGCATTGCCTAAAAGGAAGTTTGCACAAAAACCAAAATTTTAAAGTCTAATTCTGGACATAAAATTCACCTATTTAAAACATAAGGTTCTATGCACAGCTATTAAGGTAAGATTTCTAGGCTATTAAATACTACACTGTTTCATTAAATGGTCACTGAGTACTTCAAAATTTCTATTCAGGGCAAAAGTTTATACACGTTCTCTTCTTTTAAACATTACATTAAAATATTCAGTATTCAAGACAGTTGAAAAGTAAAAATCAACTAAAATATAATTACCTAGAAGGCAGCAGAAAAGCCATGTAAGGAATGGTGTTTCTCAAAAATGGTTTTAACTCTGAAAATTTTATTTAAGAAATGAGAATTGTTTATTTAACAGCTATTATGTCTTTCAAAATCACCTAACTCCAGGGCAGGAACTGTGTTAAGCCTCCGCCTGCGACACCAGCATCCCATATGGACACCAGTTCAAGACCCTGCAGCTTCGCTACCAATCTAGTTCCCTGCTAACATGCTTGGGAAAGCAGTGGAAGATGGCCCAAGTGCTTGGGTTCTTACATCCACACGGGGAGACTTGAAAGAAGCTCCAGGCTCCTGGCCTGGGCCTGGCCCAGGACCAGCCGTTGTGGCCACTTGAGGAGTGAACCAGCAGATGGAAGACCTCTCGGTCTCGGTCTCTGTCTCTCCTTCTCTCTGTAATTATGTCTCTCAAATAAATAAAAAATAAATCTTAAAAAAAAAAAGGTCATCTAACTCTGGAAAAACACTGTATTTTAATCTATGTAAAACACATATAAGATTTCTTAATATAAAGATATATCACCCAAAATTTGGAGTCTAATTTGTCTCAGGAAAGACATTTTATAAATAAAAATCATTATTCATTTGGAGTAAGACAAAAAATACTCTTGATTAAGTTGTTTCAACTGCTAAAATCTAAAAGCATGAACACTATTAATTTTTCTTTTATTTATGTCTTACTACTTTAATATTAAAATAAGATTTTCAGATTTATTTCTCTAGAGTAGTTTTTAAAAAACTTAATCCACGGCCGGCGCCACGGCTCACTAGGCTAATCCTCTGCCTTGCGGCGCCAGCACACCGGGTTCTAGTCCTGGTTGGGGTGCCGGATTCTATCCCGGTTGCCCCTCTTCCAGGCCAGCTCTCTGCTGTGGCCAGGGAGTGCAGAGGAGGATGGCACAGGTCCTTGGGCCCTGCACCCCATGGGAGACCAGGAGAAGCACCTGGCTCCTGCCATTGGATCAGCGCAGTGCGTCGGCTGCAGCGCGCCAGCCGCAGCGGCCATTGGAGGATGAACCAACGGCAAAAAGGAAGACCTTTCTCTCTGTCTCTCTCACTGTCCACTCTGCCTGTCAAAAAAAAAAAAAAAAAAAAAAAAAAAACCTTAATCCTTCCAAATATATTGTTCACCTGCATGCATGCTGGGTGGGTTAGACATGATGAGTCTACACATTAACATTACAAACGTAAGTTGTTGAGGGTCACCATTCTTACACCCCTTCTTACATCAGCAGAAAAGTAAATATACCTCTATGCCCTTTTAGGCTGCTTTATGACACACATTTCTCTTCCTTTCCCTATATTCTCAATATCCAACTTGGTTATTTTCCATGGCTTACACATTAACTATATTTCATGTTTAGTCAAGTTATCCATTCATTATTGCTGTTTCAGATTGAATGTAATCTCTTGGTAAAATGGTAATACACATATAAATTTTTAATGTATCACCTTAAATAGTTAAGGAACATAAAAAAGCCTTCTAGTATGTTTTATTACAATGCTATACAGAATATGGTAAACATTTTAAAATAATCCAAATAGCAACTCATAAAGGGAATAAATTCCTGAGTATAAGCCTTCAAAGGTTGCACTTCAGAATTTAAATCTAGCAGGATTTGAGATTGGGCAACTTATCCCTACCCCTACTTCCTTTTTACGATAAATATATAACAGTGAGTATTTTCTTCTTGGGGGCTGAAAAAGCAGTCCTTATCTAATGGAAAAATAATGAAACACTTAAAAATGGCAAACATTTCCCTGTCACTTTCTCAGACGAATTACTATACACTACAGTATTTTCTCTATATTGATAGATGAAAACATTTCATTGTTAAACTACTAGCAGAATACTAATCATATTGAGAATTGGAGTATAATGTCACATTATTCCATGTGTTACTGAAGTCTGAGGCACAAATGTGGTATGTTCACTGGTCAAGACTTTACAATTGAGACATTTATTTTTCCAGTGAATTTGTTATACATGACAGCCAATATGTTAACATGAAAACAAAGACCCAATATGAACTATTAAATGAGTATGTTTTATAGCCACAACAATCTATACACTGAAGATGTTTCTCATAATACTATTTATTATTACAATGTTCCTAATGTGATCTACTATGCTAAGCTGCTAATGTAACTCAATTTTTATTAAATATCAGAAAAAATTGTATTGTTGTCAGTTTATTTTAACATTTTATACTTTTGACCCACCAGTTCTAGCTCCAGTCCTATTGACCATCCACAAGTGTAGTTTCAATATTGAAAAGAGCATTAGATAACAAAGAAGTAGCCAGACTTGGGAACCAAGTTGTTATCCCTTTCCTATTTGACAATCAAAGTGTCATGAGATTATCATTCTTCAATTCATTACTGTAGCTCTATAAAATTATTTCCCATAATCTAGAAAATAAAGATATGACACCATCCACTAATAATAGTTGACATCCTGACTACAAGATTGTGGCATTATTATCTCATTTACCTCTTCTTGTTTTAATGCACATAGAGTTTATAAAATACCAGAACTATTTCTAAAAATAATGAAGTCTTTTGGGGCCTGCCATTGTGGCATGATGGATTAAGCTGCTGCCTGTGGAAATAACATCCTGGATGAGTAAGTCTGAATCCTGGCTGCTCCACTTCCAACCCAGTTCCCTGCTAACATGCCTGGGAAGCAGTTGAAGATGGCCCAAGCACCTGTACCCCTGCACCCACATGGAAGACCCAGATGGAGTTCCAGGTTCCTGGCTTCAGCCTGGCCCAGTCCCGAGCATTGAGGCCCTTTGGTGAGTGAACCAGCAGATCAAAGATCTCTCTGTTGCTTTGTCTCTCCCTCCCTCCCTCTCTCTCTGTTACTCTGCTTTTCAAATAAATAAATAAATCTTAAAAAAAATAGTCTTTTATAAGAAAGATTCTCTAGGGTCTGGCACTATGGCATAGCAGGTAAAGCAACCGCCTGTAGTGCCGGCATCCCATATGAGCGCCTGTTCGAGTCCTGGCTGCTCCACTTCTGATCCAGCTCTCTGTAAGGCCTGGGAAAGCAGGAGAAGACGGCCCAAGTCCTTGGGCCCCTGCATCCACGTGGGAGACCCGGAAGGCTTCAGATAGGCGTAGCTCCAGCCGTTGCGGCCAATTGGGGAGTGAACCAGCAGATGGAAGGCCTTTCTCTCTCTCTTTCTGCCTTTCCTTCTCTGTGTAATTCTGACTTTCAAATAAATAAATAAATCTTTAAAAAAAAAACTCTCTAAGAGCATTAGGAATGCAGTTAAAATTTAAACTACAATCAACCAAAGAAGGGAAGTTACTGTCTTTTAAGGTACACACCTAAGATCTTTTGAAAGTTTATTTAATTTTTTAAGGATTTGTTCATTCATTTATTTGAAAGGCACAGTGGCAGAGAAAGGCAGAGACAGCCAGAAAGCCCAACAGACACAGGAACCTCCATCCATTGTTTCATTCCCCAGTGCCTGCAATAGCCAGGTACTCCACCTGGGTCTCCAACATGGGTGGGAGGAACGTCACTGTTGCCTCCCAGGCACGTTAGTAGGAAGCTGGACTGGATGCAGAGTAGCTGGACCTTCCACCAGGCACTCCAGTATGGGATGTGGGCAGAATGGTGGCTTAGCTCTACCACAATACCCACCTCCGTTCAAATTTTAAATTAAAGAAATAACACATGCTGATAAGCGTGGGGCAGATATTTAAATATGTACTGGGTGCCTGGAGATGGCATTTAAAGAAAGTCTTAAAAAATCTGAGAAGTTCATAGAAGGAATCTTCTAGTTTAATGATACAAACCAGAACTTCTTCAGGTCTCTGTTTTCTCATTGTTAGAGCAGAAGGAAGTAATTTCGAACTCAAGAGATGTTATGAGGAGTAAGTGAAGCCATCTGGCACGTGAGAAGTAATCAGTAAAGTTGTTCTCTTTTTGCCTCCTTCCTGACTTTCACCTCCTTCCTGACTTGGACACCGTGGATCCAAGCAGGACTATAAAAATTAACCAAGAACTGCAGATACTAACTCTTCATGGTGTTCCAGAAAACAGCTTTCTTAAAATGTTCTTTAAGATTATTTCTAGGAGATGCAGAGAAAACTTTCCATTGTCTGGAAATGGCTCTACTTTGTAATTCTACGGACTGGCACTCTATAGACATGAAGTGTCAGTTAAATGTAATAGTAGGCCTACTTTGATCTTGTGATCAAATGGCTATTTGTATAGCTATCATCAAACTTCCTCATCATTCACAAAACATTTCAGACAGTAAATATGCTGTAAATTTACTGTCAGTAAAGACAAAGAACTGTTACAATTTATGTATTTTCTGGCTGATAAAATTCTTCTTTGAGAATTAAATATTAGAATCCTCTATTTTATACACTGGAACCCTATTACTATCACACTGTTTTTATAATCCATGTCATTGGACTGTATTATTGAAACAGAAGAATCATATGCAAGGTTTAAAAAACAAAACACCTCTCTGGATGATTTCAAGATGATATTATAACAAATCTGGAGTTAACAAAAGGTTATGTAAAAATGAGGCTCCATTGGAACATTGTAATATTAAAAGATCATCATTATCCTGGAAAAGTTTTTTGTTCCTCAAATGCCTTCTTATCCCATAGATCAAACACATTGTCTGAAGCAGCCAAAAATCTACTATTGTGAAAGACTATGGTGTGATTGTTTTAGGTACCAAAGAAACTTATAAGTATGAGGAAAGGAAGCCAGGAATTCAAAGGTGTACAACATGATAGTCAGGCATTAGAAAGAGAATGAGAGAACAAAGCATCAGTGCATTGATGATATACTACCATTCTTTCAAGAGCACAAAAATTATTGCTACAAGCTGTAAGATTAAAAATTTAATATTTAGATTGCAGTGTGCATCCTTTCAGGATACATGAATATACAACTAGCAAATCCAGATATTTGCTTACTAAGATCAAAGAAATGCTGCCAAAAGGCTTCCATCCACTTCTGAAGATCTTCTCTACTGTCAACTGTAAAAATCTGAGTGATAGCTTGTCCAGCAACAGGGTTGATGACAGAGAAACTATGGATTCTTTTCTTGGTATCCTTATCCATTGCTCGAATTCTGGTTTCCTAAAAATTAACACAAAATTGGTAATTTTCAAGAGGCTATTTCTGTAATGACCTAACAAATTTTTTTTTTGCTTGGCTGCCATATTTATACCAGATGTGCTATGACACTATTGCTGATCATCTAAAATTTAAAATATCCAAATTCGAGGATTTTCATCATTCAAACCCAAGTATAGGCTTATATAAAACAATGCTGTATATTAAAAAAAATTATGCTTCAAAGCATGCTACATTTAGTACTTATACTAAATTACATGAGATTAAAACATAACCTCTATTTTGATCTATCTCAGTTTAAGTGAGAGTTTGCTGTCTTTTATACACGTCTTAAAATTTTCAATAAAACAAATACAGCATGTCATAACCGTAATGTAGATTATATGTTAACTGTATTTCCAACAGTAATATAACAGCAGAATCAGTAAAGTGTTTCTTACTCCAATATTCATGCATATTATATAGTGTTATCAGCTAAAACAGTAAAACTATAATTCAGTGTTTACTGCAGCAAAACAGTTAGCTTTTCCTCATTAACATTTATTTCACATGTAACATTCATTTACAAAGCTCATAGCTAAAGATCCATAAAGTAATATAACCCTCATAATGCTAAAATTATTTCATTTTAAATGCTGAATACAATCTTCTACAGCAGCCAAAGCAATGGTTCCACTGATTCTGACAATCTCAAACTTATTTCTGAGCGGTTGTAGGTGTGATATGTGATGACACCCATTGTGCCTACATGTAGAATAGAAGAAAAAAGTCTGTTCCCAAGTCACACACAGGTTCTGCCATGACAAATGGCAAGCCAGCAACTACATGTATTTTAGACCAAGAAATTTGTGGGAATAAAGCATGGAATAGAATTATTTTTTTATTATACAAAGATAGAGATTTGGCTTTTACATTATTCTAAGGCACTACTGCCCAACAGAAATACAATTCAAGCCATATATATAAAATGTCAACTTTTCAGAAACCACATTTTAAAATGTGAAAAAAAACTGGTAAAATTAATTTTAATGTGTTTTATATAAATCAACACAACCAAAATATTATCACTTTAGCATATAATTGATTTAAAAAATTGGGATTTTTAAATTCTTTTCAGATTAAGTCTTCAAATTCTCATTTATATTTTCCACTTAAAGCATATCTCAATTTAGATGAGCCACATTTTAAGTGCTTATCAGCCACTGGAGACTAATGGCCACTCTGCTATACAGATATTCTGGCTGGCAGACAGCTGGTTAACTGGAGGAAGAGCATTCTTTACTGCATACAGAGCAAAGAGAGCAAATACAGTCACAAATCAAAACCTACATATACTATATAGAGAAATATAAAGAGTTAGGAAGTAAAGCTACATATTCCCTGAAAAACAGGTAAATACAGATAGGTGCACACCAAACAAGGGTACTTAAAGAACTTGGTGGAACCATGGAATTAAAAAGCAAGTTTATTTTGATGCAAAAAATTTAAGTCCACACATACACAAGGTTTTCAAAAAGTTCATGGAAAACCAGTTCTCATGTAATAGAATTCTTATTCAAAAACCGCAGATAAAACCATGTATGTTTAAAAAACAGAAACTTAACTCTAAAGAATAGAGCATCACTAAATAGAAATATTGGTGGCCATCTCTTGGACAGTCTACACTGTCACTGCAGAAATCTAGGAATGTTAAGTGTCTTTAGAGGATCCTAATGGGACTACGGCCAGCATCTTACATCTATCATAAGTGGGTCTTTTTATACTCCTCTGCCATGGTAATATGTTTTGAAGTAATTATTCATACAATATAGAAATATGCTGCCCTAGATGGCCTCCTTAGAATTGAAAGATGCATCTAATCACCCTCTTTAAATTATGAAGCTTACTGTCACCAGCAGAGAATGACTTAACTCTCAGAAGAATTTTTGATATTTTACTCTAGAAGATGAACTGACGGCTGAGTCACAGTGGGGGAGAACACTCTACTGTTGTTCATATTAAAAAAAATTTTTAAATGAACTATTGTTATTTAAAATTGTGCATCCTACAACCTAATTCCATCTTAATGCAAATTGTTGACTATATTTGTATTTAGGATTAAAATGGATTCAACTTTTAAATTGGAAAGTGTGACTTTTATAGATGAGTATGTGTGTGTATATATATATATATATATATCTCAAAGCATCATCTCAAGTGAAACTGCTATGTAGAAAATCTGATAAAACAGATCATTCCCATCCTCCTAAGAGAATATAATGCAATAATATGTAAATATTATACAATCTATTAACTATGATAACCATATATACCATTACGTTTTTAAAACAGGAGAAGTTCTTAAAAGGTGCAAAGAACATGCGGAATTTGAATCAATATATATAGTTTATCATACAAAATAATTTAATGAAAAATTTTTCAACTAAAAAAAAATGTCAAAACAGGCCGGTGCCGCGGCTCAATAGGCTACTCCTCCACCTGTGGTGCCGGCACACCTGGTTCTAGTCCCAGTCAGGGCGCCGGATTCTGTCCTGGTTGCCCCTCTTCGAGGCCAGCTCTCTGCTGTGGCCCGGGAGTATAGTGGAGGATGGCCCAAGTCCTTTGGCCCTGCACCCGCATGGGAGACCAGGAGAAGCACCTGGCTCCTGGCTTCGGATCAGCACAGTGTGCCGGCCGTGGCGGCCATTGGAGGGTGAACCAACGGCAAAAAGGAAGACCTTCCTCTCTGTCTGTCTCTCTCTCACTGTCCACTCTGCCTGTCAAAAAAATAAAAGTCAAAGCAAAAGTTATTAGAACAACTAAAGTTTCTGAGAATGTAAAAAAATTCATGCAAGTTGTTTTTCAGAATGGACAAATATCATTTATAATGCTCAGGTCTTCACAACTTACAGGAAATAAATGATTAGAAATGATCAGAAATAAATAAATAATTAGAAAACACTAAGTTGAATTTCAGGATTATCATCATTATAGATAAGGGAAGGATCTTCTTTTAGCAGAGTATAAAAACAAGGAACTGAGGCCTTACCCTCCACCCCAACTAATTCCTATTACCTAATGTATTATCTAGCACCCAGTAAGTGGCTGAAAAATGTTTAACGAATGAATGAATGACACAGAAAATTATAAACAGGCCTTGCATTGATAAGACTCCGATTCTAGAAATAATATCTGATACAACCCTTTAAATTATAGATGAGGAAGCACATGCTTTGAGAAGTGTTCTATCTAAGGCCAGAGTTTCCCATTTTCTTTTCGCTAATCCCAAAACTGACAGTTGATTTGAGAGTTTCTAGTTGACTTTATTAATTTGTAGATATATTTGAGATTATTTACTGTGAAACTGTAATCGCTCACTGGCTTGGATTTTGTCAATCAGTATGTTTGTAACCTTCCACTGTACCACACACTGGGGTTATAAAGAAAAGGCCAAGTGAAGTCAATGAAAACAATCTGAAAAGTCACTTTGGCAATAAAACACACTAAACTCTAAAGTCAAAGAAATGTTTTAGGTTTTTCATTATTTTGAATTAAAACTGTACTTTAGCCTCTCCATTTCTGTCCAAATGGAAAATTACTAGATCAGAACTAGATTTGGAAATAGTTTCTTATTTTCCCTTCGACTACACGATCTCACAAAAGTCTACCACAGGAACCAGATTATGGTCTTCAAATACTCTTTCTTACAAAAAAGAATCAGAGCTCTTGGGAGAAATGGCTGACTCCCAGCCTAGGTCAAGAAAGTTGTAAAATTAGATTCAGGAACATCTTGTCCTATCAGAAATGAAATATTACTAGCACTGTGTTAGGACTCAAGAGGCAATAGAAGAGGTACCCCCAAGTAAACATGGGACAATTGGAAGGCATGTTAAAATAACACCAGTTCCTAATCATCCAATGAAAAAAGGCTGTAAGCAATACTCATCTTATGCCTCCTGAGAAAAATATACAGTGCTTTTCAAAATGTATTCTTACTAACCAACTAACACAGCTGAACCCCAACCCCTACCCACCTCCCCAAAAATCTAAGAGCAAGGACAAGCCACAGATGCAATCAGCAAAATCCAACAATGGAAAGCCCTGTAAGATAAGTGGTCCAATTTCTTTAACAGGTAATTTGCATGCAAGTATGAGAGCAAGAGAGAGAAAGAGAAAAGCCGAAGAAGGGAGAGAGTGATTGAGAGTAGAGTTGCAAGTGTCAACAGATTAAGAGAGTCAGAAAAAATCTATAGACTGCAATACATGGCCCTTATTTGGAACCTGATTTAAAAAACTACCAAAAAATGATGAGACTGAGAAATTTGAACAGTGCCTAGATTTGATGATCTATAAACTACATATGACTATAAATAAACTATAAATTTTCTTATGTAACAAATGGACTATTTATAGGTAAAATGAAAATGTTCTCTATGACTTGCTTCAAAATAACTCTCAGGTAGAGGCAGTATGTGAGGATAAAAATAGGTTCATACCTATTGCATAAACTGCCTTGAAATTTTCCTCCAAAACTATATATATATATATATATATATAAAACAAACAAAAATTCAAAGTCTATTACTGCCTCTTTTTAAAATCTGTAATGCAATGAAAAGCTAAGACACTGTGACAAAAAAAAAAAAGACCTAAATGAAAGATCTCTGTGAGTGAGATCCCAGTGGAAAGAACGGGCCATCAAAGGGGGTACCTTTCTCTGAAGGGAGGAGAGAACTTCCACTTTGACCATAGCCTTGTCTAAATACAATCGGAGTTGGCGAACTCAAGAGGTTTCCATAGCCTTGGCAGCTCATGACAAGAGCCCTGGGTGATTACTGACATCATAAATAAGAGTGTCAATTGTTAAATCAGCAACAGGAGTCATTGTGCGCTTACTCCCCATGTAGGAGCTCTGCCCTTAATGTGTTGTACTATGTGAATTCACGGTATAACTAGTACTCAAACACTACTTTATACTTTGTGTTTCTGTGTGGGTGCAAATTGTTGAAATCTTTACTTAGTATATACTAAATTGATCTTCTGTATATAAAGACAATTGAAAATGAATCTTGATGTGAATGGGATGGGAAAGGGACCGGGAGATGGGATGGTTGCGGATGGGAGGGAGGTTATGGAGGGAAAAAGCTGCTATAATCCAAAAGTTGTACATTGGAAATTTATATTTATTAAATAAAAGTTAAAAATAATCTGTAATGCATATATTTTACATATTCCTCACAAACATGTTGTAAAAATAAATGAATTATGGGACAGGCATTTAGCCGACTGGTTAAAACACTGCAACCTCCATCATAGTACTTGGGTTTAAATCCACCTCTGGCCCCTGACTCCAGCTTCCTGGTAACATGGAACCTGGGGTGCAGCAGACAGGGCTCAAATAATTGCATCCTTGCCACACCAGGTGACAGATGTGGATTGAGTTGCAGGCTACTTGTTTTAGTCCAGCTCAGTTCTAGAAATTGTGTGCTTCTGGCTGGCTAATCCTCCGCCTTGCGGCGCCGGTACACCGGGTTCTAGTCCCGGTTGGGGTGCCGGATTCTATCCCAGTTGCCCCTCTTCCAGGCACTGCTGTGGCCCGGGAAGGCAGTGGAGAATGGCTCAAGTGCTTGGGCCCTGCACCTCATGGGAGACCAGGAGAAGCACTTGGCTCCTGGCTTCGGATCAGCTCGATGCACTGGCCGCAGCAGCCATTGGAGGGTGAACCAACGGCAAAAAGGAAGACCTTTCTCTCTGTCTCTCTCACTCTCTCACTATCCACTCTGTCAAAAAAAAAAAAAAAAAAATTGTGTGCTTTTGCAGAGTGGACCAGTGGATGTGTGTTCCCTCACTCTCCCTCTTTGTCAAATAAATAAACTTTAAAAAAGAGTTATGGGGCCGGCACTGTGGCACAGCGGGTAAAGCCGCCACCTGCAGTGAGAGCATCCCACGTGGGCCCCAGTTTGAGTCCCAGCTGCTCACCTTCCAATCTGCTTTCTGCTATGGCCTGGGAAAGCAGTAGAAGATGGCCCAAGTCCTTAGGACCCTGCACCCGTGTAGGAGACCTGGAAGAAACTCCTGGTTCCTGGCTCCAGATCAGCTCCGTTCCAGCTGTTACAGCCAACTGGGGAAGTAAACCAGTGTATGGAAGACCTCTCTCTCTGTCTCTGCTTTTCTCTCTGTGTAACTCTGACTTTCAAATAAATAAATAAATCTTTAAAAAAATAAAGAAAAAGAAAGAAGTAGACATAAGCTTTAAAAAAGAGTAATTTCCAGACAATTTAACAAAGGCCTATCACATCAAGTAGTATATTGACTTGTTTAGCACAGATTATTAAAATAAATGATAGTATCTAAATCAAGAAAAGACTATTGATCTAAAAAATTCCAATTTCTTTTCTATCTCCCTCTCCCTACACTGTCAATGCATAAAGCTTTGGCTAATAAAATGCCTTCTACAATATACAGGAGATTCATCTAAGTACCCTCATTGAGAATGTCCTGCTCAACAACAATCATAGTGAAGGTGTTTGAAGTTGAAGCAATCACTTTGAAGTAAATCACCCTTTCAAATTTGGATTGGAAAGGGGAGGGCAATAGCTTTTAGGCTTTTCTTCCCTTAATGTGACTATTTCCACAGATGGCTCCCTATGAAAATTAATGAACTGACTTAGCCTTACAGGAAATGCCATTTAGAAGGACATGAATTATAGTTAGGGAACAGATCCTGTGATCAACATAACACAACTATTATTTATAGACCTTAGCAAGTACGAAATTTATGTTTTCATATAATTTTTAAAGTGACATTAAACAAAATTATTATTTTCTAAGACAAGAGACAATCAAAAGATGAGGAACTCTGATTTCTATTTAATGTTTAACATTATTAAGCTTAGAAAGATCTTAGAGCCCTAGCACTGGATATAAAAACAAAAGCATTATTCTTAAATGTTTTACTTGGTCCTTCCTTGCTGTATCAGAAAATTCCAAACTAGTGTTCATTAAAAACTCTTCGTTTATTTAAAGAACATAATAATAGCATGCGTCCCTTAGAAATTTCCAAAGCAAAACAATTAAAACAACCAGCTTTAAAAGCCAATTTGAAACACTGAAGAGATGTTAACTTTTTTAAAATTTATTTACTCATTATAATTTTATTTTAAAGGCAGATAGAGATCTTCCATCTGCTGGTTTACTATTCCCCAAAGGCTGACAACATCCAAAATTAGGCCAGGTCAGACCTAAGCTAGGAGCCTGGAACTCAATCTGGGTCTCCTATGTAGGTGGCAGAGAACCAAATACTAGAGCCATCACTGCTGCCTCCTAGGATGTGCAACAGCAGGAAACTAGAATTGAAAGCAGAGCCAAGACTCAAACCCATACATTCTGATATGTGATGCAGGTATCCCATGTGGCGTCTTAAACACTATGCCAAGTGCCCAGCTCTTAGAGATTTTAAAAAGTCTGTGATCATTTACACTCCTCGTCTACTGTTGAGGAACAGTGTTTTTGTCTTTTTGTCTTCATACTATTTGTTCAACTCTTGACTTAGTGTAGGGTTAATCTTATAAGGTAAACTGAAAATAGATCTTTGTAAAAAGTCAGGAGTGGGAATAGAAGAGAAAGGAAACGGAGGGGATGGGACTGGGGTGGGAAGTATCACTATGTTCCTAAATCTGTATATATGAAATACGTGAAATTTATATACCTTAAAAAAATTTTTTAAAAAGTCTGAATTTACCATGATACAAATGAAAGTTTGGGTGGAGAAGGGAGGGAGAGGGATAATAGCAACTTCAATATACATTATCAATACCAAAACTATACAGATTCTTAACACCAGTTCCTTACTGTGAAAATTGGTAATTAAGAGATTCACAGGATGTACTATAGTGTATCTGTTTGTCATCACCCATGAAATATCCCAGCACAATTTATTTAAAATAAATTTTGCCGGGCTGGTGCTGTGGCTCACTAGACTAATCCTCTGCCTGCAGCGCCACACCCCAGGTTCTAGTCCCGGTTGGGGCGCCGGATTCTGTCCCAGTTGCTCCTCTTCCAGTACAGCTCTCTGCTGTGGCCTGGGAGGGCAGTGGAAGATGGCCCAGGTGCTTGGGTCCCTGCACCCGCATGGGAGACTGGGAGGAAGCACCTGGCTCCTGGCTTCAGATGGGTGCAGTGCTGGCCGTGGCAGCCATTGAGGGAGTGAACCAAGGGAAGGAAGACCTTTCTGTCTGTCTGTCTCTCTCTCTCTCTAACTCTACCTGTCAAATAAAAAATAAAAAAAAAATTGTATATTTAAAAAAAATAAATTTTGCCAACCCTCCAGATATCTTTTATAGTTCAGAATAACTATAGAAGATACATAATCCTAGAAGTTTTAGACTGAAAACACCACAAGATACACAGCAGACTCATAGAATGGCAGATGTCCTGAACAGCACTCTGGCCTCAGAGTCAGCCCTTAAGGCATTCGGATCTGGCTAAAAAGCCCATGAGAGCTTCTCAGCCATGGAAAGCCAAGACACTCTGGCAAAGAAAAAACAAAAAAAAAAAAACAAAAAAAAAAACCCTAAATGAAAGATCTCTATGAGTGAGATCCCAGCAAAAAGAACGGGCCATCAAAGAAGGAGGTACCTTTCTCTGAAGGGAGGAGAGAACTTCCACTTTGATTATGGCCTTGTCTAAACAAGGTCAGAGTTTGTGAACTCAAGAGGTTTCCATAGCCTTGGCAGCTCATGACAGGAGCCTCAGGTGATTATTGACATCATAAATAAGAGTGTCAATTGTTAAATCAGCAACAGGAGTCACTGTACACTTACTCCCCATGTAGGATCCCTGTCCTTGATGCATTGTACTATGAGAATTAATGGTGAAAATAGTCTTCAAACAGCACTTTATACTTTGTGTTTCCGTGTGGGTGCAAATTGTTGAAATCTTTACTTAGTATATACTAAGTTAATCTTCTGTATATAAAGATAATTAAAAATGAATCTTAATGAAGAAGGGGATAGGAGAGGGAATAGGAGATGGGTTGGTTTGCAGGTGGGAGGGTGGTTTTGGAGGGAACTGCTATAATCCAAAAGTTTTACTGTCGAAATTTATATTTATTAAATAAAATAAAAGTTTAAAAAAAAAGAAATGTATAACAAAGAAAAAACAACACAGAAAGAAAATTTGAGAAGAATGAGGAAATTTGAAAATGGATTGGATATTAGATACATTAAAGGAATTACTGCAAATTTTCTTAGTTGTGATAATGATATCGTAATTATGTATATACATTGTGTGTTTGTATGTATGTATATATATACACTTTCCCATTTTTAAGAGTTAATATGTTGAAGTATTTAAGAGTGAAGTGTCATAATTTAGAGTCCTATATTCAAATGACTAAGTGAAAAATCTACATAAGATGACAAAGCAAATATGACAAAATTTTAACTCCTGAATCTAGATGGTAAATATGAGCATTTTTTTCCTACACACCTGCAACATTTTATAACTTGAGATAAAAAAAACAAAAACAATTACTGTAATTGGAGAAATAATTGTAGAATAGTAGTGCTTTAAGAAGTAACCAATAGAGACAGGCATTGTAGAATAGCAGGTTAAACTGTCACCTGCAATGCCAGCAACCCATATGAATGCAGGCTTGCGTCCTGGCTGCTGCACTTCTGACCCAGCTCTTGCTAATGGCCTAGAAAGCAGCAGGAAGATGGCCTCTGTGCTTGGGCTCCTCCCAGTCATGTTGAAGACCCTGCTGAAGTTCCAGGCTCCTTCATGACTTCCACCTGTCCCAGCCCTGGCTGCTGTGGCCATCTGGGGAGTGATCAAGTGAATGGAAGATTGATCTCTCTCTAACTCTGCCCTTCAAATAAATAAATAAATAAATCTTTTTTTTTTTTTAATAAGTAACAGATTTCTCAGCTGGGGTAGCATTAAATTTGAATAAGAATAAGAAGATTAATGACATTTACTAATAAGTAGGATGTTTTCAGGTGAATAGATATGTTCAAAAGAAACATTAGTTAGAAATGGAAAGAGAAAATTTCTACAAAGAAAAAGAGGAATCAGTGCTGGAAAATGGAAAGAGTTTTTTTTTTTTTTTAATTCAATGGGTTTTTTTTTTTTTTTTAAAGATTTTATTTATTTGAAAGACAGAGTCACAGAGAGAGAGAGGTAGAGACAGAGAGAGGTCTTCCATCTACTGGTTCACTCCCCAGATGACAATTACCGGAGCTGTGTTGATCCAGCGCCAGGAGCCAGGAGCTTCCTCCAGGTCTCCCACATGGGTGCAGGAGCCCAAGGACTTGGGCCATCCTCCACTGCTATCCCAGGCCATAGCAGAGAGCTGAATTGGAAGAGGAGCAGCTGGGACTAGAACCGTCGCCTATATGGGATACCAGCACTTCAGGCCAGGGCTTTAACCTGTTGTGCCACAGCGCTGGCCCCAGAAAATTTTTTAGTTTCATCTTTGAAATTAACAATTCAAGTGTAGTGATTCACTTCCTAATTTAACTTTAAAATTCTCTTTTGTGCTTTAAGCAAAAGTCATGCACAATGGAAGAGATACTTAAGTCATAGGGGCAAATACAGCCGACAGTGTTCCCAAGTCTAAGTGTATACAGATGGCTAGACCTGAGCATGCGTACATGTCAACTGTGGAACAACTGCTGGGCTTCCTACATATGCTGATTCAGTCATCTAAACCATGGCATAGACTGCCTACAGAATCCATCAGTTGCCTGCCATCAGCCTTTAGCGCCACAAGGAAAATAAATTAATTAAAATAGGTCAGCTTAGATCATGGAGACGCTGTCACCACTTTCCTTGAATAAGGTCCTTGTAATTGGACAGGAAATACAGATGCACTGGCTATATCGACAGAGGAGATTAATGATGAACGTCCTCTGGATCCAGTGCTGTGGCTCAGTGGGTTAAACCGTAGCTTGTGATGCCAGTACCTCATAGTGGAGGGCTGGCTTGCTTCACTTCTGATCCAGCTCCCAGCTAATGCTCCAGGAAAGGCAGTGGAGCATCCCAAGTACGTGGACCCCTGCCACCCACACAGGAGGCCTGGAGGGAATTCTTGGCTCCTAACTAAGGCTTGCATCAGACTCTTATGGCTGTTTTGGGGGTAAACCAGTAGATGGAAGATCTCTGTTTCTCCCTGTCTCTCCCCCTCTCAGTGATGCTCTGCCTTTCAAGTCAATAAATAAGTCCTAAAAAGAAATAATAAACATCCTCTTAAATTTAAATGGCCGAGTCAACATCTACTGTCAACTCCAGGTCTACTGTAGCTTCAAGCTCAGAAATTTATTCAGAGTTATTTTTTACTTTCAAAACGAATTCAGAGCAGATATGGAAATAGGAAAAAGCCTAATTTTGCCCTCCAACCTAGTCTAGCAACATGTCTATAAGAAAACAGAAAAGCAGATCAAGAATTTTTATCCATTTTTCCCCCACTCATTAGAAAAAGAAAGCCATACGCTTTTCCTTACTGCTTGTCAAGTTCTATCTGATCTCTGAGCCTATTTCTTCACTATAAGACAGAAATAGTATACTACACAACAGGGCTGTGACATCTGCTCTGCCTACCTTAAAGGTATGAGAAGAGTAAGATGAACACCTCAAAGACTGTCTTCAAATAAAACAAATGATTTTTCAGCCCTTAAGGCATTCAGATCTGGCTGAAGAGCCCATGAGAGTATTTTAGGCATGGAAAGCCAAGACACTCTGGAAAATAAAAAAAAAAAAAAGGACCTAAATGAAAGATCTCTGCGAGTGAGATCCCAGTGGAAAGAACGGGCCATCAAAGAAGGAGGTACCTTTCTCTGAAGGGAGGAGAGAACTTCCACTTTGACTATGACCTTGTCTAAATAAGATCGAAGTCGGCGAACTCAAAAGACTTCCATAGCCTTGGCAACTCATGACTAGAGCCTAGGGAGATTACTGACGCCATAAACAAGAGTGTCAATTTGTTAAGTCAACAACAGGAGTCACTGTGCACTTACTCCTCATGTAGGATCTCTGTCCTTAATGTGTTGTACTATGTGAATTAATGCTATAACTAGTACTCAAACAGTATTTTACACTTTGTGTGCCTGTGTGGGTACAGACAGATGAAATCTTTACTTAATATATACTAAATTGATCTTCTATATATAAAGATAATTGAAAATGAATCTTGATGTGAATGGGATAGGAGAGGGAGCGGGAGATGGGAGGGTTGCAAGTGGGAGGGAAGTTACAGGGGGGAAAAGCCATTGTAATCCATAAACTGCACTTTGGAAATTTATATTTACTAAATAAAAGTTAAAAAAAAACAAATGATTTTTAAAATATCCCATGTTTAGATTACATTTTAATTGTTTATGACTGTCCATATTCTATAGTGTGACATTTCAGGGAAAAAAATTGCTAGAATTCCATTTTATCACCCAGCTATATACACATTAGACAAAATCTCATGTTTAGAGCACTTGTCAAAAATATTTCATCTCAATCTAATGAAAATTATTCACTTGTAGTTTGGGGACAATTTAAGAAGGGAATTTGCCTGAATTTTCAATAATGTCAATGAAATGAAAGACCAAAATAAGTAAAGGCAGGAGGTAAAGGGTACGATTCAGATGAAAGCAAACAAAAATCACAGTGACCATGTACAATTCTGGTCCTTGATGGAGTCTTGGATCAAACAAGAAATAAAAATTAGAACATTCCAGGAACAGCTGGGGCAGTTTGCTCTTAATATTAGTGTCACACCAACAACAAATCTGAGTGTAAGGATAATATGGTTATGAAGAAAAATGTCCTTGGTTTTAGGAGAAACACTCTGAAGTATTCAGAGAAGAAATGTTATGCTGTTTGAAACTGATTTTCAAATGGTTCAGAAAAACATTGTTAACTAGAAAGAAAGCAAATGTAGTAAAATGTTAATAGTAGCTAAGGAAGGCTAGGTGAAGGGTATACAAGACTTTATTATTCTATTCCAGCTTTTCTGTACATTTAAAATTTTCAGAGACCGAAATGTGGAAAAGTGGGAGGAAAGACAAGACTGTAAAAACAAAATAAAACAGAACAACATACTTAAAGTAACAAAGTTAAATTAGTTTTTTAGGACTTGAAAAAATATTATAAGGGTAATGAAAAAGCATGTTAATTTTCAACAGATAATTTCATAAACCTAATTTTGTAAGACAAAATAAATTCTCTATGCAACAATATTGAGGTATTGTTTGTACACTATTTAAGAGCAATGGTAATCTTTCTAATAAACAAAATAAATTATGGACCTAAATTATATAATAAGAGGTCTCTCTGAGAGGTTTCTTTTAGATAAAAAGCAGTATAACTTATAAAAACAGGACCAAAACATTATTGGAAAAAAGATTGGAAATGAACACAACTCCTTATAGACGAGCAGTCTGGTAACCAGACAGAACTATTTCTAGAACAAAACTATTATATAAAAACACATGTAAATTCACATTTTCTTTCTCTCTGTTTTTTTGTTTGTTTGTTTATCACTGTTGTTTTATTTACTTATTTTAAAAAATTTTTATTAACATGTAGATCTTATTTACCTTTATGGGGCACCAAGCAGTATTTGAACAGATACAATGTAAAATAATCAATCAGGCTATCAAAACCTCCACCCCCCCCAGGCTTCCTCCATGTTGGAAGTCTACCAGCTCCTCTCCTCTAGACATTCTGAATGGGGCATAATACATTATTGTGACTTATAGTGGCCCCACTGTGCCATCAAACTCTAGAACCTATTA
Source organism: Lepus europaeus (assembly GCF_033115175.1). NCBI lineage: Eukaryota > Metazoa > Chordata > Mammalia > Lagomorpha > Leporidae > Lepus > Lepus europaeus. The sequence continues at coordinate 52,441,840 of NC_084843.1, forward strand.
CTTTCTATCTATGTTTTGGCCCCCTTCATCTAACCTCCTTCTATACTCTTTCCAGCACCTGAAATTTTTCTTTAAAAAAAAAAAAAAATTCAAAGACAAGTAGAACATGTATATTTAACAAATGTGACAGACCATATTTTGTATCATACACTTCAATTCAACCAATCCAAAGTAAACAACTAGAAACAATTAGGTACAGTCTATAAGCAGAAAACATGGTATTTTCTCTAGAATTGCCACTAAAAGTATTCTATAAAAATCCTCTAATAAACATTTGATTAGGCTAACAGATGAGGATAATTTAAGACAGTTGGATAAAAGAAACCAAGTCTGCCTTATTTCCTATAGAAGTTTAAGTGAAAGACTCAAACTAAATGTTAGCACTCTCTTTGTATCATACCAACAACATATATAACACAGATCCATTTGGCAGACTCTTTAGGTGGTGCAGTGCTTCTTTTTTCATGCAGTAAAGCACTCACATACTCTAACTATTGTCAGGCTTTCCTGTCCTGACAGAAGATTGGACAAGTGCCCACCAATACCATAAGAAACCATAAAATATAGACAGGAATGTCTGTTTATGGGTTCATTTGAATAGTAACTAGAAAGAGCATCACTGTAACATGACCTAACAATTGATGTTTATAAAATCTTTTAAATCAATTTATTCATGAGAAATTTAAATATCCTGTTAATGTAGAGTTACATTCCTGCTTAAAAACCTATTTACTGGTATAGATTTCCATTGTTATGTTTTGTTAGGAAATATACAGTCTTTCCATTAATGGATAAGCTCTGAGAGAAAAATGATAGATCAAATTATCTTTATGGACTAACCTGTTTTTAGCAATCTTTCCCATTTCTTTATGAGATGGCAACAATATGAACTGTATAAGCAAGAATAAACTTAAACAATGATGAATTTACTTTCAAAATAGCAACTCATTTACCTTGTTAACAGGCACTACCAAAGTTGGTTCCACTTTAGCATCAATTTCTTCTGGACTGTAAAAGCAGTACAGCTTCCCCCCTCTCAAAACACAATACAACCTTCTCCAACTAATGAGACCTTCTACCATTTGCTGAAAAAAGAAAGAAACTATCATGTTCAAATCATTATCACCTTAACTCTAAATTCAACAAGATATTGAAGTTATCAAAGTTAAATTAGATTTTTAAAACTTGTAAAATGCAACAGAATTACCCATTAATTTGTTGCACAATAAGTCTAAGTGCCCAAAATCCAAGAGGAAGTTAATACCATAAGTTTGGAATTCTAAAAAGCATTAAGCAAAACGAAGGTAATGATTACCACATAACTCTTACACACATAAAATCATAAATCAATGCAGTTTTTAAAAAGCTAGTCTATTAAAAATTAGTGCTTAGAATTCCACAGCAATTCATCAAATGACTCAGAAAAACTATAAAAATAACTCTCAGTGTTCAAAATACAATTTTCCCTTACTGTTCTCAGAACATTAGAAAATGTTGACTAACGTAAGAATGCAAATTTTCTTTCCTCCTAATGGAATCTTTTAGAAAAAGCTATTGATTCATTGAAGCCACAATTAATTATTTACTGAATATAAATAACTCTGGTTATAAATAAGTCAGGAGTAGGTGGCACAGAGGCAGCTTTGCAAGCCCAGAGGCCTAACCTGTGCCAAAGAAGCCTGCCAGAACGGCCTGTACGTGAAAGGTGTCGCGCACTCCTCACCAGTTCCACGAGGAGCTCCTGCCCCGGCTCACTTTCCAGCTACGTCTATTAACCATGTAGAGGGGCTCGGAGAGGTGGCTCCAGGGCACGGGCATGGCATTAGAACCCTCTCCTTGCCACCCCTGCAACCTCCACCCCTCCCCAGTTTATGTCGGGTAATGGTCAGAAAAATCACACTTAAAAAAAAAAGACCTAACAAAAACACCTTTCAATATGAGAAGGTCAAACAACTGCTCCTACGTTAAGATTGAAAGCGGTGCTACAGCTGCTGTAGGGTATGGACGGGTCCTCTGACCTGCTGATTAAGAAATCCTGCAAAGGCATCCTCAGCCATACAAGCTGGCTGGGCGACCAATCGGCAGCACATGTTGCCATAGAGGGGAAGCCAGAATGAGGACTCCTCTATGGAAAGGAGAGAAGAAAATTAAGTTACAAATATAAATTTATGTTAAGGTCATCACACATTGTGGTTATTTTTCTTGTTACAATTTTTTAACTTATACATGAACATACTTTAAAATTTTTATATAAAGGTTCATCCTACTAGAATACCAATACAATATTTAATGACAAAATCAAATGAGAAAGCAGTGAAGACAGCATGATATTAAGCTGATAGCTAACAGCATGCTATCACTTGGAATAAACATGGACCTTTTAGTATCTTGATCTTATTTGATCTTAAAAGTAATTACTCAATGGAGATAGTTCAGGAGATATAAGTAGCCTTGTTTAACATTAAAAAACATTCTAAGAAAATGATCTATCTGTCAAATTTTACTTCTTGCCCCCTCACTATAATAATTAGCAAAGTAATCCTCCAAATAATACATCGTTTCAGAGAACTTTGCCCTTCCTGAAGTCACCCTTAAGCCCTAGAAGTAACCCCCCAGATGGGCATCTGTACAGGGCTGGAAGGTGAGCTGTGGTGTGCTAGGGCAAGTGCTGGGACCAGGCAGGCTGAGGGGAGGGGGGGGAGGCAGCCTGCATCAGGCATCAGAGCTGGAGTGGGCCTAGGGGACATCTCACCGGGGCACAGCCTAGCATGGGGAACCTGTTCTGACAAGCACAACTGAAGAGGGTGTGTGGGTAGGGCAGCCTAAGAGTGGGGTATTATATCCCCAGGGAGATCTGTACTCAGGGGCAGGAGGGTGGTGAGGAAGCTATCCAGGCATGGGGCAAAAAGGGCACCTAGGCTTCCTTGGAGGAATGACTGATTCCATGAGCTGGAATATTCTGGGAGGCCACCGAGCAAGTGCTCAAAGAATGATGTTGTAAAGACACAGAAGTCATCTCAAATGGGTTCCCACTGGCCCAACTGGGGATCATTAGAACCTCAAAATAAACAATGTTATTTATAGATTATGATGCCTCGAATAAAAGAGAAAGCATGAGTCCATACTGACATAAATAAATCAATGAATAAACTGAAAATCTTATAAGAAATAGTGTACTTGCATCGTTTCAAAGCACTTCCTGCTCATCAGACATATGTATTGATTACAAAAAGGGAAATTACAAAAAGGGAGTAACTTTACAGCAGAGAACTGTGGCCAACACCACCTTAATCAAGTGATCAAAATGAATCTCAAAAGGAATGGGATAATTAAGTTACATGCCGCATGATAAGATGCAGTGAGAACGCAGCGTCACTTCTGCGATATTTCTGCCAAAAACAAGTATTCTGAATCTTACTCAGAGAAAAACATCCAGGAAACCTGAATTCAGGGACTTTTAGACAAAGAAGCCAAATACAATCTTCAAAAACATGCAAGGGTCATGGTAGTCAAAGAAACGCCGAGAAACTGATCTAGACGGAAGGAAACTAAGGAACATAATCCAATGTAAAGCGTGGTTCTGCACCAGGTCCTTCTGCCATAGAACGTAACTGGGACAGTGGGCAACACCCAA